>NC_086449.1:83053800-83690675 GCF_028390025.1 Pseudophryne corroboree | reverse complement strand
ATATTGCAAATCATCCAGGTAAAGAAACCAATCCCTAATTCTCTCATTTGCTCAGTACAAGTATCGGGCTGGATGATATGGGCACAATACCCCTGCGATACCTTTCCAACCCACATGGTTTTGCTTCCACGTGTATACCGGTACCGAAAATACTTCCCACTGTTGGCTATCTTGCGTACAAGTTCAGAGTTGATAGGAATCCTATCAGCTTCGTGTGAAAAGGTCCTTGTCTGGTTATTCCACGTCACTTCCCAATTTCCTGGTTTTCGGAAATTGGAAATATTAAAACACAACAGGGACCTATCTACGTTGTACTGGTGGAGCTTCAAGCTAGGGGGCCCAGATATATTGAATTTCTTGTCCACCGGTCTCCCACCCCGTAATTCGAGTACCTCATCTAATGCTAAAGGGTACGGTACTAATCCTGACTTACTCTGTCCTTGAGGTACCTGTGAGCACACCCAACATTCTGCCTGGTTTAAGACCTTACCCACTAATGAGTGGTAATCACTCAAAGGATGTCGGTCCATGTCGATATTAATATTGGACTGACATCTCTGGATGCACCCATCTTCGACTATGTTCTCACAATTCCTACAAATACAATATTCATCAGACAATAACCCCTCACATTACCTCCGAGCTCCATGACTACCAGAGCGCTTACTGATACCAGCCTTTACTCGAGTGATGTGCTGCTCCTGAGATCCTACAAATCCGTACTTGCCATCAGAACCCATTCTAGATCCTTGCTCGACCTCTCTGGGACCCTCACCAAAAAAAATTGTCCTGAGCAAAAACAGAATTACCAGACAAACCCGAAATGCAGTCTCTTGGGGTAGATCCATTTTCTTAAGGGAAGAAGGGAGATAAGAAGGGGGAGAAAGAGAAAAAATAAGATTTTACTCACCGGTAAATCTATTTCTCGTAGTCCGTAGTGGATGCTGGGACTCCGTAAGGACCATGGGGAATAGCGGCTCCGCAGGAGACTGGGCACAACTAAAGAAAGCTTTAGGACTACCTGGTGTGCACTGGCTCCTCCCACTATGACCCTCCTCCAGACCTCAGTTAGGATACTGTGCCCGGAAGAGCTGACACAATAAGGAAGGATTTTGAATCCCGGGTAAGACTCATACCAGCCACACCAATCACACCGTATAACTCGTGATACTTTACCCAGTTAACAGTATGAAATATAACTGAGCCTCTCAACAGATGGCTCAACAATAACCCTTTAGTTAGGCAATAACTATAAACAAGTATTGCAGACAATCCGCACTTGGGATGGGCACCCAGCATCCACTACGGACTACGAGAAATAGATTTACCGGTGAGTAAAATCTTATTTTCTCTGACGTCCTAAGTGGATGCTGGGACTCCGTAAGGACCATGGGGATTATACCAAAGCTCCCAAACGGGCGGGAGAGTGCGGATGACTCTGCAGCACCGAATGAGCAAACTCTAGGTCCTCCTCAGCCAGGGTATCAAACTTGTATCCTCTTGCAAAAATGTTTGAACCCGACCAAGTAACAGCTCGGCAAATTTGTAAAGCCGAGACCCCTCGGGCAGCCGCCCAAGAAGAGCCCACTTTCCTCGTGGAATGGGCTTTTACAGATTTACGGTGCGGCAGTCCAGCCGCAGAATGTGCAAGTTGAATCGTGCTACAGATCCAGCGAGCAATAGTCTGCTTAGAAGCAGGAGCACCCAGCTTGTTGGGTGCATACAGGATAAATAGCGAGTCAGTTTTCCTGACTCCAGCCGTCCTGGAAACATATACTTTTCAGGGCCCTGACTATGTCCAGTAACCTGGAATCCTCCAAGTCCCAAGTAGCCGCAGGCACCACAATAGGTTGGTTCACATGAAAAACTGATACCACCTTAGGAAGGAATTGGGAACGAGTCCTCAATTCCGCCTTATCCATATAAAATACAGATAAGGGCTTTTGCATGACAAAGCCGCCAATTCTGATACACGCCTGGCCGACGCCAAGGCCCACAGCATGACCACTTTCCACGTGAGGTATTGTAGCTCCACGGATTTAAGTGGCTCAACCCAATGCGACTTCAGGAAATCCAACACCACGTTGAGATCCCACGGTGCCACTGGAGGCACAAAACGGGGGCTGACTATGCAGCACTCCCTTAACAAAAGTCTGAACTTCAGGCAGTGAAGCCAGTTCTATTTTGGAAGAAAATCGATAGAGACGAAATCTGGACCTTAATGGAACCCAATTTTAGGCCCATAGTCACCTCTGACTGTAGGAAGTGCAGAAATCGACCCAGCTGAAATTCCTCCTTTGGGGCCTTCCTGGCCTCACAGCACGCAACATATTTCCGCCATATGCGGTGATAATGGTTTGCGTTCACTTCTTTCCTAGCTTTAATTAGCGTAGGGATAACTTCCTCCGGAATGCCCTTTTCCTTCAGGATCCGGCGTTCAACCGCCATGCCGTCAAACGCAGCCGCGGTACGTCTTGGAACAGACAGGCCCCCTGCTGCAGCAGGTCCTGTCTGAGCGGCAGAGGCCATGGGTCCTCTGAGATCATTTCTTGGAGTTCTGGGTACCAAGCTCCTCTTGGCCAATCCGGAACAATGAGTATAGTTCTTACTCCTCTCCTTCTTATTATTCTCATTACCCTGGGTAAGAGAGGCAGAGAAGGGAACACATACACCGACTGGTACACCCACGGTGTTACCAGAGCGTCCACAGCTATCGCCTGAGGGTCCCTTGACCTGGCGCAGTATCTTTGTAGCTTTTTGTTGAGGCGGGACGCCATCATGTCCACCTGTGGCCTTTCCCAACGGTGTACAATCATTTGGAAGACTTCTTGATGAAGTCCCCACTCTCCCGGGTGGAGGTCGTGTCTGCTGAGAAAGTCTGCTTCTCAGTTGTCCACTCCGGGAATGAACACTGCTGACAGTGCTAACGCATGATTTTCCGCCCATCGGACAATCCTTGTGGCTTCTGCCATCGCCATCCTGCTTCTTGTGCCGCCCTGTCGGTTTACATGAGCGACCGCCGTGATGTTGTCTGACTGGATCAGCACCGGCCGGTGTTGAAGCAGGGGTCTAGCCTGACTTAGGGCATTGTAAATGGCCCTTAGTTCCAGAATATTTATGTGTAGGGAAGTCTCCTGACTTTTCCATAGGCCTTGGAAGTTTCTTCCCTGTGTGACTGCCCCCCAGCCTCGAAGGCTGGCATCCGTGGTCACCAGGACCCAGTCCTGTATGCCGAATCTGCGGCCCCCTAGAAGATGAGCACTCTGCAGCCACCACAACAGCGACACCCTGGCCCTTGGAGACAGGGTTATCCACCGATGCATCTGAAGATGCGATCCGGACCACTTGTCCAACAGATCCCACTGGAGGATCCTTGCATGGGACCTGGCGAATGGAATTTCTTCGTAAGAAGCTACCATCTTTCCCAGGGCTCGTGTGCATTGATGCACCGACACCTGTATTTGTATTAGGAGGTCTCTGTCTAGAGACGACAACTCCCTGGACTTCTCCTCCGGGAGAAACCCTTTTTATCCTGTTCTGTGTCCAGAACCATACCCAGGAACAGTAGACGCGTCGTAGGAACCAGCTGTGACTTTGGAATATTCAGAATCCAGCCGTGCTGTTGTAGCACTTCCCGAGATAGTGCTACTCCGACGAACAACTGCTCCCTGGACCTCGCCTTTATAAGGAGATCGTCCAAGTACGGGATAATTATTCCGGCCATTACCTTGGTAAATACCCTCGGTGCCGGGGACAGACCAACGGCAACGTCTGGAATTGGTAATGACAATCCTGTACCACAATTTTGAGGTACTCCTGGTGAAGAGGGTAAATAGGGACATGCAGGTAAGCATCCTTGATGTCCAGTGATACCCTGAAATTCTCCAGGCTTGCAATAATCGCCCTGAGCGATTCCATTTTGAACTTGAACCTTCGTATATAAGTGTTCAAGGATTTCAATTTTAGAATGGGTCTCACCGAACCGTCTGGTTTCGGTACCACAACATTTTGGAATAGTAACCCCGGCCTTGTTGAAGGAGGGGTACCTTGATTTCACCTGCTGGAAGTACAGCTTGTGAATCGCCGCCAGTACTACCTTTCTCCGAGGGCAGCAGGCAAGGCTGATGTGAGGTAACGGCGAGGGGGAGTCGCCTCGAACTCCAGCCTGTATCCCTGTGATACTACTTGGAGAACCTTGGGATCCACCTGTGGGCAAGCCCACTGGTCCCTGAAGTTCCCGAGACGCGCCCCCACTGCACCTGTCTCCACCTGTGGAGCCCCAGCGTCATGCGGTGGACTCAGAGGAAGCGGGGGAAGATTTTTGATCCTGGGAACTGGCTGTCTGGTGCAGCTTTTTCCTTCTTCCCTTGTCTCTGTGCAGAAAGGAAGCGCCTTTGACCCGCTTGCTTTTCTGAAGCCGAAAGGACTGTACCTGAAAATACGGTGCTTTCTTAGGCTGTGAGGAAACCTGAGGTAAAAAAATTTCTTCCCAGCTGTTGCTGTGGATACGAGGTCCCAGAGACCATCCCCAAACAATTCCTCACCCTTATAAGGCAGACTCTCCATGTGCCTTTTAAAGGCAGCATCACCTGTCCACTGCCGGGTCTCTAATACCCTCCTGGCAGAATGGACATTGCATTAATTCTGGATGCCAGCCGGCAAATATCCCTCTGTGCATCCTTCATATATAAGACGACGTCTTTAATATGCTCTATGTTAGCAAAATATTATCCCTGTCTAGGGTATCAATATTATCTGACAGGGTATCAGACCACGCTGCAGCAGCACTATTTATGCTGAGGCAATTGCAGGTCTCAGTATAGTACCTGAGTGTGTATATACAGACTTCAGGATAGCCTCCTGCTTTTTATCAGCAGGCTCCTTCAAGGTGGCCGTATCCTAAGACGGCAGTGCCACCTTTTTTGACAAATGTGTGAGCGCCTTATCCACTCTAGGGGATATCTCCCAACTATCCTATCCTCTGGCGGGAAAGGCTACGCCATCAGTAACTTTTTAGAATTTACCAGTTTCTTATCAGGGGAACCCACGCTTCTTTACACCCTTCATTCACTCATCTGATGGGGGAACAAAACACTGGCTGCTTTTTCTCCCCAAAAATAAAACCCCTTTTATGTGGTACTTGGGTTCATGTCAGAAATGTGTAACACATTTTTCATTGCCGAGATCATGTAACGGATGTTCCTAGTGGATTGTGTATATATCTCAACCTCGTCGACACTGGAGTCAGACTCCGTGTCGACATCTGTGTCTGCCATCTGAGGTAACAGGCGTTTTTTGTGCCCCTGATGGCCTTTGAGACGCCTGGGCAGGCGCGGGCTGAGAAGCCGGCTGTCCCACAGCTGTTACGTCATCCAGCCTTTTATGTAAGGAGTTGACATTGTCGATTAATACCTTCCACCTATCCATCCATTCTGGTGTCGGCCCCACAGGGCGGCGACATCCCATTTATCGGCCTCTGCTCCGCCTCCACGTAACCTTCCTCATCCATGTCGACACAGCCGTACCGACACACCGCACACACAGGGAATGCTCTGACTGAGGACAGGACCCCACAAAGTCTCTTTGGGGAGACAGAGAGAGAGTATGCCAGCACACACCAGAGCGCTATATAATGCAGGGATTAACACTATAACTGAGTGATTTTTCCCCCAATAGCTGCTTGTATACACATATTTCGCCTAAATTTAGTGCCACCCCCTCCTCTTTTAACCCTTTGAGCCTGAAAACTACAGGGGAGAGCCTGGGGAGCTATCTTCCAGCTGCACTGTGAAGATAAAATGGCGCCAGTGTGCTGAGGGAGATAGCCCCGCCCTCTTTTTCGGCTGACTTTTCTCCCGCTTTTTCATAGATTCTGGCAGGGGTAATTTATCACATATATAGCCCTGGGACTATATATTGTGATGATTTGCCAGCCAAGGTGTATTATATTGCCCTCAGGGCGCCCCCCCCCCCCCCCCCACCCCCCCCCCCCCCAGCGCCCTGCACCCATCAGTGACCGGAGTGTGAGGTGTGCATGAGGAGCAATGGCGCACAGCTGCAGTGCTGTGCGCTACCTTGTTGAAGACAGAAGTCTTCTGCCGCCGATTTTCCGGAACACTTCTTGCTTCTGGCTCTGTAAGGGGGCCGGCGGCGCGGCTCCGGAAACGAACACCAAGGTCGGGTCCTGCGGGTCGATCCCTCTGGAGCTAATGGTGTCCAGTAGCCTAAGAAACCCAAACTACCACCAATTAGGTAGGTTCGCTTCTTCTCCCCTTAGTCCCCTCTGAGCAGTGAGTCTGTTGCCAGCAGATCTCACTGTAAAATAAAAAACCTAAAATATACTTTCTAGGAGCTCAGGAGAGCCCCTAGTGTGCATCCAGCTCAGCCGGGCACAAGATTCTAACTGAGGTCTGGAGGAGGGTCATAGTGGGAGGAGCCAGTGCACACCAGGTAGTCTAAAGCTTTCTTTAGTTGTGCCCAGTTCTCCTGCGAGCCGCTATTCCCCATGGTCCTTACGGAGTCCCAGCATCCACTTAGGACGTCAGAGAAAGGGCAGTGGGAGGTGAAAAAAAAGAAAACTGGTACAACAACCGTCTTTGATCTTGTTGCTCTCCGCGCTCAGGTGCCGTTTCAACAGTCCTGCCTCTCAGCTTTCCCGGAACAAACACTCTAGTGATACGAGGTTCTCTTCACCTTGCTCTTTGAACACACAGTTCTCCAGGTCAGCGACCTTCTTGCAGTGGGACGAGTGGACCCAAGTCTCTCTTTCGGCGACGCTTTAGTGCTGTCATGCTGGTTAACAAGACTTGATACGGTCCTTCCCACCTGTCTATGAGGCAACCTGAGCGTAGAAAATTTCATCACATAATCCCAGGCTCAATGTTATGACAATTACCGTTCGGTTAGGTCAGGAATCACCAGCTTTAGATTTCTTTGTTGATTTCTCAGCTGCTGGCTCATCCTAACCAAGTATTGTACAGTTATTTCGTTATTGCATTGCAAATCATCCCGGGGGTCTATCATTACATGGGGTTGTCGACCAAAAAGAATTTCAAAGGGTGATAAGTTAAGCGGTGACCTGGAGTGGTTCTGATGCTATACAACACTAATGGCAAAGCTTCTGGCCACAACAATCCAGTTTCAGCCATCATTTGCTCAGCTTGATCTTAATAGTGCTGTTCATTCTCTCCACCTTCGCACTCGCCTGTGGTCGGTACGGAGTATGCAGCTTGCTATTAATTCCAATCAGTTTGCACATGACCTGAAAGACTTCGGGGTATATGCAATTCACGGCGAATCGCGGCAATTTTTTCGCCGTTTTTTAATTCGACTTAATTCGACAGGTGATTTCCGGAAGGTGGCTGCCGGAATTCACCATATTCAATGAAAAACGGATTCGCCAGAACCACGGGCGAAAATCGCCCGATTTGGCGGATTTTGCCGCGATTTAAAAAAACGGGAAAAAACGGGAAAAACCCCGGAAAAAAAAATGGCGTGGGGTCCCCCCTCCAAGCATAACCAGCCTCGGGCTCATCGAGCTGGTCCTGGTTCTAAAAATCCGGGGAAAAATTGGCAGGGATCCCCCGTATTTTTAAAACCAGCACCGGGCTTCTGCGCCTGGTGCTGGTGCCAAAAATACGGGGGACAAAAAGAGTAGGGGTCCCCCGTATTTTTAACACCAGCATCGGGCTCCACTAGCTGGACAGATAATGCCACAGCCGGGGGGTCACTTTTATGCCGTGCCCATGCGGCCGTGGCATTAAATATCCAACTAGTCACCCCTGGCCGGGGTACCCTGGGGGAGTGGGGACCCCTTCAATCAAGGGGTCCCCCCCAGCCACCCAAGGGCCAGGGGTGAAGCCCGAGGCTGTCCCCCCCCATCCAATGGGCTGCGGATGGGGGGGCTGATAGCCTTTTGTGATAATGAAAAGAATATTGTTTTTTCCAGCAGTACTACAAGTCCCAGCAAGCCTCCCCCGCAAGCTGGTACTTGGAGAACCACAAGTACCAGCATGCGGGAGAAAAACGGGCCCGCTGGTACCTGTAGTACTACTGGGGAAAAAATACCCAAATAAAACAGTACACAGACACCTTGATAGTAAAACTTTATTACACACTACCGACACACACATACTTACCTATGTTGACACGCCGACTGCCACGGTCTCCGACGATCCGAGGGTACCTGTGAAAAAATTATACTCACCTTCCAGCGTCCAGAGGTACATCCACGTCCAGATATAAATCCACGTACTTGTTAAAAAAACAAACCGAACACCCGCTCCATACCGGACTAAAAGGGGTCCCATGCTTTCACATCAGACCCCTTTCTCCCGAATGCCGGGACATCACGTGACTCCTGTCACTGAAGTCCCTTCAGCCAATCAGGAAGCGCTACTTCCGTGGCGCTCACCTGATTGGCTGTGCGCTGTCTGAGCTGTGACAGCGCATCGCAAAGCCGCTCCATTAGTTTCAATGGTGGGAACTTAGCGGCTAGCGGTGGGGTTACCCGCGGTCAGCCGCTGACCGGCGGGTGACCTCACCGCTAGCCGCTAAGTTCCCACCATTGAATAAAATGGACGGGGCTGTGCGATGCGCTGTCTGAGTTCAGACAGCGCACAGCCAATCAGGTGAGCGCAACGAAGTTGCGCTTCCTGATTGGCTTTAGAGACCTTTGTGTGACAGCTGTCACTGACAGGTCTCATTCGTGGAAAGGGGTCTCATGTGTCAGCATGGGACCCCTTTCAGTCCGGTGGTCGGGTATTTGCGATTTGTTATTTTGCCAAGTACGTGGATTTATCTCTGGACCATGGCTGAGGTGAGTATATTGAACTTTTCTTTTCAGGTATCCGTGGATTCTTCTTGGAGAAGAGGACTGATGTCGGCGTGTGAACATAGGTAAGTATATGTGTGTGTCGGCAGTGTGTAATAAAGTTTTACTGTCACGGTGTGTGTGTCCTGTTTTTATTTGGGTATTTTTTCCCCAGTAGTACTACAGGTACCAGCGGGCCCGTTTTTCTCCCGCATGCTGGTACTTGTGGTTCTCCAAGTACCAGCTTGCGGGGGAGGCTTGCTGGGACTTGTAGTACTGCTGGAAAAAACAATATATTTTCATGATCACAAAAGGCTATCAGCCCCCCCATCCGCAGCCCATTGGATGGGGGGGGACAGCCTCGGGCTTCACCCCTGGCCCTTGGGTGGCTGGGGGGGGACCCCTTGATTGAAGGGGTCCCCACTCCCCCAGGGTACCCCGGCCAGGGGTGACTAGTTGGATATTTAATGCCACGGCCGCAGGGCACGGCATAAAAGTGACCCCCGGCTGTGGCATTATCTGTCCAGCTAGTGGAGCCCGATGCTGGTGTTAAAAATACGGGGGACCCCTACTCTTTTTGTCCCCCGTATTTTTGGCACCAGCACCAGGCGCAGAGCCCGGTGCTGGTTTTAAAAATACGGGGGATCCCCTGTCAATTTTTTCCCCGCATTTTTAGAACCAGGACCAGCTCGAAGAGCCCGAGGCTGGTTATGCTTTGGAGGGGGGACCCCACGCCATTTTTTTTTAGGATTTTACCGTTCCAGCAATTAATAAAAAAATAAATAAAAATAATATTTTAAAAAATATATAAATAATATTTGTGCCTCTAAAAAAAAAAAAAAGTACCTAATCCCTTCTAATATAAATAAATATGCCATTCCTAAAAAAAAAAACACCAAAAAAAACATGTTTAAATTTTTTTTTATTGTTTTCACCCTCCAAAGTGTGGCGGATTGAAAATGACGAATTTGCTGTCTAAAAGCACTGCTGTCGAATTTCCAAACTTGAATTGAATATGCTTTGGTCGAATTGCAGCACTTGTATCATTGCAGAAAAGTCGAATTTGCAAAAATTCGAATTTCAAAAAGTCGAATTTTGAAAGTCCGTTTTTTGGTCGGAAAGCACTGAATTGCATAGGCGAATTTTTTTTTTGGGCGAAAATGACACGAAATTCGACAATTTCGGGAATTCGACCGCAATTGCATATACCCCTTCACCTGTAAAATGGATACCCCTATCACTTTAAGTCATTCTAGGGATACCATATCTACACACAAATTCCTGCACGATTTTCTTTGCAGTGAACACAGCAGTATTTGTGGCAGTGGGGAATGCTTCTACCCAATTGGAAAACACATCAGTACATACTAACACATATTTCAAATTCCTACAGGGTGGTAACTGTATGAAGTCGTTTTGTATTACCTGAAAAGGTCCGTCTGTAGGAGGGATATGGGATGGCTCCGTTGGTATTGCCTTACCAATATTCTTCCTCAAGCAAGTAAGACATGTCATTGCTTTCTTACCTGCATGAGAAGAGAATCCTGGTGCACTCCAGTAGGCTCTTACAAGCTTGCACATACCCTCCTTGCCCAGATGAGTCAGACTGTGTGCCGCCTCAGCTAGACTTGGGAGATATGTTCTGGGGGCCACTGGCTTACCGTGTCCATCTGTCCAAAGTCCTGAGGACTCCTGACCATATCCCTTCACCTTCCAGACCGTCTTTTCCTGTAGGGGACACAAATTTTTAATTTAATTATTTCATGTTATCAGTTGTGTGAAGTAAAAAAAAAAATCTCTGGATAAGAGAAGAGAGGGAAAATGAAAAAGAAAAATGTCAGGTTTGCCATTCACCAACAGGCCGTCACACCATCATGCATATCAGTGTCTGTACACAATCTCCCTTCACCAGTATTCCCATTCTCCACCCTTTGTGCATGACCAGGCACACTGTAGTAATACTGGTGTCATTGTGGGTTTGGGCAGAACTCTGAAGGACAGAGTAGGCATGTGGTGTTTAAACTGTAATCGGGTCCACGTATTGGACCACCCTGTGTGAACGCAAAAGATGAAGAAGAAATTGTTGAGAAACAGAATAGACATTGGGGACAGATAAGTTTGTAGAGGCAAAGAAGATTTTATAAAATTTGACAACTGGATTGGGCACTACGGGGAAGCGATTTTCTACTTGGTCTACTCCCCTTAAAAAAAAATTGTGTTTGTTGTATTGCTATTGGGACTATCCCAGCCATCAATCCAGTGTCCTGTCCATCCTAAGTTCATAGGGAACCCGGTATCTGTGAGATAATTTCCTCTACCTGTGATGGACATGAATCTAGAACAGAGAAATGTAACATTAGTCTTCGTGGGTGTCTAACATACTTTGTACTTCCTGAGCGGGAGCACATTATATGTATATCATATCTAACAAAGCTCCTGTTAAGTTAATCAGGGGCCATTTCTGCTAGAAGAAGAAGCAAAAGTTTAGAGCCCCCATCTTAACTCTAGCAAGTTTTGTCAAAGGGTAATGCTGCATTTATTTTGTTCTTCCCATTAGCCGAATCTGTGTTTTCTATATGGCTTGTGATTCCTTACTATATGTCCCTTGGTCCCATCTATGTGTTTAATAATGTGGCTTGTGTTTTCTGTCTAGGGGGTCTATATTGACTATGTGTCCTACTACTCCTACAATCTCTGGCAAAATGCCCTTTCTTCCTACAAATGTAACATAGTCTTGGTCTTCTCCAAACATCCAGGGTCTGGGGTTTAGGCAGATGGGACTTTGCTGTAAGAGCCTGTGTATTTTCAGTCCTCAACCTCTCTTCCTGTAGTTCTCTGCGCCTAACAATTAGAGATGAGCGGGTTCGGTTTCTCTGAATCCGAACCCGCCAGAACTTCATGTTTTTTTTCACGGGTCCGAGCGACTCGGATCTTCCCGCCTTGCTCGGTTAACCCGAGCGCGCCCGAACGTCATCATGACGCTGTCGGATTCTCGCGAGGCTCGGATTCTATCGCGAGACTCGGATTCTATATAAGGAGCCGCGCGTCGCCGCCATTTTCACACGTGCATTGAGATTGATAGGGAGAGGACGTGGCTGGCGTCCTCTCCGTTTAGAATTAGAATAGATTAGAGAGACACTTGATTTACTAATTTTGGGGAGCATTAGGTGTACTCAGTAGTGTACAGTGCAGAGTTTTGCTGATAGTGACCAGTGACCACCACTTTTATTTATAATCCGTTCTCTGCCTGAAAAAAGCGATACACAGCACACAGTGACTCAGTCACATACCATATCTGTGTGCACTGCTCAGGCTCAGGCCAGTGTGCTGCATCATCTATATATATTATATATCTGTCTGACTGCTCAGCTCACACAGCTTATAATTGTGGGGGAGACTGGGGAGCACTACTGCAGTGCCAGTTATAGGTTATAGCAGGAGCCAGGAGTACATAATATTATATTAAAATTAAACAGTGCACACTTTTGCTGCAGGAGTGCCACTGCCAGTGTGACTAGTGACCAGTGACCTGACCACCAGTATATAATATTAGTAGTATACTATCTCTTTATCAACCAGTCTATATTAGCAGCAGACACAGTACAGTGCGGTAGTTCACGGCTGTGGCTACCTCTGTGTCGGCACTCGGCAGCCCGTCCATAATTGTATATACCAGTGACCTAACCGTGGTTTTTTTTTCTTTCTTTATACATACATACTAGTTACGAGTATACTATCTCTTTATCAACCAGTCTATATATTAGCAGCAGACACAGTACAGTGCGGTAGTTCACGGCTGTGGCTACCTCTGTGTCGGCACTCGGCAGCCCGTCCATAATTGTATATACCACCTAACCGTGGTTTTTTTTTCTTTCTTTATACATACATACTAGTTACGAGTATACTATCTCTTTATCAACCAGTCTATATATTAGCAGCAGACACAGTACAGTGCGGTAGTTCACGGCTGTGGCTACCTCTGTGTCGGCACTCGGCAGCCCGTCCATAATTGTATATACCAGTGACCTAACCGTGGTTTTTTTTTCTTTCTTTATACATACATACTAGTTACGAGTATACTATCTCTTTATCAACCAGTCTATATATTAGCAGCAGACACAGTACAGTGCGGTAGTTCACGGCTGTGGCTACCTCTGTGTCGGCACTCGGCAGCCCGTCCATAATTGTATATACCACCTAACCGTGGTTTTTTTTTCTTTCTTTATACATACATACTAGTTACGAGTATACTATCTCTTTATCAACCAGTCTATATATTAGCAGCAGACACAGTACAGTGCGGTAGTTCACGGCTGTGGCTACCTCTGTGTCGGCACTCGGCAGCCCGTCCATAATTGTATATACCACCTAACCGTGGTTTTTTTTTCTTTCTTTATACATACATACTAGTTACGAGTATACTATCTCTTTATCAACCAGTCTATATATTAGCAGCAGACACAGTACAGTGCGGTAGTTCACGGCTGTGGCTACCTCTGTGTCGGCACTCGGCAGCCCGTCCATAATTGTATATACCACCTAACCGTGGTTTGTTTTTCTTTCTTTATACATACATACTAGTTACGAGTATACTATCTCTTTATCAACCAGTCTATATATTAGCAGCAGACACAGTACAGTGCGGTAGTTCACGGCTGTGGCTACCTCTGTGTCGGCACTCGGCAGCCCGTCCATAATTGTATATACCACCTAACCGTGGTTTTTTTTTCTTTCTTTATACATACATACTAGTTACGAGTATACTATCTCTTTATCAACCAGTCTATATATTAGCAGCAGACACAGTACAGTGCGGTAGTTCACGGCTGTGGCTACCTCTGTGTCGGCACTCGGCAGCCCGTCCATAATTGTATATACCACCTAACCGTGGTTTTTTTTTCTTTCTTTATACATACATACTAGTTACGAGTATACTATCTCTTTATCAACCAGTCTATATATTAGCAGCAGACACAGTACAGTGCGGTAGTTCACGGCTGTGGCTACCTCTGTGTCGGCACTCGGCAGCCCGTCCATAATTGTATATACCACCTAACCGTGGTTTTTTTTTCTTTCTTTATACATACATACTAGTTACGAGTATACTATCTCTTTATCAACCAGTCTATATATTAGCAGCAGACACAGTACAGTGCGGTAGTTCACGGCTGTGGCTACCTCTGTGTCGGCACTCGGCAGCCCGTCCATAATTGTATATACCACCTAACCGTGGTTTTTTTTTCTTTCTTTATACATACATACTAGTTACGAGTATACTATCTCTTTATCAACCAGTCTATATATTAGCAGCAGACACAGTACAGTGCGGTAGTTCACGGCTGTGGCTACCTCTGTGTCGGCACTCGGCAGCCCGTCCATAATTGTATATACCACCTAACCGTGGTTTTTTTTTCTTTCTTTATACATACATACTAGTTACGAGTATACTATCTCTTTATCAACCAGTCTATATATTAGCAGCAGACACAGTACAGTGCGGTAGTTCACGGCTGTGGCTACCTCTGTGTCGGCACTCGGCAGCCCGTCCATAATTGTATATACCACCTAACCGTGGTTTTTTTTTCTTTCTTTATACATACATACTAGTTACGAGTATACTATCTCTTTATCAACCAGTCTATATATTAGCAGCAGACACAGTACAGTGCGGTAGTTCACGGCTGTGGCTACCTCTGTGTCGGCACTCGGCAGCCCGTCCATAATTGTATACTAGTATCCAATCCATCCATCTCCATTGTTTACCTGAGGTGCCTTTTAGTTGTGCCTATTAAAATATGGAGAACAAAAATGTTGAGGTTCCAAAATTAGGGAAAGATCAAGATCCACTTCCACCTCGTGCTGAAGCTGCTGCCACTAGTCATGGCCGAGACGATGAAATGCCAGCAACGTCGTCTGCCAAGGCCGATGCCCAATGGCATAGTACAGAGCATGTCAAAACCAAAACACCAAATATCAGTAAAAAAAGGACTCCAAAACCTAAAATAAAATTGTCGGAGGAGAAGCGTAAACTTGCCAATATGCCATTTACCACACGGAGTGGCAAGGAACGGCTGAGGCCCTGGCCTATGTTCATGGCTAGTGGTTCAGCTTCACATGAGGATGGAAGCACTCAGCCTCTCGCTAGAAAACTGAAAAGACTCAAGCTGGCAAAAGCACCGCAAAGAACTGTGCGTTCTTTGAAATCCCAAATCCACAAGGAGAGTCCAATTGTGTCGGTTGCGATGCCTGACCTTCCCAACACTGGACGTGAAGAGCATGCGCCTTCCACCATTTGCACGCCCCCTGCAAGTGCTGGAAGGAGCACCCGCAGTCCAGTTCCTGATAGTCAGATTGAAGATGTCAGTGTTGAAGTACACCAGGATGAGGAGGATATGGGTGTTGCTGGCGCTGGGGAGGAAATTGACCAGGAGGATTCTGATGGTGAGGTGGTTTGTTTAAGTCAGGCACCCGGGGAGACACCTGTTGTCCGTGGGAGGAATATGGCCGTTGACATGCCAGGTGAAAATACCAAAAAAATCAGCTCTTCGGTGTGGAGGTATTTCACCAGAAATGCGGACAACAGGTGTCAAGCCGTGTGTTCCCTTTGTCAAGCTGTAATAAGTAGGGGTAAGGACGTTAACCACCTCGGAACATCCTCCCTTATACGTCACCTGCAGCGCATTCATAATAAGTCAGTGACAAGTTCAAAAACTTTGGGTGACAGCGGAAGCAGTCCACTGACCAGTAAATCCCTTCCTCTTGTAACCAAGCTCACGCAAACCACCCCACCAACTCCCTCAGTGTCAATTTCCTCCTTCCCCAGGAATGCCAATAGTCCTGCAGGCCATGTCACTGGCAATTCTGACGAGTCCTCTCCTGCCTGGGATTCCTCCGATGCATCCTTGCGTGTAACGCCTACTGCTGCTGGCGCTGCTGTTGTTGCCGCTGGGAGTCGATGGTCATCCCAGAGGGGAAGTCGTAAGCCCACTTGTACTACTTCCAGTAAGCAATTGACTGTTCAACAGTCCTTTGCGAGGAAGATGAAATATCACAGCAGTCATCCTACTGCAAAGCGGATAACTGAGTCCTTGACAACTATGTTGGTGTTAGACGTGCGTCCGGTATCCGCCGTTAGTTCACAGGGAACTAGACAATTTATTGAGGCAGTGTGCCCCCGTTACCAAATACCATCTAGGTTCCACTTCTCTAGGCAGGCGATACCGAGAATGTACACGGACGTCAGAAAAAGACTCACCAGTGTCCTAAAAAATGCAGTTGTACCCAATGTCCACTTAACCACGGACATGTGGACAAGTGGAGCAGGGCAGGGTCAGGACTATATGACTGTGACAGCCCACTGGGTAGATGTATGGACTCCCGCCGCAAGAACAGCAGCGGCGGCACCAGTAGCAGCATCTCGCAAACGCCAACTCTTTCCTAGGCAGGCTACGCTTTGTATCACCGCTTTCCAGAATACGCACACAGCTGAAAACCTCTTACGGCAACTGAGGAAGATCATCGCGGAATGGCTTACCCCAATTGGACTCTCCTGTGGATTTGTGGCATCGGACAACGCCAGCAATATTGTGTGTGCATTAAATATGGGCAAATTCCAGCACGTCCCATGTTTTGCACATACCTTGAATTTGGTGGTGCAGAATTTTTTAAAAAACGACAGGGGCGTGCAAGAGATGCTGTCGGTGGCCAGAAAAATTGCGGGACACTTTCGGCGTACAGGCACCACGTACAGAAGACTGGAGCACCACCAAAAACTACTGAACCTGCCCTGCCATCATCTGAAGCAAGAAGTGGTAACGAGGTGGAATTCAACCCTCTATATGCTTCAGAGGTTGGAGGAGCAGCAAAAGGCCATTCAAGCCTATACAATTGAGCACGATATAGTAGGTGGAATGCACCTGTCTCAAGTGCAGTGGAGAATGATTTCAACGTTGTGCAAGGTTCTGATGCCCTTTGAACTTGCCACACGTGAAGTCAGTTCAGACACTGCCAGCCTGAGTCAGGTCATTCCCCTCATCAGGCTTTTGCAGAAGAAGCTGGAGGCATTGAAGAAGGAGCTAAAAGGGAGCGATTCCGCTAGGCATGTGGGACTTGTGGATGCAGCCCTTAATTCGCTTAACAAGGATTCACGGGTGGTCAATCTGTTGAAATCAGAGCACTACATTTTGGCCACCGTGCTCGATCCTAGATTTAAAGCCTACCTTGGATCTCTCTTTCCGGCAGACACAGGTCTGCTGGGGTTGAAAGACCTGCTGGTGACAAAATTGTCAAGTCAAGCGGAACGCGACCTGTCAACATCTCCTCCTTCACATTCTCCCGCAACTGGGGGTGCGAGGAAAAGGCTCAGAATTCCG
This sequence comes from Pseudophryne corroboree, assembly GCF_028390025.1. Lineage (NCBI taxonomy): Eukaryota > Metazoa > Chordata > Amphibia > Anura > Myobatrachidae > Pseudophryne > Pseudophryne corroboree. The sequence continues at coordinate 83,673,491 of NC_086449.1, read as the reverse complement.
AGCCCACCCGCTGGCGGTGATGCAGGGCAGTCTGGAGCGACTGCTGATGCTGACATCTGGTCCGGACTGAAGGACCTGACAACGATTACGGACATGTCGTCTACTGTCACTGCATATGATTCTCTCAACATTGATAGAATGGTGGAGGATTATATGAGTGACCGCATCCAAGTAGGCACGTCACACAGTCCGTACTTATACTGGCAGGAAAAAGAGGCAATTTGGAGGCCCTTGCACAAACTGGCTTTATTCTACCTAAGTTGCCCTCCCACAAGTGTGTACTCCGAAAGAGTGTTTAGTGCCGCCGCTCACCTTGTCAGCAATCGGCGTACGAGGTTACATCCAGAAAATGTGGAGAAGATGATGTTCATTAAAATGAATTATAATCAATTCCTCCGCGGAGACATTGACCAGCAGCAATTGCCTCCACAAAGTACACAGGGAGCTGAGATGGTGGATTCCAGTGGGGACGAATTGATAATCTGTGAGGAGGGGGATGTACACGGTGATATATCGGAGGGTGAAGATGAGGTGGACATCTTGCCTCTGTAGAGCCAGTTTGTGCAAGGAGAGATTAATTGCTTCTTTTTTGGGGGGGGTCCAAACCAACCCGTCATATCAGTCACAGTCGTGTGGCAGACCCTGTCACTGAAATGATGGGTTGGTTAAAGTGTGCATGTCCTGTTTTGTTTATACAACATAAGGGTGGGTGGGAGGGCCCAAGGACAATTCCATCTTGCACCTCTTTTTTCTTTTCTTTTTCTTTGCATCATGTGCTGATTGGGGAGGGTTTTTTGGAAGGGACATCCTGCGTGACACTGCAGTGCCACTCCTAGATGGGCCCGGTGTTTGTGTCGGCCACTAGGGTCGCTAATCTTACTCACACAGTCAGCTACCTCATTGCGCCTCTTTTTTTCTTTGCGTCATGTGCTGTTTGGGGAGGGTTTTTTGGAAGGGACATCCTGCGTGACACTGCAGTGCCACTCCTAGATGGGCCCGGTGTTTGTGTCGGCCACTAAGGTCGCTAATCTTACTCACACAGTCAGCTACCTCATTGCGCCTCTTTTTTTCTTTGCGTCATGTGCTGTTTGGGGAGGGTTTTTTGGAAGGGCCATCCTGCGTGACACTGCAGTGCCACTCCTAGATGGGCCCGGTGTTTGTGTCGGCCACTAGGGTCGCTAATCTTACTCACACAGCTACCTCATTGCGCCTCTTTTTTTCTTTGCGTCATGTGCTGTTTGGGGAGGGTTTTTTGGAAGGGCCATCCTGCGTGACACTGCAGTGCCACTCCTAGATGGGCCCGGTGTTTGTGTCGGCCACTAGGGTCGCTAATCTTACTCACACAGCTACCTCATTGCGCCTCTTTTTTTCTTTGCGTCATGTGCTGTTTGGGGAGGGTTTTTTGGAAGGGACATCCTGCGTGACACTGCAGTGCCACTCCTAGATGGGCCCGGTGTTTGTGTCGGCCACTAGGGTCGCTTATCTTACTCACACAGCGACCTCGGTGCAAATTTTAGGACTAAAAATAATATTGTGAGGTGTGAGGTATTCAGAATAGACTGAAAATGAGTGTAAATTATGGTTTTTGAGGTTAATAATACTTTGGGATCAAAATGACCCCCAAATTCTATGATTTAAGCTGTTTTTTAGTGTTTTTGGAAAAAAACACCCGAATCCAAAACACACCCGAATCCGACAAAAAAAATTCGGTGAGGTTTTGCCAAAACGCGTTCGAACCCAAAACACGGCCGCGGAACCGAACCCAAAACCAAAACACAAAACCCGAAAAATTTCAGGCGCTCATCTCTACTAACAATATTCTTGTGATGTTCAATAGTGCACTCTCTAAGATTAGCTACTTTGACCCCTTTCCAATTTGGTAAAGAAGTCTGCACCCTGACCCTCAATGCCTTATTGAGCCCATCCATTAGCACAGAGACAGCCACCTCCCTGTAATTCTCATCGCTCCCTATATCCAATACCCCAGTGTATCTACCCATTATTTGCAAAGCCCTATGGAAATATTCAGATGTCATTTCACTGTCCTTCTGTGTTATGGAGAAAATTTTGCTCCACTTAACAGCAGTGGGGAAATACAATCCTAGTTGTATGTTAATTCGTTCCACGTTCTACTGATTGTGTTCGTCAGTCATAGGACTATCCGACTCTATTTTACAATCCGTAATACATTTTTGGGTGTCAATATTAGGGGTAGGCACGCTTTCAAAAGTGTCTGCCAATCTTTGTCAGTTCATGGGTATTACCCAGTTCCCTGATAAACTTCTGACATCTGGCTAAATGCTTCTGGTGATTGGGGAATTCAGAAATGATTGACCGCAGCTCTGATCTGGACCACGGGCAATACATTGCATTGTTCCTGGTGAGGATTATTCCCTGACTATCGGTCTTCCTATTGGGAGTTACTATTTTCAAGACAGGATGTAATCCAACCATTCCATTCCTAATCTGCTCACTGTGAGGTGTTAATGTCTATGTGTAATGAACAGTCTCACACTTACCGGTACCTGTGATCTCACCAGTCCTTTCAGTGAGGGACACTGGTACTGCTCTTACTGGTTGGGCCTGGCCCAACTGAGTTTCCTGTAAGGTGACTGCCTGAATGAGGGCTGAGTTTAGGCTGGATCCTTCATCTTCCTGTGACCTATAACCTTCGAGAGATTTTAAAACAGGATACAACTTGCACGGGTTAGGGTTAACACATTGCTTCTGTATTCTACTATCATTTACAGATGTACTATTGATTGCAGCCATTTCCTCCCCTTCGACTTGTGTCGGTAATGGTGTGCTCATACTCACATCCCTGCCAGGTTTGGAACTTGCTGTGCGAGTTAGTTCCCTTTGCACCTCCCCCTCTTGCTGCCACAGATTTAAACAATCGTTATGTCTGATCCTTTGTTTTCTAGATTTAATCAGACATATTTTAATCCTTATGTTCTACAGTACCTCTGATTCAAAGCTACCCACCCCAGGGAATGATGTCCTATCTTTAGCAGTCATATGTACCCATTTATTGCAATAAGCCTCTGCATGTGGACCATATTTCCCACACATAATAAACCTTGCTGACCCCCTGGGCCGCAATTCTCCAGCCTGAACCCTGCATACTGAACGTCTCTCACTTGAGCAACTGGCTCCCATAATTGTGGGTCTTTACCCACAAACACCAAAATACTCAATGCAAGCAGACGGTGAAAGTTACTCGAGCGCCTTTCACTCGCTCTCGCCCACGCTGGACAGTACAACGATACACTGTCGATAGTGGATCGCAATGTACCCAACTTAGGGCTCCTATAAGACCTTACAGCACCGTAATTTCTTTTGGTGGAGGTTCTGTTGGAATATTTTCCTGAGAGAGGCAGCGAAAAATTATTTTTCGGTATCTTTCCACTGGAATTTTTGTAGGGTGAAAAACAGAGAAATTAGATAACTATTGTTCACCCTTTCCAATGGACTTCCACCAGGGAGATTTCAATATGTTATCAAAGAAAAACCCCTTTGTTTACACAATCACGTCTGCGTATGCTTTTCCACAGCGCATATGACACAATGGTATCACGTTGTGCTGTGTAGAACACACGGACGTGTGATTCAATCGCACAGCCTATAGATACTAGTTATCTATATGCCCTACGATTGCTGTAGACCACCTAGAACACCTAGACCACTCTAGACCACCTAGACCACCTAGTTCTGATCACGCAAGGTAGCAAACCCTACACCACCGGGCCTCTACTAACCCAGTGTTCCCACGGGATCCCGATTTCCCGGTTCAATCACAATCACGTCTGCTTTCACTCACTCAGATACACCTTGTTTTTCTTTTCTGTACAGAAAATTTCCACTCCCCTAGGTTGGTTACTTTACCCCAGAGGTACTTACAGTTTTAAACTAAATTTTAAGGTAACCTGTTTTTGAAATCGGATAGTTATGTGCTATTGTATTAAATGTATACTATCCCACCTTTTAATTGAACAATTATCGTGTGATTTGTACTTAGCGTCCGTACTCCTACACAACCTTGCGTACACACGCTACCATGCGTGCCTTTTACGCCGCGTATGCAACCCTGTACTTTGTCCGTACCACGTGTAAAAAAGTGCATCCGCAATTCAACAAACCACACAATCTCTATAAATGTGAGCAATACAAACTATAATCGCTCACAAACACAACCCACACTTGTTCTGTGTAAACCTTTACAACCAGGCCAGAACTGCATTTTGTGTCTTTATAATTACTCCCTTAATACACTTATTTAAAATTTATCTATATAGAAAACAAATGTATCCGATTTCACACAGGTCTAAAATTACTAATAACCTATGGCAACACTATGTGGGGGGAGTATGCAAAATATCGGTACGCTTTGTTACGCTTTGTGTACGCTTTTGGCGCCCCAAAAAATTACACAGATTTTTAAATAGCTTTTATCCTGTTTACCTCCGGGTTCTTTCAGCACCTCTGCAGACCAGACAGAGCAGACGCAATCTAACAGCACAAAATAGAGTTTTAAAACATCCAAGCAACCAGGAAAAGGTTTAACTTAAAGATGTACTTCCACCCTTTGCTGATGAAGTCTACTATGATCTGCTAGCCTATGAGCGTCTGAATAACCAGATCGAGCCCCCAATTGTAAATGCTGATTTACTTACAGGACTAAAAGCAATACTTTAAAATACACTCAATACACTTTAAAATTGAGCCGCTGCGGCCGCTGTATTCAATCCTTAACCTACGTACTTTTTACTCAGTTAGCGTACAAAGCCCCGTACCGTGTACGCAATTTGCGTACACACGCCGGGACGGACGTCCAAAGTACACGCAGTGCATACACACACCGACACACTGAGAGCACAATGCAGCTTCACGTGTGGCCGAAATACACTTATAACCTTAGCAGGGAAAGAGACAAGACGCCAATTGTATTTAAGAAGTTGGGATCCGACCCGCCAACATATAATTGATAAAAGGGGGTTACAACAAATATACAATTACAATAAGAGAAAAGAGGCTACAATACAATGGTACATACGTTTGGTTTCGCCAGCGCCACTTGGTCCAGTGCTCAGATCAATCAAGCAAGATGACCTTCAGAGAGAGAGTGACCGGCTAGGCAGCTTTGGCTTTTATACAGTTGGTAAAAACACAATACAATGGAAACTGTAACCTTTTCATCTATAGGTCAAAAGGCTGGTCATTTACAGTACAGGAGGGGTCATAGATTGGTTTGAATAGGTGGGCGATGTCTGGTCCAGGTGTGCTTGCAGTTTGTCTCCACCGGGTTCCCGCCGAATATCAAAGTACAGTAAACACAGTATAATAGTAATATTCTGTTCCTGCGCTTAATTATGCGCAGGAGCGTGCTATCTTCTGCAAACGGCGACCGGAATGTTGCCCTTAAAATACCCTACAGCTGGGTACCAAACACCACCTCACAGAGGCGTAACTAGCATGGGGCGAGCAGGGCACGTGCCCTGGGCGCTGTGACAGCCCCAGCAGAAGGGGGCGCCACCGGCACCTGCACGGCCTGCTCGCCCCATGCTGCCTGCCGCTGCTAGTCCGCCAGCGCCACTATGGAAGAAGAAGAACAAAAATTCACACGTGTCGTGTCGTCCTGGGCCCTCCCTCTATTCACTGCACTCGCAGACGCGGCCAGGAGAGTGCAATGAATAGAGGGAGGGCCCAGGACCTATCGTTTGACTCCCACCCGCCGCTGTGAGCGGCTGAGGCGCTGAGCGCCAGTGTGCGCCGCGAAGGAAAGGCCCCCGCCACGGACCTGCCTCCCGCCGCCGCTGTGACTGAGCGCCAGTGTGCGCAGACAAGGAGGGCCCTGGTCCGGACCTGCCACCCGCCCGCTGACAATGATGGAGGGCCCGGGGTAAGCTGCAAGCCTGTCCACTGTCCAGCAATGGAGGGGTTTGTGTGTGTGTGTTATTGGAGGGGTAAGAGGGGAGGGGGTGTGTGTGTTTTGTTGGAGGGGTAAGCAGGGGGTGGGGGTGCATGTGTCTAGCAATGGAGGGGTTTGTGTGTGTGTTATTGGAGGGGGGGGGGGTGCATGCATGTCCAGCAATGGAGAGGTGTGTGTGTGTTTTGTTGGAGGGGTAAGCAGGGTGTGTGTGTGTGTGTGTGTGTGTGTGTGTGTGTGTGTGTGTGTGCATGTGTCCAGCAATGGATGGGTGGGTGGGTGTTATTGGAGGGGTAAGAGGGGTGGGGGGATGCATGTGTCCAGCAATGGAGGGGTGTGTGTGTGTTGTTGGAGGGGTAAGCAGGGGTGTGTGTGTGTGCATGTGTCCAGCAATGGAGGGGTTTGTGTGTGTTGTTTGAGGGGTAAGCAGGGGTGTGTGTGTGTTGTTGGAGGGGTAAGCAGGGGTGTGTGTGTGTGTTGTTGGAGGGGTAAGCAGGGATGTGTGTGTGTGTTGCTGGAGGGGTAAGCAGGGGTGTGTGTGTGCGTGTGCCTGTTTGTGTGTGTGTGTACTGCCTGGAGGGGTAAGCAGGAGTGTGCGTGTCACCGCATGTCCCTGGTGTGTGTGTGTGTGTGTGTGTGTGTGTGTGTCTGGCTTGGAGGGGTAAGCAGAAGTGTGTGTGTGTGTGTACACTTGGAGGGCTAAGCAGGAGTATGCGTGTGTTTCTGTGTGTGTTTGTGTGTATGTCTACTATGTGTGTGGATATTTGTGTGGATATATATATATGTGTGTGTGTGTGTATGTATGTGTATATATATATATATATATATATATTGTATGTAGGTCGAAGTAGCGGCACTTCTCCACAGACCCGGAAGTATATATATTTTTTAATTAGAAGACAGCAGCACGTAGGAAGAAGCCCTGGAGGACTCGCGAAGACCGGAGGAGGAGCTGAGACATGCGCACCAGCTAGAGAGACGCGAGGGAGCAAGCCGCAGGACCAGGAGAGGACCAATGCCAGGGAGGAGCTGCCTGTGCCTGTCACCAGAGCGACCAGAGCCATCCGCACTGAGTGGAGAAGACGCCGCAGAAGAGGAGGAGTCCAGCCAGCCGCAGGACCGGGGAAGGACATCCAACCTTCAGTGGAGCGGGACCCTTCAGCAAGGGAGGAGACTGACCAGCAACGGGAGCACTGGCATTGTGGAGGACACCCGCTTACCGGAGCAAGGACCCGCAGAAGACGCTGGCTTAAAGAAGACGGTGCGGAACAGCGGGGAGGACGGCGCACTTCAGGATCCTGCAGCAGGAGAGAAGATCCCCCTTCAGAGCGCAGCAGACCACACTGAAAAGGGTGCATCCCCGATGCGGTGCTCTGCATCCCGGGTGGCGCCGAAGACGTGGAGTGTCGGAGGTGGCAGAAGCGCCGCAGCTTGGGGTGAGAAACCGCTGCAACCCTTCCGCTGCTAAACTCTGCAAATAGTCAATTAAAGGGGTAGGCTCCCCTCACCACAGTGCCCCACAGGATTAGTTAATTAAGGGCCCCACAGAATTAGTTAATTGAGGGGGTAGGATCCCCTCACTCTATAATGTGAATTTTGGCTCATACCGTGTGCTATAATGTGAATTTTGGCTCATACTGTGTGCTATAATGTGAATTTCGGCTCATACCGTGTGCTTTAGGGGTATATTCAATTGAAGTCGAAAACTGCCGTCTGTCGAAAAGACGGCAGTTTTTGACTTTTTAAGGTCGAATCGTGATTCGACCTATTCAATATTTTCGACAAATTGGTGAGTTTGACTTGTCAAAAAGCACGTGGATCGGCAGAATAGCTGCCGATCCACGTGCTTGTGTCGAAAATGGGGCCAAAACCAACAGGTTTTGGCCCCCTTTTCGACCATCTCAGTCCGACATCAAAAGATGTTGGACTGAGATGCGGACCCAGAGGAGGAGAGGGGGGAGAGCCGCAGGGAGACGGGGGACTGCCGCGGGCAGCCAGAGGAGATCAGCGCTACAGCACAGCGCTGCAGCAGGATGTCACACAGCCGCGCCGCTCACGGCAGCGTCCACCCGGCTCCAGCAAGCTTGCTGGTGCCGGGTGGACACTGTCGTGAGGTCGGGCGGCTGTTTGACATCCTTCTGCAGCGCTACTGTAGCGCCGATCTCCTCCGGCTGCCGGCTGCTGTCCCCCGTGGCCCCCCCCTCCTTTCCTCCTCCTGGATCACTAATCTCAATTCGACTTGAAAAAGTCGAATTGAGATGAGATTTGAATAGGGGTTGTCGGATCCATTCCGACAAATGCATGTCGGAATAGATCTGACTTCATTTGAATATACCCCATAATGTGAATTTTGGCTCATACCGTGTGCTGTAATGTGAAAGGGGCACCAGTACTAGATAGTATAAGGAGACCTACTACATTGAAGGACACGCCCCTTTTGAGTGACCACGCCCCTTTTCCGGAGCGCGTGCGCCGTAGGCGCGCGCATAATTGCAGCCTTCACTATTTCATTCCCTCTTCAAAAATTCCACTTCGACCACTGCACCTACATCTATACATACACACCCTGATATCTTTATATACAGTGACACCGGTGGTGTGGGCACATACTTTCCTTTTTAGTTTTGTTTTTGGGGAGGGGGGGGGGGCGCCATTATTGATCTTGCCCTGGGCTCCAAAAACCCTAGCTACGCCTCTGCCACCTCATAACCTAATGCTGTCCCCTCATATCCTGTAAAGGTGAATCCCTTTGTTGTTGTACCATTTAAACAAGTATAAATTGCTGGTGTGGTGCATGTGGGCTATGTGTTCATTGTGCACTATGTGGATTAAATATGTGATATGTCTTTGTGGCTTTTCCATGCGAGTACAAATGCTACTGTAATTACTCATACCACGCGCTAATACGCAGGACCGCATGAGCGGTCATACGCAACTTGCGAATATGTGCACGCACAGCAGAACAAGTATGCGCACGGAGGCCATCTGTGTGGAGTTTGTACGTGATGTGTGTACTGTAATATTTTCCGACTTCGACAGCAGTGTATAGTGGATGTTATAATTGTAAGAGGGCACTGTAATTTGGCACATTATGAACTGGAGGGCACTGTAATTTGGCACATTATGAACTGGAGGGCACTGTAATGTGTCATAATCTGATCTGCTCATTGTAATGTTTAGGGAACTATAATGCAGAGGTGGATTTAGACCTCATGGGGCCCTAAGCAAGATACCAATTTGGGGCCCACCTCCCTCCATAGCTTTATATTTATGTTCTTGATACTGGGTTGTTTTTCCTCCTTATATTCTACTACAGTATATTACTTATCACCTTCACTGATTGTACCACATACACTCACTGACTATATTTTATATCAGCATTTAATAATACCCATCATTACCCTCCTCAGTCATTGTGACTGTATTGATTATATATCCGTGGCCCCACTGTTTGTAGCAGGCAGGCCCCCATCAGCTATACACAGTAGTACTTTAAATAGAGTAAAATTGCATATTGATATATCATCAGTCAGTATATCCCCCCGCCCCAATTGTAGCAGGCGGATGTTATACATTGAACAGCACCACCTGCCTGATTAGATTTTGAAGTAGGTGAATGTTATACAAAATTGGAAAATAGGATTTTAATACCTACCGGTAAATCCTTTTCTCTTAGTCCGTAGAGGATGCTGGGGATGCTTCAAGAACCATGGGGTATAGACGGGATCCGCAGGAGACATGGGCACTTTAAGACTTTAAAAGGGGTGTGAACTGGCTCCTCCCTCTATGCCCCTCCTCCAGACTCCAGTTATAGGAACTGTTCCCAGGGAGACGGACATTTTGAGGAAAAGGATTTAATTAATATTTAAACTAAGGTGAGATACATACCAGCTCACACCTCAAACACGCCGTACAACATGGCATTTAACAACAACGCATGCAACGGCATGACCAACATCAGCCACAGACTGACTGAACTTAACTCAACATGAGTATAACCATAACCAAACTGCAGATACAGCCCGCACTGGGACGGGCGCCCAGCATCCTCTACGGACTAAGAGAAAAGGATTTACCGGTAGGTATCAAAATCCTATTTTCTCATACATCCTAGAGGATGCTGGGGATGCTTCAAGAACAATGGGGTTTATACCAAAGCTCTAGAATGGGCGGGAGTGTGCGGATGACTCTGCAGCACCGATTGACCAAACAAGAGGTCCTCCTCAGCCAGGGTATCAAACTTGTAAAACTTCGCAAAGGTGCTTGAACCCGACCAAGTAGCAGCTCGGCAAAGCTGCAATGCCGAGACCCCTTGGGCAGCCGTCCAGGAGGAGCCCACCTTTCTGGTAGAATGAACTTTCACCGATTTCGGTAACGGCAATCCTGCCGTAGAATGAGCCTGCTGAATCGTATTACAGATCCAGCGTGCAATAGTCTGCTTGGAAGCAGGAGCCCCAATCTTGTTGGGAGCCCACAGGACAAAAAGAGCCTCTGTTTTCCTAATCTGCGCCGTTCTGGCGACATAGATTTTCAAAGCTCTAACCACATTGAGAGACTTTGATTCCGCCAAGGCGTCAGTAGCCACTGGCACCACAATAGGCTGGTTTACGTGAAATGATGAAACCACTTTTGGCAGAAATTGTTGACGAGTTCTCAACTAGGCTCTATCAGTTTGGAAGATTAAATAGGGGCTTTTGTGAGACAAAGCCGCCAACTCAGATACCCGCCTTGCGGATGCCAAGGCCAACAACATGACTACTTTCCAAGTATGGAATTTTAACTCAACCTTACGTAAAGGTTCAAACCAATGAGATTGCAGGAACTGCAATACCACATTAAGATCCCACGGTGCCACAGGGGGCACAAATGGAGGTTGGATGTGCAGCACGCCTTTCACGAAGGTCTGAACTTCTGGAAGGGAGGCCAATTCTTTCTGAAAAAAGATTGATAAGGCCGAAATCTGTACTTTAATGGAGCCTAACTTTAGGCCCGCATCCACACCTGCTTGCAAAGAATGGAGCAACCGCCCCAGCTGAAAATCCTCCGTAGGAGCCTTCTTGGATTCACACCAAGGCCTCTTTGGCCAGTCTGGAACAATGAGTATCGCCTGAACCCTTGTTCTTCTTATAATCTTTATCACCTTTGGAATGAGTGGAAGTGGAGGGAACACATAGACCGACGGAAACACCCACGGTGTCACTAGGGCGTCCACCGCTATTGCTTGAGGGTCCCTCGACCTGGAACAATATCTCTGAAGTTTCTTGTTGAGGCGAGACGCCATCATGTCTATTTGAGGAATTCCCCAACGACTTGTCACTTCTGCAAAGACCTCTTGATGAAGACCCCACTCTCCTGGATGGAGATCGTGTCTGCTGAGGAAGTCTGCTTCCCAGTTGTCCACTCCTGGAATGAAGACTGCTGAAAGAGCGCTTGCATGTCTCTCCGCCCAGCGAAGAACTTTCGTGGCCTTGGCCATCGCCGCTCTGCTCTTTGTTCCGCCCTGGCGGTTTATGTACGCCACTGCTGTTATGTTGTCTGACTGAATCAAGACGGGCAGACCGCGAAGAAGATGTTCCGCTTGCAGAATGCCGTTGTAAATGGCCCTTAGTTCCAGAATGTTTATGTGCAGACAAGCTTCCTGGCTTGACCATTTTCCCTGAAAACTTCTCCCTTGTGTGACTGCTCCCCAGCATCGGAGACTTGCATCTGTGGTCACCAGGATCCAATCCTGAATCCCGAACCTGCGTCCCTCCAGAAGGTGAGAACTGTGCAGCCACCACAGGAAGGAGATCCTGGTCCTGGAAGATAGGAATATTTTCCGATGCATGTCCAGGTGAGACCCGGACTAATGTCCAACAGGTCCCACTGAAACACTCTGGCATGGAACCTGCCAAACTGAATGGCCTCGTAGGCTGCCACCATCTTCCCCAGCAACCGAGTGCATTGAAGAATCGACACTCTTGCCGGTTTCAGAATCTGTTTCACCATGTTCTGTATTTCCAGAGCTTTTTCCTCTGGAAGAAAAACTCTCTGTAATTCTGTATCCAGAATCATACCCAGGAACGACAGCCGTGTTGTCGGAACCAACTGTGATTTTGGCAAGTTTAGGACCCAACCATGTTGCTGCAGAATCGTCAGTGAGAGCGCAACGTTTTTCAGCAATTGGTCCTTGGATCTCGCCTTTATGAGGAGATCGTACAAGTACAGGATAATTGTGATTCCCTGCTTGCGCAGGAGAACCATCATTTCCGCCATAACCTTGGTGAAAATCCTCGGAGCCGTGGACAGACCAAACGGCAACGTCTGAAACTGGTAATGACAATCCTGAACAGCAAACCTCAGGTAAGCCTGATGTGGAGGATATATGGGGACGTGTAAGTAGGCATCCTTTATGTCGACCGACACCATAAAATCCCCCTCCTCCAGACTGGAGATCACTGCTCGGAGAGATTCCATCTTGAATTTGAATTTCTTTAGAAAGAAATTGAGGGATTTTAGGTTCAGAATCGGTCTGACTGAGCCATCCGGCTTCGGGACCACGAATAGACTCGAATAATAATGCCTTCCCCCTGCTGTGACGGGGGTACTGGGACAATGACTTGATTTTGACACAGCTTTAGTATTGCAGCGCATACTACCTCCCTTTCTGGAAGAGAAGCTGGCAAGGATGATTTGAAAAATCGGTGAGGGGGCACGTCTTGAAACTCTAATTTGTACCCTTGGGTTACTATTGAGACGTGCCCCAACCGGTGCGGACTCCCGCAGAGGAGCCCCAGCGTCATGCGCTGGATTTGGTAGAAGCCGGAGAGGACTTCTGTTCTTGGGAACTTGCCACAGCCTGTGACCTTTTTCCCCTTACTTTTCCTCTCGCAGAAAGGAAGGAGGACCCACGTCCTTTTTTTGTATTTATTGGGCCGAAAGGACTGCATCTGATAGTGGGGCGTTTTCTTTTGTTGTGCAGGAACATAAGGTAAAAAATGATGACTTACCCGCGGTAGCCGTAGATACCAGGTCAGTGAGGCCGTCACTAAACAAGACACTACCGTTAAACGGTAGAGACTCCATAGTCTTCTTTGAGTCAGCATCAGCATTCCATTGATGAATCCACAATGCCCTCCTAGCCGAGACTGCCATGGCATTGGCCCTTGATCCCAAAAGGCCAATATCCCTTGCAGCTTCTTTTAAATATGCTGCAGCGTCCCTGATATGACCCAGAGTCAAAAGCACGCTATCCCTGTCCAGGGTATCTATCTCAGATGACAAGTTATCTGCCCACTTTTCGATAGCGCTACTCACCCATGCCGAAGCAACGGCAGGCCTGAGTAGCGAACCTGTAGTGACATAAATGGATTTTAGTGTATTTTCCTGCTTACGATCAGCAGGATCCTTTAGGGCTGCCGTGTCAGGAGACGGAAGCGCCACCTTTTTGGACAGACGCGATAGAGCTTTGTCCACCGTGGGGTTTGACTCCCACTTTTCCCTGTCCCCAGAGGGGAACGGATATGCCACCGGAATTCTTTTGGGAACCTGTACCTTCTTGTCAGGATTTTCCCAGGCCTTTTCAAAAAGAGCGTTCAGTTCATGAGAGGAAGGAAACGTTACCTCAGGTTTCTTTCCTTTAAACATACAGACCCTTGTATCGGGAACAGCAGGGTCCTCCGTGATATGTAATACGTCTTTTATCACCACAATCATGTACTGAATGCTCTTAGCCAGTTTAGGATTTAATCTGGCATCACTATAGTCGACACTGGAATCAGAGTCCGTGTCGGTATCTGTATCTGCTATCTGGGTAAATGCACGTTTCTGTGACCCAGAAGGGGTCTGAGCTTGCGACAATGTATCCTCCAAGGATTTTCTCCATGTCTGGTTCTTAGACTCAGATTTATCTAATCTCTTAGTCAACCGAGCCACATTTGCATTCAAAACACTCAACATATTTACCCAATCAGCCGTCGGCGGCGCCGACACGGTCACTCCCACAGCCTTTTCTGTCCCCACTCCAGCCTCCTCCTGGGAAAAGCACTCAGCCTCAGACATGTCGACAAACGCGTACCGACACCCACAACCAAGTGGGGCTATAGGAGACAGACCCACAGCAAAGCCTGTTAGAGAAACACAGAGGGAGTTCTACCAGCTCACAACCCAGCGCCTATCCCGGTCCTGAAGTGTGTAATATACTGCCCAGACCTGTTAGCGCTTTTAAAATCAATAAAATAGCACCAAATCACTTGTGTAATAAAGTGCACTGCAAGAGCTCACGTTTTCTCTGTGCGCGTCTCGGCTCCTCCCTCTGCGTGTGTATGACATCATAAACATGTGATTCACACTACTACAGGACTGGAGACACAGGAGTGTGCTAGATCTGGCACCCAACTGCTGTCTCATCACTGGCAGCCTGCTGTGAGTATTCAGCCAGCCCATCGCTCTGACATTTTCATTGGAGGTTGTGGTCCACGGGAAATGCCCACCATACAGCCTTGTCAACCACAGGCCCCCTGAGACCCACAGAGCCCTAAGCAGCCGCCTTGGTTGCCTTGTGGTGAATCCTCCTCTGCTCCTCTGAAAGCACTATGGCAATGGATGCAAGACGGAATTACTCACAGTTCAGGTATTCCTTACTTTCACTGCAGAGAGGCAGGTAGTCCCTGATCCAACACAGTAAACACAAGATTTTATTTTTCTTAAAAAGGCTAGTGAAATATTTCCTAAACTAGTGCGATTAGCAAGTTCTGGTAGAAACTGACTCTCCGTTCCTCTTGGGACCTGAGAGTTATATATATTCTTGCATTACTGTGAGAATACATCACTCTGGAGGATAATTATGATTGATGAATCCCCCAGGGGCAAGGATTAAATAAAGGGGGGGGGGGGGGGGGGGGGGCAGTGGTCCTCAGGCAGTGGTTTTATTACAGATGCGGCAATATGGCAAATTATTGATTTGCGATCAGTGTGGTTATGCCCGGGGGCCCGTTACATCCTTACCTCAACAGATTTGACATGTTATAATGGAACCTTGGGACAAACTTGCCTAGTGCTAAGTATCCCTCCAGAGTTGTTATGTTTTTGCAAAGTGCTGTACCCTTCGGGTTTACAGGTATATTGCTATATGTTAAAGTTAATAATGTTGTTACTTATTACACTGTTCATGCATTTCTCAACGTTGACATGGAGTGTTCTTGCAGCTAAAGGCGAGAACCCTCCAATACAGTGAGTGGGTCATTCTGACCATTATTCAGTTCTTGTTGTAAAAATAATTGCGTTACTTCAGTTTGTGGTTTTAAATGATTGGAATATATTGAATGTCATTGGCCTAAATGGAAGTCCCGTGGGGCGTGGGAGGTCTGGGAGCCTGTACTCTAGTGTATAGAGTCATACTGGTACTTTTCTTTCACCAGCTTTTGTAATGGGGATCTGCAAAAATTCTACTTTACTAGTTGGATATGGCGGATAGTTATGTAACTGGGGCCGCAGATAAAATTGCTGGTGGGACACCATACTTTTCAGTGTTGTCATGGAATGTAGGGGGCCTAAATACCCCGATAAAAAGGAAAAAGGTCCTTACTCATAAACACAGACATCACCCAGCCATAATTTTCTTACAAGAAACCCATTGGAAGGAAGGAGATAATTCAACCTTACGTGCTCCATGGATTGCGGAGTGTATACCATCTTCACAGTCCACTAAATCCAGAGGGGTGGCGATTTTGTTACATAGGAATTTACGTTATGAGATACTGAATAAGTATACGTATTCAAAGGGAAGATATTTAATACTAGATATAGATATTGAAGGCTCAAAATATACTTAGGTGAACATATATGCTCCCAATGAAAATACAGGTGATTATATCCGACATCTCACTCAGATTCTAACAAGCAGACATAATTATCCATTGATAATAGGAGGTGATTTTAATGCTGTCGATGACCCCTTGAAGGACAAATCTTCCCGTTCTTCTATCCTATCCTCCCCGTGCTGGAAATACATTCAGGAAATTAAGGAGATATTACAGCTCAGTGATCCATGGCGTTTAGTAAACCAATCTGATTGTCACAACTGAGGGCCTGAGCTGACGGGAGGCAGCCTCAGTTGTAGGGGCTGAGATGTACCGGAACCTGGGAGGTTGTATCAGACCCCTGGACATGTAAGTAACATAAATAATAACTGCCCGAAGGCGTGACCACGACAACTTGGATAAAAGTCAATGATGTTTATTATGACAACTCCGCAACACAGTAGCAGTAAAAGAAAACGTAAAAGTCAGCAAAGAATAAATACAGTTCCTGGGTACTACAGGATGGCAGGAGCCACAGGGCACTGGTAGTGTGAGATAGTTCTTATGATCTTCTAGATGGAAAGTCCTTACCAGGCCCGACTGTAGCAATGGAGATAACCCAGGATTGTGCCAGCTGGTGTTCCAGGAAAAGCTGGGTTGCTGAAGATAAAACAGCTGCTGTGGATACTGGCTGGAACCAGACTGTTGTTAGCACGGAGTGGATACTGGCTGGAACCAGTTAAATAATAAATGAACTTGGGAGCGATGAAATATGAACTGAAATGTAGAACTTGAGAGCGGAGAAATAATAATACCGGTGGAGAGTGGTAAAGTGTAGAAAGGACACCGGCCCTTTAAGGGAAGCTGTACTCTGCTGGAAGCTGAGCTGGAAGCAGGTAATGTTGTAGCTGGAAACAGATGAATCCACAATGGATTGGAGAGTCAGGCTACACCGCAGGTGGAATGCTGGTGCGGGTCTCTATGGTGGAAGTCTTGAGACAGGAGCTGGAACCTGGAAGACAATCACAGGAGAGAGACAAACAGGAACTAGGTTTGACAACCAAAGCACTGACGCCTTCCTTGCTCAGGCACAGTGTATTTATACCTGCAGCAAGGAAGGGATTGGCTAGGCAATTATGCAGATTATCAATACTGAGAACAGATTGGTGGAAATGATCAGCTGACAGAACCCAAGATGGCTGCGCCCATGCAGACACTTGGAGGGAAGTTTGGTTTGTAATCCATGTGGTAATGAAAACAGTAATGGCGGCGCCGGCCACCGGAGACAGGAGGCGCCAGGCTGACAGATGCACATCCAACCACGCGGACACAGCGGAGGCCGCGGCTGACGTAATCGCCACTCAGACACTCTGCATGCAGAAGTTCAGGGACGGCGGCGGAGGCCGCGGGAGACGCCATGCCAGGTGTAATATGGCGTTTACTGTGACAGCGTCCCAGAGTGACAGGAGAGGATACAGGAATGTACACATCAGGATAACAGATGGGATCCGGTCCTGGAGCGCTGAGCCAGCCTTAGGAGGCATCTGATGGGTAAGAAATGGCGTCCAGATACCCGGATCGTGACAGCACCCCCCCCCCTTTAGGAGTGGCCCCAGGACACTTCTTTGGCTTTTGAGGAAACTTGGAATGGAATCTCCGGACCAAGGCAGGAGCATGGACATCAGAAGCATTGGTCCATGAACGTTCCTCAGGACCATAACCCTTCCAGTCAATAAGATATTGTAGTTGACCGTAACGGTGACGTGAGTCCAGGATCTTGGCCACTTCATACTCAACGCCTCGTTGAGTTTGGACTTTCGGAGTTGGAGGAAGTGAGGAATGAAACCGATTCAAGATCAGCGGTTTCAACAGGGAAACATGGAATGTCCTGGGTATTTTTAAGAAGGGAGGCAACTGGAGTCTGTAAGCAACAGGATTGATGACTTGTTCAATCTTGAAAGGACCGATATAGCGAGGTGCAAACTTCATACTGGGAACTCTTAACCTAAAATTCTTCGTGGATAACCATACCCGATCACCCACCTTGAGAGCAGGAACTGCTCGACGCTTCTTATCCGCAAACTTCTTGTACCTGAACGATGCCTTGAGCAGAGCTGATCGTACGCTCTTCCAGATATTGGCAAACTGATGCAAGGTGATATCCACTGCGGGAACAGAAGTTGCTGGAAGCGGTTGGAACTCAGGGACTTTAGGGTGGAATCCAAAGTTAGTGAAGAATGGTGTTGAAGCAGATGAAGAATGATACTGGTTGTTATGACAGAACTCGGCCCAGGGAAGTAATTGAACCCAGTCATCTTGAGAGGAGGACACATAGATGCGGAGGAAGGCCTCCAAGTCCTGATTCACCCTCTCGGTTTGACCATTGGTCTGAGGATGGTAAGCCGTGGAAAACTTTAGCTTGACTTGGAGGACTTGACATAAACTTCGCCAGAATTTGGCTGTGAATTGAACTCCTCGATCAGAGATAATTTCTTCAGGAAGACCGTGGAGTCGGAAGATCTCTTGTATGAATACTTGAGCCAACTTGGAAGCTGACGGAAGACCGGTGAGAGGAATGAAGTGTACCATCTTGGTGAACCGGTCAACTACCACCCAGATGGTATTGAACTTGTTGCACATGGGTAAGTCTGTAATGAAATCCATCGACAAGTGGGTCCATGGTCGACGGGGAACGGATAGTGGAACCAGTTGCCCCGCAGGCGACTGGCGGGATACTTTATGTTGGGCACACTTTGGGCAAGATGCAATAAACTCCAAGACGTCCTTTTTCAGAGTTGGCCACCAATAGGACCTAGAGATAAACTCCAGGGTTTTTTGGATACCTGTATGTCCGGCAAAACGGGAAGCATGGGCCCAATGCATGAGCTTCTTCCTTAGCATCGGTTTCACAAAACTTTTCCCTGATGGGGGCGTAGAGTCCATCCCTACCGTGGAGAATGCCAACGGACTTATAATAGGATGCTTGTCTGAAGACTCTGACTCATTTTCTTGCTCCCATGAGCGGGAAAGGGCATCGGCCTTGCGATTCTGAGAGCCCGGACAGAACTGGAGTTTAAAGTCGAACCTGGAAAAGAAAAGTGCCCATCTGGCCTGACGAGGGTTGAGACATTGTGCGCCTTTCAAATATAGAAGGTTCTTGTGGTCTGTAAGGATGGTGATTGAATGAGAAGCTCCCTCCAACAGATATCTCCACTCCTCTAGAGCGAGCTTGATGGCTAGCAACTCCTGGTCGCCAATGGCATAGTTGCGCTCCGCTGGGGAGAACTTCCGTGAGAAGAAACTGCAAGGATGTTAATGGCCATCTTTAGCCCTCTGAGATAACACCGCTCCTACTCCAACGGAGGAGGCATCCACCTCTTGGATGAAAGGAGAGTCGATGTCAGGCTGTTTCAGGACAGGCGCAGAGATGAACCTCTGTTTTAAAAGATGAAAAGCTTGCATGGCTTCTTCAGACCACTTGGACGGGTTAGCACCCTTCTTGGTGAAAGCAGTAATAGGCGCCACAATGGTGGAAAAGTCTCGTATAAACTTTCGGTAATAATTGGCGAACCCTAAGAACCTCTGGACCCCTTTGAGGGTTAAGGGTACCGGCCAATTCTGAATTGCTTGTAGTTTCTCAGGATCCATCTCTAGTCCGGAACCGGACACAATGTACCCTAGAAACGGAATGGACTTGACTTCAAAGACGCATTTCTCTAATTTGCAATAGAGATGATTGACACGGAGACGGGACAGAACCTCCTTTACCCAAAAACGATGTTCCTCTAAATTGTTGGCAAAAATGAGGATATCATCTAGATAGACCACGACATGACGGTATAGAATGTCTCTGAAGATCTCATTGACGAAATGCTGGAAGACAGCTGGAGCATTGCTCAATCCGAAGGGCATGACGAGGTACTCATAATGTCCGTCACGGGTGTTAAATGCGGTCTTCCACTCGTCACCCTCACGGATCCGGATGAGATTGTATGCACCTCGCAAGTCCAGCTTTGTAAAGATGGTAGCTCCGCTAACTCTGTCAAAGAGCTCAGTAATCAGGGGTAAAGGATAACGGTTCTTGATGGTAATGTCGTTCAAACCTCTGTAGTCGATGCACGGCCGCAGACCACCATCTTTCTTTTTTACAAAAAAGAAGCCTGCGCCGGCTGGAGAAGAAGGTCGAATGAACCCCTTTGCTAGGTTCTCTTTAATATATTCCTCCATAGAATGCGTCTCAGGCAGAGACAACTGATAAGTTCGGCCTCGAGGTGGAACCTTCCCTGGAACGAGATCAATCGGACAGTCCCATTCTCTATGAGGAGGAAGGATATCAGCAGAAGCTTTACTGAACACATCCGTGAAATCTTGATATGGAGGAGGTGGAACATCAGACGACCTGGGGGAGGAAGAACAGACAGGCAATACTTTAAACAAACATGTCTCAGCACAGGAGGAACCCCATTCCAGGATTTGCGTAGTCGTCCAATCAATTGTAGGATTGTGAAGACGGAGCCATGGAAGGCCCAGGACCACAGGATGTGTGGCTCTTGGAATCACTAAAAAAGAAATAAGTTCGGAATGAAGAACTCCCACTCTCAGACGAACTGGTAGAGTCCTTAAAGAAATAACTGCATCAAAAATTTTGCTGCCATCCACGGCAGTTAAAGAAATGGACGAAGGAAGTCTCTCGGTGGGTAGGGACCACCGTTTAACATAGGCTTCGGTAATAAAGTTCCCAGCTGCTCCGGAATCAAGGAGGGCAATGACGTTCCGATAACGTTGAGCAACTTGAAGCGAGACTGGGAGATTACAATCTTGAGAAGATGGAGAGGAGATCATTACTCCTAGCCGGCCCTCTCCTTGGCGAGCTAGGATTTGGAGTTTCCCGGACGTTTGGGACAGGCATTAATGGTGTGAGACGGAGCTGCACAATAGAGACAGAGAAACTCGGAGAGACGTCTTCGGCGCTCAGCAGGAGTTAAACGGGAACGGCCAAGTTGCATGGGCTCATCTTTAGATGGTGACAGTTGACGAGGAGGAGGAGCAGAAGATTTTGGAGCAGATGATCTTCCACGCTCAGTTGCTCTCTCTCTGAAACGTAAATCAACTTTCGTGCAGAGTGAGATTAGCTCATCTAACTTAGAAGGTAAGTCTCTGGTAGCTAACTCATCTTTAATACGCTCAGATAAGCCATGCCAGAATGCAGCATACAGGGCCTCGTCGTTCCATGCCAGTTCGGACGCCAGGATCTGGAACTGTATCAGATATTGTCCTACAGTACGTGACCCCTGGCGTAAACGGAGAATCTCGGATGAAGCTGAGGTTACCCGGCCTGGCTCGTCGAAGATGCGCCTGAATGTTGACACGAAGGCAGTGTAGGAAGATAGCAGGGTGTCGGACCTCTCCCATAACGGTGATGCCCAATCAAGGGCTGAGCCACTGAGAAGAGAAATAATGTAGGCAATTTTTGTACGGTCACTGGGAAAATTGCCAGGTTGTAGCTCAAACTGAATCTCACACTGGTTGAGAAATCCCCTGCAGAATCTTGGAGATCCGTCAAATTTTGCTGGCGTTGGAAGATGAAGACGTGGAGCAGAAATGGGTAAGGTGGGTGGGGTTATAGCTGGAGTCACTGTGGTTGACGCACCAGACGCGCCTGATCCACAGAGAGTTGTCTGAATCCCATCCAGCCGAGTAGAGAGATCCTGGAGACAGTGGATGATGTGGCCCTGTGCAGCCTCCTGATGTTCTAGTCGGGCTGCCAGTTCTTGCATCGGCCTGGCCGCTTGATCCTGGTCTCCGGCTGGATTCATTAGGTCAGTGCTTACTGTCACAACTGAGGGCCTGAGCTGACGGGAGGCAGCCTCAGTTGTAGGGGCTGAGATGTACCGGAACCTGGGAGGTTGTATCAGACCCCTGGACATGTAAGTAACATAAATAATAACTGCCCGAAGGCGTGACCACGACAACTTGGATAAAAGTCAATGATGTTTATTATGACAACTCCGCAACACAGCAGCAGTAAAAGAAAACGTAAAAGTCAGCAAAGAATAAATACAGTTCCTGGGTACTACAGGATGGCAGGAGCCACAGGGCACTGGTAGTGTGAGATAGTTCTTATGATCTTCTAGATGGAAAGTCCTTACCAGGCCCGACTGTAGCAATGGAGATAACCCAGGATTGTGCCAGCTGGTGTTCCAGGAAAAGCTGGGTTGCTGAAGATAAAACAGCTGCTGTGGATACTGGCTGGAACCAGACTGTTGTTAGCACGGAGTGGATACTGGCTGGAACCAGTTAAATAATAAATGAACTTGGGAGCGATGAAATATGAACTGAAATGTAGAACTTGAGAGCGGAGAAATAATAATACCGGTGGAGAGTGGTAAAGTGTAGAAAGGACACCGGCCCTTTAAGGGAAGCTGTACTCTGCTGGAAGCTGAGCTGGAAGCAGGTAATGTTGTAGCTGGAAACAGATGAATCCACAATGGATTGGAGAGTCAGGCTACACCGCAGGTGGAATGCTGGTGCGGGTCTCTATGGTGGAAGTCTTGAGACAGGAGCTGGAACCTGGAAGACAATCACAGGAGAGAGACAAACAGGAACTAGGTTTGACAACCAAAGCACTGACGCCTTCCTTGCTCAGGCACAGTGTATTTATACCTGCAGCAAGGAAGGGATTGGCTAGGCAATTATGCAGATTATCAATACTGAGAACAGATTGGTGGAAATGATCAGCTGACAGAACCCAAGATGGCTGCGCCCATGCAGACACTTGGAGGGAAGTTTGGTTTATAATCCATGTGGTAATGAAAACAGTAATGGCGGCGCCGGCCACCGGAGACAGGAGGCGCCAGGCTGACAGATGCACATCCAACCACGCGGACACAGCGGAGGCCGCGGCTGACGTAATCGCCACTCAGACACTCTGCATGCAGAAGTTCAGGGACGGCGGCGGAGGCCGCGGGAGACGCCATGCCAGGTGTAATATGGCGTTTACTGTGACAGCGTCCCAGAGTGACAGGAGAGGATACAGGAATGTACACATCAGGATAACAGATGGGATCCGGTCCTGGAGCGCTGAGCCAGCCTTAGGAGGCATCTGATGGGTAAGAAATGGCGTCCAGATACCCGGATCGTGACAGCACCCCCCCCCCTTTAGGAGTGGCCCCAGGACACTTCTTTGGCTTTTGAGGAAACTTGGAATGGAATCTCCGGACCAAGGCAGGAGCATGGACATCAGAAGCATTGGTCCATGAACGTTCCTCAGGACCATAACCCTTCCAGTCAATAAGATATTGTAGTTGACCGTAACGGTGACGTGAGTCCAGGATCTTGGCCACTTCATACTCAACGCCTCGTTGAGTTTGGACTTTCGGAGTTGGAGGAAGTGAGGAATGAAACCGATTCAAGATCAGCGGTTTCAACAGGGAAACATGGAATGTCCTGGGTATTTTTAAGAAGGGAGGCAACTGGAGTCTGTAAGCAACAGGATTGATGACTTGTTCAATCTTGAAAGGACCGATATAGCGAGGTGCAAACTTCATACTGGGAACTCTTAACCTAAAATTCTTCGTGGATAACCATACCCGATCACCCACCTTGAGAGCAGGAACTGCTCGACGCTTCTTATCCGCAAACTTCTTGTACCTGAACGATGCCTTGAGCAGAGCTGATCGTACGCTCTTCCAGATATTGGCAAACTGATGCAAGGTGATATCCACTGCGGGAACAGAAGTTGCTGGAAGCGGTTGGAACTCAGGGACTTTAGGGTGGAATCCAAAGTTAGTGAAGAATGGTGTTGAAGCAGATGAAGAATGATACTGGTTGTTATGACAGAACTCGGCCCAGGGAAGTAATTGAACCCAGTCATCTTGAGAGGAGGACACATAGATGCGGAGGAAGGCCTCCAAGTCCTGATTCACCCTCTCGGTTTGACCATTGGTCTGAGGATGGTAAGCCGTGGAAAACTTTAGCTTGACTTGGAGGACTTGACATAAACTTCGCCAGAATTTGGCTGTGAATTGAACTCCTCGATCAGAGATAATTTCTTCAGGAAGACCGTGGAGTCGGAAGATCTCTTGTATGAATACTTGAGCCAACTTGGAAGCTGACGGAAGACCGGTGAGAGGAATGAAGTGTACCATCTTGGTGAACCGGTCAACTACCACCCAGATGGTATTGAACTTGTTGCACATGGGTAAGTCTGTAATGAAATCCATCGACAAGTGGGTCCATGGTCGACGGGGAACGGATAGTGGAACCAGTTGCCCCGCAGGCGACTGGCGGGATACTTTATGTTGGGCACACTTTGGGCAAGATGCAATAAACTCCAAGACGTCCTTTTTCAGAGTTGGCCACCAATAGGACCTAGAGATAAACTCCAGGGTTTTTTGGATACCTGTATGTCCGGCAAAACGGGAAGCATGGGCCCAATGCATGAGCTTCTTCCTTAGCATCGGTTTCACAAAACTTTTCCCTGATGGGGGCGTAGAGTCCATCCCTACCGTGGAGAATGCCAACGGACTTATAATAGGATGCTTGTCTGAAGACTCTGACTCATTTTCTTGCTCCCATGAGCGGGAAAGGGCATCGGCCTTGCGATTCTGAGAGCCCGGACAGAACTGGAGTTTAAAGTCGAACCTGGAAAAGAAAAGTGCCCATCTGGCCTGACGAGGGTTGAGACATTGTGCGCCTTTCAAATATAGAAGGTTCTTGTGGTCTGTAAGGATGGTGATTGAATGAGAAGCTCCCTCCAACAGATATCTCCACTCCTCTAGAGCGAGCTTGATGGCTAGCAACTCCTGGTCGCCAATGGCATAGTTGCGCTCCGCTGGGGAGAACTTCCGTGAGAAGAAACTGCAAGGATGTAAATGGCCATCTTTAGCCCTCTGAGATAACACCGCTCCTACTCCAACGGAGGAGGCATCCACCTCTAGGATGAAAGGAGAGTCGATGTCAGGCTGTTTCAGGACAGGCGCAGAGATGAACCTCTGTTTTAAAAGATGAAAAGCTTGCATGGCTTCTTCAGACCACTTGGACGGGTTAGCACCCTTCTTGGTGAAAGCAGTAATAGGCGCCACAATGGTGGAAAAGTCTCGTATAAACTTTCGGTAATAATTGGCGAACCCTAAGAACCTCTGGACCCCTTTGAGGGTTAAGGGTACCGGCCAATTCTGAATTGCTTGTAGTTTCTCAGGATCCATCTCTAGTCCGGAACCGGACACAATGTACCCTAGAAACGGAATGGACTTGACTTCAAAGACGCATTTCTCTAATTTGCAATAGAGATGATTGACACGGAGACGGGACAGAACCTCCTTTACCCAAAAACGATGTTCCTCTAAATTGTTGGCAAAAATGAGGATATCATCTAGATAGACCACGACATGACGGTATAGAATGTCTCTGAAGATCTCATTGACGAAATGCTGGAAGACAGCTGGAGCATTGCTCAATCCGAAGGGCATGACGAGGTACTCATAATGTCCGTCACGGGTGTTAAATGCGGTCTTCCACTCGTCACCCTCACGGATCCGGATGAGATTGTATGCACCTCGCAAGTCCAGCTTTGTAAAGATGGTAGCTCCGCTAACTCTGTCAAAGAGCTCAGTAATCAGGGGTAAAGGATAACGGTTCTTGATGGTA
The DNA here is from genome assembly GCF_028390025.1 of Pseudophryne corroboree. Lineage (NCBI taxonomy): Eukaryota > Metazoa > Chordata > Amphibia > Anura > Myobatrachidae > Pseudophryne > Pseudophryne corroboree. Next base: position 83,648,138 of record NC_086449.1, on the reverse strand, counting down.
ATGTCGTTCAAACCTCTGTAGTCGATGCACGGCCGCAGACCACCATCTTTCTTTTTTACAAAAAAGAAGCCTGCGCCGGCTGGAGAAGAAGGTCGAATGAACCCCTTTGCTAGGTTCTCTTTAATATATTCCTCCATAGAATGCGTCTCAGGCAGAGACAATGGATAAGTTCGGCCTCGAGGTGGAACCTTCCCTGGAACGAGATCAATCGGACAGTCCCATTCTCTATGAGGAGGAAGGATATCAGCAGAAGCTTTACTGAACACATCTGTGAAATCTTGATATGGAGGAGGTGGAACATCAGACGACCTGGGGGAGGAAGAACAGACAGGCAATACTTTAAACAAACATGTCTCAGCACAGGAGGAACCCCATGCCAGGATTTGCGTAGTCGTCCAATCAATTGTAGGATTGTGAAGACGGAGCCATGGAAGGCCCAGGACCACAGGATGTGTGGCTCTTGGAATCACTAAAAAAGAAATAAGTTCGGAATGAAGAACTCCCACTCTCAGACGAACTGGTAGAATCCTTAAAGAAATAACTGCATCAAAAATTTTGCTGCCATCCACGGCAGTTAAAGAAATGGACGAAGGAAGTCTCTCGGTGGGTAGGGACCACCGTTTAACATAGGCTTCGGTAATAAAGTTCCCAGCTGCTCCGGAATCAAGGAGGGCAATGACGTTCCGATAACGTTGAGCAACTTGAAGCGAGACTGGGAGATTACAATCTTGAGGAGATGGAGAGGAGATCATTACTCCTAGCCGGCCCTCTCCTTGGCGAGCTAGGATTTGGAGTTTCCCGGACGTTTGGGACAGGCATTAATGGTGTGAGACGGTGCTGCACAATAGAGACAGAGAAACTCGGAGAGACGTCTTCGGCGCTCAGCAGGAGTTAAACGGGAACGGCCAAGTTGCATGGGCTCATCTTTAGATGGTGACAGTTGACGAGGAGGAGGAGCAGAAGATTTTGGAGCAGATGATCTTCCACGCTCAGTTGCTCTCTCTCTGAAACGTAAATCAACTTTCGTGCAGAGTGAGATTAGCTCATCTAACTTAGAAGGTAAGTCTCTGGTAGCTAACTCATCTTTAATACGCTCAGATAAGCCATGCCAGAATGCAGCATACAGGGCCTCGTCGTTCCATGCCAGTTCGGACGCCAGGATCTGGAACTGTATCAGATATTGTCCTACAGTACGTGACCCCTGGCGTAAACGGAGAATCTCGGATGAAGCTGAGGTTACCCGGCCTGGCTCGTCGAAGATGCGCCTGAATGTTGACACGAAGGCAGTGTAGGAAGATAGCAGGGTGTCGGACCTCTCCCATAACGGTGATGCCCAATCAAGGGCTGAGCCACTGAGAAGAGAAATAATGTAGGCAATTTTTGTACGGTCACTGGGAAAATTGCCAGGTTGTAGCTCAAACTGAATCTCACACTGGTTGAGAAATCCCCTGCAGAATCTTGGAGATCCGTCAAATTTTGCTGGCGTTGGAAGATGAAGACGTGGAGCAGAAATGGGTAAGGTGGGTGGGGTTATAGCTGGAGTCACTGTGGTTGACGCACCAGACGCGCCTGATCCACGGAGAGTTGTCTGAATCCCATCCAGCCGAGTAGAGAGATCCTGGAGACAGCGGATGATGTGGCCCTGTGCAGCCTCCTGATGTTCTAGTCGGGCTGCCAGTTCTTGCATCGGCCTGGCCGCTTGATCCTGGTCTCCGGCTGGATTCATTAGGTCAGTGCTTACTGTCACAACTGAGGGCCTGAGCTGACGGGAGGCAGCCTCAGTTGTAGGGGCTGAGATGTACCGGAACCTGGGAGGTTGTATCAGACCCCTGGACATGTAAGTAACATAAATAATAACTGCCCGAAGGCGTGACCACGACAACTTGGATAAAAGTCAATGATGTTTATTATGACAACTCCGCAACACAGCAGCAGTAAAAGAAAACGTAAAAGTCAGCAAAGAATAAATACAGTTCCTGGGTACTACAGGATGGCAGGAGCCACAGGGCACTGGTAGTGTGAGATAGTTCTTATGATCTTCTAGATGGAAAGTCCTTACCAGGCCCGACTGTAGCAATGGAGGTAACCCAGGATTGTGCCAGCTGGTGTTCCAGGAAAAGCTGGGTTGCTGAAGATAAAACAGCTGCTGTGGATACTGGCTGGAACCAGACTGTTGTTAGCACGGAGTGGATACTGGCTGGAACCAGTTAAATAATAAATGAACTTGGGAGCGATGAAATATGAACTGAAATGTAGAACTTGAGAGCGGAGAAATAATAATACCGGTGGAGAGTGGTAAAGTGTAGAAAGGACACCGGCCCTTTAAGGGAAGCTGTACTCTGCTGGAAGCTGAGCTGGAAGCAGGTAATGTTGTAGCTGGAAACAGATGAATCCACAATGGATTGGAGAGTCAGGCTACACCGCAGGTGGAATGCTGGTGCGGGTCTCTATGGTGGAAGTCTTGAGACAGGAGCTGGAACCTGGAAGACAATCACAGGAGAGAGACAAACAGGAACTAGGTTTGACAACCAAAGCACTGACGCCTTCCTTGCTCAGGCACAGTGTATTTATACCTGCAGCAAGGAAGGGATTGGCTAGGCAATTATGCAGATTATCAATACTGAGAACAGATTGGTGGAAATGATCAGCTGACAGAACCCAAGATGGCTGCGCCCATGCAGACACTTGGAGGGAAGTTTGGTTTGTAATCCATGTGGTAATGAAAACAGTAATGGCGGCGCCGGCCACCGGAGACAGGAGGCGCCAGGCTGACAGATGCACATCCAACCACGCGGACACAGCGGGGGCCGCGGCTGACGTAATCGCCACTCAGACACTCTGCATGCAGAAGTTCAGGGACGGCGGCGGAGGCCGCGGGAGACGCCATGCCAGGTGTAATATGGCGTTTACTGTGACAGCGTCCCAGAGTGACAGGAGAGGATACAGGAATGTACACATCAGGATAACAGATGGGATCCGGTCCTGGAGCGCTGAGCCAGCCTTAGGAGGCATCTGATGGGTAAGAAATGGCGTCCAGATACCCGGATCGTGACACTGATAGATCATACACTCATCTGTCTAGGGCGCATGGGACCCTCTCTAGAATCGATTACCTGTTAGTATCCAGTCGTTTATTAGATTGAATTAGGAGGGCTAATATGGGAGATATTGTGATCTCTGATCACGCCTCAGTGGAGCTGGAAATGTATGGGCTATAATCTATTGATTGTGGCCGCTTTTGGTGCTTCCTAGACTACTTATCTCGTTTGGATGACTTTTTGAAATACATAAGACATTGCTGGAATACTTATGTGTCACAATCCTGACTGTAGGTTTTATATTTGGTGACTTACCCCTGCCATCTGTCCTGGATCCTGTGTCCTTTCACTCACGGAGTTAAACAGCTTGTCAGCACTATGAGTTTTCCTGAGTTCTCTGCCTGAGAGGTAATAGTTAATTAGCTCCACCTGTGGTGATCTCCTGTGTGAGGCTGAATTCAGTAATCTGAACTTTAGGTCTAAAAGCCAGCATCCTGTGTTTTGCAGAAGTCCAGGCTTCAGTGTTCTCTCGGCCTGCTAGGCCTCATTCTACATCACAGCCTTGGCTAGAGTAGTCACATGACAGTGTCTGTTCACCTGACCCAGAGTTGTCCAATCCTCTGCCAGCCTGAGACTGTCTGCATCACCTAATCCTGCTCACCAATCATCAAGGACCAGGAAGTATAAATCAGGAGGCTGAGTTAGAAACTGGGCCAGTTCCTCGTGTCACATACAGCCTTGTGTGAGTCTTTAAGCTGAGCTCCCTTAAGGTAACCTTTGTACCTAAGTTCCTGTGGAAACTCTGTTCCCTTGTTACCGTTTGGTTTACTTTTGTTTTGCCATTGATTTCACCATTTCCCTGAGTCTCAATGTAAAGGCACAGCTGCAGTGTTTTGTCTTAAAGGCACAGTACTGAATTCAGTGTTCTCCACTGAAAACCACAGCTGTCGTGTTTCAGTTTTACTACTGTTGTAGTTGTGATCTCCAGTACCTCCGTGCTTCCAGCACCTCCGTGCCTCAGTACCTCCGTGCCTCAGCACCTCCGTGCCTCAGCATCTCCGTGCTTCCAGCACCTCCGTGCCTCAGCACCTCCGTGTCTCAGCACCTCCGTGTCTCAGCACCTCCGTGCCTCAGCACCTCCGTGCCTCAGCACCTCCGTGCTTCCAGCACCTCCGTGCCTCAGTACCTCCGTGCCTCAGTACCTCCGTTCCTCAGCACCTCCGTGCCTCAGCACCTCCGTGCTTCCAGCACCTCCGTGCCTCAGTACCTCCGTGCCTCAGTACCTCCGTTCCTCAGCACCTCCGTGCCTCAGCATCTCCGTGCTTCCAGCACCTCAGTGCCTCAGCACCCCAGTGTCTCTACGCACCCCAGTGCCTCTACGCACCACAGTGTCTCCAAGCACCGCAGTGTCTCCAAGCACCGCAGTGTCTCCAAGCACCGCAGTGTCTCCAAGCACCTCCGTGTCTCCAAGCACCTCCGTGTCTCCAAGCACCTCCGTGTCTCCAAGCACCTCAGTGTCTCCAGCATCTCAGTGTCTCCAAGCACCCCGTGCCCTTTAGCACAGTTGTACCTGGTATTCTTCACTGATTCATCAGCGCCTTTCCAGTTCTGTCTTTCAGGAGACCTTCAGCGCCCACACGTGCTTCCTGTCTGCCGACCTAATCCTGCATGAGGAGAACCTAGATTCGGTCATCTCTGCTGCGGTTCCTCTTCCCGGTCACCGGAAGAAACCCCGAGCCCACAACACTCCCAAACCAGGTCAGTGAAAGTATTCACATAGTCCTCCAGTCGCCCGCACAGACTTCACTAACACCGGGTTCACAAAACCTCAGTCATGACAGTAGGAACTGGCCACATGGACCCGGCCGAAAGTGTTTGTCTGACGCAGGACCTCCTAAGCAATATCGCAGGACGCTTGGAAGGTCTGGAGTCGACTCAGCATCAATTGGCACAGTGTCTGCAGCGGAGTTCTTTCTCCAGAGATTCTCTGACCTTCTGCACTAGGACTCCTGACCAACTGCAGATTTTCTACCAGATGTTATTACAGTTACAAGAACTTTTGTCTAGTATTCTTTCTGTGATGTCTGAGCTCTTCAGGAATACTACCAACGTTGTTGATCCTGTTTTGTCCCAACCAGTTAATAGAGTCTCTTCCTCTGGGCAAGGAAAAGTTGTTCATCAGAGATATCCACGGCCCAAGCTCTCTGAAGCTGAACGTCAGCGGCGTAGGGAGCTACACCTCTGTCTTTACTGTGGAAATTCCGGTCATTTTGTTAAAGACTGCATTCTTCGCAAGCCAGGGAATGGTGACAAATCTCAGTATCACAGTGCTCATGTCTACAAGTCATCCACAGTAGCCGATCCTGCTACTGCTGACGGGGGTATCAAGATGGCTACTCTGAAAGAGACTCAAATTTATGACTGGGGTCCGGTGATTAAAAGACCTTATCCCAAGTTGGGTGTCCAGAGAAGAATATTCAAGCCATTTAGAGTCACAGAGGAGTCCGGGTGTCCAGCCCCAGGAGGGGCGTCTTCAGAGTGTCCAGCCCCAGGAGGGGCGTCTTCAGAGTGTCCAGCCCCAGGAGGGGCGTCTTCAGAGTGTCCAGCCCCAGGAGGGGCGTCTTCAGAGTGTCCAGCCCCAGGAGGGGCGTCTTCAGAGTGTCCAGCCCCAGGAGGGGCATCTTCAGAGTGTCCAGCCCCAGGAGGGGCGTCTTCAGAGTGTCTAGCCCCAGGAGGGGCGTCCGTGTCTTCAGCCCCAGTGAGGGGTTCAGAGAGTCTACAGAGCGCTGCCCAGCCAGAGAGACTTCAGAGCGCTGCCCAGCCAAAGAGACTTCAGAGCGCTGCCCAGCCAGAGAGACTTCAGAGCGCTGCCCAGCCAGAGAGACTTCAGAGCGCTGCCCAGCCAGAGAGACTTCAGAGCGCTGCCCAGCCAGAGAGACTTCAGAGCGCTGCCCAGCCAGAGAGACTACAGAGCGCTGTCCAGCCAGTGAGACTACAGAGCGCTGCCCTGCCAGAGAGTCTACAGAGCGCTGCCCAGCCAGAGAGTCTACAGAGCGCTGCCCAGCCAGAGAGTCTTCAGAGTGCTGCCCAGCCAGAGAGTCTTCAGAGTGCTGCCCAGCCAGAGAGTCTTCAGAGTGCTGCCCAGCCAGAGAGTCTTCAGAGTGCTGCCCAGCCAGAGAGTCTTCAGAGTGCTGCCCAGCCAGAGAGTCTTCAGAGTGCTGCCCAGCCAGAGAGTCTTCAGAGTGCTGCCCAGCCAGAGAGTCTACAGAGTGCTGCCCAGTCCCGCGAAGAGGGGGCTCTTGCCTCAGCCCAGCCCCGTGAAGTGGGGGCTCTTGCCTCAGCCCAGCCCCGTGAAGTGGGGGCTCTTGCCTCAGCCCAGCCCCGTGAAGTGGGGGCTCTTGCCTCAGCCCAGCCCCGTGAAGTGGGGGCTCTTGCCTCAGCCCAGCCCCGTGAAGTGGGGGCTCTTGCCTCAGCCCAGCCCCGTGAAGTGGGGGCTCTTACCTCAGCCCAGCCCCGTGAAGTGGGGGCTTTTGCCTCAGCCCAGCCCCGTGAAGAGGGGGCTCCTGCCTTAGTTCAGCCCCGTGAAGAAAGGGCTCAGTCCGTCCCGGTTCCAGCCGGTCCAGCAATACTCCAGGCTCCGCCTGGTCAGTTCGTTCCGGTTCCAGCCGGTCCAGTGTTACTCCAGGACCAGCCTGGTCAGTCTCCTTTGGTTCCAGCCAATTCAAGTATCCTCGGATCCAATCCAGTCCTACTCGTCCAGTCAAAGATTTCTCCAGTTTCAGCCTCTAAGCTTTCGTCTGATGGTTTACCACCTATTTACTTCGATGGAGATTTACTGCAATACGCCGCTGTGACAGGACGGTACCGTACGGAAGCACTCGCCGCTTGCCGCGTCCCGTTGACTGCGCACAGAATGGAAGGTCAGCCGCACGAGGCCTGACCACATAGGGGATTCCCGCTTACCGTCAGTAACCGCCTGTTACTGACTCCACCCACTGCGCTGTGGGCGGGTTCTTGCTGCCACCACCAAACTCCTAACCTGCCGTGGCGTTTGGAACCACGGTTCTGCTCTGTATGTGCCGACGCACTGCCTTACCACAGCTGTGTGGTGTTGATGAATCCCCTCTAGCCACTTGCTAGGCCTCTACCGGTAGCTGGCGGAAGGCGGAGCTTGGAGACGTCAGGTGCTTCCCTGGACAGCCGGAGAACGGGGCTAGGTTTGGCCTAACCCTGTAGGTCACAAGATGAAGCAGTCTTCTTGAGGCAAAGGTGTTTATTGCTCAAATAACCTTTAAAAAGGCTCCTCCCTATTGCTAGGGGCAACAGCATACAATCAAGATGTTTTCAGCAGAAGAAGATGTTACAATACACTACTCTGGAGGCACGCAGGTCTCCTTTTTATCTCAGTTCTACACACAGTACCACAGGGGGGTAAGCCCTCCCTGTCTTCTCCAACCAATCAGGTTATCGCAGAAAATATAAAGAAATACAAGTTTACATTTCAAAAGTTAAGACTTAGATAAAGCACATTCCTGCTCCTCTTCATATATAACCAGACCAGTGGCTTTCCCAAACACAATCTGATTACCATGTTCCTGTCTCTTTCACAAATGTAAATATAACTTGCATTTCAATTGCATTCACCCTCTCACACATAGACAACGTTCTTATATTGTGAATGAAACATAATCTGCATCACACATAATGCAGCCTAAGAAATGTTACATCAAACTGTTGTTGAATGAAACCCACTAGTTTGCATTTGTGAAACACAATCTGATTAACATGTTCCTGTCTCCTCTAACATCTCCATGCAAACCCAGTTCACACAATATTCAGAGAAGACAGCAACAAATCCTTTCACCTGCATGTGTCTATAAAGTTACACAGAGACAAATCTCAATCTCAAACAAATGGCTTGTCCATACACCCCTTTCCAGGTGCCAGGGTCATCAGCATCTCAATCCCTAGGTGAGAAGCTTCCAAGCCATTTGTCCACAAACGTAAATGCATTTTAAAACCAACACAGCTTACACATTCCTTCTAAGTGCTGGCATTTGCTGCAATGTAAATGTGCAGTCTTACAACTGTGCCTATTGCCTTAAATATAACATTGGTGAAAACACAGTATTAAATATATTCTTAAATACCCGGTGCCTAGCACCCACACTATATTTAAAGATGGCGCTTAGCACCAGTGCACAGTTTTAAAGTGGCGCCAAGCGCCCATTGTCCTGTTAAGGGCGCCGGGCACTAGGGGTTAACCCCTTCAGTGCCGCACGTGTGGCTGGTTGGTCTCTCCGGCCACAGCCGCTCTGGTTGAACAATTTCTCTCTCGGATGGAGTCTGATCCTTCAGGTGCAGTAACTCCTTCCAACGTTACTCGATATCTGTTCCTGGCATTCAGAGGAAGAGCTTTGGAGTGGGCCAACATGCTTTTTGAGAGTAATGATCCTGTGTTCCATGACTTACAGACTTTTAGTAATGCTGTGGTTAAAGAATTTGGTCCTAAACCTATGGAATCTGACTCGGTAAAGATATCCTGCTCTAAAGGGAATGCAGAAGGAAGTTTGTGCTGTCCTCCCAGGGATAATCTAAGAATCTCCTTCGGTAAGAATCCGACCATTAAAATTGCTCATGTTGGAGTCTCTCCTAGCCCAGAGAATTTAAAACTCCAGTGCACCTCCTTTTCATCTGCAAACTGTGTATCTATGGGAGATTCATATCTTCCATTAGACTTGGACTCAGACTCTGAATTTGATCCAGTTCATGATGCTACTCCTTTCTTGGGAGGCCCCATGTTTTCTAAGGAAGGTTTCTCTGACGTCCTAGTGGATGCTGGGAACTCCGTAAGGACCATGGGGAATAGCGGGCTCCGAAGGAGGCTGGGCACTCTAGAAAGATCTTAGACTACCTGGTGTGCACTGGCTCCTCCCACTATGACCCTCCTCCAAGCCTCAGTTAGATTTCGTGCCCGGCCGAGGTTGGATGCACACTAGGGGCTCTCCTGAGCTCTTAGAAAGTAATAGTCTTAGATTTTTTTATTTTCAGTGAGACCTGCTGGCAACAGGCTCACTGCAGCGAGGGACTAAGGGGAGAAGAAGCGAACTCGCCTGCTTGCAGCCGGATTGGGCTTCTTAGGCTACTGGACACCATTAGCTCCAGAGGGATCGACCGCAGGCCCAGCCTTGATGTTCGGTCCCGGAGCCGCGCCGCCGTCCCCCTTACAGAGCCAGAAGCAAGAAGATGGTCCGGAAAATCGGCGGCATGAAGACTCTGTCTTCACCAAGGTAGGGCACAGCACTGCAGCTGTGCGCCATTGCTCCTCTCACACACTTCACACTCCGGTCACTGAGGGTGCAGGGCGCTGGGGGGGGGCGCCCTGAGGCAGCAATAAAAACACCTTGGCTGGCTAAAATACCTCAATATATAGCCCCAGGGGCTATATATGAGGTAAATACCCCTGCTAGAATTCCATAAAAAGCGGGAGAATAGGCCGCGAAAAAGGGGCGGAGCCTATCTCCTCAGCACACTGGCGCCATTTTTCCCTCACAGCTCCTGCTGGAAGGAAGCTCCCTGGCTCTTCCCTGCAATCTACAGTACCAGTAAGAGGGAAAAGAGAGGGGGGGCATTAAATTTGGCAGTATATATATTTTATTGAAAAGCAGCTATTAGGGACATAACTCAGTTAGTCCCTGTATATATATATATAGCGCTCTGGTGTGTGCTGGCATACTCTTACTCTGTCCCCCCAAAGGGCTTTTTGTGGGTCCTGTCCTCTGTTTGAGCATTCCCTGTGTGTGTGGAGTGTGTCGGTACGGCTGTGTCGACATGTTTGAGGAGGATAATGATGTGGAGGGGGAGCAGATGCCTTTAGCAGGGATGTCACCCCCTGGGGGGCAGACACCTGAGTGGATGAGTTTATGGCAGGAAATGAGTGCACGTATAGACTCCTTACATAAAAAATTTGACAACATGCCGACTGTGGGACAGCCGAGTCTTCAGCTCGTGCCTGTCCAGGTGTCTCAAAAGTCATCAGGGGCTCTGAAACGCCCGCTATCTCAGATGGCACAAGTAGATGTCGACACGGATACTGACACCAGTGTCGACGACGATGAGTTAAATTTAATGCCCGTTAAGGCCATTCACTGCATGATTGAGGCAATGAAAGAGGTGTTAAATATTTCTGATTTACATCCAGGTACCACAAAAAAGGGTATTATGTTTGGGGAGAAAAAACTACCTGTAGTTTTTCCCCCGTCAGATGAATTAAATGAAGTGTGTGAAGAAGCGTGGGCTTCCCCTGATAAGAAATTGGTAATTCCTAAGAAGATACTAATGGCATTCCCTTTCCCGCCAGAGGATAGGTTACGTTGGGAAACACCCCGTAGGGTGGATAAAGCGCTCACACGTTTGTCTAAAAAGGTGGCACTACCGTCCCAGGATACGGCCGCCCTTAAGGAACCTGCTGATAGAAAGCAGGAGGCGATCCTGAAGTCTGTATATACACACTCAGGCATTATACTTAGACCAGCTATTGCGTCAGCATGGATGTGCAGTGCTGCCGCTGCGTGGTCAGATAAACTGTCAGAAAATATTGACACATTAGACAGAGACACGATTCTGCTAACAATTGACCATATCAAAGACTCAGTCTTATACATGAGAGATGCACAGAGGGAAATCTGCCGGCTGGCATCTAAAGTTAGTGCATTATCCATCTCTGCTAGGAGATGCTTATGGACTCGCCAGTGGACTGGAGATGCAGATTCCAAAAGGCACATGGAAGTTTTGCCTTATAAAGGGGAGGAATTATTTGGGGATGGTCTCTCCCACCTAGTTTCCACAGCAACGTCTGGGAAGTCAGCATTTTTACCCCATGTCCCCTCACAGCCTAAGAAGGCGCCATTTTATCAGGTTCAGTCCTTTCGGACCCAGAGAAACAAGCGGGGAAAAGGAGGGTCTTTTCTGTCTAGAGGCAGAGGTAGGGGAAAAAGGCTGCAGCAAACAGCAGGTTCCCAGGAACGAAAGTCCTCCCCCGCTTCCTCTTCCAAGTCCGCCGCATGACGGTGGGGCTCCACAGGCGAAGCCAGGTACGGTGGGGGCCCGCCTCATGAATTTCAGCGATCAGTGGGCTCGCTCACAGGTGGATCCCTGGATCCTTCAAATAGTATCTCAGGGATACAAGCTGGAATTCGAGGCGGCTCCACCCCACCGGTTCCTAAAATCTGCCTTGCCGATTGCTCCCTCAGACAGGGAGGCGGTGCTAGCAGCGATTCACAAGCTGTATTCCCAGCAGGTGATAATCAAGGTACCCCTACTTCAACAAGGCCGGGGTTACTATTCCACACTATTTGTGGTGCCGAAACCGGACGGTTCGGTGAGACCCATTTTAAATTTGAAATCCTTGAACACATACATAAAAAAATTCAAGTTCAAGATGGAATCGCTCAGGGCGGTTATTGCAAGCCTGGACGAGGGCGATTACATGGTATCCCTGGACATCAAGGATGCTTACCTGCATGTCCCCATTTACCATCCTCACCAGGAGTACCTCAGATTTGTGGTACAGGATTGCCATTACCAATTCCAGACGCTGCCGTTTGGACTCTCCACGGCACCGAGGGTATTTACCAAGGTTATGGCGGAAATGATGATACTCCTTCGAAAAAAGGGAGTTTTAATTATCCCATACTTGGACGATCTCCTAATAAAGGCACGATCCAAGGAACAGTAGTTGGTGGGAGTAGCACTATCTCAGGAAGTGCTGCGCCAGCACGGCTGGATTCTGAATATCCCAAAGTCACAGCTGGTCCCCACGACACGTCTAATGTTCCTGGGAATGATTCTGGACACAGTCCAGAAAAAAGTGTTTCTCCCGGAGGAGAAAGCCAGGGAGTTGTCTTCTCTAGTCAGAGACCTCCTAAAACCAAAACAGGTATCGGTGCATCACTGCACGCGGGTCCTGGGAAAGATGGTGGCTTCATACGAAGCAATTCCATTCGGCAGGTTCCATGCCAGAATTTTTCAGTGGGACCTGTTGGACAAGTGGTCCGGATCGCATCTTCAGATGCATCGCTTGATAACCCTGTCCCCAAGAACCAGGGTGTCTCTTCTGTGGTGGCTGCAGAGTGCTCATCTTCTGGAGGGCCGCAGATTCGGCATACAGGACTGGGTCCTGGTGACCACGGACGCCAGCCTACGAGGCTGGGGGGCAGTCACAAAGGGAAGAAACTTCCAAGGACTATGGTCAAGTCAGGAGACTGCCCTTCACATAAATATTCTGGAACTAAGGGCCATTTACAATGCCCTAAGTCAAGCAAAATCCCTGCTCCTACACCAGCCGGTGCTGATCCAGTCAGACAACATCACGGCAGTCGCCCATGTGAATCGACAGGGCGGCACAAGAAGCAGGATGGCAATGGCAGAAGCCACAAGAATTCTCCGATGGGCGGAGAATCATGTACTAGCACTGTCAGCAGTGTTCATCCCGGGAGTGGACAACTGGGAAGCAGACTTTCTCAGCAGGCACGACCTCCACCCGGGAGAGTGGGGACTTCATCCAGAAGTCTTCCAAATGATTGTAAATCAATGGGGTCGTCCACAGGTGGACATGATGGCGTCCCGCCTAAACAAAAAACTAGAGAGGTATTGCGCCAGGTCAAGAGACCCTCAGGCGATAGCTGTGGACGCTCTAGTGACACCGTGGGTGTACCGGTCAGTTTATGTGTTCCCTCCTCTACCTCTCATACCAAAGGTATTGAGAATAATAAGAAAGCGAGGAGTAAACACAATTCTCGTGGTTCCGGATTGGCCAAGAAGAGCGTGGTACCCGGAACTTCAAGAGATGATCTCAGAGGACCCGTGGTCTCTGCCGCTCAGACAAGACCTGCTACAGCAGGGGCCCTGTCTGTTCCAAGACTTACCGCGGCTGCGTTTGACGGCATGGCGGTTGAATGCCGGATCCTGAAGGAAAAGGGCATTCCGGAGGAAGTCATTCCTACGCTTATTAAAGCCAGGAAAGAGGTCACAGCAACTCATTATCACCGCATATGGCGGAAGTATGTTGCATGGTGTGAGGCCGAAAAAGGCCCCAACGGAGGAATTTCAACTAGGTCGATTTCTGCATTTCCTGCAAGCAGGAGTAAATATGGGCCTAAAACTGGGCTCCATTAAGGTACAGATCTCGGCTCTGTCGATTTTCTTTCAAAAAGTACTAGCTTCAGTACCTGAAATTCAGACATTTGTTAAAGGAGTGCTGCATATTCAGCCCCCGTTTGTGCCCCCTGTGGCACCTTGGGATCTCAACGTGGTGTTGAGTTTCTTAAAATCACATTGGTTTGAACCACTAAAAACCGTGGATCTGAAATATCTCACGTGGAAGGTGGTTATGTTATTGGCCTTGGCTTCTGCCAGGCGAGTATCAGAATTGGCGGCTTTGTCCTGTAAAAGCCCTTATCTGATTTTCCATATGGATAGGGCAGAATTGAGGACTCGTCCCCAGTTTCTCCCAAAGGTGGTGTCAGCGTTTCACCTGAACCAGCCTATTGTGGTGCCTGCGGCTACTAGGGACTTGGAGGACTCCAAGTTGCTAGACGTTGTCAGGGCACTGAAAATATATGTTTCCAGAACGGCTAGAGTCAGAAAATCTGACTTGCTGTTTATCCTATATGCACCCAACAAGCTGGGTGCTCCTGCTTCTGAGCAGACTATTGCTCGTTGGATTTGTAATACAATTCAGCTTGCACATTCTGTGGCAGGCCTGCCACAGCCAAAATCTGTCAATGCCCATTCCACAAGGAAGGTGGGCTCATCTTGGGCGGCTGCCCGAGGGGGTCTCGGCTTTACAACTTTGCCGAGCTGCTACTTGGTCAGGGGCAAACACATTTGCAAAATTCTATAAATTTGATACCCTGGCTGAGGAGGACCTGGAGTTCTCTCATTCGGTGTTGCAGAGTCATCCGCACTCTCCCGCCCGTTTGGGAGCTTTGGTATAATCCCCATGGTCCTTACGGAGTTCCCAGCATCCACTAGGACGTCAGAGAAAATAAGAATTTACTCACCGGTAATTCTATTTCTCGTAGTCCGTAGTGGATGCTGGGCGCCCATCCCAAGTGCGGTTTATCTGCAATACTTGTACATAGTTACTGTTAACTAAATCGGGTTATTGTTGAGCCATCTGTTGAGAGGCTCTGTTGTTTCATACTGTTAACTGGGTTTCATATCACGAGTTGTACGGTGTGATTGGTGTGGCTGGTATGAGTCTTACCCGGGATTCAAAATCCTTCCTTATTGTGTACGCTCGTCCGGGCACAGTATCCTAACTGAGGCTTGGAGGAGGGTCATAGTGGGAGGAGCCAGTGCACACCAGGTAGTCTAAGATCTTTCTAGAGTGCCCAGCCTCCTTCGGAGCCCGCTATTCCCCATGGTCCTTACGGAGTTCCCAGCATCCACTACGGACTACGAGAAATAGAATTACCGGTGAGTAAATTCTTATTTTTTCTTTACAGGAGATCCCGCTGTCCTTGGTCAAAACCAAACGTTCCCGTAAGAAGAAGAGGCATCAACGAAGGTCCTAAATTCTTCTGTATGAATTTCTCAAGTTCCTCTAAGATTTAAGATGTGTGTCCGGAGTCCACCCTTGAAGAGGGGGATACTGTCACAATCCTGACTGTAGGTTTTATATTTGGTGACTTACCCCTGCCATCTGTCCTGGATCCTGTGTCCTTTCACTCACGGAGTTAAACAGCTTGTCAGCACTATGAGTTTTCCTGAGTTCTCTGCCTGAGAGGTAATAGTTAATTAGCTCCACCTGTGGTGATCTCCTGTGTGAGGCTGAATTCAGTAATCTGAACTTTAGGTCTAAAAGCCAGCATCCTGTGTTTTGCAGAAGTCCAGGCTTCAGTGTTCTCTCGGCCTGCTAGGCCTTATTCTACATCACAGCCTTGGCTAGAGTAGTCACATGACAGTGTCTGTTCACCTGACCCAGAGTTGTCCAATCCTCTGCCAGCCTGAGACTGTCTGCATCACCTAATCCTGCTCACCAATCATCAAGGACCAGGAAGTATAAATCAGGAGGCTGAGTTAGAAACTGGGCCAGTTCCTCGTGTCACATACAGCCTTGTGTGAGTCTTTAAGCTGAGCTCCCTTAAGGTAACCTATGTACCTAAGTTCCTGTGGAAACTCTGTTCCCTTGTTACCGTTTGGTTTACTTTTGTTTTGCCATTGATTTCACCATTTCCCTGAGTCTCAATGTAAAGGCACAGCTGCAGTGTTTTGTCTTAAAGGCACAGTACTGAATTCAGTGTTCTCCACTGAAAACCACAGCTGTCGTGTTTCAGTTTTACTACTGTTGTAGTTGTGATCTCCAGTACCTCCGTGCTTCCAGCACCTCCGTGCCTCAGTACCTCCGTGCCTCAGCACCTCCGTGCTTCCAGCACCTCCGTGCCTCAGCACCTCCGTGCCTCAGCACCTCCGTGCCTCAGTACCTCCGTGCCTCAGTACCTCCGTGCCTCAGTACCTCCGTACCTCTGTGCCTCCGTGCCTCAGCACCTCCGTGCCTCAGCACCTCCGTGCCTCAGCATCTCCGTGCTTCCAGCACCTCCGTGCCTCAGTACCTCCGTGCCTCAGCATCTCCGTGCTTCCAGCACCTCAGTGCCTCAGCACCCCAGTGCCTCTACGCACCACAGTGTCTCCAAGCACCTCCGTGTCTCCAAGCACCTCCGTGTCTCCAAGCACCTCCGTGTCTCCAAGCACCTCAGTGTCTCCAGCATCTCAGTGTCTCCAAGCACCCCGTGCCCTTTAGCACAGTTGTACCTGGTATTCTTCACTGATTCATCAGCGCCTTTCCAGTTCTGTCTTTCAGGAGACCCCTCAGCGCCCACACGTGCTTCCTGTCTGCCGACCTAATCCTGCATAAGGAGAACCTAGATTCGGTCATCTCTGCTGCGGTTCCTCTTCCCGGTCACCGGAAGAAACCCCGAGCCCACAACACTCCCAAACCAGGTCAGTGAAAGTATTCACATAGTCCTCCAGTCGCCCGCACAGACTTCACTAACACCGGGTTCACAAAACCTCAGTCATGACATTATGTTGATGACAACATTGCGCATTGGGATGACCCGTGCTGTTCTGAGAGGCGTCAAAAGCGGTGATGAGGGGTCATGTGATTAGTTACGTGGCCAGAGCTAAGAGAGTTAATACAAAGGCAGTGTCAGAACAGGTGGGTGGCAGCGCAAGGGAGGGTGCAATTGCTCCCTTCCTTTTATCACTGGAGAGAGGACTGGCCACAGCTGAGCTGCCTGTCACCCCAGCACATGCCAGCATCAGCTGTGCTGGGAGAGAGGCTGCTGCAGCGGCGGCGGCCAGTCCTCTCTCGCCCCACCCGAAGGGGAAGGGCAGCGGGACCAGGCCCTCCTCCGGGTCCCTCCAATGGGCCCGGGCTATGTAGACCCTCCACCCCCTCTCGGCACCACTGTGTGTGTGTGTGTGTGTGTGTGTGTGTGTGGCATCTGTAGTGAGTGTGGGGACAGGACTGTGTGTGTGTGTGTGTGTGTGTGTGTGTGTGTGTGTGTGTGTGTGTGTGTGTGTTACATTGAATAGGGAGTCATAGACTCCCAGCACCCACACCCATGTGTTCCTCCCCAGCCTCTGACCTCACCGCACGTCACTGCTTATGGATGACATATAAACACAATTTACACAATTTACTTAATTTAATTTTTCTTTCTAAATTTCTCAATAAGAAGCTTTTGTCCTGGAGGTGCCGTGAAAACAATTCTGATACTCTAGGGCGCCGTGATTCTAAAAAGTTTGGGAACCACTGCACTATAGTTTGGCATAATATAACTGGGGCACCATAATGTGGCACAATATGAACTGGGCACACTGTGGGCGAGATGTACTAAAGGAAAAATGGGGTAAAAACACTGTTTTCAAGGTTTTTACTGCATTTTCATATGTACTATGCCCTGGACACCCATTTACTAACATGCTTTTGGTGGCGTTACCCTAGATAAGCTTATGGAGGGGGGAGGAGTGTGGCCGGAGATCCGTCAGCCACATGGACAGTGGCAGCCGGGGTACGTAGGGGGTTAACCCTCCGTGCCCACCGCAATTTTTAAATGCACGAATTGGTGCTAGGCGCAAATGCATGTTTAATACTGTGTTTTCACCATGTTATCTTTAATGCTCTAAGCACGGTTATAGAACTGCGTGGACAAAACACTTATGAGAAAAGTATGAGGTATTTTGCTTCTAAAAGGCCTTGACAATTGTTCTTCAGCCACTTGTACATAGTAAGTCATATGTTAATTGTCTTAGGTCCAGCAGGGGATAGGTATCGGTTAGCAGGCCTTTTGGTGGCCAAACTTTTTCTTTGAAATACAAACTAAGGTTTGGAGAGCAGACTGTTGGTGCTTTCAGCATCTCCTATTGCATGATAAGCCATGCTGGTTTTGCATGGAGATGTGACAGGCAGGCTGCATTATGTAGGAATCAGATTTATGTTTAAACAAGAACTTTGTCTTTGGGGGAGGGGGTGAATGCAATTGAAATTCAAGTTATATTTCCTTTTGTGAAAGAGACAGGAACATGTTAATCAAATTGTGTTTGGGAAAGCACACTGTTTTGGTTCATATAAGAAAAGGAGCAGAAATGTGCTTTATCAAATTCTTAACTCTTTTGAAATGTAACTTGTATTTATTTATATTTTTGTGGGATAACCTGATTGGTTGAAGAAGACAGGTAGGGCTTACCCCCTGTGGTACTGTGTGTAGAATTGAGATAAAAAAGGGAGGCATGTGAGCCTCAGAATGTATTATATAATTTTCATTCTGCTGTAAATATCTGCTGTATTGCTGTTGCCCCTAGAAATAGGGAAGAGTCTTTTTTAAGACTGTTTGGGTGAATAAAACATCTTCTGCCTCAAGACGACCGCTTCATCTTCTGACATGCAGGGCTAGGCCAAACCTAGCTCCGTTCTTCAGCTGTCCAGGGTAAACCGAGCGTCTCCAAGCTCCGCCTCCCACCAGCTACCATGCAGAAGCTTGGTCAAGCGACCAGTGGGGATTTGTCAACACCACACAGGGATGGTAAGACTGTGTGTCGACGCATACAGAGCTGAAACCGTGGTTCCAGACGCCACGGCAACAAGGAGTTTGGTGGTGGCAGCATAGTACCCGCCCACTGCACAGTGGGTGGAGTCCGTAACAGGTGGTTACTGACGGTAAGCAGGAATCCCCTAATTGGCCAGGTCACCTAAATCTCCATTCTGTGACTGGGGCAGGACGCGAGACGGTGAGGGCTTTGTACGGAATCGTCCAGTCACAGCTTCTTTTCGCATACCGCCGCCTTTCCCCACAGAAGCCGCCCAGCACCGCTCACTCCAGCCCCCCGCACCTCCTGTGCTGACAGCCTCCCAGCATGCCTGGATCCCCAACCTCATTCTCCCCCAGCAACACAGCCAGCTGTCCAGCCTCACCTTCCAGCTGCAGGGACGAGGAGGAGGATTAGCACAGACACGCTCTAGACATCACCAACAGGAGGCTCCTGGGCAAAAAGTTGAAGGAGACCCGCGGACACCCTCTCACCCTGGAGCACCAGCTTCACAAAGGGCAGCTCTTTTCGGAAGAGCTGTCCTTTGTGATACTAATCGCATATGTTAGTACATACAGTATGTGATTAGTATCATTGCGATGTTTGGTGGAATATAGTCTGCACCTTTAGTACATCCCGCCCCGTATGTCATAATGTAAATTGGGGATACTGTGTGGTATAATGTGTACTGGCAGCCCTACAATGTGACCTCATGTAAATTAGGGCACTGTTATGGTTCATAAAATAAACTAGGGCACTGCTATAGGGCATAATATGACCTAGGGCACTACTATGGTTAAGAAAAGGAACTACTTATAGATGGATGCATATTTTGCGCCCAGCACAGGACAAGGCTGCCCAAAATGTGTGGCGCTGCCCAGCAATGCGCAGGCAGGGGCATTGCCGCCATGGTTCCATACGCAGGAAACGCAGGCTACATCATAGGCCGGCCATGACATGCCTGCATTTCTTGATCTCCTCGTCCACAATGCCACATCATCACCCCCAGACGCCCGTCGTCTGTCAATAATCATGATGAAGGGTCGCGCACGCACACTATGGGCGGTGCATGTGCGCAGACCCTATGCATGCGACGTACGCAGCACCTTCGTCCAACTCTGAATTAGGCCCTATGGCGCTATTATGAGGCATTACTTTAATAACAGCTGCAGAGAGGAATCTTTCTTGAAGCATTGGGACAGGGGTACCTTCAATATTTTGCTATAGGACACTGCAAAGTTCTGGTTACACCCCTGTAGTGAGCTCTAAGATCCACGTTGGTACAACCTATGAAAATGAACCAAACCTGTGTCAGCTTCACAGAGACTCAACTGCTCTCTATACATTGCACTGGAGTTTTGCTGGAGGTGATAACAGGCAGGCGGAGAGGATGACTCAGCCATTCATAACGTGTGAGTGTCCTATGCGCCAAAACTTCCTTGTTTAGGTCAGTTCTGGGCGCCACCCCAGTTGTTGCCATGAAGATGTTGTATGTGAATGTGAGTGCGACCTATTGGAGGATCTATATCTATATATATATATATACTGTATATATAGATAGATAGATATACATAGATATACATATATGCACATATATACATACATATTTATATACACATATCTATTTTTATAAATATATACACACACAGCTATCTAGCTATCTCTCTAACTACATACACATGACTCACTTGTACTGTATAGCACCCAGGGGGAGATTCCTGAAATATGAGTACCACATACCAAATATAAAGGGAGGGGTTATGAGCAGCAAGGACGTTAAAAATAAACCGGGATGCCTATACTAAGAGGAAGAAGTATGGAGTAATAGATTGGGCTGTAGGGAGCAACTGTAGGAGTTATAGGGATTGGATATTATATTGGCACACATAAAACAGTGTATTCACTATCACGCTCCTTGGGCGGGATGCAGTCAATATCCCGCTGGACGGGATCCCGTCGGTCGAAATACCGACGCCGGAATCCCGACCGCCACAATCCCGACATATTCTCCCTCCGTGGGTGTCCACGACACCCATAGAGGGAGAATATAATAGTGTGCCGAGCGTAGGGAGGCACCGTGCCCGCAGCGTGGCGAGCGAAGCGAGCCCGCAAGGGGCTGCGTTCCGCTTGCCACCCCTGTCGGGATTGTGTGGTCGGGATTCCGGCGTCAGTATTTCGACCGCCGGGATCCCGTCCAGCGGGATTACGTACTGATCCCCCTTGGGCATTGATGGTGTCTTCTGAGTCTGATGCCGAGTCCTGGGGCACTGTGTGTGCAGTTTGCATGTTCTCCTTGTGTTTGGATCTTCTCCTACAGTCTAAAAACATAGAGGAGAGGATAACCATACTATCCCTTTAAACCGGGACGCTCATGAATTAGTTTCTGTGACTGTAAGGGCTGAAACACACTACCCGGCTTTTGCCGGCCGGGAAAAAGCCGGATGGCTTTTTCCCGTGCCGGCATTGTAGTTAACAGTGTGAGGGCTAGGGTCCCTTCACACTGCACGGCCCCGGCCCGGCTGCCGGGTTGCAGCCGGGTCTCACCACTGAAAGGTCCGGCGGCCAAGCGGCCGCCGGGCCGTCTTTGGAGCCAGTGAACCATGTGTGTGAAGGGGAGCTTTCACACACAACGTTTTTTTCTGAAGCCGTGTCTGATGCTGCGCATGCGCACAGCATTACACACGGCTCAAAGCCGTCCTGTGTGAGCGACTCTGCCGGTTTCTCCCAGATGGCAAAAAGCCGGACAAAGTTTGTCCGGCTTTTTGCCATCCGGGAGAAACCGGCCAGTGTGTTACAGCCCTAACCAGGTGAAATGCAGGCATGAAGTAAGCATGCCACAGAACCTGTGTAAAACAGATGCCCCGATTTAAAGGTACAGTGTGGGTACTGGAAAGCCCATGTATACAGTATATATAGAGTACATTATATATAGAATACAGTATATATATATATACTGTGTGTGTGTGTATATATATATATATATATATATATATATGTGTATATATATATATATATATATATGTGTGTATATATATATATATATATATATATGTAGTACAGGACATGTAGTACAGTACAGTGTATGCAGTATATACAGTGCCGGCAAATTACTCCCTCCCGTGAGAAGAATTACACAACGCCCAGCCGCCACCTCTGCCGCTGCGCTGCCCAGTGCCGTGCGTACTGTGCAGTAGTAGTTTGTACTTTCACTTACATAAAGGCAGGAACATTCCGAGACCCATGCGCCTTCGCCAATTAGCTCGCTGCCCGACAACAGTCCCTATCATGTGACGCCTAGTCTCCGCCCAGCTGCCTGCGTGACGCGAGGCCCCGCCCCTGACCTCTTATTGTGACGCTGCTGGGTCCTACTGCTTAGTCATTGTGACTGCTCCGGAACATGGCGGGGGCGGCGGGCAGAAGATCCGGAGGCCGGTAAGACTGACACCGGGGCATGGGTGACGCCGGCGGGAGGGGAGCAGGAACACGCATGCCTGATAAGGCGAACAGGCGATAAGGGTTAGAGACGGG
The DNA here is from genome assembly GCF_028390025.1 of Pseudophryne corroboree. Classification (NCBI taxonomy): domain Eukaryota; kingdom Metazoa; phylum Chordata; class Amphibia; order Anura; family Myobatrachidae; genus Pseudophryne; species Pseudophryne corroboree. The sequence continues at coordinate 83,626,476 of NC_086449.1, read as the reverse complement.
GGTGAGAGTGGCAGGAGAGGGGGTAATGCGCTGCCGTAGTGGTACAGGCTGAGGTTAGAGGAAGGTTCTACACGGGGAAGGGCGGAAGTATTCACAGGGCTGGCAGGGCAGCTATGGCACAGCAGCCTAACACAGCCAGGGGAGGCTAACGTACACGTACCTGCAGTGGAGGGTCAGTCAGTGTGGGCTATGGCAGAGTAGATGGCAACGGGCGTCTGGTAGAGTAGGTGATGGCAGGTGGGGTGGGAAAGCTGGTACAGTAGGTGATGGCAGGTGGGGTGGGGGGGGGGCTGGTACAGTAGGCTATGACAGAGTAGATGGCAGCGGGGGGTAGACTATGCTATGGCAGAGTAGATGGCATCAGTGGGTAGAGTGGGCAGAGGCAGAATAGATGGCAGTGGGGGGTAGACTATGCTAAGGCAGAGTAGATGGCATCGGTGGGTAGAGTAGGCTGTGGCAGAGTAGATGGCAGCGGACGTCTGGTAGAGTAGGCTATGGCAGAGTAGATGGCATCAGTGGGTAGAGTAGGCTATGGCAGAGTAGATGGCATCAGTGGGTAGAGTAGGCTATGGCAGAGTAGATGGCAGTGGGCGTGTGGTAGAGTAGATGGCATCAGTGGGTAGAGTAGGCTATGGCAGAGTAGATGGCAGTGGGGGGTAGACTATACTATGGCAGAGTAGATGGCATCAGTGGGTAGAGTAGGCTATGGCAGAGTAGATGGCAGCGGGGGGTAGACTATGCTATGGCAGAGTAAATGGCATCAGTGGGTAGAGTAGGCTATGGCAGAGTAGATGGCATCAGGGGATAGAGTAGGCTATGGCAGAGTAAATGGCTGCGGGGGTCTGGTAGAGTAGGCTATAGCAGAGTAGATGGCAGTGAAAGGTAGAAGGGGTAGGTAGAGCTAGGTGACAGCAGGTGTTAGTGGAGTAGTCTATAACAGGAAAGCTAGTACGGCCGGGTCTTGTACAGTGAGGATAATTAATACAATATTTAAGTCTAGTTTAAGGTAGATGTTAGTTAATTGTGATGTAATAAAATCTCAGGGACAGATGAGTACTGCTGTACTGAATAAAGATGAATAACCTTTATTTACTACATACAAATGTCTGATTTACACTAGGAACAATATATAGAGGGTAACTGATGTACTATGTAACAGTGACACTGGGGATCTGGACTTTGTTACGGTTAATAATCTAATATTGGAAAAGTTAGTGTTTGGATTATACATTGCTGTTACGTGTGAGGTGTGTTCAAGCCTCTGTCATGAGAAGTATATAGACGATGGAAGAATGTGAAATACAGGGCAATGGTCCTGATTCCGATTTGTATGTACATGCCTACTCGGATTTATCAGCCTACGGACATGCAAAAAACCCCTAGGGAAGCAGCGGCCTACAATGCCCATTGGAGTCATTGCAAAGTCCTCAGCAGCTGCGTAGAAACGAGGAAGATCAACGCTGCAGCCATGAATTTTGCATGTGCAGTTGAAGGCAGTAACATGCCGTGACACGCCTGTGTTTTTACCCCATTACCTTCCCCAAACTGTTCCCGCCTATCTGCCCCTTTGCGACTAAATCCTCACTGCGATGCATTGTATAGGTACCTTGGCGTGTGCGCAGTGCGACTGTGGCTTAAGCGCAGTCGGGCGATAATCGCTCAGTTGCTTGAACATTGGCATTGTGTACAAATCGGAATCGGGCTTGAGGTGTGCTGCAGACGGAGGTACAGGGGTGTAGTAGCCCTTTAAGGATAAGTGAAATTTTCACTATACTGACAGGTGTCACTGTCTATAGAGGTCACTGGCACAACTGCTGTAAATAGGAAAGTTTACACAAAAAAAGAAGGGTTTTTGATCCTGCACCAACCTAGATTCAATGTACGTGGGTAATCGTATAGGAGCCTGAAATGGACAATCATGCTAACTATTAGTAATCGCTTTCTGTCCGGAGTCAAAAAACGGGGGGGTATACGTGCGAAAAGAGAAAAGTATGACTCTGATACATTAATAATTAATTAACATTTAGTTAACACAAGAGTGCGCCCAAACAAGAGTCATACTTTTCTCTTTTCGCACGTAAATAGGAAAGTGCAAAGTATGTCAGATAGTAGAACGGCAGTCCCATGCTCAGCTCCTCGGTGTAGTGTTTTATGGTGGTGGGTAAACCAGCTGTGATCCTGGTGGGGGATAGTGGACATCGTTCGTGTAGTCTGAGGGGACGGTGAACATATAAAGAGAGCAGCTGTGATACTGGCAGGTCCCACCATTGTCACTGGCTACTACACTGGCAGCAGACATACTGGTAGGGGACTATATGGATTACTCTATGTCACAGGTTCTCAAACTCGGTCCTCAGGACCCCACACGGTGCATGTTTTGCAGGTCTCCTCACAGAATCGCAATTGAAATAATTAGCTCCACCTGTGGACCTTTTAAAATGGGTCAGTGAGTAATTAATACACCTGTGCACCTGCTGGGTTACCTGCAAAACATGCACTGTGTGGGGTCCTGAGGACCGAGTTTGAGAACCCCTGCTCTATGTGACTGTAGGTTTTGTTAATCTGTGATGAAATTGGTTCTGTAGCGATGATGACTGGAAGGCTTAGCAGTGTTGGTGGATTATAAGGTTACACACAAGTCTTTACTGAAACTCTGAGGCTAAGGGTGTGTTGCAATAATGTACTGTGACACACTTGTTATTGCTGGTATGTAGACTATTACACTTGTCATTTATGGTATTTACTTCCCGTATACCATCATACCATCTTCTGTAATTAAAAAAAAAAAAAAAATGTATTCTCTCATGATCGAGCAATATAGATATACATATCAGACTTAACTACTGTACCTAGCGATAGAGAAGTAATTCCCACCTGTATAGGCAAGGCTGCACTTTGTCATGTAGGAGATAGTACCTATGTATGTATGTATGTATGTATGTATGTATGTGTGTGTATATATATATATATATAATACACCTTCTCATGTAGGAGATTGTGTGTGTATATATATCTACGCCTTCTCATGTAGGAGACAGGGACCTGTGTGTGTGTATGTATGTATGTATGTATGTGTATATATATATATATATATATATATATATATATATATATATTCTACACCTTGTCATGTAGTAGATTGTACCTGTGTGTGTGTGTATACGGCTACACCTTGTCATGTAGGAGACAATACCTGTATAAACACGGCTTCACCATATCGTACCATGACATGAAAGTTAAACGAATAGATGGTCTCTTAAGCCAGCATTTCCCATTACAGTCCAGGATTTAAGAATATCCATGCTTAAATGCAGGTGACTTTATTAGTACCTCAGTCAGTTTGATTATAACATCTGTTCATAAGCATGGATATCCATGTGATATAATACACAATGGGCTGCATGTAATAACGTGCGAGATGTCGGCCGAACTCCCAGTTTTCTCTGACGTCCTATTGGATGCTGGGGACTCCGTAAGGACCATGGGGAATAGACGGCTCAGCAGGAGACTGGGCACACTAAAAGAAAGATTTGGTACTACCTGGTGTGCACTGGCTCCTCCCTCTATGCCCCTCCTCCAGACCTCAGTTAGATTTCTGTGCCCGGCCGAGCTGGATGCACACTAGGGGCTCTCCTGAGCTTCTAGAAAGAAAGTATATATAAGGTTTTTTATTTTACAGTGAGACCTGCTGGCAACAGGCTCACTGCAACGAGGGACTAAGGGGAGAAGAAGCGAACCTACCTGCTTGCAGCTAGCTTGGGCTTCTTAGGCTACTGGACACCATTAGCTCCAGAGGGATCGACCGCAGGACCCGTCCTTGGTGTTCGTTCCCGGAGCCGCGCCGCCGTCCCCCTTACAGAGCCAGAAGCAAGAAGATGGTCCGGAAAATCGGCGGCAGAAGACTTCAGTCTTCACCAAGGTAGCGCACAGCACTGCAGCTGTGCGCCATTGCTCCTCATACACACTTCACACTCCGGTCACTGAAGGTGCAGGGCGCTGGGGGGGTGCGCCCTGAGCAGCAATAATATCACCTTGGCTGGCAAAATAACCACAATATATAGCCCCAGAGGCTATATATGTGGTAATTACCCCTGCCAGAATACAGAAAAAAGCAAGAGAAAAGTCCGCCGAAAAAGGGGCGGAGCCATCTCCCTCAGCACACTGGCGCCATTATTCCCTCACAGTTCCGCTGGAAGGAAGCTCCCTGACTCTCCCCTGCAGTCTACACTACAGAAAAGGGTAAAAAAGAGAGGGGGGGGCACAGATTTGAGGCGCAGTAAATATTATAGCAGCTATAGGGGACATAATTCAGTTAGTCCCTGCATTATATAGCGCTCTGGTGTGTGCTGGCATACTCTATCTCTGTCTCCCCAAAGGGCTTTTGTGGGGTCCTGTCTCCTTTAAGAGCATTCCCTGTGTGTAGGTGCGGTGTGTCGGTACGGCTGTGTCGACATGTTTGATGAGGAGACTTATGTGGAGGCGGAGCAGATGCCTATAAATGTGATGTCACCCCCTGCGGGGCAGACACCTGAGTGGATGGACTTATGGAAGGAATTACGTGCAAGTGTCGACTCCTTACATAAAAAATTTGACGACAGGCCAAATACGGGACAGCCGGCTTCTCAGCCCGTGCCTGCCCAGGCAATTCAATGGCCATCAGGGGCTCTAAAACGCCCACTGCCTCAGATGGCAGACACGGATACTGATACCAGTGTCGACGACGATGAGTCAAATTTAATGTCCACTAGGGCCATTCGTGGCATGATTGAGGCAATGAAAGAGGTTTTACACCTTTCTGATATAAACCCAGGTACCTCAAAAAAGGGTATTATGTTTGGGGAGAAAAAACTACCAATAGTTTTTCCCCCATCTGAAGAATTAAATGAAGTGTGTGAAGAAGCGTGGGCTTTCCCTGATAAGAAATTGGTGATTTCAAAAAAATTACTAATGGCGTTCCCTTTCTCGCCAGAGGATAGGTCACGTTGGGAAACTCCCCCTAGAGTGGATAAAGCGCTCACATGTTTGTCTAAAAAGGTGGCACTACCGTCTCCGGATACGGCCGCCCTAAAGGAACCTGCTGATAGAAAGCAGGAGGCTATCCTAAAGTCTGTATATACACACACTGGTGTTATACTGAGACCAGCTATTGCTTCAGCGTGGATGTGCAGTGCTGCTGCTGCTTGGTCAGATTCCCTGTCAGAAAATATTGACACCCTGGACAGGGACACTATATTGCTTACCATAGAGCATATAAAAGACTCAGTCTTGTACATGAGAGATGCACAGAGGGAGATCTGCCGGCTGGCATCTAGAATAAGTGCATTGTCCATTTCTGCTAGGAGAGGCTTATGGACTCGGCAGTGGACAGGGGATGCAGATTCTAAAAGGCACATGGAAGTTTTGCCTTATAAGGGTGAGGAGTTATTCGGGGACGGTCTCTCAGACCTTGTTTCCACAGCAACAGCTGGGAAGTCAGCATTTTTACCCCATGTCCCCTCACAGCCTAAGAAAGCGCCGTACTATCAGGTGCAGTCCTTTCGAACCCAGAAAAACAGGCGGGGAAAAGGCGGGTCCTTTCTGTCTAGAGGCAGAGGAAGGGGGAAGAAACTGCACCACGCAGCAGGTTCCCAGGAGCAAAAGTCCTCCCCCGCTTCTTCCAAATCCGCCGCATGACGGTGGGGCTCCACAGGCGGAGCCAGGTACGGTGGGGGGCTGCCTCAAAAATTTCAGCGATCAGTGGGTTCGCTCACGGGTGGATCCCTGGATCTTTCAAGTAGTATCTCAGGGGTACAAGCTGGAATTCGAGGCGACTCCCCCTCGCCGTTTCCTCAAATCGGCCTTACCGACAATTCCCTCGAGCAGGGAGGCTGTACTAGAGGCAATTCACAAGCTGTATTCCCAGCAGGTGATAGTCAAAGTACCCCTACTTCAACAAGGACGGGGTTACTATTCCACACTGTTTGTGGTACCGAAACCGGACGGTTCGGTGAGACCCATTTTAAATTTGAAATCCTTGAACACATACATAAAAAAATCAAAGTTCATGATGGAATCGCTCAGGGCGGTTATTGCAAGCCTGGACGAGGGGGATTACATGGTATCCCTGGACATCAAGGATGCTTACCTGCATGTCCCAATTTACCTTCCTCACCAGGAGTACCTCAGATTTGTGGTACAGGATTGTCATTACCAATTCCAGACACTACCGTTTGGACTGTCCACGGCACCGAGGGTGTTTACCAAGGTAATGGCAGAAATGATGATACTCCTTCGAAAAAAGGGAGTTTTAATTATCCCGTACTTGGACGATCTCCTAATAAAGGCGAGGTCCAGGGAGCAGTTACTGGTCGGTGTAGCACTATCTCGGGAAGTGCTACAACAGCATGGCTGGATTCTAAACATCCCAAAGTCACAACTGGTTCCTTCCACACGCTTACTGTTCCTGGGGATGATTCTGGACACAGAACAGAAAAAAGTGTTTCTCCCGCAGGAGAAAGCCAAGGAGCTGTCATCTCTAGTCAAAGACCTCCTAAAACCAAAATGGGTATCGGTGCATCACTGCACACGAGTCCTGGGAAAAATGGTGGCTTCATACGAAGCAATTCCATTCGGCAGGTTCCATGCAAGGACCTTCCAGTGGGACCTCTTGGACAAGTGGTCGGGATCGCATCTTCAGATGCATCGTCTGATAACCCTGTCTCCAAGGACCAGGGTGTCTCTACTGTGGTGGCTGCAGAGTGCTCATCTTCTAGAGGGCCGCAGATTCGGCATACAGGACTGGGTCCTGGTGACCACGGATGCCAGCCTTCGAGGCTGGGGAGCAGTCACACAGGGAAGAAACTTCCAAGGACTATGGTCAAGTCAGGAGACTTCCCTGCACATAAATATTCTGGAACTAAGGGCCATTTACAATGCCCTAAGTCAGGCAAAACCCCTGCTTCAAAACCAGCCGGTACTGATCCAGTCAGACAACATCACGGCGGTCGCCCATGTAAACCGACAGGGCGGCACAAGAAGCAGGATGGCGATGGCAGAAGCCGCAAGGATTCTCCGATGGGCGGAAAATCACATAATAGCACTGTCTGCAGTGTTCATTCCGGGAGTGGACAACTGGGAAGCAGACTTCCTCATCAGACACGACCTACACCCGGGAGAGTGGGGACTTCATCCAGAAGTCTTCCTACTGTTGGTAAACCGTTGGGAAAGGCCACAGGTGGACATGATGGCGTCCCGCCCCAACAAAAAGCTAAAGAAATATTGCGCCAGGTCAAGGGACCCTCAGGCGATAGCTGTGGACGCGCTAGTGACACCGTGGGTGTACCAGTCGGTCTATGTGTTCCCTCCTCTGCCCCTCATACCAAAGGTACTGAGAATAATAAGAAGGCGAGGAGTAAGAACGATACTCGTGGTTCCGGATTGGCCAAGAAGAGCTTGGTACCCAGAACTTCAAGAAATGATATCAGAGGACCCATGGCCTCTACCGCTCAGACAGGATCTGCTACAGCAGGGGCCCTGTCTGTTCCAAGACTTACCGCGGCTGCGTTTGACGGCATGGCGGTTGAATTCCGGATCCTAAAGGAAAAGGGCATTCCGGAGGAAGTCATTCCTACGCTGATAAAAGCCAGGAAAGAAGTAACCGCAAACCATTATCACCGCATTTGGCGAAAATATGTTGCGTGGTGTGAGGCCAGGAAGGCCCCCACAGAGGAATTTCAGCTGGGTCGTTTTCTGCACTTCCTACAGTCAGGAGTGACTATGGGCCTAAAATTGGGTTCCATTAAGGTCCAGATTTCGGCTCTGTCGATTTTCTTCCAGAAAGAACTGGCTTCACTGCCTGAAGTTCAGACTTTTGTAAAGGGAGTGCTTCATATTCAGCCCCCTTTTGTGCCTCCTGTGGCACCTTGGGATCCCAATGTGGTGTTGAGTTTCTTAAAATCACATTGGTTTGAACCACTTAAAACCGTGGATCTCAAATATCTCACGTGGAAAGTGGTCATGTTATTGGCCTTGGCTTCGGCCAGGCGTGTGTCAGAATTGGCGGCTTTGTCGTGTAAAAGCCCTTATCTGATTTTCCATATGGATAGGGCAGAATTGAGGACTCGTCCCCAGTTTCTCCCTAAGGTGGTATCAGCTTTTCACTTGAACCAACCTATTGTAGTGCCTGCGGCTGCTAAGGACTTGGAGGATTCCAAGTTACTGGACGTAGTCAGGGCCTTGAAAATTTATGTTTCCAGGACGGCTGGAGTCAGGAAAACTGACTCGCTCTTTATCCTGTATGCACCCAACAAAATAGGTGCTCCTGCTTCTAAGCAGACTGTTGCTCGCTGGATTTGTAGCACAATTCAGCTGGCGCATTCTGCGGCTGGTTTGCCGCATCCTAAATCAGTGAAAGCCCATTCCACGAGGAAGGTGGGCTCATCTTGGGCGGCTGCCCGAGGGGTCTCGGCTTTACAACTTTGCCGAGCTGCTACTTGGTCAGGGGCAAACACGTTTGCTAAATTCTACAAATTTGATACCCTGGCTGAGGAGGACCTTGAGTTCTCTCATTCGGTGCTGCAGAGTCATCCGCACTCTCCCGCCCGTTTGGGAGCTCTGGTATAATCCCCATGGTCCTTACGGAGTCCCCAGCATCCACTAGGACGTTAGAGAAAATAAGAATTTACTCACCGGTAATTCTATTTCTCGTAGTCCGTAGTGGATGCTGGGCGCCCATCCCAAGTGCGGATTGTCTGCAATACTTGTATATAGTTATTGCCTAACTAAAGGGTTATTGTTGAGCCATCTGTTGAGAGGCTCAGTTGTTATTCATACTGTTAACTGGGTAAAATATCACGAGTTATACGGTGTGATTGGTGTGGCTGGTATGAGTCTTACCCGGGATTCAAAATCCTTCCTTATTGTGTCAGCTCTTCCGGGCACAGTATCCTAACTGAGGTCTGGAGGAGGGGCATAGAGGGAGGAGCCAGTGCACACCAGGTAGTACCAAATCTTTCTTTTAGTGTGCCCAGTCTCCTGCTGAGCCGTCTATTCCCCATGGTCCTTACGGAGTCCCCAGCATCCACTACGGACTACGAGAAATAGAATTACCGGTGAGTAAATTCTTATTTTTTCTTTTAATGGGGCAATCACTTACAAGGCAGAACCATGTTTTGAAAGTGATTGCCCCTTTAATAGAACGTCCGAGTTAGACCGGCATCCCGCGCAGCCGCCAAACTCGGCGTCATTACACATGGCCCATTGTATGAAATAAAAGCATCATTTGTATTTGACGCTGGAGCCAATGACATGATTTGCTCTTTGTGTTCTCATTATAGATATCAAGCACAGACTGAACTAATGATGGTTTCCTGGATTTTCCTCAGCTGGACTCAGCAACACGGACTGTACATCTGAGTGTATTATCCACCCGGAGTACTTCCCAGCTTACGCTGGCCAATCTATGGATGTCTGCAGCCATTTCTCGTTGGGTCACATTTTCTTGACTTTCAATATGTCTCCAACCATTCTCCCAAAATGTAATCCCACGGTGGTTTTATCCGGAGAAGATTAATTATTGGCCACTAACTTTTTTTTTTTTATGTTCACTTTTTTGTGTTTATACTCAAAAGCCTTTAAAAAACAAAACAAAAAAAACCAATAGAAAATACAAGTAATTTATTTTTCTTTCCTGGACAATGTGCAGCTAAAGACTGTTTGTAAGCGCGGAGGGGATGTATGCCACGGAGTGCCAGGCTGAAGTCACGCCCTCGGGCAACAATGGCAACCGCCAGTTCCAGTACTCGCTGGCGGATCACACCAATCAGGCTTTCAAGATAATGAACGAGCTGAGGCTCGGGCAGCAGCTGTGTGATGTGACGCTGCGAGTGACGTACAACGAGATACAGACGGACTTTGTGGCCCATAAAATCGTGCTGGCTTCCAGCAGCCCCGTCTTCAGAGCCATGTTCACCAATGGGCTCAAGGAGTGCGGCATGGAGACTGTGACCATTAAAGGGATTCACCCCAAAGTCATGGCACGGCTCCTGGAGTTTGCGTACACGGCCAGCATCTCCGTGGGGGAGAAGTGCGTCATACACGTGATGAACGGCGCGGTCATGTATCAGATGGACAGTGTGGTCAAGGCCTGCTGTGACTTCCTCATTCAGCAGCTGGACCCAAGCAATGCCATTGGCATTGCCAGCTTTGCCGAGCAGATAGGCTGCCAGGAGCTGCACCAGAAGGCTCGGGAATATATATACATGCACTTTGGAGAGGTGAGACTATATAGCGTTATAGTGGATGAGACTTGTCCTGCTGGCCACTTTATTTTTGTTTTTGTCTTGATGCCAGTAAAGGCCCAAATTAAATTTAGAGACTGACCGTTGTGATGATACGCGTGTCTTCTTATTTTTGGGTGTGTTCTGAAAAGATAACACCAGAATGTCGACCTGTTCTGCATGTCAGCAGTCAAACTGTCAACATGGATATTGGGTCGACAAACAATACGTAAACATTCACAAACGTTGACACATAACAACAACATACATTTTTTTTTCATTGCCTAGTTTAGCCAAACCCTAAAAATAACACAAAAATCTACTGACTGCATTATCAACATGTCAACATTTGTGAATGTCAACATTCTGACTGGCGACATTTTGACTGGATATCATATTTAGTATTGGTATACATTGGTTGATCTCTGAATCTTCATCATCATTATTATTACTATTTTGCTTGTATATGCGCTTTATGTTTTGTTTGTAAACAGTACATGTCATGTCGGGTACCAGCACAGTGTTATTTAAAGCCGGTATTTACACACTAGTGTGATGTCGGCATGATTTGCTGTATCAGCACGACGAATTGCCTACATCGGGCAGTGTGTACCTGTGAGTCACGCTTCTCTGGGTCGCTGCCAGTGGCTTCCAGTCGGCCCTGCTGCAGTGCCGACGGAATATATTACTAGCAACCTAGTGCTATGCAAATGAAGGACGGAACGGTATGTATGGCCAATCCCCGCTGGTCCAGGCTGAAGGGAATTCGGACCGACCATTGGAATGTTTGGCTGTCGTACAAGTGTGTACCCAGCTTAAGGTTGAACATAGCAATAGAATATGTAATATCCCTTTTTCACTGACGACCCAGGAAAACGCCGGGTATATAACACTGCAAATTCCTGGGTCTCAGCCCGACCTTTGTAAAGAGCAGGGTCAGGAACCCGGGACTTTGTTCCATGTAGTTTGTGTTTACACTGACCAAAATCCCGGGTTCATGCGTGTTCACGTGCTAAAACCTGGGATTTTGGCGCAATTGGAAAAGTGGTATTAAACATTCAGCAGGACAGTGTTTACACAGCACCCGAAAGGGGAGTGGCATAATGAGAATGTAGAATGTGTTTATGGGGGTGTGATGAGAAGCAGATAGGGGTGAAGGGGTCTGTAGTTGGGGGCCACTGATGGTGTAGCCGACATGTAAGTTCTATTTGTACCTTACAGAGAAGAGCACGGTCCAGCCGGGAGGACCTTGTGTGCCTCAATTTTAAATCTAAATTTTCACTCACTTGGTGGGACATGTTAGATAATACTTGAGGGACAGATGACTAATCTCCATGCCGGTGCGACCAGCCACATATTCTCACAGAACTCGGTTATCTATTACTAGATTGGGAGGGCAGAGCTCTTTGCAAATGGAAAAAGTACAAAAAGTAAGTAAAAGGTCACAGCCCTGGCAGACTTCTGTAGCCTAATTCAGACCTGATCGCAGTTACGACATCTTTCTCTCATGGGCAAAACCATGTGCACTGCAGGTGGGGCCGATACAACATGTGCAGAGAGAGTTAGATTTGGGTGGGATGTGTTCAAACTGAAATCTAAATTGCAGTGTAAAAATAAATCAGCCAGTATTTACCCTGCACAGAAACAATATAACCCACCCAAATCCAACTCTCTGCACATGTTAAATCGCCCCGTCCCTTACAGTGCTCATGGTTTTGCCCATTAGAGAAAGATTTTGCTGCTGCAATCAGGTCTGAATTACGGTCCTGGTCTCTCCCTATATTTTTAATAAATGTTATTTCTCCCTGATTCACTGCGCTTAGCATTTACTAGACAGAGTGATAGGGAGCTGAGAGCAGGTGCACGCCTTGGCGCGGTGGTCGGATCATCCAGGTGCAGAGCCAAGTGTCTTGGCCACGGCTTCCCACTGCTTATGGGACTGATGCGCATGCATTTGTTTTAGTTAATGTTTGTTTTCATGCCATCTTGTACTCCTCCCTGTACTCCGTGTTACCTGGCCGGTACTTTCACATAACTCAGATTGTGGCTGTATGTGGCACCCAACCCACGTCAGCAGAGTCTGTAGTTTCTTTCCAAGAACTGCCACCGGGACGTCCGGTGACTTATCGTTCGATCTGTAATGTGATACCTGTGGCTTGCTTTCTTCCTGCCTGTTTCTTAGTTCTAGAGCAGTGCTTCTCTCACTCCATTCTCAAGACACAGGAACAGGTCATTTGATTAGTACCTCAGTAATTTTGATTTAACCATCTGAGATCAAGCATGGATATCTTTAAAACCTGTACTGTTAGCGTGTCCCGAGGACTGAGAAGTGCTTCTCCAGAGATCTATAAGGAAGCAGCGGGTGCATCTACTGTACCGATGGCCTGTAGAATTGTCTATAAGGAACGCATAATTGTGCCTATTAATTACAGGTCTCCTACACAGGGACATTGTTTTTAAGGTTGAAAGAAACCAGAGGAGGTGTCGCCCGTAGCACCCAATCAGAATCTAGATCTTGCTGCTCTATAATACAAAATAAATGATAGCAAAAATCTGATTGGCTGTTTTGGGGACCAGCCCTACTTTTTGTCTTTTAGACGTGTTAGTAAATCTCCACTGTGTATGTGACTGAGCGCACAGACCGTGCTGTTTACAGCATGAATCACGCGTCCTTGTGCCTTGCTGAGTCATTGCCTTCTCCTGGCCTGGAATGTGCACTCTCGCCTGGTCGCTTATGTAAAGATTATACCAGGAAAAACAAGACTGACAGACTTTGCTACTGCCGTGCACTGTCATGCCGCCTGGCTGTATTCTCAGCAGCCGTAAACACTCTTTATCAGTGGTGTGACTAACGAGGTCTCGCTGCAGGCATTGACGTAACTAGGAAATAAAATAGATTCAGAATTGGCAGGGTGGTTTCCACACTACGTGCTGCGGGCGGTGGTTTATCTAGCCTCCCGTTCAGATTCAGCGGCCCTAATGTGTCATATAGACTGGTATTAATGTATTCATCCACAGATGTGAGTTTTTTATGTTCCTGTATGCTCACTGGGCCCGATTCATTCTCGACAGATGTGCAGAGTACTGATGTTCGGGGCTTTGCGCATGCTCTGGACCAGTACTAAGCATGTGCTGTATAGGCCCTGCGTCATTGGACGCACTACGGCTGCTGAGTGTCGGCATGACGCGTCCTGCTGCATTACTATAGAAGAGCTATTGCTGCTGCTTTCATTAAGCAGCAGCGATAGTGTGTGTGTGGGTGGGCGTGTGGGCGCACACAGGTATGTGCTGTGAACTGCAGAGGCGGTACATGGTTAAAAAAAACAAAACCGAAAATATTCTACCAGTGATCCTTGACCTATTCACTACATATGTCCCATCATGCCATATATCTGGTCCTCTTTATTACTGACTGCGGACAAACGGAGTCTGATAGGTATGAAGCCTTATTATCATTATATGGCGCCACAAGGAATCCGCAGCGCCCAATTACAGAGTACATAAAAAAATTGGCAAAACGCCGCCTGCACAGGGTGTGATGCCGGTTAACGGCTGATAATGACTATATTGTGGCCGGAGGCGTGAACCTCCGATATAGTCAATATTGGCCCTGCCTGCACACACTTTTTCCTTGCGATGCGCGGTCCTGCAGGATCAGCAATCGGCATCGTAAGGTGTTTTCCCGCGGTGCGATATGCACTGTATTTTCTACCGATGAGGACTATATAGTCCATATAGGTAGATATATCGCACCGTGTGTAGCCCCTTAACAGTACAAGACAATATAGGACAAGTACTGGGTATAGTAATATAGCTGCATCTGCAGACGACACCGACATAAGTATCAGGGTGGCAGAAAACTGAGGGATTTGGTGCCGTAGAAGGGAGTAGGGAGTCAAAGATGGTTTATATTGTACATTGGGGGTAATTCCAAGTTGTTCGCAGCAGGATTTTTTTTAGCTATTGGGCAAAACCATGTGCACTGCAGGGGAGGCAGATATAACATGTGCAGAGAGAGTTAGATTTGGGTGGGGTGTGTTCAATCTGCAATCTAATTTGCAGTGTAAAAATAAAGCAGCCAGTATCTACCATGCACAGAAACAAAATAACCCACCCAAATCTAACTCTTTCTACACATGTTATATCTGCCCCCCCCCCCCCCCTGCAGTGCACATAATTTGCCCAATTGCTAACAAAATTCCTGCTGCGATCAACTTGGAATTTTACCCCTTGATCTTTCCTTTGTGGTTGTCTGGGGAAACAGCGGGATTACAGCCTACCCTATCAGTGCGATCAGACCTAAGAGCTCTCACTCCTGAATGGGGAACAGTGGTGAGGATCTAGTAGGGCGCTGTCACCATGGCTGAAGTACCTGGCCATCTCTCTGTAATCCATGATTGTCACTAACTACCCGGATCTATATATAAAGTTACACTTGGTGGTTTGCAGCTACAATACAGTATGTATATGATTTACTGTAGGTCCTGTTACTATACACTGCAGCAAAGTCTGACGGCCGAGACACAGTCCTGCATTGAAGTATATGCCTCTTACAGGTTTAAGTTTATTTTCTCATATGAAGAACTAAGGGATTTATTAACTGAGATTTGGAGAGAGATAAAGTGCCAGCCAATCAGCTCCTAACTGCCATGTTACAAGCTGTGTTTGAAACTTAACGGGAGCTGATTGGTTGGTACATTGGGGCAGATGTATTAACCTGGAGAAGGAATAAGGAAGTTATAAACCAGTGATATGTGCAAGGTGATAAAGGCACCAGCCAATCACATCCTAACTGTTAATTTACATTTTGGAGCTGATTGGCTGGTGCCTTTATCACCTTGCACATATCAGTGGTTTATCACTTCCTTATGCCTTCTCCAGGTTAATACATCTGCCCCTTTATCTCTTCCCAAGGCTTAGTAAATAGACCCCTAACAGTCATCACTTTTATCTCCTGACTGTGTTATTAGCAGATTGTGTTTTAGCTATCTGACCTTTTAGTTGTGTTTTACAACCCGAGCAGTTACGTGGTGTATTCACCGGCACGCTGTACAGTCGGGTGACTGCTGCTTTTATTGTATGGCTGTTACTGTGCGCTCTCACTGTACTTTTTGTCCGTCACTCAGGTGTCCAAGCAGGAGGAGTTTTTCAACCTGTCCCGTTGCCAGCTGGTCAATCTCATCAGTCGGGATGACCTGAACGTACGCTGCGAGTCTGAGGTCTTCCATGCTTGTATAAACTGGGTCAAGTATGACTGCGAGAACCGGCGGCCCTTCATCCAGGCGCTCCTGCGTGCCGTGCGCTGCCATTCCCTGACCCCCAACTTCCTTCAGCTGCAGCTTCAGCGCTGTGAGATCCTGCGCGGGGACACCCGTTGTCAGGACTACTTGTCCCAGATCTTCCAGGACCTCACCCTTCACAAGCCCACCAGGCTTCAACAAGACAGGATCCCCAATGTTCCTCAGTTCATCTACGTGGCTGGTGGCTACTTTCGACACTCGCTCAACTTCCTGGAGGCGTACAACCCGATGGAGGGGGAGTGGCTTAGCTTGGCTCCCTTGGAGTTGCCGCGCAGTGGGCTCGCAGGATGCGTTCAGGGGGGTCTCTTTTATGCAGTGGGAGGCCGCAATAATGCCCCCGACTGCAATGAGGACTCTGATGCCATGGACTGCTACAATCCCATGAACAACCAGTGGTCACCTTGCGCTTCTATGAGCGTGCCCAGGAATCGGGTGGGTGCCGGCGTCATAGATGGACAGATTTATGCAGTGGGTGGATCTCACGGGTGCCTGCATCACAACAGCGTGGAGAGGTGGGTGCTTTTCATGACCTTTTTTTTACTTAAATAAGTATTTTGACCTTTTAGTGTTGTTTATAGTGTATGGTATATTTAATTTTATTTATTAGCAGTTTCTTATATAGCTCGGCATATTCCGTTGCGCTTTACAATTAGAACAATGGTAATAGAACAAAACTGGGACATAACAGACAGACATAGAGGTAATGATTGTCTAAAGTCCACTCGCTTATGTTAAATATCTGAGATCAGGGAGAGACTGGTGCTTAGTTAGACCCCTGGCATCCCCTTTGCCTGAGCACGGAAAAGGGGTGTGGCCATGCCTCACGGGGAAGGAGGGTGTTGTAAGCAACAGGGCGTGGCCTTGCAGTGTACCCCAGTTTAAGCATGCCGTGAATGGGTGCCAGTAGGACATTGTGCGTTGTGTGGCGGTTGGGGACGCCCGTAGAGGCAGCACTGTCCCTAATGTTGGGGGTAATACCTGAGGTGTAACCCAGTGGCCTCCTGTGGATCATAGTCCTTATCAGGACTGCGTCATTGCCCTCATTCACCAAACTGCATCTTTTCCATGCCGGGTGGAAGGCTTCAAGCTGTGTTTCCATGGTTGTCTCATCACATGACCAGTTGTCCCAGTGCTGCCACTTTGTGGTCATCAGTGTCAGCTCTGTAGAATTTGCCCTCAGCCCTGAAGTCCTATGAAGATATGTAATGCTAATAGCTAGAAATGATTTTGCCTATATTCCCATTTTTAGTGATCATTTCAAAAGCCCCCCAATCTATTCAGCATATATACAGTGTTGTCTGTGCCAGTCACATCGCCATGGCACGGGTAAGGTCAGGCAGGCTCTGTGTTCTTCGCACTGTGATCTATTTGCATAACCCGCCCTCCTGTCATTTGCATGTCTATATAAAGCGATTGAGGCCGGACCTGCCCTCTCCAAACCCATGTTCTGCATATAGTTGGTCCAGTGCCACCAGTCCCATTAACCCGCAGTTCCTGTAGCTGTGCTTTCAGTGCCAAGTTGTCACTCTAAACCGCTCTTGTGTAAACGAAGTGCAAGATACTCTCACATCGTCGTTTGCTTCCTCCTGTAGTTTCTGATCCTTCCGCTCTGCTTTATATTCAGTGTCCATGCAGTGTACATCGTGTTACACAGGAAGCTCCCATTCTCAGCATATGTATTCATAAAAGTGCCAAATACAGTATTTACTCTCCAGTCACGGTAATATGGCCTCCCAATATGGATAATATACCAGACTTTGCCCCTCGTGTTCTTAGCTGCATACAGTAGGCCAATATTGATGCCTCACAGGATTGTGGTCGACCTTGAGCCGGACCCAAAGCTGCCGTTGCATGCCCATGCCAGTCACAGACGTATAACCCTCATGCATAATTTCTGTCCCACAGGTATGACCCTGAGAGAGATGAGTGGCAGCTTGTAGCACCAATGAAGACGCGGAGGATTGGAGTGGGCGTGGCAGTGCTGAACAGGCTTCTCTACGCTGTCGGTGGCTTTGACGGGACAAACAGACTGAGCTCTGCGGAGTGTTATTACCCGGAGACGGATGAGTGGAAGGACATCGCCGCTATGAACGTCGTGCGCAGTGGCGCAGGTGAGTGTACAGGTTTATAGCGGAGTGGATTTTTATGTGTATCTGACCTTTCTCCATAATTATTGGTGTGTCTGTGAGGTTACCGCGTGCAGGACGCAAAATAGACTGTAGCTTGCGGGGAGACGCCCAGTACAGGGCTAATCCACTGTGCATGTCAGTCCCCCCCCCCCCCACATCCCGCCACCCCACCCATACACAAACAGGTACAAAAGCATAGCACGGTGGCGATGCTTTTGTACCTGGCAAGTAGCTCATTAACAGCGCAGCTCCTTTGTTCAGGCAGGCCGCTACCTGCCGCAGCGGCTGGGTGTGACGTCACACGGCCTACCCCCAACGGTCTGGACACGCCTTCGTTGTCCGAACCATGACTGCGCTGTTGGCACGCCCCCTCCCGCCCCGCGACTGCCTCTGACTATCAAGCAGAGGCGATCGCAGCCCTGAGATGCTTTTAGTATCTCACTGGGCTCTCGGGGTGCGCACGCGCAGTGCGGCCGCTGCGCATGCACACTCCACAGAAGTATTCAGTCTGCGACTGCTGCTGCGATCCAGTCTGAATTAGCCCCCATGACCAAAGCTTCTGATGGAGGTCCCCGTAGCCTAAAGTCCAACTTGTAAGTAGTCCCTGCATTACGATGATCAGTGAAGATTGAGCCACGATTTTAAAAATGTCTCCACAGAAAAAAATGCCAAGATCAATAGGCCTGGCCCAGCCACATTGCTAACAAATGGCATATTCTGTCTCTATTAACGTTCCCTAGAGAGGGCCTGGTTCTGCGGCAGATTTGGGCATGTTCCGCTATTGGAGTTTATTTTCTCTAACGTCCTAAGTGGATGCTGGGGACTCCGTAAGGACCATGGGGATTAGCGGCTCCGCAGGAGACTGGGCACAACTACAAAGAAAGCTTTAGACTACTGGTGTGCACTGGCTCCTCCCACTAAGACCCTCCTCCAGACCTCAGTTAGATTCTTGTGCCCGGCTGAGCTGGATGCACACTAGGGGCTCTCCTGAGCACCTAGAAAGAAAGTATATTTAGGTTTTTTATTTTCAGTGAGATCTGCCGGCAACAGACTCACTGCAGCGAGGGACTAAGGGGAGAAGAAGCGAACCTACCTAACAGGTGGTAGTTTGGGCTTCTTAGGCTACTGGACACCATTAGCTCCAGAGGGATCGACCGCAGGACCCGACCTTGGTGTTCGTTCCCGGAGCCGCGCCGCCGTCCCCCTTACAGAGCCAGAAGCACGAAGAAGGTCCGGAAAATCGGCGGCAGAAGACTTCAGTCTTCACCAAGGTAGCGCACAGCACTGCAGCTGTGCGCCATTGCTCCTCATGTACACCTCATACTTCGGTCACTGATGGGTGCAGGGCGCTGGGGGGGGGGGCGCCCTGAGGGCAATAGATAACACCTTGGCTGGCAAAATATACATCATATATAGTCCCAGAGGCTATATAGATGTAAAATTACCCCTGCCAGTATCACAGAAAAAGCAGGAGAAAGTCAGCCGAAAAGGGGGCGGGGCTTCTCCCTCAGCACACTGGCGCCATTTTTCCCTCACAGTTCCGCTGGAAGGAAGCTCCCTGGCTCTCCCCTGCAGTCTGAGAAAACTACAGAAGGGTAAAAAAGAGAGGGGGGGCACTAAATTTAGGCGCAGTATAGATACATATATATGTAATATATATAAAAAAGCAGCTATAGGGAAAACACTCATTGATAGTGGGATCCCAGTGTTATATAGCGCTCTGGTGTATGCTGGCATACTCTCTCTCTCTGTCTCCCCAAAGGGCTTTGTAGGGTCCTGTCCTCTGTCAGAGCATTCCCTGTGTGTTTGCGGTGTGTTGGTACGGCTGTGTCGACATGTTTGATGAGGAGGCTTATGTGGAGGCGGAGCAGATGCCTGTAAATGTGATGTCACCCCCTGCGGGGTCGACACCTGAGTGGATGGTGCTGTGGAAGGAATTACGTGATAGTGTCGACTCCTTACATAAAAGGTTTGACGACATACCTAATGTGGGACAGCCGGCTTCTCAGCCTGTGCCTGCCCAGGCGTCTCAAAAACCATCAGGGGCTCTAAAACGCCCGCTACCTCAGATGGTTGACACAGATGTCGACACGGATACTGACTCCTGTGTCGACGACGAAGAGACTAATGTAACTTCCAGTAGGGCCACACGTTACATGATTGAGGCAATGAAAAATGTGTTGCACATTTCTGATGTTACCCTCGGTACCACAAAAAAGGGTATAATGTTTGGAGAGAAAAAACTACCAGTAGCTTTTCCTCCATCTGAAGAGTTAAATGAAGTGTGTGAAGAAGCGTGGGCTTCCCCTGATAAAAAGATGGTAATTTCTAAGAGGTTACTAATGGCGTACCCTTTCCCGCCAGAGGATAGGTCACGCTGGGAAACATCCCCTAGGGTGGATAAAGCGCTCACACGCTTGTCGAAGAAGGTGGCACTACCGTCTCCGGATACGGCCGCCCTGAAGGAATCTGCTGATAGAAAGCAGGAGGCTATCCTGAAATCTATATATACACACACAGGTGTGATACTGAGACCGGCTATAGCTTCAGCCTGGATGTGCAGCGCTGCTGCTGCGTGGTCAGATTCCCTGTCAGAAAATATAGATACCCTAGACAGGGACACTATTTTGCTGAACGTAGAGCATATAAAAGACGCACTTTTATACATGAGGGATGCACAGAGGGATATTTGCCGGCTGGCATCCAAAATTAGTGCAATGTCCATTTCTGCCAGGAGAGGGTTATGGACTCGGCAGTGTACAGGTGATGCAGATTCCAAACGACACATGGAAGTTCTGCCTTATAAGGGTGAGGAATTGTTCGGGAATGGTCTCTCGGACCTCGTTTCCACAGCAACAGCTGGGAAGTATACATTTTTGCCCCATGTTCCCTCACAACCAAAGAAAGCACCGTATTATCAGGTACAGTCCTTTCGGCCCAATAGGGGCAAGCGGGTTAAAGGCGCGTCCTTTCTGCCCAGAGGCAGAGGTAGAGGGAAAAAGCTGCAGCATACAGCCAGTTCCCAGGAGCAAAAGTCCTCCCCCGCTTCCTCTAAGTCCACAGCATGACGCTGGGGCTCCACAGGCAGAGCCAGGTACGGTGGGGGCCCGTCTCAAGCATTTCAGCAAGCAGTGGGCTCGCTCACGGGTGGATCCCTGGATCCTTCAAATAGTATCTCAGGGGTACAAACTGGAATTCGAGACGTCTCCCCCCCCGCCGTTTCCTCAAATCTGCCTTGCCAACCACTCCCTCAGGCAGGGAGGCAGTGTTACAGGCAATTCAAAAGCTGTATTCACAACAAGTGATAGTAAAGGTGCCCCTACCTCAACAAGGAAGGGGTTACTATTCCACAATGTTTGTGGTACCGAAACCGGACGGTTCGGTGAGACCCATTTTAAATTTGAAATCCTTGAACACCTATATCAAAAAATTCAAGTTCAAGATGGAATCGCTCAGGGCCTTTATTGCGAGCCTGGACGAGGGAGATTACATGGTATCGCTGGACATCAAGGATGCTTACCTACATGTCCCCATTTACCATCCTCAAATGATGATACTCCTTCGAAGGAAGGGAGTCTTAATTATCCCGTCCTTGGACGATCTCCTGATAAAGGCGAGGTCCAGAGAGCAGTTGTTGGTAGGGGTAGCACTATCTCGGGAAGTGCTACAACAGCACGGCTGGATTCTAAACATTCCAAAGTCACAGCTGGTCCCTATGACACGCCTGCTGTTCCTAGGGATGGTTCTGGACACCGAACAGAGAAAAGTGTTTCTCCCGGAGGAGAAGGCCAAGGAGCTGTCATCTCTAGTCAGAGGCCTCCTAAAACCAAAACAAGTGTCGGTGCATCACTGCACGCGGATCCTGGTAAAAATGGTAGCTTCCTACGAAGCGATTCCATTCGGCAGGTTTCATGCAAGAACCTTTCAGTGGGACCTGTTGGACAAGTGGTCCGGATCGCATCTTCAGATGCATCGTCTGATAACCCTGTCTCCAAGGACAAGGGTGTCTCTGCTGTGGTGGCTGCAGAGTGCTCATCTTCAAGAGGGCCGCAGATTCGGCATACAGGACTGGGTCCTGGTGACCACGGATGCCAGCCTTCGAGGCTGGGGAGCAGTCACATAGGGAAGAAACTTCCAAGGACTATGGTCAAGTCAGGAGACTTCCCTGCACATAAATATTCTGGAACTAAGGGCCATTTACAATGCCCTAAGTCAGGCAAAACCCCTGCTTCAAAACCAGCCGGTACTGATCCAGTCAGACAACATCACGGCAGTCGCCCATGTAAATCGACAGGGCGGCACGAGAAGCAGGACGGCGATGGCAGAAGCCACAAGGATTCTCCGATGGGCGGAAAATCACGTGTTAGCACGGTCAGCAGTGTTCATTCCGGGAGTGGACAACTGGGAAGCAGACTTCCTCAGCAGGCACGACCTCCACCCGTGAGAGTGGGGACTTCATCCAGAAGTCTTTCAAATGATTGTAAACCAGTGGGAAAAACCACAGGTGGACATGATGGCGTCCCGCCTAAACAAAAAGCTAGAAAAATATTGCGCCAGGTCAAGAGACCCGCAGGCGATAGCTGTGGACGCTCTGGTAACACCGTGGGTGTACCGATCGGTTTATGTGTTCCCTCCTCTTCCTCTCATACCAAAGGTACTGAGGATAATAAGGAGAAGAGGAGTAAGAACTATACTCATTGTTCCGGATTGGCCAAGAAGAGCGTGGTATCCGGAACTTCAAGAAATGATGTCAGAGGACCCATGGCCTCTACCGCTCAGACAGGACCTGCTGCAGCAGGGCCCCTGTCTGTTCCAAGACTTACCGCGGCTGCGTTTGACGGCATGGCGGTTGAACACCGGATCCTGAAGGAAAAGGGCATTCCGGAGGAAGTCATTCCTACGCTGATAAAAGCTAGGAAAGAAGTAACCGCGAACCATTATCACCACATATGGCGAAAATATTTTTTAGTGGTTTGAGCCACTGAAAACCGTGGATTTAAAATATCTCACGTGGAAAGTGGTCATGTTGTTGGCCTTGGCTTCGGCCAGGCGGGTTTCAGAATTGGCGGCTTTGTCATGTAAAAGCCCTTATCTGATTTTCCATATGGATAGGGCAGAATTGAGGACTCGTCCCCAGTTTCTCCCCAAAGTGGTATCAGCTTTTCATCTGAACCAACCTATCGTGGTGCCTGCGGCTACGAATGACTTGGAGGCTTCCAAGTTGTTGGATGTAGTCAGGGCCCTAAAAATTTATGTTTCCAGGACAGCTGGAGTCAGGAAGACTGACTCGCTTTTTATCCTGTATGCGCCCAACAAGTTGGGTGCACCTGCTTCTAAGCAGACTATTGCTCGCTGGATCTGTAGTACGATTCAGCTTGCACATTCTGCGGCTGGACTGCCGCATCCTAAATCGGTAAAAGCCCATTCCACAAGGAAAGTGGGCTCTTCTTGGGCGGCTGCCCGAGGGGTCTCGGCTCTTCAACTTTGCCGAGCTGCTACTGGGTCAGGGGCAAACACGTTTGCTAAATTCTACAAATTTGATACCCTGGCTGAGGAGGACCTTGAGTTCTCTCATTCGGTGCTGCAGAGTCATCCGCACTCTCCCACCCGTTTGGGAGCTTTGGTATAATCCCCATGGTCCTTACGGAGTCCCCAGCATCCACTTAGGACGTTAGAGAA
Source organism: Pseudophryne corroboree (assembly GCF_028390025.1). Taxonomy (NCBI): domain Eukaryota; kingdom Metazoa; phylum Chordata; class Amphibia; order Anura; family Myobatrachidae; genus Pseudophryne; species Pseudophryne corroboree. The sequence continues at coordinate 83,603,112 of NC_086449.1, read as the reverse complement.
AATAAGAATTTACTCACCGGTAATTTTATTTCTCATAGTCCGTAGTGGATGCTGGGCGCCCATCCCAAGTGCGGATTGTCTGCAATACTTGTATATAGTTATTGCTTAATTAAAGGGTTATTGTTGAGCTATCTGTTGAGAGGCTCAGTTGTTATCATGCTGCTAACTGGGTATTGTATCACGAGTTATACGGTGTGATTGGTGTGGCTGGTATGAGTCTTACCCGGGATTCAAAATCCTTCCTAATTGTGTCAGCTCTTCCGGGCACAGTATCCTAACTGAGGTCTGGAGGAGGGTCTTAGTGGGAGGAGCCAGTGCACACCAGTAGTCTAAAAGCTTTCTTTGTAGTTGTGCCCAGTCTCCTGCGGAGCCGCTAATCCCCATGGTCCTTACGGAGTCCCCAGCATCCACTACGGACTATGAGAAATAGAATTACCGGTGAGTAAATTCTTATTTTCTATTACACGTGCCACTGTTATTCCCTAATTGTTGTGAGGGGGTTCCCTGATAAGGCCCACCCCCTTGTTATGCCTGCCCCGCCCCTTTTTTATGGTGTTGGGAACAAGACTTTATCGGGATATTATGACAATGATGCATTCATGAACTCATTTGTAGCTATAGTACTACAATATATTTGCCTAGTAGACTTTAACAGACCTTAATGTGTGCATCATATTTATCATTATCTGCATGTAACCAGCAGAACAAGCCCTTATCTGCCTGGCGGCCAGGTATCCCATATTATCACCGGGCACATAAGGATTGGACATGTAACTCCTACCATCAAGGACCAGACACGGTTACAGTATATTCCGGATGAAAGTGAGGACTGTAGGGTCCAGCTCTGCTCGCTGTTACCTGTTATTAATCCTATTTCATGGCCTTTTTTTTTTTTAAAGGGTCTTTTTTTTTTTTTTTTTTTTTTTTGGTAGAACTTACAAATGTCAGATGCGTTAATGTTACACTGAGGTTGGCTTTGGGTGCAGAGCTGCCAGACTGCTAAGTAAACAGTCACAGCCTTTGAAATAATTTCCGAAACCTTTCAATGTGTTTCCCAAATCTGCTTCACCGTATGTGTCGGGCCTCACCTGTGTCCAGTAATCGAGCACATAAACAGAAGCATGGGTAACCTTTGAACTCCTTCCACGTTGTAAAAAATTATCTTCTGAAGAATGCTACAATGACAAGTAACCATACGTATACATGTATCACATGTTCTTATATTAATGTGTACATATGTCTGTCTCATATTTGCAGGGGCGTGTGCTCTTGATACAAGCATGTACGCAATGGGCGGCTATGATGGGAGGGACCAGCTGAACAGTGTGGAGAAATACGATGTGGAGAAAGACCACTGGAGTTTTGTGGCCCCAATGGCACACCGTCGGAGTGCACTTGGGGTCACCGTCCATCAAGGAAGAATCTATGTACTAGGTAACTGCCCGGGAGGAGACTGAAGGCTGGGTAGATGGTTTAGGTTGGCCAATAAACATAACACCCTAAGGAAGGATCTATAGATCTGTGCTTCTCAAATCCAGTTCTCAGGGCGTGCTAGCAGTACATGTTTTCCATATCCTTGCTAGAGCACAGGTGTATTCATTACTGATTGATCTATTTTAAAAGATCCAAGGGTGGTTCTAATTATTTCACTTGTGATTCTGTGAGGAGACCTGGGAAACATGCACCGTGAGTGTTTACCAAGGACTGGATTTGAGACTAGGTAACTTCCCCAGAGGAGACAGAAGGAAATGATAGCTGGTACAGGCTGATCAGTAAACGTGATGACCATAGGAAGGATCTATAGACTAGGTAATGACACTAGAGAAGACAGCAGGATGGGTAGCTGGTTCAGGCTGACCACTAAATATGACAACCTTAGTAAGGATCTGTCTACTAGGTTACTGTCCTGGAGGGGATGGATGATGGGTAGATGTTTAGACTGACCAATAAACATGACAACCTTAGGGCTGTACTCACTATTTGAATAGTTCAGGCACTACTATTGCTTTACTGTTAGATCAGTTTGCATATAGAAGTGTTTAGGCCAGTTACCCCAGTAGTATGAGCCCTGTTTAGCGCGTAAGCGCAGATGTATTAAGCCTGGAGAAGTGATAAAGCAGTGATAAGTGCAGGGTGATAACGCGCCAGCCAATCGGCTCCAATATGTAAATTTACAGTTAGGAGCTGATTGGCTGGTGCATTATCACCTTGCACTTATTATCGCTTCTCCAGGCTTAATACATCTGCCCCTAGTTCCTGGTACATTAATGCTGATGTTATACGAGTACTGTAGGCTTATAGGAATTCTGGTAAATGTTATGATATTCACTAATATTCGTTATGTCCGTCTTAAGCTCACTGTCCACTTGATAGGGTTGCCGATTATATAATTGGTATTGCTTTCCTGTCCTTAAGGTGGATACGATGGGAACACTTTTTTGGACAGTGTGGAGTGTTATGACCCCGCCCAGGATGTATGGACAGAGGTGACCCATATGTTGTCGGGGCGCAGTGGCGTGGGAGTGGCAATCACCATGGAGCCATGCCGCAAAACTCCGTGCGGGGGCCTCTTCCCGGAGAAATCGAGAGATGAGAACCCGCAGGACAGACTCCGAGGCGAATGCATCTTCTCGAAAAGCTGCAAAAAGTAGCAAAGGGGGTCGGACGTTCAACAAAACGTAGACAAGAGCTCAGTGTTAAAGAACATTTTGGGTAATTTCTTTTATTCTACCTTGAGGGTAAAGCGTTGTTCCTGCAGTACAATGAAATAAAATCCCAGGTGCCATGGAAGTGTAAGATACCGTCATTACTGTGCGACTCTGCCTTTCCTACCAGTGAGACTTCCACTATTCATAAATTGACGCCGATCTTGTGTATATTAAGGTTTCAAGTTTTTCTCTTGTTTTTTTGTATGTTTGCTGGAATGGTGAATTCGGCCGCGGCAATAACTAGAAATGTACTAGAAGTAATTTGGGCTGGAACATATAAATGATCTTAAAGGGCAATCTCACACACACCCACCCACACGCGCGTGGCTGGATTTAATGATAGCCGAGATCACCGGAGGTGCTGGCCGATGTCGGCCATTTTTTTTAAAAGGGGCGATGCCTCTTTAAAAAAATGTCTGAGCACCTCCAGCGATCTCGGTCGTCATTATATACGGCTCATAATCTCATATGCGTGTGCAGCTGGAAGGCAAAATATTTCTTTTAAATGTATTATTCAAATAAATCTGATTTGTGTTTTCCAGGTTACAATACTTCTCGAATTTCCAGGGCAGTAAAATAGAATACAAATTAAAGAAAAAAAAAAATCCCACAAATTCTCCCACTGTGAAAGTTTAATGTCCTATAGTGTCCTACTTTCCGGGAGAAAGAGGCCGTTCTCTTGGCCCAAACGACTTATTAATACCAATTTGAAAGTCTTCAATGGCTTTTAGTATACCTGCCTATGCCAGATAGCAATAACTGGTCATTATAGGTAAGTGACGGTATAAATACTTAAATAATAAGTAAGCGTACAGTTTAAGCTTTATAATCTGATTTAGAATGGAAAACAATGCAGTATTTGTCTGTTATCCTTGGGTCATGAAGATATTTGGGGAGAGATTTACTAAGACTTCTAAAAAGAAAAAGTAGAAGAGTTGCCCACAGCAATGAATCCGATTCTACAGTAGCTGTGATTTACCTTGTACATCCTAGAACAGTGATGGCTGGAATCTGATTGGTTGGGTTTTTTTTTTTTTTTCTCTTAATAAATTTGATAATCTCCCCTCAGTCAGTGGTTATAAGTTCTCTATACTAATGTACTCGGTGACATGTATCCCCAGGGTTGAATACTGTCTCACATTGGAGTAGATGTATGAAGCAGTGAGAAGATTGGGGAAGTGTGCCCTAGCAACCAATCAGCTGCTATGTATCATTTTATTAATGCACTTGCTCAATGTTTCTTCAAAGCTGATTGGTTACCATGGCACACTTCTTCACTCTGATCACTGCTTCATACATATCTACCCTATTCTATAAAGTATTTAACATGATAAAGTTCCCTGGTGAAGTGAGAGTGGGATAACGGCTGTTTGGCACGTCGCTAGCTTAGTGAGATGTTACCGTATAGGAAATGACAACAAGATATTTCCCCATTACAGATGCACTTTAACAAAACCCCATAAAACAAAACAAAACACACCCTATATTTACCCTCCTAATTTTGTGACTGTCCTACATTTTTCCTTTTGAAGTCTGTGATTTAAAAATTGAAGTATTCTTGTTAAATGTTATAGGTGAATGTATATATTTGAAATATTATTTAATTTTATTTTGTATATCCTTGACAAATATGTATTGCTCTTTCAGTCAATTCTCAGAAGTCTGTAACAAACACTCGCTAGGATCAGGTGGGCATTAAAATATATAGGACAAGTGGTGGTGGTGGTGGGTGGGGGGGATTTTCCCAACATCGAGAGCCGTGGAAAGGGGCAAATGTTGTATAAAATGACAAATCGGAAATATTCTACTTGTTATTCTGATGCTCTGTACAGATATTCTCCGTATTTACCAGCAGCCTGCCCTCCCGGTACCCTGTCTGTGCTGACATTTCACCTGTCACTAAGCCATTCCCCCTGTGGCCTCCTAACCGTCTCTCCCCACAGCCTAACCCTCCGTGGTGGCGCCTGAACCTAATCCTCTCTCCCTGCAGCCTAACCCTAACCTTCTGTGGTGGCGCCTGAACCTAACCTTCCCTCCCCTGCAGCCTAACCCTAACCCACCCCGGCGCCTTACCTCTGGCAGTCTGGAAGAGCGATAGGTCAGGATCTCGGCGCCGGTGTTGTGTACTTTGTTGGGATGCCGGCACCGGCATTCCGAGACGTGTTGTGGATTCAGCATCAGCATTTTGACCGCCGGTATCCCGACCGGACCACATTTATAGTATGTATATAGAAAATGGCCAATTTATAATGCCCATGCTCACCCCTCTAGCCATGTTGGATCTCCTGTAAACCTAGGCGTTGCTTACATAGATCTAACCGCCATGGGCACTGCCTACAAGTGAACCGTACCTTGATAATACAGTTGTTTCTAGACCAGTTCTACGTTTTGTTTTTTTGGGGTTTTTTTTTTTTAGTTCTTGCCAAGAGCCCTAAACCCTGAATGTTTATACAGAACTGTATGTAATGTACATATTTACAGATATATATAGCACTTATTTTAACTAGTTACATTTTATTTTCCATGAGCTGCAATGCTGCTTTTAATACAATGTGTATATAGATCTCTCTGTATACTGGCACGGTCCGTGTGACCTGTGTATTGTACAGCTCTATTTTATTGGCAACGTTCACCTGTAATTTAACTCTGTTTTCAATATAAACCTGTAATTTAATGAAAGTCTCCTCTTTTATTTCTACACTTGTGTGGCCATTGGTCTCTTCCTATCACGAGCGCTTACGCACTTCATGCCTGATTCAGGCTTGTGTCTAAAATGGCTGCAGCCGTTCCTTGTTGGGAAATAAATGTGGATCTCCACCTGTATTCCGAGTCGGCAGCCTCTATGTGAGATGCACCATCGCCTTCTGCCCGCTTGTGATAGTGTCCATCTTCCCTGTCGCCACGCATTGTCACCAGCCACATCCTTGGAGCAAGAGAGCTGCCTTAATGTGAATGGATTTCTGAGTAGGCCGCACTACCACCGACTGTATCTGGTCTATAGATCTGCACTAAAAAGGACGACCACTAATGGTCGACATGTATTAGGTTGACAGGGTCAAAAGGTCGACATAGAAAAGGTAGTTCAAAATGTTGACATGACAAGGTTTTGTTTTTTTTGGTCAACTTTTTTTATACTTTACCATCCATGTGGATTACGATTGGGAAAAGTAACCTGTGCCTAGTGCAGCGAGGCACCTTGCCCAAAGCATAGCGAGCCAACCTGTGCACTAATGGGGCTTGTTTGTGGCAGAAAAGTGACAAAACACACACACAAAAAATTGTCTACCTATTTTTTATTGACCATGTCCGTGTTGACCTTTTGACCCTGTTGACCTTTTCTACGGTCTACCTATCCATGTCGATCTTTTGACCCTGTCGACCTATTGACTAGACATTTTTAGTGTAGAGCTAATAATCCACACCCAACACCGACTCACAGACTCATTGCATTCTACCAGAAGAAGAACAGGACCTAGTAGCACATGTTTCACTTCTCCCTGACCTTCTTCCCATGCAAGGGGGTTGTGGCATCCAAACAATGGGGTAGGGGGCATGTGATTTTAGATGTAAATGTTGATGGGTTTACTTTTTAATGTCTCCTTACCTTCTTTGTCTCAATTAAGGTAGCCGTAAATAGACAGCATTGTTATACTACTGCCAATAGCAATAGAAGGATATATTTTATTGGACAGATCACAATTCTGGGCATCATAGCTGGAACCGCTGTATCCGGGCAAGTGGGAATATGAAATGGAGTTTTCTGCAGACTGGCCAGAATATTAGACTCTCCTTTGGACAGTACCAACTGGCGGTTACGGTTCCTGATGGACTGATCATGCACATCTGGAAGTGGGGTGACCTCGGACTTGGTTACTTGCTGGCAGAGGAATGAAGAACAGCTGGGTCAGTGCTCTGGGTTAGGTGCTGGTACGGTAGTATGGGCCAGTGAATCCCCTGGTACATTGCTTTAGAAGTGCTACAATCATTTTCAGTTTATTTAACTTTTACTTTAGAAGTGCTTTTACCTATAATGTAGCCACTAGACCAGGGGTTGGGAACCTTTTTCTCTTACGTCCTAGGGGATACTGGGATGGTAAGAGATACCATGGGGGTATAGATGGGGTCCATTGGAGCCATGGCACTTTAAAATTTCTTCAGCGTGCTGGCTCCTCCCTTCTATGCCCCTCCTGCAGACTCAGTTTAGAAAAATGTGCCCAAGGAGCCGGGTGCATTCTCTGGAGCTCCAGACAGGGACGGATCTAGACTTTTCTTTTAGGGGGGGCGGTTTACTGTTTAATATTGACTCCTCCCCTCTCTAGTCCCAACTCCTCCCATCTGCAATCCTAACTCCTCCTCTCTCAATTCCTGAAAAACTGAACTTTTTGAGTGAGACTGAGATAGTGCTTTGTGATTGTTCTATGTACATGTTACTGTGCTGTGGGGTAATGGTATTTATTAGCCCTAGTACCCACACACCTGCAAGTGAGGGGCATATGCTCTATAACCCTTGCTCTCCGGCCCTGGCTCCAGAGAGTTTTCTTCAAATCTTTATTTTATTATTTTCAGGCAGCACTGGCTAAGTCTGCCTGCATCATTGGGGGGGAGGGGGGGCCCAACCTCTTGAAGGGTTAATGGTCCCGTTCCCCGCTGACAGGACACTAGCTCCTGAGGGAACTATTTGCAAGCCCCACCACAGCGAGCGTACATTCCCGCAGCACACTGCCACCCCTGACAGGGCCAGAAGAATGAAGAGTGGTGAGTACTAAGCTGGCGTCCCGGTTAGCGGGGCGCCGGTCCATTATGGTGGAATGAGAGTACGGAGACACACTGCTTCTAAACGGGCGGAATGCGTCTCCAGACTCGGTACACAGTACAGACGCACCGCTTCTGAGGGGGCGAACTGAGTCTCCGTACACTGTACACAGTACCCACACTGGCAAACAATGACTTAACACGGATCAGACTCCATTTTAAGCACTAAATTACCTCAGCCAGTATAAAAAAAGCGGGAAGTCCGTACTCCATGGAGGGGGCGGGGTTTCACTATGAGCGGATCCAGCAGCTCACCAGCGCCATTTTCCCTCTGCAGTGGACACAGACACTGACTGAAAGGGACGCGCAGCTCCTCCGGAGTGACTCCAGATTACCTCAGCGGTACCAAGGGGTCATAGCAGGGGGGGGGGGGGGGGGGAGCGATTATTAGTATACTGAGTCCCCAATCTGGGTATTCAGTCTGCGACCCAGCTAAGCTTGGCATTAGCGATAAGGGTGCGGTGTGCTGGCTCCATAATATATCTGTGTCTCCTTGGAAGGGCTCTTTGTGGGCTAATTGTGCTTTTAATCTTTTCCTGTATGTGTGTGTGTGCTGTTACATTTACGATATGTCAGGCAAAGAGTGTGTTTCATGTACGGCAGAGTGTTCCTCTTCCCCAGGGGTCTCACTACAGTGTACTCAGTGTAGTGCACCTTCCCAGGCTAGCGGGGCTAAACCAGCATGGCTGGATTCCATTAAAGGAATTCTAGTTCTAATATTTCTACTAAATTGTCCCGCAATGAGAAAGAGACGCAGTACTTAAGACAGTCTGTGGATGAGTTTATGAACAGAGACTCCGTCCCCAAAACAGCATCTCAGACTCCTACCAATTGTCCCCAAAAAGGTACTCTGGCCCATATCCTGCAGTCTGACTCAGATGATGAAGGGTCAGATATGGAAGGTTGACTCAGAAGGGGGGATGCTGCTCTGTCACAGGGAATATAGGCTATCAGAGACGTTCTACAAATTCCTGATAAAGTGACAGAGGAGTGTGAGGAATCTTATTTTAATGTAAAAAAGAAATCCTCAGTCACTTTTCCTGTGTCTAAGGAACTGAATACTCTGTTAGAAGAACTGTGGGTTAATTCTGAGAAGAAATTTCAAATCCTTAAAAGGTTACTCTCATCCTTTACTTTTCCTCCTGAGGATAGGAAAAAATGGGAAAATCCACCGATAGTGGACACATCAGTATCCAGGCTGTCACGGAAAATAGTGTTGCCTGTCCCTGGTGCAGCCTCCTTGAAAGACACGGCTGATCATAGAATTGAGACCACACTCAAATCTTTGTACAAAGCTGCTGGGGTGGCCCAGAGACCCACTACAGCACAGATTCTCAAACTCGGTCCTCAGGACCCCACACAGTGCATGTTTTGCAGGTCTCCTCACAAAATCGCAAGTGAAATAATTAGCTCCACCTGTGGACCTTTTAAAATGTGTCAGTGAGTAATTAATACACCTGTGCACTTGCTGGGTTACCTGCAAAACATGTACTGTGTGGCATCCTGAGGACCGAGTTTGAGAACCACTGCACTACAGCATGTGCGTGGATAACAAAAGCCATTGCTAAATGGTAAGGTAACCTAATTGAGTGGTTAGATTCCTTATCTTGGGGGGAGATTGTATTACTCCTGCAACATATACAGGACTCTGCGAACTTTATGGTGGAAGCCATAAAAGAAATAAAACGCACCACGACTATGGCAGTGTCAGCATGCAGGGGCCTATGGTGATAAAGTCAATTATCTTCAAACATAAAGCTATATACCATTACCGTGGAGCCGCTATGGCCGCTAGACCACGTGCACGTGCTACGCACTTTGTACGCTATTTGCATACAAAGTCCCGCACGTGGTACGCACTTGCCGTAAACACGCTGCGCTGAGTGTACGGAATACACACAGCGGGCGCACCCACAGTTGATAACCTTTAAACCTTGTTAATAAAACACAGTAAGAATATGCTTATCCTCTAAACCTTAGTAATCAAATACTGCAATGATGTAACGCCTACAAACCTTAACAATGTGTATGCTGTTCGAGCGATTAAGACGCTAAGAGCGCCCTTTGCAGAAAAGTGAAAACACAACACCGGGTTTGGTTAAAACCACAGCAGCTCTAACACCGCCGTGGATTATTCAGAGAAAAAGGGGAAAACAGTACAAGTTATACACTACAAGCTAACACAGAAATCTAACAGAATAACAGAGAATAAGACGAACAATGGCTACAGAGAATATACATACGTGGGAGATCTTTCGCAAGCGCGACCTGGAATCCAGTCCTCAGCTATTCAGGTAGAAAGCCTTCAGAGTCATGAGGCTGGCCAGGCAACAGTGGTCTTTATATACACAACATACATTCACAATACAATGGTACTTGTAATCTCATTGTTCATTGGACACAGGGATGTGTCTCTACATTACAGCAAAGGTCATAGGTGGATTTGAACAGGTGGGCTGTGTCTTTCCCCAACTGCTCTGTTGGGAGGTATCCTCAGGATTCCCGTCGCATGTGTAATTTACAGCAAATACAGTTAATGTTCATAATCTACTTCTGTACATAACTATATGCAGGAGCGAGCGATCCTTTCCTAACTAACACCAGAATGTTACCCTTAAAATATCCTACAGCTGGATACTAGACACCACCTTTCAACCTTTATCTGACCCTTCCTATCATGCAAAGAGGAATCTCTCTGTCCAGGAACAGTTTAAACTAATCATACTCGCTGACATGGTCTAGGGGGATATTAACTACAAAATGCACTATTTGGGTTAAATATGCTACGATCAAGTCGCACGCTACACGCTCACAAACTCCGCCGTAAATACACATCTTATGCGCACGAGACGCTGGTGCGTCCCCTACGCAATTTACGGGTATGTGTACGCACGGGGGAACAGGTGCACGAGCAGCGCGCGTGTGCATGAGGGGTTAGTACAAAAGGATATGCATCATGATATTTTTCGACTTTGACAGTCCACCCTTTGGCAGTCAACAATAACTGCCACTATAAACAATTAAGCAGAAAAATATATAATACAATGAAATACCTATAAATGATTGGGTGGAGGGAGGAGAGGAGAAGGTGGGAAATGTATGACCTAGTGGGATAGTAAAAGCATGTATGTATGAAATTCATGTCTGAGGGGCATGTATCATCGTGCCGTACATGTTCTAAATAAGCTTCGAGGTATTGCGAAGTATACATTAAATCCTTATTATCCCGTATTAAGGGTCTGTAAGTGGGCTATCAAACACTACCGAGCTCTTTTCGGCTTCTTGTTCCAACAAATGGGGTGCACATTAGTTGATGATACATGGAGGGGGAAAATATGTGAGTGCCAATATATGTACCTATATCACCTGTCGACTATGTGTGTCACTACCTGAAGATCGTAGAGATGAAGATAAGAAACATGTGTTACAAATGCATTCATATGATAATATGTGTACTTGTCCTTGGGTGTCTGTTGAAGTCTCAAAGTCTTGTCCGGATAGGTGTATCTTTGCTGTGGGTGATAAGCAAAGTATTTCAAGTGTCCATACGAAGTCTTTTAAAGTCTCTAAAGTGTCTCGCAAAGTCTGTGAAAAAGTTCATCAAAGTCTTCTTCCGAGTGGATGTCTTTTTACCTTGGAGAAAAACAAAGGAGAAACGGGTAAAAGAAACGGACCGTGGAATCACGTCTTATCACAACATTGTCTCGATTGATGGGTCATAAATTAAACCAGTTGTTGTAACAATGCCCTCGCTCCTTAAACTCATCACTTTGGTACTGCGCTTGCAATGCATTAAAATCCGAACACATCTAAATATCAATCCAATCATTATGACAACTCCTAGGATACAAAGGAGAAATTTCCCTACATTCACGATAACATTTTGAGCCCATTCTCCTAAACCTCAGAACCAATTGCGTGGGTTCAACCATGAAACCCAGCCGGTCAGTTCATTACTCACAGCAGTAAGGGTAAGGTTGTGTCTCCTTCGGAACTCCCACTTCAATTGCAAGATATCGTCCATCTTTTGATCTATGACCTCGGTTGGGTCATCCGTGCTGTTTGTGATATACGTACAGCACTTCACACCATACTGAGTTGCTAGGGTGACACAATACCCGCCTGTCACCGCTGTGATGTAATTGAGAACCATCCTGTGCTGGATCAGTTCCGTTTTGTAAGCTTGCAATTCCCTCCCACTATACCTGAAGGTGTCATCATACATCTCGGTGATATTGTCTATCAGGTTCGCTAGCGCATTTATATACCTAAAATTTATAACTCCTCTGGCGGTACGGGTGATATCTAGCGCGAGTAGGAATTGAATCCCGGTGGATTCGTGGATCAAATCAGAGGCTGCGTGCTCTGTCCTATCTATAAGGTGTCTCTTAACAATGTGTTCGTAGTGAGTGTGAGTGTAAGGAGCTTGAGCATTGCGGTGAACGTCTTTCATCTTATCATGAGTAATGGTCATTACTTCTGGCAACACTCTTCCAATGTTTCACAATCCCTCTGAGTTTGGGGCAAGCCACTTATACGCCTTCCTCCCACATATGAAATATGCATCATCGGGGAGAACATATGGGACAGAATATGACATCACCATTAATACATTTATTAAGTGCACTTTTATCGTATACCAGTATGCCATTCTCTGTAGCCATTTTCTCTCCTGTTATGTATGGTGGTGGTGGTGCTGTTGCTATCAGTTTCCTGCTAGGTTGGAACCAGCTGCTTGAGCTAATCCCCGTTGTATCTCACCCTCCTGTTGCCATATCTGTAAATAATCATAATGTCTAATCCTTTGCTTTCCGGATTTTATCAGACATATCCTTCTCCTTAAATTTTGCAACACCTCAGGATTAAAACTGCCTACCCTAGGGAACGGTTCCCTATCGTCCACAGTCATACGTTCCCACTCATTGCATAATACCTCTGCGTGTGATCCATATTTCTCACACATTATGTACCTCGCCGACCCTTTGGGCCGCGGAATATCAACTTGAACCCTGGTTGATCGTCCCTTACTTGAGCAACTGGCCCCCATTCTTTGCAGGTATTGCCTTCTCAGCGAATTCCTACAAAAACCAAATTACTCAATATAAGGCAACGGTGAAAGTTCTCCGAGTGCTCTCATCCACCCACGCCCCTGTTGGCCAATACACCGAACACTGTGCCCAATGCCGGTCGTACCCAACCTCGGGCCCTGCATAACCTCTATTTACTGAGAGCGTGTGGGAGTATGCTACCCCTCCCAGTAAATATCAGTTGTTGGAGATTTCCTGAGTGACCAGCGAAACTCCCTTAAAATAAAATAAAAACCTGTTACACAAATCACGTTACGTGTACAATTAGCGTCTATGATCCCGCAAATTGAGTGGGTATCAAGGTGAACTAACTAATGCACACAGTAACGTGCGGTACAGTCGCACTGCGTACAAGTAACTATTACTAATCCGCCGCACGACCAACGGAATCGGTTGTTTAGGCTGCGAAACCTCAGCCGGAGCGTATTCTCAAAATGGGCCTATATGGGTATCTCGCCAACCCCCGGGGCTGCGATATCTCTCTGCTGACCTCTCAGGCCGCAGTATTCAGAGCTTCACTGACCTGCTGGTCTGTGGTAAACTTGCTACCTTGCTCCTTTGTACTCTTATCAATGTTAACGTGAGCAAGCCAATCTCACGCCACCAAGTGTCCACTCCACTGGTGTAGTCTCCTACGGGATCCCGAATTCCCTTGGGTCCAAAACCTTTATTGTTTGCACACTCACTCTTGCTCACTCATATACTCTTTGATTTTTCTGTACAGAAAATTACTTTCATTCAGGTGAAACAGGCTAATCCCAGAGGTGTCACAATAAGAGAAGATTCTTTTAAACTAAAATTTTGGAAACTGAACAAATTTGTGCTATTATCGCGTGGCTACCGTATAGCCTAAACTAAAACAATGCTATCATGTGATTTGTATTTAGTGGGCGTATCTGTACGCACGTTGAGTAAACACGCCACATGTGTAGGCCTTTGCTTTGCGTACGCAGTCCCGCACGCTGTCCGAGACACGTGTACAAAGGCCGGATACGCCCGCAGTAACACAACACGTTTCTATAAATGTAAACGATATTCAACTATAATCGCTTACTAACACCACACAGTATCTCCTGTATAAACCTTTATAACTGGGTCAGGCTGCGTGTGTGTTTTACAATTACTCCCTTAAATATTACTCTTTACTTTTAACTGAATAGCAACATATTTCTCAGCACGTGATCAATGCTAATGGCAAACAAAAGGGTAGATATGCGAAAATACACAAATGAAATACAAGTGTGTGCGTGTGTTAAGTGTGTTGCGTGCGCAGTTGGCACCAAACAGAAATTTAACAGACTTAAAAACAATAGCTTTACGTTCTTACCTTTCGGATCCCACCAGCATCCCTTCAAACCAAGCGGAGCAGACGCTTATCTAATCAGCACTAATGTATCCCCGACCACAAAACGGCTAACAGGGGATACTACCTTCCCGCCCTTTGCTGATAGATAAAGTCTGCCTTGTCCTGCTAGGCTGTGGATATGAGGAGAACCGGACGAGCCCCCAATTGATAGTCAATTATTATCTTCAAACATAAAGCTATATACCATTACCGTGGAGCCGCTATGGCCGCTAGACCACGTGCTACGCACTTTGTACGCTATTTGCATACAAAGTACCGCACGTGGTACGCACTTGGCGTAAACACGCTGCGCTGAGTGTACGGAATACACACAGCGGGCGCACCCACAGTTGATAACCTTTAAACCTTGTTAATAAAACACAGTAAGAATATGCTTATCCTCTAAACCTTAGTAATCAAATACTGCAATGATGTAACGCCTACAAACCTTAACAATGTGTATGCTGTTCGAGCGATTAAGACGCTAAGAGAGCACTTTGCAGAAAAGTGAAAACACAACACCGAGTTTGGTTAAAACCACAGCAGCTCTAACACCGCCGTGGATTATTCAGAGAAAAAGGGGAAAACAGTACAAGTTACACACTACAAGCTAACACAGAAATCTAACAGAATAACAGAGAATAAGACGAACAATGGCTACAGAGAATATACATACGTGGGAGATCTTTTGCAAGCGCGACCTGGAATCCAGTCCTCAGCTATTCAGGTAGAAAGCCTTCAGAGTCATGAGGCTGGCCAGGCAACAGTAGTCTTTATATACACAACATACATTCACAATACAATGGTACCTGTAATCTCATTGTTCATTGGACACAGGGATGTGTCTCTACATTACAGCAAAGGTCATAGGTGGATTTGAACAGGTGGGCTGTGTCTTTCCCCAACTGCTCTGTTGGGAGGTATCCTCAGGATTCCCGCCGCATGTGTAATTACCAGCAAATACAGTTAATGTTCATAATCTACTTCTGTACATAACTATACGCAGGAGCGAGCGATCCTTTCCTAACTAACACCAGAATGTAACCCTTAAAATATCCTACAGCTGGATACCAGACACCACCTTTCAACCTTTATCTGACCCTTCCTATCATGCAAAGAGGAATCTCTCTGTCCAGGAACAGTTTAAACTAATCATACTCGCTGACATGGTCTAGGGGGATATTAACTACAAAATGCACTATTTGGGTTAAATATGCTACGATCGAGTCGCACGCTACACGCTCACAAACTCCGCCGTAAATACACATCTTATGCGCACGAGACGCTGAAGCGTCCCCTACGCAATTTACGGGTATGTGTACGCACGGGGGAACAGGTGCACGAGCAGCGCGCGTGTGCATGAGGGGTTAGTACAAAAGGATATGCATCATGATATTTTTCGACTTTGACAATGGCTACGCCAGTGGACTGCTGATGCGGACTCCAGGAAAGGCCTGGAAGGCCTACCATTTACAGGAGAGGCCTTATTTGGAGATAAACTGGATAAATGGATCTCCAAAGCAACTGCGGGTAAGTCTACATATCTTCCTTCCGCAGCCCCCCTGCCAGGAAGGCCTACTCAGCTTCCAGTTTGCAGTCCTTTCAGACTGCCAAGTTTAAGGGCAGAACCAGAGGTTCTTCTACAGCATGGGTCTTCAACCTGCGACCCTCCAGCTGCTGTGGAACTACACATCCCAGCATGCCCTGCCTCAGTTTTAGCATACCTTAATAGCAAAACTGTGGCAGGGCATGCTGGGATGTGTAGTTTCACAGCAGCTGGAGGGCCACAGGATGAAGACCCATGTTCTACAGCCACCAGAGGCGATAGAGGTAAACCACGCAAATCAGCAACTGCCGGTTCTCAGGAATAGAGTTCAACCTCTGCTTCCTCAAAGCCTTCAGCATGACTGTGGATCGCGATGCCATGAAGACTGGCGGGTGGGAGGCCGACTAAAATTCTTCAGTCACATCTGGACAAGTTCATGCCAGGATCACTGGGTCATAGATCTTATATCCCAGGGCTCCAGACTGGAGTTCCAGGAGCTCCTACTTCACAGATTCTTCAAACCATGCTTACCAGTTTCACAAGAGGCAAGTATAACTTTACAGGATGCCATTCAAAAACTGGTACAGACTCAGGTCATTGTTCCAGTTCCACCTCATCTGCAAAACAAGGGGTACTATACCAACTTGTTTGTAGTACTGAAACCGGACGGTTCGGTAAGACCGACTTTGAACCTCAAGTCGCTGAACCCCTACTTATGAGTGTTCAAATTCAAGATGGAGTCTCTGAAAGCGGTGATCTCAGGTCTGGAGGAGGGAGAGTTCCTAGTGTCTCTGGATATCAAGGCTGTGTACCTTCACATTCCGATCTGGTCACCTTATCAGGCTTATCTGCGGTTTGCACTGCAGGACTGTCAATACCAGTTCCAGGCCCTGCCATTTGTTCCCTCCACGGCACCGAGGGTGTTCACCAAGGTGATGGCAGAGATGATATTTCTCTAACGTCCTAAGTGGATGCTGGGGACTCCGTAAGGACCATGGGGATTAGCGGCTCCGCAGGAGACTGGGCACATCTAAAGAAAGCTTTAGGACTAGCTGGTGTGCACTGGCTCCTCCCCCTATGACCCTCCTCCAAGCCTCAGTTAGATTTCTGTGCCCGAACGAGAAGGGTGCACACTAGGTGGCTCTCCTGAGCTGCTTAGTGAAAAGTTAGTTTTAGGTTTTTTATTTTCAGTGAGTCCTGCTGGCAACAGGCTCACTGCATCGAGGGACTAAGGGGAGAAGAAGCGAACTCACCTGCGTACAGAGTGGATTGGGCTTCTTAGGCTACTGGACATTAGCTCCAGAGGGACGATCACAGGCCCAGCCTGGATGGGTCCCAGAGCCGCGCCTCCGGCCCCCTTACAGAGCCAGAAGCCTGAAGAGATCCGGAAAATCGGCGGCAGAAGACGTCCTGTCTTCAAAAAGGTAGCGCACAGCACCGCAGCTGTGCGCCATTGCTCTCAGCACACTTCACACTCCGGTCACTGAGGGTGCAGGGCGCTGGGTGGGGGCGCCCTGAGACGCAATAAAAATACCTTAAATGGCAAAAGATGCATCACATATAGCTCCTGGGCTATATGGATGCATTTAACCCATGCCAAAAATACACAAAAAACGGGAGATAAGGCCGCCGATAAGGGGGCGGAGCCTATCTCCTCAGCACAGTGGCGCCATTTTCCCTCACAGCTTCGTTGGAGGGAAGCTCCCTGTCTCTCCCCTGCAGTCACTACACTACAGAAAGGGTTAAATAAAGAGAGGGGGGCACTAATTAGGCGCAGTATAAACAATACAGCAGCTATAAGGGGAAAAACACTTATATAAGGTTATCCCTGTATATATATAGCGCTCTGGTGTGTGCTGGCAAACTCTCCCTCTGTTTCCCCAAAGGGCTAGTGGGGTCCTGTCCTCTATCAGAGCATTCCCTGTGTGTGTGCTGTATGTCGGTACGTTGGTGTCGACATGTATGAGGAGAAAAATGATGTGGAGACGGAGCAGATTGCCTGTAATAGTGATGTCACCCCCTAGGGGGTCGACACCTGAGTGGATGAACTGTTGGAAGAATTACGTGACAGTGTCAGCTCTGTATAAAAGACAGTGGTTGACATGAGACAGCCGGCTACTCAGCTTGTGCCTGTCCAGACGTCTCATAGGCTGTCAGGGGCTCTAAAGCGCCCGTTACCTCAGATGGCAGATATAGACACCGACACGGATACTGACTCCAGTGTCGACGGTGAAGAGACAAATGTGACTTCCAGTAGGGCCACACGTTACATGATTGAGGCAATGAAAAATGTTTTACACATTTCTGATAATACGAGTACCACCAAAAAGGGGTATTATGATCGGTGAGGAAAAACTACCTGTAGTTTTCCTGAATCTGAGAAATTAAATGAGGTGTGTGATGATTCGTGGGTTTCCCCCGATAACAACTGATAAAAATGTTATTGGCATTATATCCTTTCCCGCCAGAGGTTAGGGTGCGTTGGGAAACACCCCCTAGGGTGGATAAAGCGCTCACACGCTGGTAAGAACAAGGGCTCTACCCTCTCCTGAGATGGCCGCCCTTAAGGATCCTGCTGATAGAAAGCAGGAGGATATCCTAAAATGTATTACACACATACTGGTGTTATACTGCGACCAGCAATCGCCTCAGCCTGGATGTGCAGTGCTGGGTTGGCGTGGTCGGATTCCCTGACTGAAAATATTGTTACCTTAGATAGGGACAGTATATTATTGCCTATAGAGCATTTTAAAGATGCATTTCTATATATGCGTGATGCACAGCGGAATATTTGCCGACTGGCATCAAGTCTAAGTACGTTGTCCATTTCTACCAGTAGAGGGTTATGGACACGTCAGTGGTCAGGTGATGCGTATTCCAAACGGCATTTGGAAATATTGCCTTATTAAGGGGAGGAGTTATTTGGGGTCGGTCTTTCAGACCTGGTGGCCACGGCAACAGCTGGGAAATCCACGTTTGTACCCCAGGTCGCCTCTCATCATGAGAAGACGCCGTATTATCAGGCGCAGTCTTTTCGTGGACAAGCGGGCAAAAGGTTCCTCTTTTCTGCCCCGTGACAGAGGGAGAGGAAAAAGGCTGCAGAAATCAGCCAGTTCCCAGGAACAGAAACCCTCTCCCGCCTCTGCCAAGCCCTCAGTATGACGCTGGGGCTTTACAAGCAGAATCAGGCACGGTGGGGGGCCCGTCTCAATGAATTTCAGCGCGCAGTGGGCTCACTCGCAAGTAGACCCCTGGATCCTTCAGGTGATACTCAGGGGTACAAATTAAATTCGAGACGTCTCCCCCTCGCCGTTTCCTAAAGTCGGCTTTACCGATGTCTCCTTCTGACAGGGAGATAGTTTTGGAAGCCATTCACAAGCTGTATTCCCAGCAGGTGATAATCAAGGTACCCCTCCTGCAACAGGGAACGGGGTATTATTCCACACTGTTGTGGTACCAAAGCCGGACGGCTTGGTGAGACCGATTATAAATCTAAAATCTTTGAACACTTACATACAGAGGTTCAAATTCAAGATTGAGTCACTTAGAGCAGTGATTGCGAACCTGGAAGAAGGGGACTACATGATGTCTCGGGACATCAAGGATGCTTACCTTCATGTAAAAAATGTACCCTTCTCATCAAGGGTACCTCAGGTTTATGGTACAGAACTGTCACTATCAGTTCAGACGTTGCCGTATGGATGGTCCACGGCACCCCGGGTCTTTACCAAGGTAATGGCCGAAATGATGATATTCTTTCGAAGGAAGGGAATATTAGTTATCCCTTACTTGAACGATTCCCTGATAAGGGTAAGATCCAAGGAACAGTTGGAGGTCGGTGTAGCACTATCTCAGGTAGTGTTGCGGCAGCACGATTGGATTCTCAATATTCCAAAATCGCAGCTGGTTCCGACAACTTGTCTTCTGTTCCTAGGGATGATCCTGGACACAGTCCAGAAAAAGGTGTTTCTCCCGGAGGAGAAAGCCAGGGAGTTATCCGAGATAGTCAGGAACCTCCTAAAACCGAGCCAAGTCTCAGTGCATCAATGCACAAGGGTTCTGGGTATAATGGTGGCTTCCTACGAAGCAATCCCATTCGGCAGATTCCACGCAAGAACTTTCCAGTGGGACCTGCTGGACAAATGGTCCGGGTCGCATCTTCAGATGCATCAGCGGATAACCCTGTCACCAAGGACAAGGGTGTCCCTCCTGTGGTGGTTGCAGAGTGCTCATCTTCTAGAGGGCCGCAGATTCGGCATTCAGGACTGGGTCCTGGTGACCACGGATGACAGCCTGCGAGGCTGGGGAGCAGTCACACAGGGAAGGAATATCCAGGGCTTATAGTCAAGCCTGGAGACGTCACTTCACATAAATATCCTAAAGCTAAGGGCCATTTACAATGCTCTAAGCTTAGCAAGACCTCTGCTTCAAGGTCAGCCGGTGTTGATCCAGTCGGACAACATCACGGCAGTCACCCACGTAAACAAACAAGGGTGGCACAAGAAGCAGGAGCAATGGCAGAAGCTGCAAGGATTTTTCGCTGGGCGGAAAACCATGTGATAGCACTGTCAGCAGTATTCATTCCGGGAGTGGACAACTGGGAAGCAGACTTCCTCAACACGACCTCCACCCGGGAGAGTGGGGACTTCACCCAGAAGTCTTCCACATGATTATAAACCGTTGGGAAAAACTCGACAGGTATTGCGCCAGGTCAAGGGACCATCAGGCAATAGCTGTAGACGCTCTGGTAACACCGTGGGTGTACCAGTCAGTGTATGTGTTCCCTCCTCTACCTCTCATACCCAAGGTACTGAGATTGATAAGATGGAGAGGAGTAAGCACTATATTCGTGGCTCCGGATTGGCCATTTGGCGAAAATATGTTGCGTGGTTCGAGGCCAGTAAGGCCCGACGGAGGAAATTCAACTGGGTCGATTCCTACATTTCCTGCAAACAGGAGTGTCTATGGGCCTGAAATTGGGGTCCATTAAGGTTCAAATTTCGGCCCTGTCAATTTTCTTCCAAAAAGAACTAGCTTCAGTCCCTGAAGTTCAGACGTTTGTAAAAGGGGTACTGCATATACAGCCTCCTTTTGTGCCTCCAGTGGCACTTTGGGATCTCAATGTAGGTTTTGGTTTCCAAAAGTCACATTGGGTTGAACCACTTAAATCTGTGGAGTTAAAATATCTCACATGGAAAGTGGTCATGCTGTTGGCCCTGGCCGGGGCCAGGCGCGTGTCAGAATTGGCGGCTTTATCCTGTAAAAGCCCTTATCTGATTTTCCATTCGGACAGGGGGAATTGAGGACTCGTCCTCAGTTTCTCCCTAAGGTGGTTTCAGCGTTTCACCTGAACCAACCTACTGTGGTGCCTGCGGCTACTAGGGACTTGAAGGACTCCAAGTTGCTAGATGTTGTCAGGGCCCTGAAAATATCCAGGACGGCTGGAGTCAGGAAAACTGACTCGCTGTTTATCCTGTATGCACCCAACAAGCTGGGTGCTCCTGCTTCTAAGCAGACTATTGCTCGTTGGATTTGTAGTACAATTCAGCTTGCACTTTCTGTGGCAGGCCTGCCACAGCCAAAAAATCTGTAAATGCCCACTCCACAAGGAAGGTGGGCTCATCTTGGGCGGTTGCCCGAGGGGTCTCGGCTTTACAACTTTGCCGAGCAGCTACTTGGTCAGGAGCAAATACGTTTGTAAAATTCTACAAAATTGATACCCTGGCTGAGGAGGACCTGGAGTTTCTCTCAATTGGTGCTGCAGAGTCATCCGCACTCTCCCGCCCGTTTGGGAGCTTTGGTATAATCCCCATGGTCCTTACGGAGTCCCCAGCATCCACTTAGGACGTTAGAGAAAATAAGAATTTACTTACCGATAATTCTATTTCTCATAGTCCGTAGTGGATGCTGGGCGCCCATCCCAAGTGCGGATTGTCTGCAATACTGGTACATAGTTATTGTTACCAAAAAGATCGGGTTATTGCTGTAGTGAGCCATCTTTTCTAGAGGCTCCTCTGTTATCATGCTGTTAACTGGGTTCAGATCACAAGTTGTACGGTGTGATTGGTGTGGCTGGTATGAGTCTTACCCGGGATTCAAGATCCTTCCTTATTGTGTACGCTCGTCCGGGCACAGTATCCTAACTGAGGCTTGGAGGAGGGTCATAGGGGGAGGAGCCAGTGCACACCAGCTAGTCCTAAAGCTTTCTTTAGATGTGCCCAGTCTCCTGCGGAGCCGCTAATCCCCATGGTCCTTACGGAGTCCCCAGCATCCACTACGGACTATGAGAAATAGAATTATCGGTAAGTAAATTCTTATTTTCTGCTGCGGGGTACACTGGGCTCCACAAGGATTAACATCGGGGGTGTAGAGTAGGATCTTGATCCGAGGCACCAACCGGCTCAAAGCTTTGACCTTCTTCCCAAGATGCATAGCGCCGCCTCCTATATCACCCCAACTCCATGCACAGGAGCTCAGTATGTAAGTTGGTGTCTTGTAGTATGCAGGCACTTAACAGGGGCTGCTCTAGGCAGCCTTTTCAGAGCTTCATTTACAGACTGAAGACAGAAGAAATGTATGAAGATTTACAGGGCTGCTGCAGGCAAAGTCTCATAGACTTTCCTGCGTACAGCTCCATCACCCCCAGTGGCGCTGTATACTCCCGCGCCACGGTTGCTGGGTCACTGCAGCAGAGGCGCCGACTTCTTCCCTCTTCACATGAGTCACACACACGCCGCCGTCTCCTGGATCACGGGGCCGCTGCCAAGGGGGAGGTAAGGGGCTTCTGTGCCGCACTTTGCACCGCGATCCAGCGCGGCCGTAGGAGGCGGGCCGCACGCACGCGTTGGTGTGGACACTGATTACTGGGCTGAAGTTCCACTAGCCACCAGGGATATACTTTATCGGCACAGGTCAGGGGGGACGTTGTACCATCCCCCCCCTGTTTTCTTTACTGCCCGCACGCCCGGTGGGGATGCCAGCAGGGGGAGCAGGCCGGACCTGAGGCCCCAGCCCCAGGGCGCCATTTATGCAATGTTCCCGCCCTGGAGCTGCTTCCTTCTCCCTCACTCCCGGTCAGCAGCCATTACAGATAGAGCCTTGCTGTTCCTGGGATTGCTGGGGCAAATCCTCCTCTGTGGAACCGCCTGACTGCCAGTGCTGTGCTTCCTACAGGACACTTGAGTATTCTACCTGTCACTGGGACTGTGTTAGTTAAGAAAGAGTGCATACATTCAGGGTTGTGTGGTACAAACACCCTGTGATATACATCCAGTGCTTACTGTGTTTGCTATATCTATTGTTATCACATATAGCCACACTGAATATTACTTTGTATTGCTAGTCCAGTGCAGTTTATGGTACATAATTTCTGCATGGTACGCTTGTGACTATGGGGGTCATTCTGAGTTGTTCGCTCGTTATTTTTTTTTCGCAACGGAGCGATTAGTTGCGCATGCGCAATGTCCGCAGTGCGACTGCGCCAAGTAAATTTGCTATGCAGTTAGGTATTTTACTCACGTTTTTTTCTTCGTTCTGGTGATCGTAATGTGATTGACAGGAAGTGGGTGTTTCTGGGCGGAAACTGGCCGTTTTATGGGTGTGTGCGAAAAAACGCTACCGTTTCTGGGAAAAACGCGGGAGTGGCTGAAGAAACGGAGGAGTGTATGGGTGAACGCTGGGTGTGTTTGTGACGTCAAACCAGGAACGACAAGCACTGAACTGATCGCAGATGCCGAGTAAGTTTGAAGCTACTCAGAAACTGCTAAGAGGTGTGTAATCGCAATTTTGAGAATCTTTCGTTCGCAATTTTACTATGCTAAGATTCACTCCCAGTAGGCGGCGGCTTAACGTGTGCAAAGCTGCTAAAAGCAGCTTGCGAGCGAACAACTCGGAATGAGGGCCTATATACGTGTGTGTGCATGTAGCTGCTGCGTGATTGCCTTACTGCAGGGTATTTCACTCAGCGTGCTGTTCCTATATTGCTATACCTGTGGGCGAGTGTTTCAGGTTTTCTCTGATGATAATATAGGATTGTATCACAAGATATACTGACGGTGTATTTTTGCTTGTGATTTATAGTCACCATATAATCTATATCTCTTGAACTCACAGTCTGTGCTACCTTAGGCACGCTTTACGGAGAGTTCTTGATAGGTATAGTACTGCTTCACTTTATGCCTGGTTGCCCAATATTGTGCACATAGTTGTCTGCTACAAGTGGCAACGACGCTGGGGCTTCTCCCACACTGCGTGGTAGTGAGGCCGCAGACGTGATGGAGGAAAATATGGCAGCTGAGAGTTCTGGTTCAGGGGGTTCCTTACCCCCCAGTGGGTCGGTAGCACCTGGGGCATCAAAGGGCCCACCTTGGGCTATGTTTTCCCACGCTGTTAAACACGCTTGTAACTAAATTTGGCATCCCCTGGGGACCACCTGTGCCGATGCAGCAGTTTCTGGTCCCTGCTATTAATCCGCCATGGGCAGATCAAATCTCCACTCAGTTACAGCATTTGAACCGGTCACTGACTAAATCTAAGTGTCACTCTCGCCCGCCTGAGACTAAGTTGTCTTCTAAACGGGCCATTATCTCCTCCCAATCCACTGCTATCCCAGACACTTCCTCTGAGGAGGATGGTGCATATACTGATCCCACAGACACTGACAAAGATGTTTCTAATGGGGAAGGGCAATCATTGGTGGATGTCCCGGATGTGATTGAAGCAATTCGGCTCATTCTTCAGGTGTCTGATGTTCCTGAGGCTGTTCCTAAAAAGCCGCATAGGTTTAAACGTAAGAAGATGGTTAAACAAGTTTTACCTCATTCTCAACTCCTGGCTGACGTATTTCAGGACTCATGGGGTAATCCAGGAATGGAATTCATACCGCATAAGAGACTGTTTGCTCGCTATCCTCTCTCTGCAGACCTATGTAAAAAATTGGGAAACTCCTCCCCCTGTAGATTCTCATGTGGCGCGTATGGTAGTTTCCTCTGCTCTGCCAGTAACTACCGTCACCTCTCTGAAGGAACTGACGGATAGATGTGTGGAGGGTTTTTTAAAGCGATTTACACCCTACCTGGGGCTGTGCATAGGCCAACCATTGCAGCAACTTGGGCTGCTGAAGCTGTTGAGGCGTGGGCTCAGAAGCTAGAGGTGGAGTAGCCTTTCAACGCATCTGAGCATGCTCGACAATGTCTCTCGTATATTACCACGGCTTCTCTGTACATTAAGGAGGCGGCCTCAGATGCCGGGGTGCTGGTGGCCAAGCTACTATTACGTTCGTCTTGGCCAGACGTATCCTTTGGTTGAGATCCTGGTCGGTGGATATGGATTCCAAGAAAACCCTGGAGGTGCTTCCTTTCAAGGGAGACATTCTCTTTGGAGAAGACCTCAATAAGATTGTGGCTGATCTGGCTACTGCTAAAACAGCTTGCCTACCTAGTACGGCTCCTTCCGCACAGTAGGCTAAAAGTACTTTCCCTCGGCCCTTTCGTCCTCCAGGAAAAGCAAAAGGTTAGGCATACCCAGAGCAAACTCGTGCTTCCAGACCGAAGCTTGCCTGGGCCGCCCGTCAGCCAGCTTCCAAAACTGACAAGCCTGCCGCATGACGGGGCGGGGATCCCAGGGTGGAGTGCCGACTTCTAGGTTTTGCCCAGGAATGGTTGATGACCACTTCAGATACCTGGGCGAGGGAAGTCTTCGCTCGAGGTTACGCCATACCCTTCAAGAATCGTCCCCCTCATTGATTTAGCCTGACAGATGTGCCTCTGGATCCGGCAAAAGCAAACACTTTGCACTCGGTGGTACATTCCCTCCTGACTACAGGAGTGGTAGTACAGGTGCCTCTGGCTCAGAGAGGCAAGGGGTACTATTCACCGCTGTTCCTAGTCCCGAAACCGAACTGGTCCTCGCGGCCCATTCTCAATCTGCAGTCCTTGAACAAGCATGTGCGGATCTCCAAGTTTCGTATGGAAACACTGCGCTCTATTGTTCTGGCCATGGAGCCTGGGGACTATATGGTCTCCCTGGACATACAGGATGCCTACCTACATATTCCTATTGCGGTATCTCATTGGCAGTACCTGAGGTTTGAGGTGGGCAACCTTCATTACCAGTTTCGGGCGTTACCCTTTGGTTTGACAATGGCTCCCCGAGTTTTCACCAAAGTTATGGCGGTCATTACGGCTACACTCCACCGTCAAGGGGTTAGGATCCTACCGTACTTGGACGATTTGTTGATCTTGGCAAATTCCCCAGAACTTCTACTGTGTCATCTCAATTTGACAGTCCAGTGCATAAAAGCCCTCTGGTGGCTGATGATAAACTGGAAGAAATCCTCCCTGGTTCCTGCTCGGAGCATGTTACACCTGGGAGCGTTATTTGACACTCACAACCAACGGTTGTCCCTGTCTCTGGAGAAAGTCCTGAAGTTTCAGGACAGGATTCGATGCTTCCTATCTCATCCGCAAGTGACGATACATTCGGCAATGCAAGTGCTAGGTCTCATGGTGTCGGCTTTCGACATGGTGGAGTATGCTCAGTTTCACTCTCGCCCTCTGTAGAAGTTAATTCTGGCCAAGTGGGACGGCCTGCCTCACCGGATCAGATCTCACATGATCTCATTGTCTCCGGAGGTCCGCCTGTCACTGAGCTGGTGGCTGCAGGACCAACAATTGAGCAGGGGCCGTCTCTTCTGGATATCCGACTGGGTCCTTCTGACAACGGATGCCAGTCTGAGAGGTGTTGGAACAACACTCTCTTCAAGGTCGGTGGACCAAGGAGGAGTCTCTTCTCCCGATAAATATTCTGGAACTGCGGGGAGTGTTCAGTGTGTTGACAATGGCCCAGCATCATATACAGAACAGACCTGTTCAAGTACAATCGGACAACCCCACCACGGTGGTGTACATCCAATCATCAAGGTGGCACTCGAAGCCGCATGGCAATGAGGGGAAGTATCACGGATTCTTCAGTGGGCAGAACGCCATCTGCCGGCCGTATCCGCAGTGTTCATACCGGGCGTCCTGAACTGGGAGGCGGACTATCTCACTCGTCAGGACGTACACGAAGGAGAGTGGAGCCTCCATCCGGAGGTGTTTCAACTTCTCGTGGACGCGTGGGCCTTCCAGATGTGGATCTGATGGCGTCTCGACACAATCACAAGGTTCCGTTCTTCGGAGCAAGAACAAAGGATCCTCAAGCTGCGTTCGTGGACCCTCTGGCAATTCCATGGAACTTTCAGCTACCGTACGTGTTCTCTCCAGTGTCACGCCTGCCCAGAATAATACGGAAGTTCAAGCAAGAAGGAGGAAGCCTGCTTCTGGTCGCTCCAGTGTGGCCCAGACGGCACTGGTTTTTCCGATCTACTGGGTCTCTCGTGGGATCGTCCCTTTCTACTTCCACAATGACCAGACCTCATTGTTCAGGGCCCTTGTGTTTACCAGGATTTGGCCCGTCTGGCTTAGACGGCATGGCCCTTGAGGCTTCCGTCCTGAGGGCTAAGGGTTTTTCTGAGGCGGTCATTCAAACTATAAAAAAGGTTACCAGCGCTATGAGTCGTATTACCAATTCAATAAATTACTTGGATCAGTTGAATAAAAATTAATTTTTTTAATATATAAAAAGCCGCATATGACTAAACATTCAGTCAATACATATACACATCAAATCCAAAATAATTTGTAAGCATTGGCTCTGAGATGTTAGTATTTGATTTGCTGGTAGGAACCAAACCATTAATTTGTGATCCCGGACTTTATATGCATAAGGATTCCCTCCTCCTTGTATATCAGTTGTACAGTCAGCTGGTATTAACCTGATGTTACCTCATACACAGTTCCACATAATGGTGGTTAGTTGTTCATCTGCGTAGAGAATTCAAGGTGTTTCCATGAAATGCTGGATGTAAAGCACAGGAGAGGGTTGTTTCCTATTTCTTGCATCCAATTTGGAAAGATGGAAAAGTCCTTATCTGGATCAGTCTCAGAATGGTGTAGGTTTGGGTTCCACAGTGGTGTCTTAACGCGTTTCCCTGAGCTAGGTCGCTCAGCTTCCTCAGCCTTTCCTATCCTTTACCAAGGGTCATTCAAACTATGTTGAAGGCCCGTAAACCGGCTTCTGCTTGGATCTACCATAGGGTCTGGAACGCTTATTTTACTTGGTGTGCGTCTCGCAATAATGACGTTTTCAAGTTTAGTACTATTGGCTTTTCTACAACAGGGCCTAGACTTAGGCTTGCGTCTGGCCTCCCTCAAGGTTCACATCTCTGCCTTGTCGGTTCGGTTTCAGAGAAAAATTGCTACCCTACCTGATGTCCATACATTCACTCAGGGTGTGTTGCGGATTCAGCCTCCTTAGGTTCCACCTGTGGCCCTTTGGGACTTGTCGGTGGTTCTGGAGGCCTTGCAAGAGTCTCCGTTTGTGCCTCTTGCCTCTACTGATCTTAAGTGGCTTTCCCTTAAGGTCCTTTTCTTGCTGGCGATTGCTTCAGCTAGAAGGGTCTCGGATTTGGGTGCCTTTTCCTGTAAGTCTCCCTATTTGATTTTTCACTGTGACCGGGCGGTTCTTAGAACGCGGCCAGGTTGTTTACCGAAGGTGGTGTCTTCCTTCCACCTTAACCAGGAAATTGTGGTTCCAGCCTTTAATTCTCCTGAGTTGTCTTCCAAAGAGCGGTCTTTGGATGTGGTATGGACTCTCCGTATCTATGTGAAGAGAACTTCCTCCATTAGGAAATCTGATTCTCTTTTTATGTTGTTTGGTTTTCACAAACGTGGCTGGCCTGCTTCCAGGTAGACTTTGGCCAGATGTATTAGAATGGTGATTGCACATGCTTATGTACAGGCTGGTCGTCCGGTTCCTGCTACCATCAAAGCCCATTCTACTCGGTCGGTAGGACCTTATTGGGAGGCCCACCGTGGTGCGACCCTTGAACATTTGTGCAAGTCGACTACGTAGTCCTCAGAGACAACGTTTATCAGGTTCTATGCCTTCTATACCGCCACTTCCCAGGATGTTTCCTTGGGACACCGGGTTCTTGTGCCCGCTACAGTGCGTCCCCTCCTGTAAGGAACTGCTATAGGACATCCCCGATTTTAATCCTTGTGGAGCCCAGTGTACCCCGCAGCAGAAAACGAGATTTATGGTAAGAACTTACCATTGTCAAATCTCTTTCTGCGAGGTACACTGGGCTCCACAATGCACCCACCCTGACGCACTTAGCTTCTTTGGGTTGGTATTGGCATAGCCGCTGACATCCTCTCCTGCGGTGAGTGTGTGATGTAATTGGCTACATGCGATTGTCATCCCTGGTACCTGCTACTGCATTGGGCTGATTAATGAAACTGAACTCTTGTGCATGGAGGCGGGGTGATATAGGAGGCGGCGCTATGCATCTTGGGAAGAAGGTCAAAGCTTTGAGCCTGTTGGTGCCTCGGATCAAGATCCTACTCTACACCCCTGATGTTAATCCTTGTGGAGCCCAGTGTACATCGCAGAAAGAGATTTAACAACGGTAAGTAACATAGTAACATAGTATCTAAGGTTGAAAAAAGACAATTGTCCATCGAGTTCAACCTATTTGTGGTCTCCTATTCAGGATTATTTGGTATAAAATTTTAACTGATGCTGATGTCTGCCGTTACGTTTTATCCCTCTTTTTTATAATAACTATAGTGCGTGACTATGCACCATAACCCTGGATATCCTTATCCATTAGGAATTTCTCTAACCCATTCTTAAAGGTGTTGACTGAGTCCGCCATTACAACTCCCTCAGGCAGGGAATTCAAAACGTGAAAAAGCCTTTACGCCGTATTGTGCGGTATCTCCTCTAACCTGAGCGAGTGTCCACGAGTTCTCTGTGTTGATCTAACCAAAAAGTTCTTACATAAAATCTTGTTTTCTCCTCCGCAAACAGGGAGTGAACATAATTTCGTACCTGGACGATCTTCTGATAAAGGCGCCGTCCAGGGAGAGGTTGTTGGACAGCATTGCCCTCCCAACCCGACTACTCTGGGATCACGGGTGGATTCTGAACCTTCCAAAGTCTTACCTAGAGCCAACACGGAGGCCTTCGTTACTGGGTATGATACTGGACACAGAATCGCAGAAAGTGTTCCTTCCATTGGAAAAGGCATTGGTAATCCAGTCGATGGTTCGGCACTTCCGTACGGAAGTTTTCAGGCAAGACCCTTCCAGCTCGATCTGTTGGACAAATGGTCCGGATCACATCTTCACATGCACCAGAGGATCCGTCTGTCGCCAAGAGCCAGCATTTCTCTTCTATGGTGGCTTTAGACTTCTCACCTACTTGAGGGTCGACGGTTCGGGATTCAGAATTGGATTCTGCTAACCACAGACGCAAGTCTCAGAGGTTGGGGAGTAGTCACTCAGGGGGTGCAGTTTCAGGGAAGATGGTCAAGTCAGGAAGTCGTCCTTCCAGTCAACATTCTGGAACTCAGGGCCATATACAACGCCCTCCTGCAGGCCTCATATCTTCTTCAATATTAAGCCATTCAAGTCCAGTCAGACAATGTGACGGCGGTAACGTACATAAACCGACAGGGTGGAACGAAAAAGCAGAGCAGCAATGTCAGAGGTGAAAAGAATCCTCCTCTGGGCAGAAAAACACGCTGTGGCATTGTCAGCGGTCTTCATTCTGGGAGTAGACAACTGGGAAGCAGACTTCCTCAGCAGACACGACCTGTACCCGAGGGAGTGGGGCCTTCACCCGGAGGTGTTCAGGTGCTTGACACGTCGGTGGGGATATCCACAAATCGTTATGATGGCCTCTCGTCTCAACAAGAAGCTCAAGCAGTATTGTTCCCTGGTCGTGAGACCCACAGGCAGTGGCTGTAGACGCCTTTGACGACTCCATGGGTCTACCAGATGGTGTACGTGTTTCCTCCACTTCCTCTGATCCCAAGGATTCTCAACAGAATAAAAAGGGAAAAGGTTCAAACAATACTCATTGCTCCTGACTGGCCAAGAAGGGCCTGGTACGCGGATCTTCTAGGGATGCTTCCAAATACATATATGCCACCAGTGCCAAATACACATGTCCCCACAGTGCCAGATACATATATGCCCCCAGTGCCAGATATACCCCCAATGCCAGATACACAAGCCCTCACAGTGCCAGATATGCCCCCAGTGCAGATACACATGCCTCCACAGTGCCAGATATGCCCCCAGGGCAGATACACATGCCTCCACAGTGCTTTACACCCCCCCCCCCCCCCCCAACAACAACAAAAAGAGAAAGTGCTGCTCACCGCGCTGCTCAGCTGCTGCTGTGTGTGGATGAGAGCGTAGCGTGCGCCTCGCCTACCCCTCAGTCTCTGGCGGCCAATCAGGAGCCTTAGCTGCGGTCCGCGAGCTCTGATTGGCTCACGGGCCGGCGCTGAATTGAAGAGAGACAACGCCGCTGGAAACCATACAAGTCTCTGAGCTGGGCTGTGAGTGCGCTGTGTCGGGCAGCGGTGGCCGGGAACGGATCGAGCCGCATGCGGAGGATGAAAGAGCCGCGGGTTGGCCACCGCTGGTTTATGAGATCCAAGTGGCAAGTGAGGAGGGTTACTGTACTAGGCAGTAGCCTCCAAATCCTAACATTAGCCATGGAAGGCCACCTATCAAGTTCCCCTGAAGTTGCCGATAGAATTCCCCTAGCAGTAATGAAGCAAGACAATGAGGGTCAGACTCTGAAGTAATTTATTGTGTTCTCACAATACAGAGTATGTGAAGATGTACTAAGATTGCTAAAGAACAGGCAGTGCCCTGGATCCAGTGACGCTATAACCCAGTCCTAAACTCAGAATGGGAATTGATATTATATAGCTCCTTATACAAGCCCAGCCAATACTCCGAGCTTCCACTATCACTAAGTGGCCTATTTATTAAACATTTATGGGTTATTCCCTGAAAGCACCCATTTTTGGGGGATAACCGAGTTGCAAATATTTAATATCACCCGCATGTACAATACGATGGAGGGACTGCAGCATATATCGCCAATATCTGCTGCAATCTATCCATTCCCGATAGCAGCCGCAGCCCCTATAGGTAAGTTTCAGTCAGATTTACCAATCTCCAGAATGCAAATCATTCTGAAGTTTGGCCTCAGCAGCTAATGCTTTCTGAAGATGGCGGTAGCCCGTTGTAGCCTATGGGCTACACTTCGCAAATTTAGCTGGCAGAGGCTCCCCGGCAATGGCCGCCGCACATGTGTGGATAGTATGTCGTGCAGGAGTCCAGACACTGGGGTGAACACATCGCAGGAAGCCCCTGTCCCTGCGTGTGCTACGTCATACATGCCAACGGTGTAATCACAACCTGCAGTGCGATTTTGGGGTGCTAATATCACTTACATTGGAAATGCGATTATTGATAAATGGGCTCCACCCTTAATGGTGTATACATTGTAGTGGGGTTTCCTAGTCAATTGGTGACCAACTGGGTCCCTATTTCAGGATTGTCCCGTACAATCAACTAATGGACTCTGTGAAAGGTATTCTGATTTTTTTTTTTTTTGTCAAAAAGGAAATCTGAAGCAGTTGCTGTGCATGTGTCGCATCTGAGGGGACACACTGGGGGGGCATCTTACTGCAGCTACGTCTAGAGACCATAGGAGAACCCCTGTCTATTTTCCACGTATCTGGCTGTTATTCCATGCTGTGGCCAGCAGAGGGCAGACAGTATTGTAACGTTTGATGAGATGAACAATAATAATCTAATATAATGTTTTTCTCCACAGTGACTAAAGGTGCATCTACCTATCACTGTATAAAATTATTATATATACAGTAAGCTAAGGGGCCCATTTGTCAATAATCACATATGCAATGCAATCTGCAGATGTACAGTATTAAGGGGGGTAGGGTACACACAGAGCGATGTTCACTTAATTTCTAAGCAGTCTGACTAGGTTGCTTAGAAATTAAGAACACATTGCTCCATGTGTAGGGGTGCGGGCTCTAGATTGGGCATGCATGCAATCTAGTGAGATCGCTCATTTCACCGCTGGGTGAAATGAGCACCCACCACCCCTCGCTCAGCACACATCGTGCTGTGTGCTGAGCGAGGGGAGAGATGTGTGCTGAGTGGTCTGTTCTAGATCGTTCAGCACACATCTCCGGGAGAAATCTCCCGTGTTTACCCCCTTTAACCTGGAGAAGTGATAAAGCAGTGATAACTCACCTCCCAATCATTACAGGTTTGAAAAATGACAGGAGCTGATTGGCTGGTGCGTTACCAGCTTGCATTTATCACTGCTTTATCACTTCTTTATCCCCTTTCCAGGCTTAATACATCTGCCCCACGGTGAGATATTAGCACTTAAAATGGCACTGCAGGATGCTATTACACCGCCCAGATGTATGAAGTGGCACATCCAGGGACAGAGGATCTGACAGGAGTCTCTACAATGTATTCACTTCAGGGTCAGGCGAGGAGGCCATTGCCAGGGAGGGTCCTGGTGATTTTTGCAAAGTGTATCCCATAGGCTACAACGGGCTAACACCATCTTCACAGTGCTGTTTTTAGGGCCGATCCAGCCATGCAACCGCATGGGGCGCCGGCCCGCGGCCATTGTATGCAGTATTCTATGCGTTCTGGCCTATTTTGGGAGGCACATTTAGACAGAGGTAGGAAGTAGGCAACGGCGCAGCAGTGCCGAGAATGTGGCGGCGGCAGCGGAGGGAGCAGAGCAGGCTAGCAGCAGAACCAGCATGAAACAACCCCTGACAACGAGCAGGACCAGGTACAGTGCTAATTTTAAGGGGCATTGTGATAAGTACTAAGTGAGGCATAGTGAAAGGGGCATTACTGTTTGGGGCTTAATATGGTGCAAAGGACATTACTGTGTTGGGAATAATGTGCTAGTGGCATTACTGTTTGGGGCATAATAAGGTTAAGGTAGTATTTTCCTGCAAGACCATGCCACTTTCTCTAACGTCCTAGTGGATGCTGGGGACTCCGTAAGGACCATGGGGAATAGCGGGCTCCGCAGGAGACTGGGCACTCTGAAGAAAGATTTAATACTATCTGGTGTGCACTGGCTCCTCCCTCTATGCCCCTCCTCCAGACCTCAGTTAGAATCTGTGCCCGGCCAGAGCTGGGTGCTCCTAGTGGGCTCTCCTGAGCTTGCTAGATAAGAAAGTATTTTGTTAGGTTTTTTGTTTTCAGAGAGCTTCTGCTGGCAACAGACTCTCTGCTACGAGGGACTGAGGGGAGAGAAGCAAACCTACTCACGGCAGCTAGGTAGCGCTTCTTAGGCTACTGGACACCATTAGCTCCAGAGGGATCGAACACAGGTACCTAACCTTGATCGTCTGTTCCCGGAGCCGCGCCGCCGTCCCCCTCGCAGAGCCAGAAGAACAGAAGCAGCAGAAGCATGAAGACATCGAAATCGGCGGCTGAAGACTCCTGTCTTCACTTAAGGTAGCGCACAGCACTGCAGCTGTGCGCCATTGCTCCCACAGCACACCGCACACTCCGGTCACTGTAGGGTGCAGGGCGCAGGGGGGGGCGCCCTGGGCAGCAATTAAATACCTTTTTTGGCAAAAAGAGACATATATACAGTCTGGGACTGTATATATGCCAGAGCCCCCCGCCATTTTTTATACATTTAAGCGGGACAGAAGCCCGCCGCTGAGGGGGCGGGGCCTTCTTCCTCAGCACACCAGCTCCATTTTCTCTTCACAGCTCCGCTGGAAGGACGCTCCCCAGGCTCTCCCCTGCAGTATCAGGTGCATTAGAGGGTAAAAAAGAGAGGGGGGGGCACATAAATTTAGGCGCAGTATATATATATATATATATATATATATATATATTAGCAGCTACAGGGTAAACACTAAGGTACTGTGTAATCCCTGGGTTATATAGCACTGGGGTGTGTGCTGGCATACTCTCTGTCTCCCCAAAAGCCTTTTGTGGGGTCCTGTCCTCAGTCAGAGCATTCCCTGTGTGCTGTGTGTCGGTACGCCTGTGTCAACATGTTTGATGAGGAAGGATACGTGGAGGCAGAACAAGTGCAGCTGAGTGTGGTGTCGCCGCCGACGGTGCCGACACCTAATTGGATGGATATGTGGAAGGTGTTAAATGATAATGTAAACTCCTTGCATAACAGGTTGGATAAAACTGTAACCGGGGGACAGGCAGGGTCTCAACCCATGCCTGCTCCTGCAGCGGAGAGGCCCTCAGGGTCCCAAAAGCGCACACTATCCCAGATAGTTGACACAGATGTCGACACGGAGTCTGACTCCAGTGTCGATGACGATGAGGCAAAGTTGCAGCCTAAAATGACTAAAGCCATCCGCTACATGATTGTAGCTATGAAGGATGTATTACACATTTCTGAGGAAAATCCGGTCCCTGACAAGAGGATTTATATGTATGGGGAGAAAAAGCATGAAGTGACTTTTCCCCCTTCCCATGAATTAAATGAATTATGTGAAAAAGCGTGGGATTCCCCTGACAGGAAGGTGATAGTTTCCAAGAGATTACTCATGGCGTATCCTTTCCCGCCAACGGACAGGTTACGCTGGGAATCCTCCCCTAGGGTAGACAAGGCATTGACACGCTTGTCTAAAAAGGTGGCCCTGCCGTCTCCGGATACGGCCGCCCTAAAGGATCCTGCTGATAGAAAGCAGGAAGCTATCCTGAAGTCAGTTTATACACATTCTGGCACACTGCTGAGGCCAGCAATTGCTTTGGCCTGGATGTGTAGTGCAGTAGCTGCATGGATGGATTCTCTGTCTGAGGAGTTAGATACCCTGGACAGGGACACTGTTCTACTGACCCTGGCACATATCAAGGACGCGGTCCTATATATGTGGGATGCCCAGAGGGACATTTGCCTGCTGGGCTCTAGAGTTAACGCTATGTCCATTTCTGCCAGAAGGGTCCTGTGGACTCGGCAATGGACAGGGGACACCGACTCTAAAAAACACATGGAGGTTTTACCTTATAAGGGTGAGGAATTGTTTGGGGACGGTCTCTCGGATCTCGTTTCCACAGCTACGGCTGGGAAGTCAAATTTCTTGCCTTATGTCCCTCCACAACCTAAGAAAGCACCGTATTACCAAATGCAGTCCTTTCGTTCTCAGAGGAGCAAGAAGGTCAGAGGTGCGTCCTTTCTTGCCAGAGGCAGGGGTAGAGGAAAAAAGCTGCACCACGCAGCTAGTTCCCAGGAACAAAAGTCTTCCCCCGCTTCCACTAAGTCCACCGCATGACGCTGGGGCTCCACAGGCGGAGCCAGGAGCGGTGCAGGCGCGTCTCCGACATTTCAGCCACCAGTGGGTTCGCTCACAGGTGGATCCTTGGGCTATACAAATTGTGTCTCAGGGATACAAGCTGGAATTCGAGGTGATGCCCCCTCACCGTTACCTGAAATCGGCCTTACAAGCTTCCCCCATGGAAAGGGAGATAGTGGTGGAGGCAATTCACAAACTTTTTCTCCAGAAAGTGGTGGTAGAGGTCCCCCCCCTTCAACGGGGAAGGGGCTACTATTCCACTATGTTTGTGGTACCGAAACCGTACGGTTCGGTCAGACCCATTTTAAATTTAAAATCCCTGAACTTTTATCTGAAGAAATTCAAGTTCAAAATGGAATCGCTCAGAGCGGTCATCGCAAGCCTGGAGGAAGGGGATTTGATGGTGTCGCTGGACATCAAGGATGCTTACTTCCATGTCCCCATTTATCCGCCTCATCAGGAGTACCTCAGGTTTGTGGTACGAGACTGTCATTACCAATTCCAGACGTTGCCGTTCGGCCTGTCCACGGCACCGAGAGTGTTTACCAAAGTGATGGCGGAGATGATGGTGCTCCTTCGGAAGCAAGGGGTTACAATTATCCCATACTTGGACGATCTCCTCATAAAGGCGAGGTCCAGGGAGCAGTTGCTGATCAGTGTAGCACACTCCCAGGAAGTGTTGCGTCAGCACGGCTGGATTCTGAACATTCCAAAGTCGCAGCTGATTCCTGCGACGCGTCTGCCTTTCCTGGGCATGATTCTGGACACAGACCAGAAGAAGGTGTTTCTCCCGGAGGAGAAGGCTCAGGAGCTCGTGACTCTGGTCAGAGACCTCCTAAAGCCAAAACAGGTGTCAGTGCATCACTGCACTCGAGTCCTGGGGAAAATGGTGGCGTCTTACAAAGCCATTCCCTTCGGCAGGTTCCATGCAAGGATCTTTCAGTGGGACCTGCTGGACAAGTGGTCGGGATCGCATCTTCAGATGCATCGGATGATCACCCTGTCCCCCAGGGCCAGGGTGTCTCTTCTGTGGTGGCTACAAGGTGCTCACCTCCTCGAGGGCCGCAGATTCGACATACAGGACTGGGTCCTGGTGACCACGGATGCAAGCCTCCGAGGGTGGGGGGCAGTCACTCAAGGAAGAAACTTCCAAGGGTTGTGGTCAAGTCAAGAGACTTGTCTACACATCAATATCCTGGAGCTAAGGGCCATATACAACGCCCTGAGTCAAGCGGAGCCTCTGCTTCGAAACCAACCAGTGCTGATTCAGTCACACAACATCACGGCAGTGGCCCATGTGAACCGCCAGGGCGGCACAAGAAGCAGGGTGGCAATGGCAGAAGCCACCAGGATTCTTCGGTGGGCGGAGAATCACGTACTAGCACTGTCAGCAGTGTTCATTCCGGGAGTGGACAACTGGGAAGCAGACTTCCTCAGCAGACACGACCTCCACCCGGGAGAGTAGGGACTTCATCAGGAAGTCTTCATGCAGATTGCAAATCGATGGGAACTGCCACAGGTGGACATGATGGCGTCCCGTCTCAACAAAAAGCTAAAAAGATATTGCGCCAGGTCAAGGGACCCTCAGGCGATAGCTGTGGATGCACTAGTTACACCGTGGGTGTTCCAGTCGGTCTATGTGTTTCCTCCTCTTCCTCTCATATCAAAGGTGCTGAGAATTGTAAGCAGAAGAGGAGTGAGAACAATACTCATTGTTCCGGATTGGCCAAGAAGAAATTGGTACCCGGATTTGCAAGAAATGATCACAGAGGACCTGTGGCCTCTGCCTCTCAGACAGGACCTGTTACAACAAGGGCCCTGTCTGTTCCAAGACTTACCGCGGCTGCGTTTGACGGCATGGCGGTTGAACACCGGATCCTAGCAGAAAAGGGCATTCTGGAAGCAGTTATTCCTACGCTGATAAAGGCTAGGAAGGACGTGACAGCAAAACATTATCACTGTATATGGTGAAAATATGTTGCTTGGTGTGAGGCCAGGAAGGCCCCTACAGAGGAATTCCAACTGGGTCGATTCCTGCACTTCCTACAGTCGGGGGTGACTTTGGGCCTGAAATTAGGGTCCATAAAGGTCCAGATTTCGGCCCTATCCATTTTCTTTCAAAAAGAACTGGCTTCACTCCCTGAGGTTCAGATGTTTGTTAAGGGAGTGCTGCATATTCAGCCTCCTTTTGTGCCACCAGTGGCACCTTGGGATCTTAACATGGTGTTGAGTTTCCTGAAATCCCACTGGTTTGAGCCACTTAAAACGGTGGAACTAAAGTATCTCACGTGGAAAGCGGTCATGCTGTTGGCCCTAGCCTCAGCTAGGCTTGTGTCAGAATTGGCGGCTTTGTCATGTAAAAGCCCCTATCTGGTTTTCCATATGGACAGGGCAGAATTGTGAACTCGTCCGCAGTTTCTGCCAAAGGTGGTGTCAGCGTTTCATCTGAACCAACCTATTGTGGTGCCTGCGGCTACTTGTGACTTGGAGGATTCCAAGTTGCTTGATGTAGTCAGGGCTTTGAAGATCTATGTTGCTAGGACGGCTGGAGTCAGGAAGACTGACTCGCTGTTTATTCTGTATGCATCCAACAAGCTGGGTGCTCCTGCTTCAAAGCAAACCATTGCTCGCTGGATCTGTAACACGATTCAGCAGGCTCATTCTGCGGCTGGATTGCCGCATCCAAAATCAGTAAAGGCCCATTCCACAAGGAAGGTGGGCTCTTCTTGGGCGGCTGCCCGAGGGGTCTCGGCATTACAGCTTTGCCGAGCTGCTACTTGGTCGGGTTCAAACACATTTGCAAAGTTCTACAAGTTTGATACCCTGGCTGAGGAGGACCTGGTGTTTGCCCATTCGGTGCTGCAGAGTCATCCGCACTCTCCCGCCCGT
Organism: Pseudophryne corroboree; assembly: GCF_028390025.1. NCBI lineage: Eukaryota > Metazoa > Chordata > Amphibia > Anura > Myobatrachidae > Pseudophryne > Pseudophryne corroboree. Next base: position 83,564,480 of record NC_086449.1, on the reverse strand, counting down.
TTGGGAGCTTTGGTATAATCCCCATGGTCCTTACGGAGTCCCCAGCATCCACTAGGACGTTAGAGAAAATAAGAATTTACTCACCGGTAATTCTATTTCTCGTAGTCCGTAGTGGATGCTGGGCGCCCGTCCCTAGTGCGGACTTTCTGCAATACGTGTATATAGTTATTGCTTGATAAAGGGTTATGTTATGTTGGCATCCATTGGTTGATGCTCTGTTGTTTGCTCATACTGTTAACTGGGTAAGTTTATCACAAGTTATACGGTGTGATTGGTGTGGCTGGTATGAGTCTTACCCTGGATTCCAAAATCCTTTCCTTGTAATGTCAGCTCTTCCGGGCACAGTTTCCTTAACTGAGGTATGGAGGAGGGGCATAGAGGGAGGAGCCAGTGCACACCAGATAGTATTAAATCTTTCTTTAGAGTGCCCAGTCTCCTGCGGAGCCCGCTATTCCCCATGGTCCTTACGGAGTCCCCAGCATCCACTACGGACTACGAGAAATAGAATTACCGGTGAGTAAATTCTTATTTTTTCTGGGGCGCACACACATTTTCCTCCCCCCATTACTATGAGGAGGGGACATTTTTTCTGTGTTCGCACTGGGAGCCAAATTGGCTAGAAACAGCCCTGCATCTTCAGATGGCGTTAGCTGTGGGGGTAGCACAATTTGCACTGTGGTTGGCACTGCTATGCCACATCACTGGGTTCATAGGTTCCATTCCTGACCAGATCTCTATGTCTGGAGTTTGTATGTTCTTCCCATGTTTCTTTGGGTTTCTTCCAAGTGGTCCATTTTCCTCCCAAACTCCAAAGACTTTTTGATGGGTTAATTGGCTGTGATGAAGTTAACAGTAATGTGTGGTAGGGAATATACATTGTAAGCTCTCCTGGGGCAGGTACTGATTACCCTTCCCCTGTCTGCACCAGTCTCTGCCCTTCCTCTGTCTTCACTAGTCTTTCCGCTCTTCCTGTCTTCACTAATCTATCTGATCTTCCAGTCTGTACTAATCTATCTGATCTTCCAGTCTGTACTAATCTATCTGCCTTCCTCTGTCTGCACTAGGCCCTCTGCCCTTCCCCTGTCTGCACTAGGCCCTCTGCCCTTCCCCTGTCTGCACTAGGCCCTCTGCCCTTCCCCTGTCTGCACTAGTCTCTCTGCCCTTCCCCTGTCTGCACTAGTCTCTCTGCCCTTCCCATGTCTGCACTAGTCTCTCTGCCCTTCCCATGTCTGCACTAGGCCCTCTGCCCTTCCCCTGTCTGAACTAGGCCCTCTGCCCTTCCCCTGTCTGCACTAGGCCCTCTGCCCTTCCCCTGTCTGCACTAGGCCCTCTGCCCTTCCCCTGTCTGCACTAGGCCCTCTGCCCTTCCCCTGTCTGCACTAGGCCCTCTGCCCTTCCCCTGTCTGCACTAGGCCCTCTGCCCTTCCCCTGTCTGCACTAGTCTCTCTGCCCTTCCCCTGTCTGCACTAGGCCCTCTGCCCTTCCCCTGTCTGCACTAGGCCCTCTGCCCTTCCCCTGTCTGCACTAGTCTCTCTGCCCTTCCCCTGTCTGCACTAGTCTCTCTGCCCTCCCCTGTCTGCACTAGTCTCTCTGCCCTTCCCATGTCTGCACTAGGCCCTCTACCCTTCCCCTGTCTGCACTAGTCTCTCTGCCCTTCCTCTGTCTGCACTAGTCTCTCTGCCCTTCCCCTGTCTGCACTAGGCCCTCTGCCCTTCCCCTGTCTGCACTAGGCCCTCTGCCCTTCCCCTGTCTGCACTAGTCTCTTTGCCCTTCCCCTGTCTGCACTAGTCTCTGCCCTTCCCATGTCTGCACTAGTCTCTCTGCCCTTCCCATGTCTGCACTAGTCTCTCTGCCCTTCCCATGTCTGCACTAGTCTCTCTGCCCTTCCCATGTCTGCACTAGTCTCTCTGCCCTTCCCCTGTCTGCACTAGGCCCTCTGCCCTTCCCATGTCTGCACTAGTCTCTCTGCCCTTCCCATGTCTGCACTAGGCCCTCTGCCCTTCCCATGTCTGCACTAGGCCCTCTGCCCTTCCCCTGTCTGCACTAGGCCCTCTGCCCTTCCCCTGTCTGCACTAGGCCCTCTGCCCTTCCCCTGTCTGCACTAGGCCCTCTGCCCTTCCCCTGTCTGCACTAGTCTCTCTGCCCTTCCCATGTCTGCACTAGTCTCTCTGCCCTTCCCCTGTCTGCTATAGGCCCTCTGCCCTTCCCCTGTCTGCACTAGGCCCTCTGCCCTTCCCCTGTCTGCACTAGTCTCTCTGCCCTTCCCATGTCTGCACTTGGCCCTCTGCCCTTCCCATGTCTGCACTTGGCCCTCTGCCCTTCCCATGTCTGCACTAGGCCCTCTGCCCTTCCCCTGTCTGCACTAGGCCCTCTGCCCTTCCCCTGTCTGCACTAGGCCCTCTGCCCTTCCCCTGTCTGCACTAGTCTCTCTGCCCTTCCCATGTCTGCACTAGTCTCTCTGCCCTCCCCTGTCTGCACTAGGCCCTCTGCCCTTCCCCTGTCTGCACTAGGCCCTCTGCCCTTCCCCTGTCTGCACTAGGCCCTCTGCCCTTCCCCTGTCTGCACTAGGCCCTCTGCCCTTCCCATGTCTGCAGTAGGCCCTCTGCCCTTCCCATGTCTGCACTGTTTGTGTTGTGCATCGATTTTGTGTTCTCCCATTTTTGTTTTTATTCTGTGGAATAATGAGAGATCTTTCTTTTGTTTCAATTCTTTCATAATGTTCACTAATTCTTGTTCTTCATAACCCTTTGCGATGAAATATCTTTATTTTACCCATCTTAGGAACTCTTTCAGTAAGGATTGCAGATTCTGTTTTTTAGCAGAATCTGCAATCCTTGCAATCGCATGCTGGGGCCGCCCATTGCAGGGCAAGGCCACCCAGCATGCGACCCACCACCCACCCACTGAATTGCGATCGTACTGCAATTACAGCATGGTTGCAGAAACTGTGGATGCAGCCTGGCTGCGCCGGCAGGAGTCTCAACGACATTTTCTCAATTGGAACGGTTGCATGTGATGACAGCCGTCCTTAAAACACCGCCGACATCCCCCCCCCCCCTCTTGTGCAGAGCACACCTTTCTCAAAAACTGCGGTCGCATAGCAATTGCGATGCAGCCTGAATAAGGGGGTAATTCAGACCTGATCACTAGGGTGCATTTTTTGCAGCCATGCGATCTGATAGTCACCGCCTACAGGGGGAGGAGAAAAGTGGTGTGCAGGTGTGCGATCACTTTTGTAGCAGAGCTGCACAAACATAAGTTTGTGCAGTCTCTGCTCAGCCCAGGACTTACTCAGCCGCTGCATTTGTTTGCTGCTGATCGGGGCCGGAGCTGACGTCAAACACCCTCCCTGAAAATGCCTGGTCCCTCCTACGTTTTTCCGGACCCTCCTGTAAAACGGTCAGTTGCCACCCACAAACAGCCAGTTCCTGTCAATCACTTTGCGATCACCCATGCAATCGTTTTTTTCGCACCATCCCGTCGCTAGGCACCGATACCCGGTGCTATTGTGCGACGCGCCAGTGCATTGCGGTGCATATGCATGTGCAGTTCAGATCTGATCGCCTGCTGTGTGAAAACGCACAGCAGCGATCAGGTCTGAATTACCCCCCTAAGGCCCTGTGTTTGCAAACACGATCGTTGCTACAGTTTCTTCTAATCCTGAGAAACTGGCTCTTTGGTATGACTTTTAGCCACAAATTGTGATGTTGATTGTCGATTGGTATGTAATTATTGACATCTGTGGATTTATGGAACGTCGTTGAAATTTATTATTTTCAGCATAGATGGTTAAATCTAAAAATAGACAGGGTGAAAAAAGGTGAGAGTAATGTTCATATCGTTCTCATTTAAGGCATCAGAGAAATCTTTAAGGGCTTTCTCTGATCCTTTCCAAAAAAATATCAGAACCTCATAAATAGGTGCCTATCATTGTTCTCGTTCGCTGTAAATAATAGTCTCTGTTAAAATAAGAAGATATTTTCCAGGATTCATTTTATTGCTTTGATGGGGAATTCCTTTCTCTGTCCTGTATATCCGGATTTTTCAAGGAAATTGCCTCTCTACCTATCTTATGTTAGATGCACCCTGTAAAGTGATGTTACATCTGCAGTTGCCATAATTATTCCTTCCTCCCGCTCCACATCTTGTAGTTTTGTCAGAACATCTCCTGTGTCTTTCAAGTGTGATGGATTTTGCAGTACCAGTGGTTGCAGGACATGATTGACTAGTGATGACAGGTTTGAGGTTATGCTATTTGTAACAGCAATGTTTGGTCTTCCAGGTAGACTGATGGTGGTTTTATGTACCACTATGTAGACAAAAGTGATTGGACAATGGTGGTCATTCCGAGTTGATCGCAGCAAGCAACTTTTTGCTGCTGCTGCTGCTGCGATCAACTAGTACACGCCTATGGGGGAGTGTATTTTAGCTTAGCAGGGCTGCGATCGCTTGTGCAGCCCTGCTAAGCTAAAAAAATTTAAAGCAAAAGAAGACTAGCCCTATACCTACTTATCCTGTGCGACGATCTCTGCGTTGCTGGGGCCGGCTTTGATGTCAGACATCCGTCCTCCATTCTGCTGGACACGCCTGCGTTTTCCTTACCACTCCCCGAAAACGTCAGCCAACTGTTCGGATCCGCCCTGCAACGCCTTCTTCCTGTCAATATTCTTTGTGGTCGGCTCTGCGACCGCTTCCTTCGTTAGACGCGACGTAACCCGGCGACCCCTGTCGCCGGGCAACGTCGCGCACTGCGGCCGCCGTGCATGCGCTTTCCGGACCCATTCGCACCTCAGCGATAAACCGCTGCGTGTGAACGGGTCGAAGTGACCCCCAATGACAGCAAATAGATCAACAAAACGTTATTGACATCAATACTTTGTAGGTCCACCATGTGCAGTGATTACTGCAGACACCTTTCTTGGAATACTTTCCACAAGTTCTTAGACAACAGCAGATGGTATGTTTTGCCATTCCGCCTTAAGTAAAGTGACCAACTGTGAGAACGAAGAAGGTTGAGTCAGCCTAGAATGCACCCATCACTCCAGTCCATCCCAGAGGTTCTCAGCGGAGTTAAGATCTGGACTCTGAGCTGGCCAGTCCATCTGGGTTACTGAATTTTCTGTGTACCAGTCCAGCGTTGCCCTGGAAATGTGACAGATGGCATTATCTCCCTTGATAAAACATTTGTTGTTTCCGTATAACTGCCACAATGTTGGGAGCACAGAGTTATTGAAAACATCCCTATACTTCTCAGAGTTAATGTGACCATGCATTACAACTAGTGGACTCATGTCAAACCAGCTGAAATAGCCCTACAGTATAACGCCACGACCTCCATGTTCTACTGTAGGTACTGTACACTCTGGCATCAGACGTTCTCCTTGCAATCGCCAAAGCCAAACACGTGCATCTAATCTGAAAAGTGTAAATCGTGATTTGTCACTCCATAACACACGCCACCACTGCTCCACATACCAGTTTTTGCGCTCTTTACACCATTGTAAGTGCTGGTCTGCATTCTACTTTGTGATTAGAGGTTTATGTGCAGCTGCTCGTACATAATATTCAAGTGCATGGTCCTCCATACGAAGTGTTCTTGTCACAACTGGCACATTAGTGGCCATTTGGAACCTGTGTGCAATGTTATGCATGGGACGAACCCTGTTCTTTAGCAGCTGCATTGTTTAGCAGTCTCACCGGTCCCTGGGTTGCCGTTTTCGTGGTCTTCCAGGGTCGAGGTACGTTCCTGCAATGAACGTTCTTTTTCCATACATTAATGACAAAAGATACTGTGGATTTAGGAACTTTCCTAACAGCCGCAATGTTTCTCACATTCATACATCTGATCGAGCAGCCTACGCTGATCCCCTTGTCAAACCCGGTTAGCTCCTTCCGGCAAGCCATTTTGTTAGCAAATGATAAAATCAGTACCCATCTACCTGTTGTATACTTTCACAAACATGTGTCTGCTGCGGTAGCACACCATATCGCTTGTGTGGGGGTGTCCAATCACTTTTGTCTACATACAGTAGTGCACTTTTGGTAGAATCTGTACTGTTGGAGTAACCGAGTCTTCTATGTTGATAAAGCCAAATTCATCTCTGGTGATGCCCCCTTTTTTCATATGGTTTTGCATAAGCTTCTGGAAGTTATTTTTAATGCGGATTGAGAGGTTGCCCTTAAATCAACAAAATGACAACCTTGCTTCAGTACAAAGTTACAGTCTTCGCAATGCTAAAGCTCTCCACTTCCATCACAAAGCCACCAGAATTAGCTTTAAACTCAAGCTGCCCAAGATCATTTCTCAGCAATGGAATTCCATGGATCTTGCAGCCACCAGACACAACTTGCAGCCTCTTTACAATATGGTTCACCTGTTCTGCAAGCTCACTGTCATTGCTAACAATTGAACAGCGACCGTCCTCCAGCCTGTACGTAGGTCCACCCAACTACATCTCTGCGTAAGCAGTTATTCTAATATCACTAGCATATAAAAAGAAATCAACAATATGTAGACACAAGGCTACCACTGAAGAACCTCAACAAGGGTGAAACAGCTGTCTGGTCCTGTTATCGAGGGTTAGCACATGTCTAACTGCCTTCCATCTGTAGACTCCAGGTACCTTTTTAATTTCACTTCCACTCTGGATATTGTTGGTCTCCCATAACAATTGTCTGCAGTACCCAATTAGGGCACCAGAATGTTTAAAGGAATTTGTACCCTACAAACATATTCACTAAACTTATTCTGTGGCTACCTCTAACACAAGGGATCGCTCACCCGGAGTATAATTTATATTACACACTCCGAGTCAGCAGCATTACAGTAACAAGTTCACTCCACACTATCCTCAGAAATTTACATACAGGCACTCTCATTGTGTATATTGGCCCTCATTCCGAGTTGATCGCTCGCAAGGCGAATTTAGCAGAGTTGCTCACGCTAAGCCTATGCCTACTGGGAGTGTATCTTAGCTTCTTAAAATTGCGACCGATGTATTCGCAATATTGCGATTACAAACTACTTAGCAGTTTCAGAGTAGCTTCAGACTTACTCGGCATCTGCGTTCAGTTCAGTGCTTGTCGTTCCTGGTTTGACGTCATAAACACACCCAGCGTTCGCCCAGACACTCCCCCGTTTCTCCGGCCACTCCTGCGTTTTTTCCGGAAACGGTAGCGTTTTTATCCACACGCCCCGAAAACGCCGTGTTTCCGCCCAGTAACACCCATTTCCTGTCAATCACACTACGTTCGCCAGAGCGAAGAAAAAGCCGTGAGTAAAAATACTATCTTCATTGTAAAATTACTTGGCGCAGTCGCAGTGCGAATATTGCGCATGCGTACTAAGCGGAATTTCACTGCGATGCGAAAAAAATTACAGAGCGAACGACTCGGAATGAGGGCCCTTATATCACTGATAGTGGTCTACAAAGCTATTGTAACAGACACACTTCTGTGGGGTGTGGTACGTTAGGTAGATTAGACTTAGGTCGACAGTGTCTAGGTCGACCACTATTGGTTGACATGGTTTCTAGGTCAACTGTTTTGGGTTTCGTTTTCTCCGTACAGTGACCCGGAACCCCAATTAGTGCACCGTGTCTTCTCGCCATGCTTCGGGCAAGGTGCCTCGTTCCGCTACTGCTGCGCTCGGCACAGGTTACCATTCCCAATTGTAGTCCATGTGGATCGGAAAGTATGAAAAAGTTTAAAAAAAGAAATGTGAAAAACTCACGTCGACCTTTTGTCACGTCGACCTAGAGTCCCTGTCGACCTACTTACTGTAGACCAATGGTGGTCGACCTAAAGACCGGAACCCCTTCTGTGAGAAGATCACAACAGCAGATGTCTTATTTTCTGCACTATACATCCCTGTGACACACTTCAGCAGTCCCGCTTACATATAGGGGGTCATTCCCAGTTGATCGCTAGCTGCCGTTGTTCGCAGCGATCAGGCTAAGAATTGGCATTTCTGTGCATGCGTATGGGGCGCAGTGCGCACACGCGACGTACTTTCACAAAAAAATGTGCACTTTTACACAAGGCCGAGCAACTCTTTTCAGTCGCTCTGATGATCGGTGAGTGATTGACAGGAATGGGGCGTTTCTGGGTGGTAACTGACCGTTTTCCGGGAGTGTGCTAAAAAACGCAGGCGTGCCAGATACAAACGCAGGCGTGCCTGGGGAAACGGGGGAGTGGCTGGCCGGATGCAGGGTGTGTTTGTGACGTCAAAACAGGAACTAAATAGACTGAAGTGATCGCAAGGTAGGAGTAGGTCTGCAGCTACCCTGAAACTGCATGAAAAAATTTCAGCACTGTTCTGCTAAGCTAAGATACACTCCCAGAGGGCGGCAGCTTAGCATTTGCATGGCTGCTAAAAGCAGCTAGTGAGCTATCAACTCGGAATGAGGGCCATCATTCACTGTTTTGCACATGATATGAAGTAGCAGCCTGCAATACACGGTCAATGGGATAACTTACTATGTCTGCATATCTGATCATACTGATCTCTATACTTACCCTTCTCCATGTGCAGTACCCACATATCTATGTTTTACACATCCTGCATAGTGATCAGCATGACCTACAATCAAAATCCCGCTGGTCAAAATACCGATAACAATTGACCGATGGTCAAAATCCTGACAAGGTCAAAATACCGACAAGGTCATAGTACCGACATGTTAAATGTCGACAGGTCGAAAAGTTGACATGATTTTTTCAGAGGTTTTTGGGGTGTATGTCTACATACTTCGACATGGACACCGTATAAGTGTACCGCTGCGTTCGCCATGCTTCGGGCACTATTATATTCTCCCTCCACGTCCATTGGGATGGTAAAGTATGAACAAGTTGGTTAAAATGAAAAACTCATGAAAAACTCATGGTCGTTTTTTTGACCGGTTGCCATTTTAAATGTTAGCATTTTGACCATGTCAACATTTTTAATGTCAGTATTTCGACCTTGTCGGTATTTTGACCATCGGTCAATGGTTGTCAGTATTTTGACTGTCGTTATTTTGATTGTAGGTAAATTGACTGCATCCCTTTCTCTATATATGATTATTGTATGGATACACACACTACTTGAATACGCAGATATCTGTGGAAGTTATAGCCACATTAGTAGGCTGAATTATCATATTGTGTACCTGGATACAATCTGTTTTGTAGGGAAATTATTTCTTATTGACATTATTTATTAAAAGCTAAGTTTTATACTTCATAGTTGGTTTGTGCCCCCGGCAAGAGAGTACTTTTCTTTCCTCCATCACTACCTAATATGTAGACACTCTTAGTAATGCCGATGTTCATGCCTTTAGCCATCTACACCAAGGCTCTGGAACTGTGGAATTCTAGAGGAACAATGTATGCTTAGTGTGTTTCCTTTGCAGAGTGTTTCTTTTTGCAGAGTGTTGTAGTGTGTTTTTTTTCCAGAGTCAGTGCTGCCCGCGCTGTCCCTTTTCTTGGAAAAACTGAAGCTGGCTAGTTTTGGAGGACCAAAGTAGTGGTGGTGACATAATCAGCAGCCATATTGCTTAAGTAGTCTTCTCTGTCTCATGTGGCCATGGCCAGAAACGTAGCACCACACTCAGCTGCATTCTCACCATTTCAGCCTTGGAGAGCAAAAGTTCAGGTGCGTTTTGCAATAGAGAGGGCAGAGAAGGACCAAAGGGTGGTGTGTCAGCCATGTGGGTAACAGCAACAGGTGGAGTGAGGAGTGTATGGACAGGACCACAATGAGTGCATGCTGGAAACAGGACTATGGTCTGTGGAGTAAAGGGTAGGGCACCTGGCTTCTGGGAAATAATCGTCACAATGTCATTACCAATATGTCTCTTGAGGAGCAACTGTTCTCTGTTTGATGTAAGTGGAAGCAGTAATGAAACCTGGAACATGGTCATAGTCTTGCTAGTGAATGTAAAGAGGTGTGTACCTGTACTGTCTGCTGTCCTTGGTAGGCTTTATCCCCAATAAGCCCAGGAACTCTTATAAGGCTGGTAATGTCATCTAATTGTTATATCTCCCTCAGAGGCCTGCCCACTCCGGCTGTACAAAATGACGATCTTTGTCTGAAAGTGGAGCCCCTCTTTTTTAAATTTTTTAATGACAATACTTAAAATCTATGTGCAGGCTTCTCCTTCCCCATCTGTAGCAATCTTGTAACATGAGAGTGCGGTGTAGTGACTTTTAAAACAGAGCTGTTTCTGTGTTTGCATAAATGTGTTTTCTTAATGTTTGGAACCGATCAGATGCAGTCATCATTATCATCATCATCATCAATGTGCAATTTATACCATGAATACAGCACCCACTAGTCAGACCCTTCCATGCTGGCGATGTTTGTGACTTTTTGCCATCCATTTTTTGTTGCAATTCATGACTACAAGCCCACACCACACCCTTATGGTGCCACACACGGTGCTATTTGTGCTAGGTGCGATTTGAGCCTATACAATGTGTGCTATGCGATTTGGACTAAGCGGGGTATGCTATTTGAACTACATCCGATTTTAAATACACTACAATGTACTATATGCGATGTAGTACAAAAATCCCTGCCTGCACGTACTATTTTGCCTTGAGATTTGGACTAGACGGGAGCGTGCATCGCATCGCAAGGGACAAATACACATGGTGAAATGTGAACTAGACACGATGCTATTTGAACTAAAAAGAGCAAATAGCATGCGAGAATCGCACAATGTAACCAGTCCGGTTCAGCTTATACTTCAGCAGGTAACTAGTCCGGTCCAGTTTATACTTCAGCCGGTAACCAGTCCGGTCCAGCTTATACTACAGCAGATAACCAGGCGGTCCAGCTTATACTTCAACCGGTAACCAGTCCGGTCCAGCTTATAATTCAGCCGGTAACCAGTCCGGTCCAGCTTATACTTCAGCAGGTAACCAGTCCGGTCCAGCTTATACTTCAGCAGGTAACCAGTCTGGTCCAGCTTATACTTCAGCAGGTAACCAGTCCGGTCCAGCTTATACTTCAGCAGGTAACCAGTCCGGTCCAGCTTATACTTCAGCAGATAACCAGTCCAGTCCAGCTTATACTTCAGCCAGTAACCAGTCTAGCCCAGCTTTATACTTCAGCTGGTAACCAGTTTGGTCCAGCTGTAAACCTTCAGCTAGTAACCAGTCCGGTCCAGCTTTATACTTCAGCTGGTTACCAGTTTGGTCCAGCTGTAAACCTTCAGCCAGTAACTAGTCCGGTCCAGCTTTATACTTCAGCTGGTAATCAGTCCGGTCAAGCTGTAACCCTTCAGCTGGTAACCAGTCTGGTCCAGCTAAATTCTTCAGCCGGTAACGAGTCCAGTACAGAACCACTCGGTTGTCTACCAATACTTCATACCATAGGCAGTTCTCACTGCTGACCAGATCTCATGCAAAAGAGTTACATTCTGCCCTCTTGATTCCAGCCACGAGTTGCAGCCATAGGACTCCAGTCATCACCTGAAGCAGGTAACACTGTGACCCAACCTGTGACAGCTAGCACATGAGGTGCAATAAACAAAATGAAGAGCTGATGAAGCTGGGTGACCTTGTCCAGGGAAACACATTAAGTTTTATCACCTATTTGGATACATGCCACATTATTTTCCTGGACGTATTTGGATCCTTGATATGGACTGAGCTCAAACTCTATCATTACTGGACTGCATTTCTCACCACTGATCCAAAGCACATTTGCAGCTTATGGACACCTAGTGGACTACTTCTATAGCCTGTCATCTCTGCAATTTATTATTATACTAGCTGGATACCCGTGCTTCACTACGGAATTTCAAGTATTTCTGTGCGTATAACTTTCATTTTGAAGGACTTCCTGATAAACTAATTAGACTTACAACAGGACATGTCCCGCCGACCGCTGCCAATCTTTGTCAGGCAGCAACTCTGGGCGGGCCTTCCTCGGATTGATGCTGTCAAAAGGCTGGCGCTGAGGAGAATATTCCGCATCCTTCTCTGCCCCGTCCTCTGATGCTGCCCTGCTCAGTGCTGTAAATGTTGGGATGACAGGCCAAGCTCCGCCCACTGTATGTTAAATATGTTAGGTTTGCAGGGATAGGCTGACTCTATTCCAAAGGTCCTTTGAGGTAAAAAGGTAAAGATTTTTGCACAACACTTAAGGTCACTGGGAGAGCTGTGGGTACCCTTTACACAGCAGATAAGCAGTTGCTGACTATCAAGCTTTCCTTTAATGCATTTAAGAGTAAAATGAACAATTAATTGCCTCACATCTTCAATTGGTGCTGCCCAGAATACTACATCCTGCTCAGACGGGATTTGTGCAGGTTGCACGTTCGTGCTCCGTTTGCGGCTATGATGAGTAATAGATACTCTCACAATAAAAAAAGCTATTGTGGTCAGTTGTGACGCAGATAAAGCGTTCGATCGTGTTTCCTGGTCGCATATATTACGTGTTACGCGTCCAACAGTTTGGGCCACGATTTACTGGTATTTTCCGTATGCTTTATGCCCAGCTGACTGCTCACTTAACTAATAATGGTGTTAATTCCCCCTCCTTTACTTTACAGAGAGGTACACAACAGGGATGCCCTCTCTCCCCATTGCTTTTTAATCTTGTCCTGGATCCCCTAATCTATACATTTCTTAGAGACACCACATGGAGAGGCATTTTTGTTGGCGTGCATGAGGTTAAGGTATCAGCTTTTGACGATGACCTGCTTCTTTATTTTAGTGATCCACAGACTGCCTTTCCATCGCTGTTGTCCACATTGAAGATATTTAATGACGTCTCTGGGTTTTTAATTAATTTTACCAAGACTGAAGCTCTAGGCCTGTATGATGCTGTGAAATTGGACTGGGGGTCTGTTTCCCTTTCGTTGGGCTCGTGATTTTATTGTTTATCTAGGTTTGCGCATACCCTCTGCGCCAGCAGTTTGGTATTTGGTAAACATGACCCTTTTTATTAATCAAATGTAAGCTGATTTTGAAAGGTGGAAACATCTCCCGTTTTCCTATCTGGGACGGTGTAATTTATATAAGATGGTTTCTTTCCCCCGTTTACTCTATCCAGTCCAGATGCTTCCTTTTACCTTTTTGAAGAGAGATGCAAACATTATTAATACTGCTCTAAGTTTATTTGTGCCGGAAAACGTCCCCGAATTTCCTTGTTTAAACTGCAGCAGCCATGATCTTTGGGAGGAATTAATTTGCCTTGCATCCAAGATTATGCCTCAGCGGCAGATTACCGAGTTGCACTGGACTTGGTAGGGGGAAATAACGCTTAGACCGACACAACACTGGATCAAGCATTTAGCCCTGACTGTAATTTAGTGTCCTTATTGCATAGATCGCCCACATCTATTTCCCTCTCGATAAAGACCAACCCCTTACTTAACTCTCCCTGTTCTGCTTGGCGTGTGTTGCGGAAAAGACATGCTCTTTCCACCTCCCGAACTATATTTCTCCCGCTGCTGCATAACTATGATTTTCAACATGGTGAGTCTGATAAGATTATTGGACTGTGGCACCTCCGGGGTTTACGTATACTATACCAATTCTTAGACAAGGATTGTTCCTCTGTTCTTTCTCTATCCTTACTACAGGAACGCTTCCCAGCTTTACGCTTCCCTCTATTTGTATATTTCCAAATTCGTAGATATATTACCAAATTATTATCCCACTTCACTGTCACCGATAAGTCCAATGTCTTAGATGTTATAACACGGAATAGTCCGGATTCCCTGGCTACTACTTCCGTTATTTACTTACACACCAGGAGGACTTTAAATATCTCTACCCTCACTACCGGCATGGCCAAATGGTCAATCACTTTTCCAGATATTCCCTTAAATACTATTCTAGCATCCTGCACAGCTCTGAATAAACAACTGGTCTCTGCATCCTGTGCAGAGATGAACTATAAATTGCTTCACTAGGCATATTATACTCCCAGACTTCGCTTTCTGACAGGTGGTTCAGAAACCTCCAATTGCTTCAAATGCTCTACACCTGAGGCAGACCTGATACACTGTATGTGGTCGTGTACCTTCATACAATCCTTATGGAATGATGTGGGATCCTATATTAATAATATATTGCATATTCCCTTTACAAGTCACATGGCCTGGGCCCTATGGAACCATTTTGCTTCTTCTATTCTCCTCTCTATCTCTAAAGGTAATCGCCTCCTTTTAGCCAAAGTTGCTGCAGCGTCAAAAATAACGATTCTTTCACAGTGTATTGTATCTGAACCTGTATCTTTCTCTCTTGTGACTCCTCGTCTTCTTTACCTGTACGCACCTTACAAGATTCGACTAAAGAATCGGTACGAAGTGCTGTTAGACTATCCACTTGGTACAATTTAGAACTCCTGGACAAAGGAATGCCCCGCTTTTAACTTTACTGGTATCCACCTACATTTATATATTGTTAACATTGTGGTTTATAGATGCCCGCCTCCATCTACTGATTATCGTCTTCTTGTTTTGTACCTTGATACTGTCTTTCTTGCCACTGAATGCCATACCATATTTGTACTATTGTCAATGCCTGTAATATTGAATGCCTATTTGTTCTTCTTGAATAGACATATTAAAAAAAAAAAAAAAAAAGTCAAATTATCCATGTCTTCTTTTCTCCTATTGGTCGCTGAGAGGTTCAGATATGTTAAGTTCAAGTGACAGGTTAACCTCTGATAACTGAGACACTATCCTCTGAGTGGAAATAGGTTGGTTAAGTACTTACATCTGAAATCTCTCTCTATACAGCAGTGATGGAGAACCTTTGGCACTCCAGTTGTTGGCACTCCTCCCAGACCTGGACTAAAGCACCCGCCAACTCCTGGACAGTCTGTGGTGCAACGTGGCGTTGGTGGATGGAGCGAGACATGATGTCCCAGATGTGCTCAATTGGATTCAGGTCTGGGGAACAGGCGGGCCAGTCCACAGCATCAATGCCTTCGTCTTGCAGGAACTGCTGACACACTCAAGCCACATGAGGTCTAGCATTGTCTTGCATTAGGAGGAACCCAGGGCCAACCGCACCAGCATATGGTCTCACAAGGGGTCTGAGGATCTCATCTCGGTACCTAATGGCAGTTAGGCTACCTCTGGCGAGCACATGGAGGGCTGTGCGGCCCCCCAAAGAAATGCCACCCCACACCATTTACTGACCCACTGCCAAACCGGTCATGCTGGAGGATGTTGCAGGCAACAGAACGTTCTCCTTGGTGTCTCCAGACTCTGTCACGTCTGTCACATGTGCTCAGTGAGAACCTGCTTTCATCTGTGAAGAGCACAGGGCGCAAGTGGCGAATTTGCCAATCTTGGTGGTCTCTGGCAAATGCCAAACGTCCTGCATGGTGTTGGGCTGTAAGCACAACCCCCACCTGTGGACGTCGGGCTCGCCTACCACCCTCATGGAGTCTGTTTCTGATCATTTGAGTAGACACATGCATATTTGTGGCTTGCTGGAGGTCATTTTGCAGGGCTCTGGCAGTGCTCCTCCTGTTCCTCCTTGCACAAAGGCGGAGGTAGCGGTCCTGCTGCTGGGTTGTTGCCCTCCTACGGCCTCCTCCACGTCTCCTGATGTACTGGCCTGTCTCCTGGTAGCGCCTCCATGCTCTGGACACTACGCTGACAGACACAGCAAACCTTCTTGCCACAGCTAGCATTGATGTGCCATCCTGGATGAGCTGCACTACCTGAGCCACTTGTGTGGGTTGTAGACTCCGTCTCATGCTACCACTAGAGTGAAAGCACTGCCAGCTTTCAAAAGTGACCAAAACATCAGCCAGAAAGCATAGGAGCTGAGAAGTGGTCTGTGGTCACCACCTGCAGAACAACTCTTTTATTGGGGTGTCTTGCTAATTGCCTATAATTTCCACCTGTTGTCTATTCCATTTGCACAACAGCATGTGAAATTGTCAGTCAGTGTTGCTTCCTAAGTGGACAGTTTGATTTCACAGAAGTGTGATTGACTTGAAGTTACATTGTGTTGTTTAAGTGTTCCCTTTATTTTTTTGAGCAGTGTATATTTTATATATATATATATATATATATATATACATATACACACACACACACACACACACACACACACACACGCACGCACGCACGCACGCACACACACAGTCCTCCACTTAACTTAAAAATCTTTATCAGATGCCCTCACAGAAGCATCATGAATAGAACATGTAAGGTGCGGCACTCTGATTCCATAAATAAATACACGGTAGTCACCAGACTCATCAACGTTTCGGTGTATCGTTCACTGTCATCAGGATATACTGATGACGGTGAACAATAAACTGAAACGTTGATGAGTCTGGTGACTACCGTGTATTTATTTATGGAATCAGAGTGCCGCACCTTACATGTTCTATCTATATATATATATATATATATATAGGCAATTAGCTTGGCACTCCGGATAAACAGGTGCAACTCACAGGGGTGCCTTCCCAAAAATCAATTTATAGTTACCAGTGTCTTTGTGAAAAAACGAGGCGGCACTCCCAAATTCCATAAGTAAGGATTAGTGTATTAAATATACATCATAGTTGTCATAAGCGTCGTCAACGTTTCAAGGCACACAGGCCTTTTCGTCAGGACGTCTGGTTAAGTGCAAGTGCAGGAAACATATCAAACAACCGTGTTAATCATACCTTTTATAAGATGCATATCGCCCGGTGTGGACGCTCGCTGCTCACGCCCGGCCGCTGGTGGGAGGGATTCCTGTGCTGACGTACATCCTGCCCGTCTGTCACTAGGGACGCACCACCCCGCCTACTCCGGTTACTAAGGAGACAGCATCGCGATCGCTACACAGGGCTACACGCAATCAAGTTCAAGTTGTTAATGTGAATTCAAGTTGTTAATGTGAATTTGACAAAATACATTGTGCTCATATATCTTAAAGTGCTAATACAAAGTGCATGTGCAATGATAAAATTTTTAAAAAACTGGAGTCCGAAGAAGTTAGTCTGAAATCAAGCTATCATTAACTTATTTTACAAAATTAGTTATATCTAGTATGCAAGAAAAATTTCATGCTCATGCCGAATACTACCAATCATATATATCAATATTGAACTAAATAGTTCGAGTATTACCTAGGACAAATAGGTTCACTATTATATCATACTAGGCCAGATTTTCAAACAAGGTTCTACAAGAATATATTCCAGGAAATCTTTTCATTAAGTCCTCTAGGGGAGATCGTATCTAAAATGTGAATCCATTTGGATTCACATTGACTAAGTTGCTTTTTGCGATCGTCCCCCCGGACATCTATAGGGATGTGGTCAATAATCTTATATCTCAAGGAGGTCAAACTATGTTGGACCTCCTTAAAATGACGGGCCACCGGTTGGTCACACTCCTTGTTTTCCAATGCTGCCTTAATGGCCGAGCGGTGCAGAGCCATCCGCTCTCTAAAGGTGCGAGTGGTCTGTCCCACATAATATAGCCCACAAGGGCACATTATTATGTAGACCACAAATTGTGTTGTACAGTTTAAAACATGATTAATTTTAAACTTGCGCCCCGTATGTTGATGTTTAAAGTAAGGACCTGGCTCCATGAAACTACATGTTGTGCAAGATGCACATCTATAGCATCCCATCTTCTTCTTCTGTAACAGGAATGAGATGTTAGAATTTACGGGAGTGTATGTAATATTAGTTTTAACTAACAAATCACGTACATTTCTTCCCCTTTTATAACATGGCATTATGCTCTTATTCTTGAAAGCCGGTAAATCACTGTCTCCCGAGACAATGGGCCATAGTGCTTTAGTGGCGTGCGGTAGTAACCCCCATAATGATTTCAAGTGGAAAGTTGATCTACATCGGTTCAATCGCTCATTACGTATCAGAGAATTTTTCCAAGATAAACCACCGGGTAAAGAGGATGTATTTCAGGATTTTTTTGTTAAGCATTCTAGATCTAAATTTGACCCTCCATCGAATAACCCTTCATTGAAAACTTTCTCACGGTTACTGGATGAATCGGTTACTAAATATGATATGGCGCCTAAGAAGCATTTTAAAAATTTGACCAAACAACAACAACAAGCACTGCGGGATTTAAAGTCATATTCGGACATTGTCATTCGCCCCGCAGATAAAGGCGGGGCGATAGTCATTATGGATATAGACAAATATATGGTAGATATAGATCAGCAATTAGCGGATTCAAATACATATATGAGGTTATCGTCTAATCCTAATGATCAGTTCAAGCGGGAATTAGATTTGATGTTGACATTGGCGGTGAGGGATGGTAGAATTAATAAAAAATTGTTTGATATGCTGACTCAGTCCCATCCTATCACCCCCATTTTGTATACCATTCCCAAGTTACACAAGGATGCCCAGAAGCCCCAAGGTAGGCCGATCATATCGGCAAGAGGCTCATTATTACAGCCAATTTCACAATTTCTTGATTACCTATTACAACCGTTGGTAACAAGACAGAGTACATTTTTAAAAGACACCACACAATTTTTGTTGAAGTTGGGAGAATTAAAACATATTCCAACTGGGGCGTTCTTGTGTACCTTGGATGTTAAAAATCTATATACGATCATTCCGCATAAGATGGGTCTTGATTGTATGAAAGTATTTTTACAATCTAACCAGTTTGTTGACTTTGATATCTCTTTGTTTTTGGATATGTTGGAGTTTATTCTAACAAAAAATTTCTTCTTGCACAATGGTAAATATTATTTACAAAGCACCGGCTGTGCGATGGGGACGAATATGTCCCCGTCGTACGCCAATGTGTTCATGTTCGAACAAGAGCGTAATTTTTTCTTCACAGATGTTGAGGTGTCAAAAAAGATCATGATGTATACACGATACATAGATGACCTCTTTCTAATTTGGACTGGCTCAGAAACAGAACTATCTGACCTTATTACACATATTAATTCCTTAAACCATCCAGTAAAATTTACATTTCAATACAGTCAAATAGAAATAAATTATTTAGATGTAATGGTCAGTGTTAAAAATAACAGCATTTCGACTGAGATTTTTCATAAAAAAACAGATCGCAACACTTTGCTACATCATAGCAGTTGCCATCCACCTTCTTTAAAAAAAGCTCTTCCCAAATCCCAAATGCTTAGAACGGCCAGAATCACTAGTGATATTAATTTACTTGAACCAGCTTTAGACCTAGTGTCTAATAAATTCGCTAGACGAGGATATCCACTCTCGGTCCTTGAGAAAGCTAAACAGCAAACATTAAAAATTCCTAGATATAGTTTATTGGAATCTAGAAGAACAGAAGAAAAACAGAATAGGATCCCGTTAGTGTCCGAATTTACAAGAGCCAGCCAGGTTTTACCGCACGCCACTAAAACACTATGGCCCATTGTCTCGGGAGACAGTGATTTACCGGCTTTCAAGAATAAGAGCATAATGCCATGTTATAAAAGGGGAAGAAATTTACGTGATTTGTTAGTTAAAACTAATATTACATACACTCCCGTAAATTCTAACATCTCATTCCTGTTACAGAAGAAGAAGATGGGATGCTATAGATGTGCATCTTGCACAACATGTAGTTTCATGGAGCCAGGTCCTTACTTT
Organism: Pseudophryne corroboree; assembly: GCF_028390025.1. NCBI lineage: Eukaryota > Metazoa > Chordata > Amphibia > Anura > Myobatrachidae > Pseudophryne > Pseudophryne corroboree. The sequence goes on along the minus strand of NC_086449.1, from coordinate 83,544,907 downwards.
AAACATCCACATACGGGGCGCAAGTTTAAAATTAATCATGTTTTAAACTGTACAACACAATTTGTGGTCTACATAATAATGTGCCCTTGTGGGCTATATTATGTGGGATAGACCACTCGCACCTTTAGAGAGCGGATGGCTCTGCACCGCTCGGCCATTAAGGCAGCATTGGAAAACAAGGAGTGTGACCAACCGGTGGCCCGTCATTTTAAGGAGGTCCAACATAGTTTGACCTCCTTGAGATATAAGATTATTGACCACATCCCTATAGATGTCCGGGGGGACGATCGCAAAAAGCAACTTAGTCAATGTGAATCCAAATGGATTCACATTTTAGATACGATCTCCCCTAGAGGACTTAATGAAAAGATTTCCTGGAATATATTCTTGTAGAACCTTGTTTGAAAATCTGGCCTAGTATGATATAATAGTGAATCTATTTGTCCTAGGTAATACTCGAACTATTTAGTTCAATATTGATATATATGATTGGTAGTATTCGGCATGAGCATGACATTTTTCTTGCATACTAGATATAACTAATTTTGTAAAATAAGTTAATGATAGCTTGATTTCAGACTAACTTCTTCGGACTCCAGTTTTTAAAAAATGTTATCATTGCACATGCACTTTGTATTAGCACTTTAAGATATATGAGCACAATGTATTTTGTCAAATTCACATTAACAACTTGAATTCACATTAACAACTTGAACTTGATTGCGTGTAGCCCTGTGTAGCGATCGCGATGCTGTCTCCTTAGTAACCGGAGTAGGCGGGGTGGTGCGTCCCTAGTGACAGACGGGCAGGATGTACGTCAGCACAGGAATCCCTCCCACCAGCGGCCGGGCGTGAGCAGCGAGCGTCCACACCGGGCGATATGCATCTTATAAAAGGTATGATTAACACGGTTGTTTGATATGTTTCCTGCACTTGCACTTAACCAGACGTCCTGACGAAAAGGCCTGTGTGCCTTGAAACGTTGACGACGCTTATGACAACTATGATGTATATTTAATACACTAATCCTTACATATGGAATTTGGGAGTGCCGCCTCGTCTTTTCACAAAGACACTGGTAACTATATATATATATATATATATATATATATATAATATCATACTTGCCTACCCTCCCGGAATGGCTGGGAGGCTCCCTAAAATCGGGTGGCCCTCCTGGCCCCCCGGAACAGTGGGCAAGCCTCCCATTTTCCCTGTCAGGCCCTCCACTCACCCCCCTCGGCCACCCACAGCAGAGAACAAGTGGGCGGCCGAGGGGATCCGATGACGCCCACTTCCCTGTCGTCACGCCCCTCGGACAGCAGGGGGCAGCAAGGTAGGCAAGTATGATAAATATAAATAACTAAATATATATATATATATATATATATATATACACACACATTTCCAAAGTCAGCCGGCACTCTGAATCAAAGAACAACTTCCTCCGGTGCCAGAATGAGTGAAGAGATATGAATCCAATCAACACGGCACTCAGAGATAATATGATGAAAAACTGGATATAATCATTAACGTTTCGGGGCAGCAAGCCCCGTCCTCAGAATGAACACAGAAGCATGCTTCTGTGTTCATTCTGAGGACGGGGCTTGCTGCCCCGAAACGTTAATGAATATATCCAGTTTTTCATCATATTATCTCTGAGTGTCGTGTTTATTGGATTCATATATATATATATATATATATATATTCATTCCTCTACTCTGCATTTGGTTATGTCATTTTGTTAATACTTACCCTGTGTGTGGATGCGCAACTTTTTAATCCCTGAAGGGCACTGTGGATACCTTGTGGGGCCATATGCAGTAAATAAATGATAATAATGGATGTAGGCATTCAAGTTTGAAGGCGATGGGGACTGATTGTAGCTAACTGTGTATTCAGAATGCTAACATCTGTACAGAGTGTGGCAGGTGAATGTACCAATCTTGTGAATGGTTCTAACTGGTCCACTTGTGTGATTATGTAAGTGTGGACACTACAGGTTATACATAGGAGCAGAAAGGTGATGGAAGCCACAGACTGACACTGGTAGAGCTATGAGGAGGGAAACAGAGGCAGCACGAAGCCCCAGAGTAAGAGTTATATAGTACTTGTAGCAGGGTCCCTAACAGCAAAGAGTAGTGATCTGAGGAAGGAAATATAGCAGTGGTTTTCTAGGCTGCAGCTCCAGCACTGGATTTCCCACTATGCCATAAGCGCACACACACACAAAAAAAAAAAAAATTATATATATATATATATATATATATATATATATATATATATATAAATGTATTTACACGCAGCTCTGTAAGGGGGCCGGCGGCGCGGCTCCGGGACCCATCCAGGCTGAACCTGTGATCGTCCCTCTGGAGCTAATGTCCAGTAGCCAAGAAGCCCAATCCACTCTGCACGCAGGTGAGTTCGCTTCTTCTCCCCTTAGTCCCTCGATGCAGTGAGCCTGTTGCCAGCAGGTCTCACTGAAAATAACAAACCTAAACTAAAACTTTCACTAAGAAGCTCAGGAGAGCCCCTAGTGTGCACCTTCTCGTCGGGCACAGAAATCTAACTGAGGCTTGGAGGAGGGTCATAGGGGGAGGAGCCAGTGCACACCAGTTAGTCCTAAAGCTTTCTTTAGATGTGCCCAGTCTCCTGCGGAGCCGCTATTCCCCATGGTCCTTACGGAGTCCCCAGCATCCACTTAGGACGTTAGAGAAATATATATATATGTGTGTGTGTGTGTATATATATATATATGTGTGTGTGTGTGTGTGTGTGTGTGTGTGTGTATATATATATATACACACACACACACACACACACACACACACACACACACACACCCTTTTGGTATAGCTGTTACCTATACACATTGGGGACCTAAACTCCCTGTGAATCTTGTGTAAATGTAATACAGGTTGAGTATCCCATATCCAAATATTCCGAAATACGGAATATTCCGAAATACGGACTTTTTTGAGTGAGAGTGAGATAGTGAAACCTTTGTTTTTTGATGGCTCAATGTACACAAACTTTGTTTAATACACACAGTTATTAAAAATATTGTATTAAATTACCTTCAGGGTGTGTGTATAAGGTGTATATGAAATATAAATGAATTGCGTGAATGTAGATACACTTTGTTCACTGCACAAAGTCACAAAAAATATTGGCTAAAATTACCTTCCGGCTGTGTGTATAAGGTGTATATGAAAGATAAATGCATTCTGTGCTTAGATTTAGGTCCCATCACCATGATATCTCATTATGGTATGCAGTTATTCCAAAATACGGAAAAATCCGATATCCAAAATACCACTGGTCCCAAGCATGTTGGATAAGGGATACTCAACCTGTATAAGCAAACATTTAAGGGACCAGAACATCCACTGCTAGGATTTTTCTACAGTGATGTCACATCTACCAGTGATAAGATAAAAATGAGCTGGATTGTGTCTGCTACCTTCTATTGACCACACATAATGGTATATGCATATTATTTACCAGACACTTCTAACCTCCAATAAACCCCCCCCCCCCTTCCTGTAATTACCTCCAGAAAAAGGACTAAACGCCCGTTCGGTAAAAGCAAGTGTAAGCACACAAGTTTATCATATAACACACGTGGAAGTGAAACAGACACAGGGCTTTGTCATGGTTCTGTTCAGAAGCTGTAATTCATGATTTGGTAAGGTACAGAGAACAGTGCAATGTAATACAACAATCTCGGAAATAACGACTCTACAATTTGTCTATATTACACCATATAAATATACAGAGAATGCAGCTATATGTCTCACCAGGAGCATTGACTGTGTCAGCACCTCTCAAACCGGAGGGGCCCACCCATAGAATAAATGTACAATCTTAACATTACAGTATGTACAAAAAAAAAAAAAATCACTTTATTTTCGTCTTTTATCCATTTTGTTTTTATTCGTTTATTTTAAACCAACCACGCGCAAAACAGAATAAAAAATAAAAACTGTACAAGAACCGTTAAAGGATTCGATTGAGGCTTAACCCCTCCACTGCTGGATATAGGATAAATAGAAGCTCTCTCCTGTCCAGCAGAGCAGGGGGGCAAACTCCCAACAGCCCCAGGGAGGCCATCGATATGCAATGTCGTCAAGTCCCTCCGGGGCTGCAGGAGTTTAATTATATGATGGCTAAAATAGAAAAACAATTGCTACAGTACTGTGTACAGAAATGGCATTTCATCTTTTTTTTTTTTTTGTTCATCCATCTTCCTAACAAATAAACATTTTCACCAGGACCTTTGCTTATTAACGTGGGACAATGACACAGCACCCCACAGATGACAATGAGGAGACGTCACAGCCTTTCCACTTGTGGTGAAGGTTTCCCTGTAACCTGATTGCTTCAAATATTACACATTAATAAAATATGGCAAGTGAAAAGAAAGGCAACAACCCCAACACTACACCATTCAAGAAACATAGAACATCAGAGCGGATCGTGATATTGCAAATATAAACGTGACTCAGATGCCACCTGAAAGCCTGGTCTCTCTCTGACAAAGTAAAAAAAGTTCATATTAATAGTAATAGTGCATTAATATATATTTAAAAAAAAATGCCTTCAGTTCAGTTGAGTCTAGGACTGAGGTGTGTCATCAAGATGTTACCCATAAATGGACGAATCGGTGCTCTGATCCCTACATTAAAGCTGTGTCTTGTGCAAGGAGATGACAGAAAAGGTTCTATCTGACTTTAATACTTGTGAGTTGAGTATGAAGTAGTGCCAGTGGTGAGGAACCTACTTGTGAGTAAAGAATGGAGTAGTGACCGCGATGAGGAACCTACTTGTGAATAGAGAATGAAGTAGTAACCATGAAGAGGTACCTACTTGTGAGTAGAGAATGAAGTAGTGACCGAGGTGAGGAACCTACTTGTTAGTAGAGAATGACGTAGTGACCACGGTGAGGAACATACTTGTGAGTAGAGAATGAAGTAGTGACCGCGGTGAGAAACCTACTTGTGAGTGGAGAATGAAGTAGTGACCACGGTGAGGGAACTACTTGTGAGTAGAGAATGAAGTAGTGACCGCGGTGAGAAACCTACTTGTGAGTGGAGAATGAAGTAGTGACCACGGTGAGGGAACTACTTGTGAGTAGAGAATGAAGTAGTGATCGCGATGAGGAACCTACTTGTGAGTAGAGAATGAAGTAGTGCCGGCGGTGGGGAACAGACAGAAAGCAGGTTTGCTGTTGTGTACGTTTTGGGGTGTCATTTTGACCAAGTGCTTTGACATTGTTGTAGCTAATCTTGAGTCCAAATTTGGAGTAATGCCTGAGCGATTCGGTCAAAGATTTCCGCCATAATCTGGCAGTAATCACCCATCAGTCTGGCGTTACACTCAGAACCCTGATCGTTCCCATTTAGCCCTTTGAAACTTTGCTGGCTTCAGTCTCACTTTGCTTGTTAGCTGAAGAACTCTATCACACGTTATGTATATAATGATGAGATGCCACGGCTCTGGTCACTAGGTGACATGAATGAGGGCTCATATTATTACCCTCAAAAATTCACTATGGGACAAGTCTATAAACATGAAAGTGTCAGCTTCTATACACACATACATGTTCACGGGTTTCATTTAAAGCAAAATGCACATTCACTCGCTCTTAGGAATTGTTATCATGGACTGTTAGCTGCAGGATGAATTGTTGGACGTCTTGAACAAAAGAGAATGGCTGATCATTCCTTAATACAGGTTAGTGTCACTGCAAAGACTATTGTATATATCTTAAGGGGTACATAAAGTGCAAACTGTAGACCTTTCATACTGAGACCCCTATTGGATGCCTGTATCTATCCCACAATACATTGCTGGCTGAAGTATTTGGACTTTTGAAGTATATCCTAAATAGTTCTTTCATAATTACACAGCTTTCTAACTACATCAAAAGTACTACTTGACAACCAAACCGCTAGTGTAGTTGTCAGCCCCGCCTTTTAGCTTTACTGTGCTTGGCTCATTTAGATTACTTTCAGCGGAAACAGCCATTTTCAGTATAGTAGGGAAGGGAGTGTCTTAACCAACTTCACAGTACAGTTGTCAGTCAGGAGCACTTTTTTGCTGCAAAATGTACTGCCTGCTAGAAACTGCCCTCACACCTTGAAATAACATGTAAAATGACACAGTTAAGAAGAGTACTCGCCCAGGATTACTGTTTAAAACCCATGCGTAGGCATTTTTGTCCTGTCTCACAGTAACAAATTGTCCCTGTGTAATGGCAAGAGAATCCTCTTCATACTGCATCATGTTGCGTCAACATACCAGCACAAAAAAGGTCCTTGGGGGCTACGTACCAGTGACAGTAACTACATACACTGCTCTGTGGTGATAATCTTTGGAAGGGTGCAAGCAGATGTAAGATTACAGATAAACAGACATTGTCAGGTGATCATAAAACAAAAGGTTTTGATTATTCCTCTCACCCTGGCCTGCCCATACACGTACAAACAGACGTAACACACATAATGATCCCTAGGACTACGCAAAACACTTGAACTTAAGGCAGATAACGAGAAATAAATATGCATATATTGCGGTTTCTCACGGGCGGCGGTTACATTCCATCCTTTTACTTCATTGGGGTCATCAGTGAGGCATGAGTCACCTTGTACAATATGCCAATTAGCGTAGAAACCTCATCTGCACAATTGGGTAAGATTATAAGGAGTAGATACCTAATTGGTTGTTCTAAATTACAAGGTTGGGGGGGAGGGGGGGGGGATAGCTCTAGGAAATAACAGTATATGATCTATCACCCCATTAAAATGACCAAACCTCACTGCAAATGAATAAGTGACACTGGACTCTAGAATGGAACAATGACTCCGAGGCCTTTGCTAGAACTGAAGCACAAGAGACGGCTGCTGTAACCCATGGCAACTGATTCTCAATCCCCCCCACCGTTTGCGTGTAGAAACTACTAATGAACGGAGGGAAACAGGAATTCCTTTTTATATCTCCATCTTCCATAGATGCAGCCTTACACATATGCAAGTATTTGGCAACAAAAATAAATAGGTCAATATAAAAACAACAACAACAACAACAACATGTAACATATAAAACAAAAGCAAAGGAAAAAAATAAAAATACCAGAGGAAAGTAAAAAATATTGTATTCTATTTTTTCTTTCTTTCCTCCCCTGCCCTTTTTGCAGCTCACTTGTTCTCCAAAATAAAACCTGCACTGCTGTGAATGTATTGCCAGGAGGTGCAAAGAAAGATGGGGAGCTGAGTAAAGACTTCCAGTCAGGTTGCCCGAGGCTCCTGCACGGGTAATCCTTCCGTTCCCCATCTGTTAGTCCTTTTTCTCCCCCCATAAATCTATGGCGTCAATGTGGATCTCATGAGAAGGCGATCAATAAATTATAAGCATTTAGAAAATATATATTATATATATATATATATATATATATATAGCTATATCTATATTTAGAGATTAAAGGTAGACTTAAATAAAATTAAATTTTTTTCAGTTTTTCTTTTCTTTACCAAAAAAAGACATGTCTGTTGGAGGCTAAAGGATTCCACATTCGTTTACCGTTTGGCTACCAAACAGAGGGCAACAGATCGTGCCTTCCTTTCTTGCAGAACATTTACTTCTACAATATACCACCCAGGAGACTCAGCCCATCGTGCACACACATCAGCTGTCACATTGTACCTGTGACCTTGTAGCACTGATGCTTGTTTACCCAGAAGCCTTTGCCACAGGAGCGCCGTTCGCCTGACAACGAAAGACACAGAAATAAAAACACATACATCAAAGGCACACCCCTCATTTTCCACAGTTCTTGTATTCCTACGTTGCTCCCAGAAAAAGAAACATCCACAGGAGCGAGCTGACAGGATTTCCTTTTTCAGTTTTATAAAAAAAAAAAAATAGTATTAATAATAAAAAAATGACATTCCACAGGTATGAAATAAAGTAAAAATCATGTGTTAAATCTATTGAGTTCATGACGGGGGTTTTGTTTTGTTCATTTTTTCCCCTGGAAAAAAAATGGCTTATCACTGCGATGCGCAAACACAAAAAATGAAAACTCTGTTTCCTCGTTGCATCCGTTTGAAAAGGGAAAGAAGAACATATCTGAGAAGGGGAAAAATACAAACAAAAACCCCCAAAAACACTTATTTAGAAAAAAGTATTAAAAATAAAACAAGTTTGTTTTGTAGAGTGTGTTGTAACTTTCTTATGGCAACAAACTCCTATTCTGTGCAAAGTATCTGAATAATCTACAGTAATGTGTTTGTTCCCCTTGAGAATAAAAAAAATAAAAATAAAACAATAAAAAAAAAATGAGTTACAAAAAAAAAGGCAAAAAATAAATAAATATGCAATTGGAAATAAACCACATTTTGATCTCTGTTTAAAACAGTTCTGTGTGTGTTAAATAACGTCTGAAAGTTTTAGGTCAGCAAAGTTCAGGACTCCACAGGGGACGTGTTACTATCGTCAGTCTGTTCTACGTGTCCGTCCTGTGTCGTGGCATCCTCCTCGGTGTCCGGCTGGTGCTCCGGGATTACAGAGGTCTGTGGAGGATCCTCTTCTTCCTCAATGCCACTGTTTCTGTCCTTATCGGACTCCTCTGCCTCTTCCTCCAAAGTCAGCTCAAACTGAAACTTGCCAATGCAGCCATCCTCATCTTTGTCATGGTCATCGGGTGGTGGAGAGGGACTCTGAGGTATCATACCCTGGTACCAATCCCTGTTGTCCTCTAAAGTGTCAAGGATGTCCTGAGCGTCCGGGTGAACGAGGTCCGACCAGGTCTCCCACAGAGGGTGGACAATGTAATCTATGAAGCCGACCTGTTAAGAGAAATGTAAAGGGTTCAGACTACTGTCAAATAGCTTCTACTGGCAAATGTATTATAACCATAAAGCTTCGGAGATATATAGTGAAAGTATAAGAAAAAAGCATGATAATGAATACTAGTGTACACTTCAGTATCTGTTCACGGGGACATCAGTAGACTTCTGTGGAGATTTTCACCACTGATGATTTAGGCATTTGATTGCCAAGTGCTGGGCATCTGCACTGCAGACCTCATCCCGCTGCCGATGCTTTTCTAAACATCTGGCCGCTGACATCGATGGTGCCACACCATCGTTAAGAAAAAAAACAAAAAACCTGGAGGTGGGTGACCTAACTTTTTGAAAACTTTTTGTACTTGCAACCGGGACCAACTCCCTGACTCACTGCCACATTTATCTGAGCATTACGAGTGTATGGATGGTGTAATGGTTCGCATTACTGCCTCTCAGCACTGAGGTAATTGGTTCGATTCCCACCATGGCCCTGACTGTGCGGAGTTTGTATATTCTCCCCGTACTTGCGTGGGATTCCTCCCACAATCCAAAAATATACTGGTAGGTTAACTGGCTTCCAACAAAAATTAACCCTAGCGTGAATGTGTCGGTGTGTACATGTGATACGGAATACAGATTGTAAGCCCCACTGGGGCAGGGACTGATGTGAATGGGAAAATATTCTCTGTAAAGCGCTGCAGAATATGTGTGCGCTATATAAGTAACTGGTAATATCAGGATTATGGTACTTACCGATAAATCCCTTTCTCCGATTCCACAGGGGACACTGGAGCGCAGTTACAATGGGGAAATAGTAGGCAGTAACTGGGAGCTGGCACTTTAAAACTCAAACACTGTGGCTAGCTCCTCCCCTACTATGTCCCTCCTCCAAGCCAGTCTACGTAAAACTGTGCCCGAGGAGAGCTGGAATAAACTAAACTAAACTAAACGCCGCCATGTAAACCAGGATAACACGAAACCAACTTGGAACCTAACAAAAGGTTAACCTGAAACAAACAAGCAGTTACATAGTGATCTGCGAACCGTTAAGCGAACAAGGAGGAGACAGCGCTGGGTGGGCGTCCAGTGTCCCCTGTGGAATCGGAGAAAGGGATTTATCGGTAAGTACCAAAATCCTGATTTCTCCTTCATCCACTAGGGGACACTGGAGCGCAGTTACAATGGGGACGTCCCAGAGCTCCCAATACGGGCGGGAGAGCGCTGAGAGTCCTGTAAAACCGCTCGGCCAAACTGTGACGCAGAGGCCGCAAAAGTGTCAAACCTGTAAAATTTGACAAACGTACGTCCGCCCGACATAAAGAAGTCATGGAGACCCCATGGGCAGCCGCCCACGAAGGTCCCACAGAACGCGTAGAGTGCACTGAAATTGAATCCGGAGGTTCCCGAGAAGCTGCCAAATAAGCCTGTCTGATGGTCAGCCGAATCCATCGCGACAAAGTCTGCTTAGAAGCCGGCCAACCACGGCGGGTAGCATCGTATAAAACAAATAAGGAATCGGACTTCCGAATAGCCTTAGTCCTATCCACATAGATCTTGAGCGCTCTGACTTCGTCCAATGATCTTGAATCCGGAGAGTCTACCGAGAGAGCCGGAACCACAAGTGGCTGATTGATGTGAAAATCGGACACCACCTTAGGTAGAAAAGACATGCGAGTACGGAGCTCGGCCCTATCAGCATGAAACACCAGGTAAGGAGGACGACAAGAAAGAGCCCCAAGTTCCGACACCCGTCTAGCCGAAGCGAGAGCCAGGAGAAGAACCACCTTCCAGGTGAGATATTTCATCTCCACTGACTCCAGCGGCTCAAACAACGAGGATTGCAGAACAGCGAGAACCAGAGTGAGGTCCCATGGTGCTGTTGGGGGGGCGAAAGGGAGGCTGTATACGTAAAACCCCCTGAAAGAAAGTCTGAACTTCTGGCAGCAAGGCTAACTTTTTCTGGAAAAAAAACGAAAGAGCCGAGACCTGCACCTTTAGTGAACCCAGTCTTAAGCCTGCCGAAAAACCCGCCTGCAAAAACCTGAGAAGGCGGGCCAAGCGAAAAACTGAAGGAGAAAACTGTCGATGTTCACACCAGGCTACATAAGCCTTCCAAATACGGTAGTAGTGAGACGATGTGACTGACTTTCTAGCCCGAAGCATAGTAGGTATAACTGTATGAGGAATCCGCTTCTTTTTCAAGATGGCCTTCTCAACAGTTACGCCGTCAAACGTAGCCTGCGTAAGTCTGGATAAAGAAAAGGACCCTGTTGCAGAAGATCATCCCGTAGTGGCAGGGGCCAAAGCTCGGCTACTGACAACAGGCGGAGGGTGGAGTACAAAGTTCTGCGCGGCCAATCTGGAGCCACCAGGAGGACCAGAGCGTTTTCTCTCTTGATGCGTTGTAGAACCCGAGGCAACAGCGGGAAGGGAGGAAAGAGGTAAACGTACCGGAAATTCCAAGGAGCGGTGAGGGCATCCACGCCCGCCGCCGCCGGGTCTCACGTTTGAGCGTAATAAAGAGGCAGCTGATGGTTCAGGCGGGACGCCATGAGGTCGATCTGTGGTCTTCCCCACCGGCGGACAAGCTGACAAAACACCTGGGGATGGAGTGACCACTCTCCCGGGTGCATGTCCTGTCGGCTGAGGTAATCGGCTTCCCAATTTTCCAGTCCTGGAATGAATATCGCCGAGAAGGACAGCACATACTCCTCCACCCAGAGAAGTATGTTGGTGACCTCCCTCATCGCCGCACGGCTGAGAGTGCCGCCCTGACGGTTGATGTACGCTACCGTTGTGGCGTTGTCGGATTGAACCCTGACCGCGCAGCAGGTGATGTGCCTGAAGTAGGGCGTTGTATACCGCCCGTAGTTCGAGAATGTTTATCGGGAGAGCGGATTCGTGAATCGACCAGCGTCCCTGGAACCGATGTTCGAGGGTCACTGCCTCCCAGCCTCGCAGACTTGCGTCCGTGGTGAGAAGAGTCCAATCCCACACTCCGAACCTTCTTCCTTCCAACAGATGTGCCGACTGGAGCCACCAGAGAAGCGACGACCGTGCCTTTGGAGATAGCGTCACCCGCTGATGAAGAAACAGATGAGATCCTGACCACTGATGTGGAAGACACAGCTGAAACGGTCGAGAGTGAAAGCGACCGTATGGAAGAGCCTTCGAACGCCACTACCATCTTTCCCAGAAGGCGAATGCACAGATACACTGACACCCGACGGTGCCGAAGGACCAACCTTACCAGCGTCTGTAAAGACAGGATCTTGTCCTGAGGAAGGAAAACCTTCTAACGGACCGTGTCGAGAATCATTCCAAAAAACAGCAACCGTTGTGAGGGGCATAAGTGAGACTTCTGGAAGTTCAGGATTGTCAAAGTCAGAAAAATGTCTCAATGCACGTTGCCATATTTGCACCGCACACTGGTCCGCGCTGCGCGTGCGTGCGCTCTCCCGTGGATGCGCATACCCGCAATAACGTGCACTCGCAGGCGCGGTATGCGTATTTACGGTAGAGTTTATGTGGTCGTAGCGTGCGACTCATTCGTTACATATTTTCACAATTAATGTAGTTTATAGATCATGGTCCCTTTGATAGATTCTGAAAGTTTGGTTAAAATACAATGTCCCAGAGCTGAGGAATCCCTCTTTATATCGTACGAAGGGTCTAACAGGAATCATACAGCAGTGTTTGGTACCCATCGGAAGAGTATTTAATTAGCAATATTCCGGTGTTGGTTTGGAGCGTATTAATCGCTCGTGCGAATAGTTATGGACATAAGAAGTTTATGTCCATTTCTATTATTTACACATACTCAGGTATGCGGCGGGAAACCCAGTTTCCCACCCACCTGAGCTGTTGGAAATCGTCACAGCCCACCTGTATGAATCACCCTATGACCTTTTGTTATGATGCAGGGCCGAATTCCTTCGGCCAATGGACAATGGGATTGTAGGACCAGGAGATTGCATTGTGTGTGGGGCATAAATAGGCAGGCCGACCACATCCAGCTCTCACTCTCTCATCAACGGTTATCTGCTGATAGCCGGGAGCTGGATATCGAGGCGCAGGCGATCATACCCTTTGTGCGTAAGTTTCTCTCCGTTATCATTGTCTTTCTGTGAGCCAATTTCTCTCATCTCATCTCTCCCTCTCTCTCTCTCTCTCTCTCTCTGTTCTGTTCTCTCATATCTCCCCTAGACTAGGCTAGTATTGTATTGTATTAGATAGTATTGTATTGTATTGCATTTAGGTCAGTGTAGTATTGTCTTTTTGTATTTATTGTTTAGTTCTGTGGTTAGGAAGTCTCTGTTATATTGTAGTGTATCATATGTACTGTTATCCCCTTTTACAAGTATATTAGATATAATACAGTTAATAGGCCTTGGAACCTAAACCAGTATCTGTGTATTTTCTATAGTGATAAGTGTTCACTTGAGCGTCGGTGACGCTCAAGCAGCTTTGTAGATAGTCAGGTTACACAAGGTTGCACTTACACCCTGTACTCACATTAAGGTATTCAGTGTATTTCATTGGTATAAGGTTTTAACATAAAGGTATAGTGTTGTAAGCGTCTGCATCGCTGGTGACCTCCTCGTGGTCTCGAGCGTATGCTACGCTACAGCGAATCATTCCCCTAGACATAACCAATAACGTGTCCTGTGATCACTGGGCCGTGAGCGAACGTGACGCTTGAGCGTCTCGCCTACGGCTGAGCGATCGCTACGCAGATAGCGTACCATTACGGTACTTCTTAAGTAAACAGCGTACAGTGTTCTTAGCTTCATAAAGGGTTGTTTATACGACAAAGGAATTTAGCATTGTCAATTGCGGGCTCGTCCTATACTTCTCACATCTGCACTAGGTAGATCAGCAGACATTATCCCCCAGCAAAGGGTGGGAGATTGTCTCATAGTGCTGGCGGGATAAGCGTCTGCTTCGCTTAGATAAAGAGTGCTGAAGGAACCCGGTAACCGGAAGTAAGAACAAAACGCTTGTGTCTTTTAAAACTGTTTTATTTCTCTTCTGTCTTGCGTATACACGCACGCATACATATATCTGCATTTCTGTTTCATTTTCGTATATCACTATTCCTGTTTGCCAATTTTATAGTTGATAGAAAGTGCTAAAAAGAGATTTGCTGTTATTTCATAGTAGAGGTAATAGTTAAAGTATAGAACAAACACACGGTTTGTCTGAGATACAAGGCAGTCAGTGTGGATTGCGGTAGATGATCAGGGATCATTTACATTGATAAAAATATATTGTGTTACGGTGGATCTTTGCATTGCGTACACGTGTCGCTAACAAAGACTAGCGTACGCAATCCAAAGGCAGACGCACGCAGCGTACATTACGCAATGTAGCGTCCGGTTACGCCCACGTAGCTCAAGTTGTGATAAAGTGAAGTAACGCAAAGGCGATAATTAACGCACAGCGGTAGATAACGCGAAGCGGTAAATAACGCAAATCTATTTTTTGGAAAATCTGAAATTTAGTTTAACAGATCCTGCTCCTAATTGGTAACACTTTTGGCCTAAAGACAATTTCTGCGCAGAAATAGATATAGAAACAAAGTGTACATGTGTTGAGTGAGTGTGTTTTGTATACAAAAGTTTATATAACTTTAAGGTGGAACCAAAAGGAAAGCCGGGTACTCGTCAAGGGACATACGTGTAAGTGACATATACGGTGGCTAGGGAGGCATCCCTGGTTAAATAATATTTGAGCATTAGAGTATAGCGGACCATAAGGTAACAAGACCAGGAGGTCATAAGGGAACAAGACCAGGAGGTCATAAGGTAACAAGACCAGGAGGTCATAAGGAACAAGACCAGGAGGTCGTAAGGTAAAAGGTCCGCTATAAAAGTCCAGTGGCACAACGCCTGGGGTGTTGGTGCAGAACCCATATAGGCCATAAGCTCTGGCTGAAGGAATCGCAGCCGGAAACATAGATTCCATTGATCTTTCAGTACATGACAAGTAGTGCTCGTATACTGAACGATTGGACCGCACGTTATTGTGTGCAGTAGTTAGTAATCTGACCTAATACCATTAGAGTAAAGTGGTCACAAACGCTATCTGTACATTCTGACGTGATTTGTGTAATTTTTTATTTTTGGAAGGGAAGTTCGCTGGTCACTCAGGAACTATCTAACAACCCCAACTTTACTGGAAAGAGTAAGTGTCCTGCGGGTAACCCTCATATGTTCCAGTAAATAAAGGTTCACAGGGGCCCTAGGTTGGGTACAGCAGCTCTGGCTACAGTGATTGCAGCACAGGCCAACGTGGGCGAGAAGTAAGTGGGGTACTTGATAAACCACCACCGCCGGCCTGCCCAAGGACATCTTGGTTTGTTTGTAAGGGTTCGCTGAAAGCCTTGATATTCAAGGAGGAATAAGCAACGCCTGCAGATTATGGGGGCCATTTGCTCAGGTAGGGGGCGATCAACCCTGGTTCAGGTTGATTCTGTGAACCGACCAGTTGGGTCGGCACGATATGTAATGTGTGAAAAATACGGTAGTCACACAGAGGTTTTATGTGATGAATGGGAGAGAATGACAGTACAAGACAGGGACAAATTCCCAAGAATAGGTAGCTTCAGTCCAGAAGTGTTACAAAATTTAAGGAGGAGGATATGTCTCGTAAAATCAGCAAAGAGACGAATTCAGCATCATGATTGTTTACAGTTATGGCACCAGGAAGGTGAGATACAGAGAGGTTTGGCTCTGGCGGCGGGATCTGGGGCAGTCAGGAAGTTGATTGCCACAGCTCCTCCTCCACCATACATTGCAGGAGAGAAGTTGATTGCGGAGAGAAACGCACTGGGTTGTAAAACACAAACTCTTAGTAACACTGTAAATGTTAATGATGTTAACCAAATAACTCATGCAAGTATTAACCCGTGCAAGATGTACCCTGTTTTGAACCTTCCTCAGGAGTGTGATCAAGAAGACGATTCAGCAACAATTTCAGCTCTCTCTCTTGCAGCCACCATAGCAGAGACCACAGTAGGCACAGCGACACCCACGAGATTAGTGAAAGCCCCTAGCGGAGGGATAGGTGAGGTCGTGTCAACGGGTAAGTACGGCACCATGCACTACACTGAAACAATTGTACCACAACAAGCTGTAGAATCTACACAGGAAGAGGCTGTTAGAATTGCTCCTGTAAGGGTAATAGCAGTTCCCAATGGAAAAACAGATGTGTCTGGAGCCACTCCCATAAGGAACATTGCCATGTACACTCCATTTTCCAGAATGGAATTAAGAACAATAGTGTCCGAATTTCCTGACCCCAGGAAGGATTTAGTTGCTAGCCAAAAATACATCAGGGATTTAGGTAACACGGTAGAACCCAACAACAAGGATTGGCAGATACTGCTAAGAGCTTGTTTACCTTCCAATGTTGATGCAACTCAATTTTTAGCTGATTGTGCATTGGATAAAGATGTACCGCTTACAGACGTGTACAACAAGGATAATGTAAAAAGGATAAATTTACAGCTAAAAGAGTATTTCCCTGCCGTTGTTAAATGGAATAAAATATTTTCCATTAAGCAAAAGGAGTCCGAAACGGCAACAGAATATTTTCACCGGGCACTATTAGAAATGGCAAAGTACACTGGTATAGAAGACATTAAGACCAACCCAAACCATCGAGAAGTAGCAGTATCTGTACTGATGGATGGTTTGAAAGAAACATTAAAAGCTAGGGTACAGACCACGCAGCCATGTTGGCGAGGTCTGTCAGTGTCCACCTTGAGAGAGGCTGCTATTGATCACGACAGAAATATCACTAGGCACAGGGAGTCGCAAAGTGATAAGTTGATGTCCGTAAGTATACAGGCGCTGACCACAAGGCAGCCTGCGTATGTACCACCGAATCCTGTGGGTAAGGCAAGTGTAATAACATGTTTTTCTTGTAACAGACCGGGACACTTTGCACGAGAATGTAGAACAAAGAATGTACAAAGGTCTTTTCAACCCCCTAGACAACAACACAACACACGACATTGGGAGCAGGGTCCACAGAGGCGGAGTTTTGAGCCACATACAGGGGAAACAAAAAGATATCCCCCGAACAGAGATTGGCATGCCTCTGGTAGTTCCCAGCTAACTCCCTCACAAGTAGTTGCTGCCAGCGGGATTCAGGGAGGTCAGCATACCCAATAGGGGTGTGGCCATACCTGTAATCTGCAGCCAGTTAAGTTGATTGCCAGTCTTGGAAGCGAACCAGAGATTGCAATCAATGTGGCTGGTAAAACTTTAAACTTTCTTGTAGACACAGGGGCGGCCAAGTCAGTGATAAATTCGACAGTGGGCATGAGAACCACTGGTAGGACAATTCCAGCCATGGGAGTAACAGGAGTAGTCCAGCACTACCCTGTTAGCAAACCAGCCGAGATTACAATAGGGCCTTTGCATACCAAGCATTCCTTTTTGCTGGCTGCATCGGCACCAACTAATCTCCTGGGGAGAGACTTACTATGTAAAATGGGTTGCGTCATTTATTGTACCCCTGAAGGTGTATTCTTGGACATTCCTGAGAATCACGCTCAGGAAGTACGAGACATGTTAGACTCCCCATCAAAATTAATGTCACATTCCATTATGACAAATAGGAATCCATCCCAAGTAGAAGAGATGATATCTCAGATACCAGAGTCACTTTGGACAAAAGATGGACAGGACACTGGATTAATGGCAAACGTAGCTCCAGTAGTTGTACAAGTAAAAGATGGTAGGATAGCTCCAAAAATCCCACAATATCCTCTGAAGCCAGAGGTGGAGTTAGGAGTTTTTCCCGTAATAGAGCGCTTGCTACAACAGGGCATTCTAGTAAGAACGTCCAGCACCGCAAATAGTCCCATCTTCCCTGTTAAAAAGAGTGGGGGGAGGGGTTACAGGCTAGTGCAGGATCTAAGGGGGATTAACAAAATAGTTGAGAGTCAGTTCCCCGTAGTGCCTAATCCAGCTGTCATCCTAATGCAAATTCCTCCCACTGCCAAATTTTTCACTGTTATTGACCTCTGCTCCGCTTTCTTTTCGGTACCTCTGCACCCTGACAGCCAATATTTGTTTGCATTCACATACAGAGGAGTCCAATACACGTG
Organism: Pseudophryne corroboree; assembly: GCF_028390025.1. Taxonomy (NCBI): domain Eukaryota; kingdom Metazoa; phylum Chordata; class Amphibia; order Anura; family Myobatrachidae; genus Pseudophryne; species Pseudophryne corroboree. The sequence continues at coordinate 83,526,937 of NC_086449.1, read as the reverse complement.
GACTCGGTTACCCCAAGGTTTCATAGATAGTCCAAGTATATTTTCTCAGGCTTTGCATGATTGTTTACAGTCTTTCCAACCAGACAGTGGATCAGTATTGATACAGTATGTGGACGATTTATTACTGTGTTCTGATTCATTGGAGGCATCCCTGAAGGATACGAAACAGCTCCTGTTTCATCTTTCAGACACAGGTCACAAGGTTTCCAAAGACAAGTTGCAATTATGCCAAGCTAAGGTAAAATACTTGGGACACTGTCTAACACAAGGACTGAGACACCTGACCGCTGATAGAATCCAAGCCATTAGAGACATGACACTGCCACAAACCCAGCAACAGATCAGGACGTTTTTAGGAATGTGTGGGTATTGCCGTAATTGGATCCCAGGGTTTTCCATATTGGCGCTACCTTTGCAGGAAATGGTCTCTTCAAACAAACCTGATCGGATTTCGCATACAGACGAATCTGAAACAGCATTTGAGAGACTCAAACAGTGCCTAACGCAGGCACCAGCACTAGGTATGCCAGACTATGGGAAACCCTTTGAACTATACGGAACAGAAAGTGCTGGGTGCGCAGCAGGTGTACTAACACAAAAACACGGTGATGCCAGCAGGCCAATTGCATACTACAGCGCTCAGCTAGACACGGTAGCGCGATCCCTCCCCACATGCTTGCGTAGCGTTGCGGCGATAGCATTGCTAGTGACGAAAAGCGAAGATGTCGTGCTAGGCCACAATCTCACAATCCATACACCGCATGCGGTATCTGCCTTATTGAATTCTGCCCAAACCAGACACGTCTCATCAGCAAGGTTTACAAGATGGGAATTGGCATTAATGGCCCCCGTAAACATCACCATAAGGAGATGCAGTGCATTAAACCCTGCAACATTTCTCCCAGGTGTGCCTGGTCAGACACAAAGGGTGGAAGGTGAGAGTGATGGGGAAGGAGGATTTAATGCAAAGGAAGATACACATGATTGTATGGAATATTTGACCCAAAATTTTACCGCAAGGCCTGACATCAGTGACAATCCACTGGAAGATGCAGAACTCACGTTCTACACGGATGGTAGTTGTCACAGACAGTCAGACTCGGGAGACTTGTGTACTGGATACGCAGTCGTAGATGACCAAGACACCATAGAAGCGGAACCGCTAGGCCCACCTCACTCAGCCCAGGTTGCTGAACTGGTCGCCCTAACCAGAGCATGTGAATTGGCTAAGGGCAAATCAGCCAATATCTACACCGATTCTAGATACGCCTTCGGGGTAGTCCATGATTTCGGAGCCCTATGGCGGCTCAGAAATTTCATGACGGCGGCTGGTACACCGATAGCGCATGCAGCTCACATAAAAAGGCTTCTAACAGCGATACAGGAACCCGACAGAGTGGCTGTTATCAAATGTAAAGCACATACATATAGCCAAGACCCAGTATCCCTTGGTAACAGCCGAGCAGACGAAGCCGCAAAGCTTGCAGCTGCTACCCCCACACGGACAGGCACCACACAGTTGATGGTATTTAATACCATCAACACACAGAAGTTGTGTGAGATGCAGAATCTGTGTTCCACACAGGAAAGAGCAGTCTGGAAGGCAAAGGGATATGGCCAGGAGTCCTCAGGGCTCTGGACGGATGGACATGGTAAACCAGTGGCCCCCAGGGCATACCTTCCATGTCTGGCTGAAGCAGCTCACGGGCTGACTCATCTAGGCAAGGAGGGGATGTGCAAATTGGTAAGAGCATACTGGTGCGCCCCAGGATTCTCCTCTCATGCGAGTAAAAGAGCAATGTCATGCCTTACCTGTCTGAGAAAGAATATTGGAAAAGCAATACCTACAGAACCATCCCATATCCCACCTGCCGGCGGCCCTTTCCAGGTAATACAAATTGACTTCATTCAATTACCCCCATGTCGAAATTTGAAATATGTACTTGTTTGTATAGATGTTTTCTCGAATTGGGTCGAAGCTTTTCCAGCAGCTACAAATACCGCTATGTTTACAGCTAAGAAAATTGTGCAGGAATTTGTATGTAGATATGGTATCCCTAGAATCATTGAAAGTGATAGGGGTACCCATTTTACAGGTGATGTCTTTCAAGGAATGTGTAAATTGATGGGAATTGATAGCAAGCTGCACACTCCGTACCGTCCACAGGCGAGTGCGAAGGTCGAAAGAGTGAACAGCACTATTAAAAATAAATTGAGTAAAGTAATGGCAGAGACAGGATTGACGTGGCCAGAAGCTTTACCCATTGTTTTGTATAGCATCAGAACCACTCCCAGGTCCCCTCTTAATCTGTCTCCTTTTGAAATCTTGTTTGGTCGACAACCGCATGTCATGATTAACCCTCAGGATGATTTGAAATGTAACAATGAAGTAACTGTAAAGTACTTGATTAACATGAGTAAACAGTTGAGGAATCAAAATGATAATCTGAAGTTGGTGATTCCTGATTTACCAGATAGTAATTGTCATGACATTGAACCTGGGGATTATGTAATGATACGAAATTTTCTACGCTCAGGTTGTCTTATTGATAGATGGGAAGGACCATACCAGGTCTTATTGACTAGCACCACAGCATTGAAGGTTGCTGAGAGAGAGACTTGGGTCCATTCATCCCACTGCAAAAAGGTTGCTGATCCAGAGAAGTCCCGTGATAAGGAACAGACGGTAGAGGTTGTATCGCTGGAGTGTCTGTTCCAGGAGGACTGAGGCGGCACCTGAGCCTTGAAGACCGAAAGCAGTTGTCGACTCCCTTCTCCCTTTTATTGTTTTTCTCCACTTCCCAGCCCCTCTCCCTTAAAATTTCTTTTTCCCCCTTCTCATTCTTCTCTATTTCCTCCTCAAAGATGGACTTGCCCCAAGAGACTGTGATCCGGATTTTGATGTTAACCATGATGTTGACCAGAGCAGTCTGTTCCGGCGAGAGTACCATAGAGGTCGAGAGAGGTTCTGGAATGGGTTCCGATTATGATGATGGAGGCGTAGTTTTCCAAGATCAACCAAACCAACAAGCAAAGGCGAGTATCAGAAAACGATCCGATAGAAGAAATTGTGATGGATTGTTAGCTGAAGAAAATTGTATCTGTAGGCTCTGTGATAATCTGGTTGAAGATGGATGCATAAAGAAATGCCAATCTAGTTTTAATATCCATATAGACCGGCATCCATTGAGTGACTATCACTCCTTAGTGGGTAACGTGTTAAACCAAACAGATTGTTGGGTATGCTCTCAAGTACCTCAGGGTCACAGCAAATCAGGGCTAGTACCATTTCCTTTAACGTTAGGGGAGGTACTTGAGCTAAGTGGTGGGAGACCGGTGGACCGGAGGTTTAACATCTCCAGCCCTCCTAGTTTGAAGCTCCACCAATACCATGTGGATAGGTCCCTCTTATGTTTTAACATCTCCAATCCCAGAAAACCGGGAAATTGGGAAGTGTCATGGAGCAACCTTACCATGACCTTTTCACACAGAGCAGATAGAATGCCTACAGATACAGAGCTCGTACGCCATATAGCCAGTAGAGGAAAATCTTTCCGGTATCGATATACCTTAGGAAATAGGATTACTAGAGTTGGAGAGGTATCACCAGGATACTGTGCACATATCGTACAAACCGATACGTGCATTAAGCAGTTGGAAGAATTAGGGTCAGGAGATTTCACCTGGAAGGTTTGTAACATGGTCATGTCCTTCTCCGTCCCTTATGTTCTCCCCGATGATGCATATTTCATATGCGGGAGAAAGGCGTACAAGTGGCTTGCCCCAAACTCTGAAGGATTGTGTTACATTGGAAAAGTATTGCCTGAAGTGATGACTGTTACACATGACAAAATGAAGGACATACACCGTGGTGCCCAAGCTCCTTATACCCACACTCATTACGAGCACCGAGTTAAAAGACAACTGTCAGAAAGGTTAGAGCATCCGGCCTCTGATCTTATCCATGAATCCACCGGGATTCAGGTTCTGGTAGCGTTAGATTTCACTCGTACCGCTCGGGGAGTGATGAATTATAAATACATTTCCGCACTCGCCAATTTGTTAGATAATATCACTGAAATGTATGATGACACGTTTAGATACACTGGAAGAGAACTTCAAGCTTACAAAACAGAACTAGTTCAGCATAGGATGGTTCTTAATTATCTTACAGCAGTAACAGGCGGATATTGTGTTACATTGGCAACACAGTACGGCATAAAGTGTTGCACGTATATCACAAATAGCACCGAGGATCCGGTAGAGGTCATAGACCAAAAGATGGACGATATTCTGCAATTAAAGTGGGAATTTCGTCGAAAACACAATCTCACCCTTGCTGCTGTAGGTAATGAGCTGACTGGTTGGGTGTCATGGTTGAACCCGCGAAATTGGTTCTCCGGTTTGGGAGACTGGGCTCAAGGAGTCATAATGGATGTTGGAAAGTTTCTACTATGTATCTTGGGTGTCGTTATATCGATTGGATTGATATTTAGATGCGGGCAGGCTTTAATGAGGTGCAAACAAAGTACAAAAGTGATGAGCTTGAGGAGTGAGGAAACCGTAATTAACCTGGATTTGATTTATGACCCAATGATAGAAACCAGAATGTGATGAAAATGCGATTATACGGTCCGTTTCTTTCACCTGTTTTTCTGCTTTTCTCCCAGATACAAAGACCCCCTTGGACGAGGAAGCTGACGAGACGAGATGTATACAGACAACGGATTGACCAAAGAAGAAGATTTGACAACTTTAAATATGGACACTTGATGAACTTTGCCATGGATCCCCAGTTTCCCTAGTATCTTTAAACTCACGCTAGCCCAACATTTTTGTAAATCTGATGGCTCAGACAAAGCTATTTGCTCATGCCTAAGGAGCAATACAGCGCAAAGAAGACGACTCTCAACAGATACCGAAAACAACTTCGACGACAGATGTACATTTCCCTGACATAGAATATCATTGCATTTTTCGTAAGTGTTCTGTATCTTCATCTCTACAACCCTCAGGTAACGACACACATAGACGATAGGGAATACAGGCACAGATATCAGCAACCACATACCTCCCCCATTCATGTATCATCAACTAAAATGTGCATCCCCATTTTGTTACAACCACAGCCGAAATGAGCTCGGTAGAGTTTGACAGCCCATCCACAGACCTGTACCACAGGATAAGAAGGAATTCAAATGTATACTTCGCAATACCTCGAAGCTTGATTTACAACACGTACGGCACGATGATACATGACCCCCCAAACATGGATTCATACACACATGCTTCTGCTATCTCACTAGGTCATACCCTCTTCACACCTTCTCCTCTCTCCTCCCCTACCCAACCATGGAAATCAATTAACCCCTGACTTACATTTTTCTCCTTAAATGTTTTGTGGCAGTTATTATTGACTGCCAAAGGGTGGACTGTCAAAGTCAGAAAAATGTCTCAATGCACGTTGCCATATTTGCACCGCACACTGGTCCGCGCTGCGCGTGCGTGCGCTCTCCCGTGGATGCGCATACCCGCAATAACGTGCACTCGCAGGCGCGGTATGCGTATTTACGGTAGAGTTTATGTGGTCGTAGCGTGCGACTCATTCGTTACATATTTTCACAATTAATGTAGTTTATAGATCATGGTCCCTTTGATAGATTCTGAAAGTTTGGTTAAAATACAATGTCCCAGAGCTGAGGAATCCCTCTTTATATCGTACGAAGGGTCTAACAGGAATCATACAGCAGTGTTTGGTACCCATCGGAAGAGTATTTAATTAGCAATATTCCGGTGTTGGTTTGGAGCGTATTAATCGCTCGTGCGAATAGTTATGGACATAAGAAGTTTATGTCCATTTCTATTATTTACACATACTCAGGTATGCGGCGGGAAACCCAGTTTCCCACCCACCTGAGCTGTTGGAAATCGTCACAGCCCACCTGTATGAATCACCCTATGACCTTTTGTTATGATGCAGGGCCGAATTCCTTCGGCCAATGGACAATGGGATTGTAGGACCAGGAGATTGCATTGTGTGTGGGGCATAAATAGGCAGGCCGACCACATCCAGCTCTCACTCTCTCATCAACGGTTATCTGCTGATAGCCGGGAGCTGGATATCGAGGCGCAGGCGATCATACCCTTTGTGCGTAAGTTTCTCTCCGTTATCATTGTCTTTCTGTGAGCCAATTTCTCTCATCTCATCTCTCCCTCTCTCTCTCTCTCTCTCTGTTCTGTTCTCTCATATCTCCCCTAGACTAGGCTAGTATTGTATTGTATTAGATAGTATTGTATTGTATTGCATTTAGGTCAGTGTAGTATTGTCTTTTTGTATTTATTGTTTAGTTCTGTGGTTAGGAAGTCTCTGTTATATTGTAGTGTATCATATGTACTGTTATCCCCTTTTACAAGTATATTAGATATAATACAGTTAATAGGCCTTGGAACCTAAACCAGTATCTGTGTATTTTCTATAGTGATAAGTGTTCACTTGAGCGTCGGTGACGCTCAAGCAGCTTTGTAGATAGTCAGGTTACACAAGGTTGCACTTACACCCTGTACTCACATTAAGGTATTCAGTGTATTTCATTGGTATAAGGTTTTAACATAAAGGTATAGTGTTGTAAGCGTCTGCATCGCTGGTGACCTCCTCGTGGTCTCGAGCGTATGCTACGCTACAGCGAATCATTCCCCTAGACATAACCAATAACGTGTCCTGTGATCACTGGGCCGTGAGCGAACGTGACGCTTGAGCGTCTCGCCTACGGCTGAGCGATCGCTACGCAGATAGCGTACCATTACGGTACTTCTTAAGTAAACAGCGTACAGTGTTCTTAGCTTCATAAAGGGTTGTTTATACGACAAAGGAATTTAGCATTGTCAGGATCCACCCGTGCCGAACCAGAAGGTCCTGCGTTATCCGGATATTCTGAAGTAAAAGCTCCGCCGAGCGCGCCTTTATGAGCAGATCGTCCAGATAGGGAACAATCGTCACACCCTGCTCCCGAAGTAGGGCCATCATGACCGCCATGACTTTTGTGAACACTCTGGGAGCAGAAGAGAGACCGAACGGAAGGGCCTGGAACTGGAAATAAGCCTCCTGTATCGCGAACCGGAGAAAAGCTGTCACAACTGAGGGCTGGAGACCGTGACTGGGAGCCTCAGTTGTAGGGGCTGACGGGTATTTGAACTTAGGAGGAGCTATGTGACTCCTGGACATGCGTAATGACAGTAGCAATGAATGCCCGAGGGCGTGACCACGACAACTGGAAATGCCTTAAGTGCTTTTATTAAAATAAAAAGTCAAATAACGTGCAAAAGAATAATAGAAAGTCACACGTGATAATTAGGTGCACAATTGGTAAAGACCAGTAACCTGGAATATGGAGGAAAGTTCTGTAAACAATACATGAAGCTGGGGTTCGCTGGAAGATGAGTAAAGAAGCTGGGGTTCGTTGGAAGATGAGAAAAGAAGCTGGAGTGCGCTGGAACTGAGGAATGAAGGATGATTACTGAAAAGCAAAAGTTCAAACACAGGAATCCAAAGTAGATTGCAGAGGGTTATCACTGGAGAGTCGGGTTACACTGCAGAGTGTAATCACCAGGGAAGTCAGGCTGAACTGCAGAATGGAATTGCAGGAGAAAGTCTGTAGTGAAGCTTGTAGGCTAGAATCACAGATGACAATGAAAGCACTGACAATCTTTTGGGAGCTGGGACAGGATATTTATACCTGCTGCATAGCAGGGATTGGTCTGGCAATTATGACAAGGCTCCAGCACTGTGGATAGGAGGAATAATGTCATGTGACTGGAGTCTAACATGGCTGCCCCCATGAACACACAAAGAAGGGGAATTAAGTACTATAGGACAGGTGTAACAATGGCGATGAAGGCCGCAGTAGCAGAATCACATGCGCCCAGCGGCGCGCGGCAGTCAGCGAGACAGGAGCGGCAGCAGAGGCCCATGGAGGACGTACATCCAGAATGCAGAATGGTGTCTCAGTACCCGGATCGTGACAAAAGCCTGATGAAGAGGCCAGATGGGAACATGTAAGTATGCATCCTTGATGTCTAAGGATGCCAGAAACTCGTTTTGCTCCAAACCCGCAATAACCGACTGGAGGGACTCCATCTTGAAGGATCTCAATCAGTATTTGAGGGTATTCAAGTTCAAGTTCAGGATTGGCCTGACCGAGAAACAGGCTTGAGTAATATCCCTGTTTCCGATGCTGAGAGGGAACAGGGATCAGTACCCTTGCGGCTAGAAGCTTCTGGACCTCTGCCTGCAAGGCAACTCCTTTGTCGGAAACTGGTAAACACGTGGTGAAAAACCGACGGGGCGGAAGGGTCTGAAAATCGAGCTTGTAACCGCAAGTGATGAGATCCCTGACCCAAGCATCTGGGCAGGACTGTATACAGACTTCCTTGAAGTCCCACAGAAGAGCTCCCACCCTGTGGTCCCCCAGGTGGGAGGGGAGCTCGTCATGCGGTGGTAGTGGCGGCGGATTTAACCTCTGACTGGGTTGAGGCTGTGGAACCTCTGCCTCTACCCCTATGGCCACGGGAGGCAGAAGCTCCCCCCCTGGCCTGGCCACGAAACCTGGAAGGAGCCCGAAAGGATCGAAAGGAGGGACCCCTACAGGGCCTGCGATAGGCTGGAGCAGCAGAAGGAAGATAAGTCGACTTACCTCCGGTGGCCTGAGAAAGCCAGGCATCCAGACCCTTACCGAACAGGACCTCTCCCGTAAAGGGCAATGCTTCTGCTGCCCGCTTGCCACTGCCGCAGCCAGAGAGCTCTGCGAGCCGAAATTGCTAAAGCGGAAATCCTAGCACCGATGATGCAGATGTCCTTGGAAGCCTCGCAAAGATAGAGGGCTGACTCACGGATGTGTTCCGCCAACTGTATCAGTTGATCCGCGGGCAAATCGTCCCGAATTCCAGAGGACAATTGCTCTGCCCAAGCCTCCATCGCCTTGTTGACCCAACAACCTACCTGCGCTGGGCGATGTAATACCCCCGCCGCCGAGTAAATAGTCTTCAAGGTGGATTCCAATTTCCTATCTGACGCCTCTTTAAGCGAAGTTGCTCCCGGAACCGGCAGAACAGTCTTCTTGGACAGATGAGACACCGAAGGATCCACAATCGGAGAGGTCTCATAACGCGTCCTGCTATCTACGGGAAAAGGATAGGAAGACAACATTTTTCTTGATACCTGAAACTTCGCGTATGGATGTTTCCAGGCTGCTGTAATGAGCGCATCTAGCTCCACCGAAACTGGAAAAGTCACCGGCAAGCATTGGTCGGTGCCAAACCTTGAAGGGCGTAAGGCGTCCTGCTCCGTCTCCTCCACCTGTAATACACCTGATCGTCATCAGTATCCTGTACATCTACCACCGCCTCATCTAATTGAGGCATATCATCGTCAGAATCCTGCAACACAGAGGCTAGCAATCTCTTTTTAGAAGCCTGTGTGGGGGGACTAAAGGACGGGGCTTGGGAAGGGATTACCGCCCTAGAGAGCCCTTCCACTGATTTTGCAAGGGAAATAGCCCATGCTGGTTCAGGCTCCGGCACCGGCTGTCGGACCCGGGCCGCCTCTCTGTCTTCTCTAGAGGCCTTCAGTTCCCTAGTCAGCAGGGACATAACCTCCGGGAGCTGTGATGTCCATGCAGGGGTGCTCTGGGGTTCTGATGAGGACTGGGTAGATTCTGACCCCCCCCCCCCTCCTCACATAAATGAAGACTCTGCTTCTGAGTTGCCTTGGAGCCTTTGCCTGCCATGGCAGCACCAAGCTGTCACCCTCCCGCACACACACACACACACACACACACACACACACAGCAATAGGCAGAAGGGGAGGGAGTGGGGAGAGCAGGGAGCAGCGCAGCTACAGCAGCCCAAAGTATCCTGCACTGTACTGTGCAGTGTAAGCAGCCCTAACAAAAAAAAATACAGGTGCCCCCAGTGCCCCCTTTTTGTCCCCACTGTAACCAGCTCACTGCGTGTCCCGTTGCTTCCCGCGCTGCAGCCTCGGGAAATGGCCGCCAGTGCGCGCTGAGTCCAGCAGAGTAGAGCGGGGCTAAGCTCCGCCCCCTCCGCAAAGGCGCCAAATTTAAACTTGCTTCGCGCCTCCGGCGCGATCCCCGTGCCGGCTGTGACACAGTAAATTACACAGTATAAATAAAAGTGTGCATCCAACCACAACACTGCTTTTACTCACCCCTTGGTGAAGCAGCCCTGACACGCGCCGCACGCAGCGGTGTCCGGCCGCACATACTTACCGCTGCCCGCATCTTCTGCCGACGGAGCGGCCCCGACACGCGCCGCACGCAGCGGTGTCCGGCCGGCTCCGGAGAGCTCAGCGTCTCCCTCAGCCGGGGCCCATCCCGAGCAGCACGCAGCTGAGATGGGACCCCGCCGGCAGCTCCCGCGGTGCAGACTGGCAGTGGCAAAGCTGCCAGTCTGTGTGTGCAAGAAAGAAAATAAAATTAAAATAAAATAAAAAATTCTTCAGAGAAACCCAAAGAGTGACCAGCTCCCTCTGGGCACAAAACAAAGACTGGCTTGGAGGGGGGACATAGTAGGGGAGGAGCTAGCCACAGTGTTTGACTTTTAAAGTGCCAGCTCCCAATTACTGCCTACTATTTCCCCATTGTAACTGCGCTCCAGTGTCCCCTAGTGGATGAAGGAGAAAATAATATTTATGAGTGCATATATATATCAGAGCGGTCTCATACAGATACCGCAGCTGCTGTGTGACTCGGCTTGTGTGTGCACACTGCGGCTGAGCCAAATTCCTGTGCCGGTGAGACCTCCAGCAATGTACGGCTCTCCTGGCATGACGCAGCAAGTGAGCTTTAGCATTGCTCAGGCAATCACGCAGATGCGGGACGTCACATAAAGAAAGACGATGCCCACTAGGGTGTAATCTGCGGATGGAACACCCTGTGACTGTCCCACTGACTCTGTAATACAGTCTCCTGTTCTTGGTGGTGGTGACTGGAATTCAGTATTATTCATTATGCCAGGCTTGTGACTCTCCAGTCAGGGCCTGGCTGGGACTTGTAGTGGAAGATAGATGAGATGACCTTCAGTGTGCGCCCAATGCAAGAGAGCATCGGATCATTGGATAAATATATAACAGGCTCTCTTCATAATATGGTAGAATAACCTACAAGGTTCTGTAGTCCATAGCACCAATCAGAGTTCAGCTTTTAGCAGTTTAGTGTAGTCAGACTAGTGATAGCTGGGATCTGATTGGTTATTATCGATTACAGCACATTACTGTTCTTTGCCCCAGTGTCTTCAAAATACCTCTTGCTACGTAACAGTCCTAGAGTCAGATGTACTAAGCCTTGGAGAGAGATAAAGTAAAGAGAGATAAACTACCAACCAATCAGCTCCTACCTGTCATTTTAATTTTTTTAAAAAACTTTATTTATCAGGTTGTACAATCAGAAAAAACAGATGTAATAGAACATCCAGTTATCAGAGGAAATTTGATGCAACAAATTAAATTGTGAATGGTATAAAGCAGTGGTTCCCAACCGGGGGTACGCGCCGGACTGCAGAGTGGTACTTCAAATTGAAGCCGGTAATGGCGGTTGTGTGACCCGGCGCATGCGCAGTTGCGCATGGAGGACGCCGGGTCACACCGCCGCGACTAGATGTAGGAGCTGCTATTGTGCTCGGATCCACCTCTCCAAGTGCAACTGTAAATACATAAGTGTCTTGTGGGTCTGTGTGTGCTATTATGGCACATTGGTTACTGGTTACACTATTTTCTTGCTTTGCCTGTACAGGTTGAGTATCCCATATCCAAATATTCCGAAATACAGACTTTTTTGAGTGAGACTGAGATAGTGAAACCTTTGTTTTTTGATGGCTCAGTGTACACAAACTTTGTTTAATACTCAAAGTTATTAAAAATATTGTATTAAATTACCTTCAGGGTGTGTGTATAAGGTGTATATGAAACATAAATGAATTGTGTGAATATAGACACACTTTGTTTAATGCAAAAAGTTATTAAAAATATTGGCTAAAATTACCTTCAGGCTGGGTGTATAAGGTGTATATGTAACATAAATGGATTCTGTGCTTATACTTGGGTCCCATCACCATGATATCTCATTATGGAATGCAATTATTCCAAAATACGGAAAAATCCGATATCCAAAATACCTCTGGTCCCAAGCATTTTGGATAAGGGATACTCAACCTGTATTATGGTGACTGGTATTGCTGGGATTTGGTCATAGTAATAGCATGTTTCTATGATGTGACCGTATGGTCCTGGAGCCGACAACATTACTAACCTAACAAAAACAAACTTTTCTGGCGAGGATTTATGAGACGAGTGGGTACTCAAAAATGAAAAGCCTAATCAAGGGGTACGGGAGAGAAAAAAGGTTGGGAACCGCTGGTATAAAGGAAACAAAAAGCTTCAACTACAGCACATCAAAATGAATGAAAGATGTACACAGTTTAATAAGACTGGAAACCTAGGATACACCATTAAACAAATGGGTGCTGAGCTGGAAAATATGAGGTCCAGGGGTTCCATGTTTTAGAAAAAGACAGAGAGGTATTACAGATAATACATAAATTCCATCCTGTAAACATGCCAGATCCTGGGGAGGGGAGGACTGTTACCAGCTGGCTGCAATCTGGCACGTGACTGATGGCCCCAGGGATTTCAGTAGTCAGGAGATAAAATCATGGAGAAAACGGGACGGTAATACCCGTAAGGGAGGTAATCAAATTTCTGACATCAGGCCAGAATGAGCGGAGTTTAGAACAATCCCACCATATATGAATAAATGTGCCTTTCCCATGTACAATTCCTCCAACAGCCGGTTGGTATACTAGGGTCCCTTTTATGAAGACGGGTGGGAACATAGTACCACCTATAGAGTAATTTGTATATATTTTCACACGGAGAGATTTACAGGCTACAAGACCGCGAATCTCCTCCCAGTCTTCTGTGTCTAAGGCCAGGTACACACTACGCAGATATCAGCCCCATTTGTCCTTTCCAGGCAGATCGGAACATCAAATCGGGCAGTGTGTATGACCAAATTCCGTGCTCCTGCGGTCATAAGCAATGTCTTCTGTTCGGTCCTGCTGCAAGGTCAATCAGAAGACATCACTAACGATGCCATTATGCCAAATGCAGCATGGCATCCTCCGTCACCCCTTGCTGATGCAGGATCCGCTGGATCGGCCGACTACATATTGTTCAGATCTAACTATCATTTTTTAAATACAGCATGTAACATGACAGTTAGGAGCTGATTGGCCGGTAATTTAACTCTCTCCTCTTTATCTCTCTTCAAGAATTAGTACACAGACGCCTAATTTTTAAACTTCAAATGGGACGCTTGGGCTCCAGGCAAGAAGGGTAGGACAAGCGTACGCCATTTTCCATTTTCCTCTGTGCTACTTCTCATACATGGACTTCTGTGTACAACTATCTGACAATTGCCACATTCCTATATGCAAGATGGCAACTCCCTGACTAGGATGGGTGACTTGGGAAGTAGTAGTGAGGGCTGATTCATCACACACCCCTCCCCCATATTACAGACTGCTCACCTGTGATTTCTCCACAGAGGCCGTATGCTTGTCACACATGGGGCTGATCTCCATCCCCCTCTCCCGCTCCTTGTCTCCCTGTCTGAAGAACTCCTCCAGGATACGATCCGTCCACTGACGATACAGTTCCAGCGGTTTGGTTGGGTTGCTGAGATCGGCACAGTGCACCATGTTACGGAGGACCTGTAATGGCAGAGAGCAATGATGGAATCTAAGGGCAGGTCTGATGAGATCCAAGTTATGTCTGGGGCTTGTGCATGGTCACCTGGAGAGATAAAGTACCAATCAGCTTCTATCAACTGACGTTGATTGATTAGTTGGTACTGTCTCTCTCTCCAAGGTTTGATACTTCTCCCCAGGGGCCTGTCAGGCATACACAGCCTTTCCCTTTGTTGCTCCTAAAAACGCACCCGATTTACTTGTACTAATCTACTTGTAAACTTGTATTCCCAACATCTACACAGGTTTCCATGCCTTCTGTATGTTCACTACTGCTCATCCTTTGGGACAGGTACCTCAGTCCTGGTACCATAGGGAAAACATGTGGGGCCGGATGTAATGGAGTGCGAGACGGCCTGAGCTCCGAGACTCCGGCCGTGTTTTTAAAGCAACAACCGTTTACAAGGCAAAACCTGGTTGGTTTTGCCTTGTAAAGTTTGCTGGTTTCAAAAAAACGTACGAGTTTGGCCGGAGTTTCGGTGGTCCGGCCGTCTCACACTCCATTACATCCAGCACCACCCAGGTGGCTACTGTATAATAGGACCGTGAGTGCAGCCTCGTTATACACTGTACAATCCATGTGTTATTACTCACCTGCATCCTGTCTGTGTAATTATCTAGCAGCAACACACCAGAACTGGTCACTTTCTTGGTCTCCACCATAGTCTTCAGGTCGGCTAACAGGCTCATGTGTTTGGACATGTCAGTTGCCAGGACCTGGTGAGGTAAGAAAAATTATATCTGAAAAAACATTCTACCCCTAATTATCTATCTATCTATCTATCTATCTATCTATCTATCTATCTATCTATCTATCTATCTATCTATCTATCTATCTTATATATTTCATATCTATCTACCTATCTATTTATCTAATATGTATTTAATATATATCTATAGTGTCTATTTAATATATATTTAATATCTATCTATCTAGAGTATCTATCAAATCTAATATATATTTAATATCTATCTTATCTATCTAATATATATTTAATCCATGCCAACATATCTCTATTAGTAATGCCTGCTGATGAAGTGATTAGCAGATAGAAGCGGAGTGATGATTCTGCTACTCTGTGTAGGATGCTCGGCCCTACAACCGGGAGGAAAGGACATGCGCTAATGTCACTGGGATTTCCTCTGACACTGCGGATAGGATGGCTCCACTATATATATACATTGGGCCTTATACACGAGTAGAAGAAAATCCAGTGACATGGGGCAAATTTACCCCTGAGAAGCCATGTTGCCATACATGGGGGGCATTATGCCTGACTTTGCATGTAGCATGGTACACTCGGCAGCTTTATATATACATTGTGATTTAGAGTTGCTTAGATATGACCCTCCCAAACTTTACTGTCCACACAATTTAAATGTGCCCTCTTTGCAACTAAACATATTATTGCCAAGGCAAGGAACTGCACCTTCTGGCTGGAATCTTTCCAGTGAGGGCAGTTACCCTGTCTCCACCGCTGCACATGATGGCAGCCATGGCGGCTAGAATCCTCCATTTACATGATGTATCTAAGCACTCATCTATAGTATGGAACGGTCCGCCATGACACATCTAAGCACCAATCTGCAGTACATCACTCTTGGCTATCATGTAGCTAAGCATTAATCTGCAGTATGGCACTGTCAGGCATGGTGTACTGTAGCTAAGCACCAATCTGCGGTATGGCACTGTCAGACATGGTGTACTGTAGCTAAGCACCAATCTGCGGTTTGGCACTGTCAGACATGGTGTACTGTAGCTAAGCACCAATATGCGGTTTGGCACCGTCAGACATGGTGTACTGTATCTAACCTGCGGTATGGCACGGTCAGGCATGACGTATCTAAACATTCATTTGTGGTATGGCACGGTTAGGTGTGATGTATCTAAACCTCAATATGAGTGAGAAGGTTAAGGATCCACAGGGGTGGAACCACCTGTACATTAGTTCATGCCTGAGTAAACAGCCCAATCATTTTACACACAAAACGTATCTCTGATCCTGTCACCATGTGTGGTTATGTACAAATGCCTCATTACCATGTCGATCACCATCTTCCTCATTGTCTGGCGTTGGCGTTTCGTCAGGTTCTGGAAGATGTCACAGTTCTCCTCCTGCAGGAGCTTAAACCCCACAGCCAGGTGATGGTTCTCCAGCACAGACTCATCATTGTACATTAACGCCAGCTCTGAATCTGATTGCGAGACAAAAGAGACGTCATTAGCCAGGGATCCAGTGTGCAGGACAGCGGACTTCTAGTGCCATGAAAATGCCATAGACAGACAGAGGAACATACAGCACTGGACAGATGGAGGCCTCAGGGACCCAGTCGGCAAAGGGCAGGGGTTGCTGGATCTAGAGATGGACATTGGAATTCTGGCATCGAGTGGTTGTCGCGATGACGACATCAAATCCAGCGATGCGATGGCGACTAGCCATTGCATGGAAGCCACCCGCTGGTATTACCATCAATGCTTATAGTGTGTGCACATCACAAGCACTTTACTTCAGACCAAGCAAGGGAAGGTAACAACATTATAAGGAAGCACTGGACCCTCCTTCTACAAGATGAGGACTTGAAGACAATTCTTCCAAAGAATCCAAAGGTCCTATACGAAAGAGCAACAGAACTTGAAAATAGAACTCATTTCAAGCCACATTAAACTCAGAAAATGACAGTCAGGAACTGGGTGGGAGCCACCTCGATCCCCCCAGGTTTTAGATCCTCTGCATGCAAGCAACTCCAGACCAAAAGCAGAAAACCAACAACAGAAATAAAGTCAGCCACAAATGGAATAAATAATAAAAATAAAAGACTCCATAACACGCAACACAAAAGGAGTCTTACAGTATATGCACTTCAGTTTCCCTGCAAATTACAATATATTGGACAAGCGGTAAGGAAACTCAGACGTTTAGATCAACGAACATTTAAGAAATATTTAGAAAGAAGTAACAAATCATAGCGTTTAAGAAAGCACATGGAGGCAACATAACCGGAATCAGATTACAGGGTTGGAAAAAGTCAATATCCCTTGGAGAGCCAGAAACTATATTGCTGAAATCAACCAGGCCGAAACCAAGTGGATATACAATTTGGGAACCTTGACAACAAAAGAGCTCAATATAGACCTAAGGACCTAATTCAGACCTGATCGCAGAAGCAAATTTGTTCTCTAATGGGCAAAATCATGTGCACTGCAGGTGGGGCAGATGTAACGTGCAGAGAGAGTTAGATTTGGGTGGGGTGTGTTCAAATTGAAATCTAAATTGCAGTGTAAAAATAAAGCAGCCAGTATTTACCCTGCACAGAAACTATATAACCCACCCAACTCTAATGCTATGTACACTTTATGCGATCCCATAAGATACAATATCGTATAATATTGCATAAGATATCATATCGGATTGGATCGTGTTTACACACTACAAACGATGTCAAACGATGTCTAGAAACAAAGTAATCACTGGAGTACAAAACCACACAATATCACCTCATCAAGACTGCATGCAGTCCGACGTACGTCGTCACATGCGACCCGCGGGAGCGCGCATCGTACGTCGGATGCTGCGTACACATTATACAATATCATTCAGAAACTAACAATATCGTTCAAATCGTAAATGATATTGCATAGTGTGTACGGAGCATTACTCTCTCTGCACATGTTACATCTGCCCCACCTGCAGTGCACATGGGGGGTAATTCCAAGTTGATCGCAGCAGGATTTTTGATAGCAACTGGGCAAAACCATGTGCACTGCAGGGGAGGCAGATATAACATGTGCAGAGAGAGTTAGATTTGGGTGTGGTGTGTTCAATCTGCATCTAATTTGCAGTGTAAAAATAAAGCACTTGTACACCACTAGTAATGTCTGGCGCTAATCACTAAATACACAAATGTATATATAACTGTGGATAGGTGCATATATCTAAATACACACCCACCTCACATATATACAAACCATTAATATAAAATAAATGTATAAAAAACCAATATAATCAACAAAGCAGCGAAGAATAATTGGCTTGTGGATATAGCCAACACAATCCCACCTGGTTTAAACCAGATGTAAGCGAACAAAAATTCTATATCACTCCTCGCGCTAATAGATTAATTAGAGGCAACAGGGCATGAATAACCTCAATCCATTTATTCTTTTATGATATTATTTAATATCCATGAAATCAATCATAAAAAATACAAAAAAAAGACATCACACAAATTGACTTAATTAATATGCACATATATAAAACCCCACTATAAAACCTAATATATCATAATATTAATATTGAGCATAAGAGGTGGATCATATAGTTATATTGCTGTACTTGACCACAGTGGATTAATCCGATGTTTGTACAATTGATATTGTCCTTAATTTATTGGATTTCTAAATAGTACAGTCCCGTTAGATGTATTTGATAACACTTGAACTAAATAACTTGTAGTATACTATAGATGCAGTATATTACCAGTCGCTGAAATTGTCCGTATGCTTGCAAAGAGCAAGATTCTTTGTTTCGGGGAGATGTCTTAGATCCTGGAGGATGGAACAACCATACTGAGCTCGGTGCACTGCACGCACCTGTTGTATATTGCAGCTCCCGTTCACTGACCACTAAAGTTTACTCTATGAGGAAGCTTCAATTAGAAGCGAAACGCGTCAGAGAAAATGCCCGAATTGTGACCCAGTTGATACTATCTGATGGTTCCTGTTGATGTGCAGTTGTTGCTCTAAGGCTGAGAGTCGGGAGAAAGGAGGACGCTATATGCGGCGGCTTGAGGACGGGAGCGCATTCAGCTGACAGGTGCCGGCGGTGTGCTGAGCTCCAGTAGCCGGACGGTCTCTTCCCCATAGCCTGCAAGGTGTGGGCACTGCCTATTGGAGCTAAGATAGCGGGAGACGGAGGACGCCACGAGTAGTGGTCAGTGAACGGGAGCTGCAATATACAACAGGTGCGTGCAGTGCACCGAGCTCAGCATGGTTGTTCCATCCTCCAGGATCTAAGACATCTCCCCGAAACAAAGAATCTTGCTCTTTGCAAGCATACGGACAATTTCAGCGACTGGTAATATACTGCATCTATAGTATACTACAAGTTATTTAGTTCAAGTGTTATCAAATACATCTAACGGGACTGTACTATTTAGAAATCCAATAAATTAAGGACAATATCAATTGTACAAACATCGGATTAATCCACTGTGGTCAAGTACAGCAATATAACTATATGATCCACCTCTTATGCTCAATATTAATATTATGATATATTAGGTTTTATAGTGGGGTTTAATATATGCGCATATTAATTAAGTCAATTTGTGTGATGTCTTTTTTTGTATTTTTTATGATTGATTTCATGGATATTAAATAATATCATAAAAGAATAAATGGATTGAGGTTATTCATGCCCTGTTGCCTCTAATTAATCCATTAGCGCGAGGAGTGATATAGAATTTTTAAAAATAAAGCAGCCAGTATTTACCCTGCTCAGAAACAATATAACCCACCCAAATCTAACTCTCTCTGCACATGTTATATCTGCCTCACCTGCAGTGCACATGGTTTTGCCCAGTTGCTATCAAAAATCCTGCTGCGATCAACTTGGAATTACCCCCATGGTTTTGCCCATTAGAGAACAAATTTGCTGCTGCGATCAGGTCTGAATTAGGCCCTAAGTGCATTCCTATAACCAACAACCCAGCAAAAAAATACAAAAAACAACTTTTTACAACATTCTTTTTTTATAGCATCTAATATATATTTATTTATATTGTGAAAGCAATCAAATAAATCATTCTTTCAAAAACTAGGTGCAATTTAAATCAAAACTTATAATAGATGTATTTATTTTATTCGATCACAATATGGGTGGGATGTATCAAGCCTTCGGGGGAAAATAAAGCGGAGAGAGATAAAGTCCCAACCAATCAGCTCCTGTCATTTTTTTTAGCCTGTAACATGACAGGAGCTGATTGGCTGGTATTTTATCTCTCGCCGAGGTTTGATACATCTCCCCCCAGGCTGATCCACAGTTGTTTATGTTATAATAACTTTTTTCTTTCTACAAATCTCTATTTCTCAATCTACAGATGTGGCTCAGCTTGGCTACTAGCCACAACAATCATGAGTAGATTGCCGCGACTAGCATGACCGCGGCCGTGCAGGTGCACTGCGCACGTACCCCCCATCCATAGGATTATTTATTTTATTAACAGTTTCTTATATCGCGCAGCATACTCCGCTGCGCCTTACAATTAAAACAACAGTAATAATAAGATTTTACTTACCGATAAATCTATTTCTCGTAGTCCGTAGTGGATGCTGGGACTCCGTAAGGACCATGGGGAATAGCGGCTCCGCAGGAGACAGGGCACAAAATAAAAGCTTAAGGATCAGGTGGTGTGCACTGGCTCCTCCCCCTATGACCCTCCTCCAAGCCTCAGTTAGGATACTGTGCCCGGACGAGCGTACATAATAAGGAAGGATCTTGAATCCCGGGTAAGACTCATACCAGCCACACCAATCACACCGTATAACTTGTGATCTGAACCCAGTTAACAGTATGATAAACGCAAAGGAGCCTCTGAAAAGATGGCTCACAACAAGAATAACCCGAATCTTTGTAACAATAACTATATACAAGTATTGCAGACAATCCGCACTAGGGATGGGCGCCCAGCATCCACTACGGACTATGAGAAATAGATTTATCGGTAAGTAAAATCTTATTTTCTCTGACGTCCTAGTGGATGCTGGGACTCCGTAAGGACCATGGGGATTATACCAAAGCTCCCAAACGGGCGGGAGAGTGCGGATGACTCTGCAGGACCGAATGAGAGAACTCCAGGTCCTCCTCAGCCAGGGTATCAAATTTGTAGAATTTAGCAAACGTGTTTGCCCCTGACCAAGTAGCTGCTCGGCAAAGTTGTAAAGCCGAGACCCCTCGGGCAGCCGCCCAAGATGAGCCCACTTTCCTTGTGGAATGGGCTTTTACTGATTTTGGCTGTGGCAATCCTGCCACAGAATGTGCAAGCTGAATTGTACTACAAATCCAACGAGCAATCGTCTGCTTAGAAGCAGGAGCACCCAGCTTGTTGGGTGCATACAGGATAAACAGCGAGTCAGATTTTCTGACTCCAGCCGTCCTGGAAACATATATTTTCAAGGCCCTGACAACGTCAAGCAACTTAGAGTCCTCTAAGTCCCTGGTAGCCGCAGGTACCACAATAGGTTGGTTCATGTGAAATGCAGAAACCACCTTAGGTAGAAATTGAGGACGAGTCCTCAATTCCGCCCTGTCAGAATGAAAAATTAAGTAAGGGCTTTTATACGATAAAGCCGCCAATTCTGACACACGCCTGGCTGAAGCCAAGGCTAACAGCATCGACACCTTCCATGTGAGATATTTTAAGTCCACAGTGGAAAGTGGTTCAAACCAATGTGACTTTAGAAAACTCAACACCACATTGAGATCCCAAGGAGGCTGTATGTGCAGCACCCCTTTTACAAATGTCTGAACTTCAGGTACTGAAGCCAGTTCTTTCTGGAAGAAAATCGACAGGGCCGAAATTTGAACCTTAATGGACCCTAACTTTAGGCCCATAGACAGTCCTGTTTGCAGGAAATGAAGGAAACGACCCAGTTGAAATTCCTCTGTAGGGGCCTTCTTGGCCTCACACCACGCAACATATTTACGCCAAATGCGGTGATAATGTTTTGCGGTTACGTCCTTCCTGGCTTTGACCAGAGTAGGGATGACTTCTTCTGGAATGCCTTTTTCCCTCAGGATCCGGCGTTCAACCGCCATGCCGTCAAACGCAGCCGCGGTAAGTCCTGGAACAGACAAGGCCCCTGCAGTAGCAGGTCCTTTCTTAGAGGTAGAGGCCACGGTTCGTCCGTGAGCATCTCTTGAAGTTCCGGGTACCAAGTCCGTCTTGGCCAATCCGGAACCACGAGTATAGTTCTTACTCCTCTCCTTCTTATGATTCTCAGTACTTTTGGTATGAGAGGCAGAGGAGGGAACACATACACTGACTGGTACACCCACGGCGTTACCAGAGCGTCCACTGCTATTGCCTGAGGGTCCCTTGACCTGGCGCAATATCTGTCCAGTTTTTTGTTTAGACGTGACGCCATCATGTCCACCTTTGGTTTTTCCCAACGGTTTACAATCAGGTGGAAGACTTCTGGGTGAAGTCCCCACTCTCCCGGGTGAAGGTCGTGTCTGCTGAGGAAGTCTGCTTCCCAGTTGTCCACTCCCGGAATGAATACTGCTGACAGTGCTATCACATGATTTTCCGCCCAGCGAAGAATCCTTGCAGCTTCTGCCATTGCCCTCCTGCTTCTCGTGCCGCCCTGTCTGTTTACGTGGGCGACTGACGTGATGTTGTCCGATTGGATCAACACCGCCTGACCCTGAAGCAGAGGTTTTGCTTGACTTAGGGCATTGTAAATGGCCCTTAGTTCCAGAATGTTTATATGAAGAGACGTTTCCAAGCTTGACCACAGGCCCTGGAAATTCCTTCCCTGTGTGACTGCTCCCCAGCCTCTCAGGCTGGCATCCGTGGTTACCAGGATCCAATCCTGAATGTCAAATCTGCGGCCCTCTAGTAGATGAGCACTCTGCAGCCACCACAGGAGAGACACCCTTGTCCTTGGCGACAGGGTTATCCGCTGATGCATCTGCAGATGCGATCCGGACCATTTGTCCAGTAGATCCCACTGAAATGTTCTTGCATGGAATCTTCCGAATGGAATCGCTTCGTAAGAAGCCACCATTTTCCCCAGGACCCTCGTGCACTGATGCACTGAGACCTGTCCTGGTTTTAGGAGGTTCCTGACTAGCTCGGATAACTCCCTGGCCTTCTCCTCCGGGAGAAACACCTTCTTCTGGACTGTGTCCAGAATCATTCCTAGGAACAGTAGACGTGTCGTTGGAATCAGCTGCGATTTTGGAATATTTAGAATCCACCCGTGCTGACGTAACACTACCTGAGATAGTGCTACTCCGACTTCTAACTGTTCCCTGGATCTTGCCCTTATCAGGAGATCGTCCAAGTAAGGGATAATTAAAATGCCTTTTCTTCGTAGAAGAATCATCATTTCGGCCATTACCTTGGTAAAGACCCGAGGTGCCGTGGACAATCCAAACGGCAGCGTCTGAAACTGATAATGACAGTTTTGTACTACAAACCTGAGGTACCCTTGGTGAGAAGGGTATATCGGGACGTGGAGATAAGCATCTTTGATGTCCAGAGACACCATATAGTCCCCTTCTTCCAGGTTTGCTATCACTGCTCTGAGTGACTCCATCTTGAATTTGAACCTTTTTATGTAAGTGTTCAAGGATTTCAGATTTAAAATTGGTCTCACCGAGCCGTCCGGCTTCGGTACCACAAACAGCGTGGAATAATACCCCTTTCCTTGTTGCAGGAGGGGTACCTTGATTATCACCTGCTGGGAATACAGCTTGTGAATGGCTTCCAAAACTGCCTCCCTGTCGGAGGGAGACTTTGGTAAAGCAGACTTCAGGAAACGACGAGGGGGAAACGCCTCGAATTCCAGTTTGTACCCCTGCGATACTACCTGTAGAATCCAGGGATCCACTTGCGAGTGAGCCCACTGCGCGTTGAAATTCTTGAGACGGGCCCCCACCATATCTGAGTCTGCTTGTAAAGCCCCAGCGTCATGCTGAAGACTTGGCAGAAGCAGGGGAGGGCTTCTGCTCCTGTGAAGCGGCTGCATGGTGCAGTCTTTTTCCTCTTCCTCTGCCCCGGGGCAGAAAAGAGTGGCCTTTTGCTCGCTTGTACTTATGGGAACGAAAGGACTGAGTTTGAAAAGACGGTGTCTTTTTCTGCTGATGTGGAGTGACCTGGGGTAAAAAGGTGGATTTTCCAGCCGTTGCCGTGGCCACCAGGTCCGATAGACCAGCCCCAAATAACTCCTCCCCTTTATACGGCAATACTTCCATGTGCCGTTTGGAATCCGCATCCCCTGACCACTGTCGCGTCCATAACGCTCTTCTGGCAGAGATGGACATAGCACTTACTCTTGATGCCAGGGTGCAAATATCCCTCTGTGCATCACGCATATATAGTAATGCATCCTTTAAATGTTCTATAGTTAACAAAATATTGTCCCTATCCAGGGTATCAATATTCTCGGTCAGGGAATCCGACCATGCGACTCCAGCACTGCACATCCAGGCTGAGGCGATTGCTGGTCGCAGTATAACACCAGTATGTGTGTATATACTTTTTAGGATATTTTCCAGCCTTCTATCAGCTGGTTCTTTTAGGGTAGCCGTATCAGGAGACGGTAACGCTACTTGTTTTGATAAACGTGTGAGCGCCTTATCTACCCTAGGGGGTGTTTCCCAACGCGCCCTAACCTCTGGCGGGAAAGGATATAATGCTAATAATTTTTTTAGAAATTAGCTGTTTTTTATCGGGGGAAACCCACGCTTTTTCACACACCTCATTTATTTCCTCTGACTCAGGAAAAAATATTGGTAGTTTTTTCTCACCCCACATAATACCCTTCTTTATGGTACTTGTAGTGTCAGAAAGGTTCAATGCCTCTTTCATTGCCGTGATCATGTAACGTGTGGCCCTACTGGACATTACGTTTGTCTCGTCACCGTCGACACTAGACTCAGTATCTGTGTCAGGGTCTGTGTCGACCCACTGAGGTAACGGGCGTTTTAGCGCCCCTGACGGTGTCTGAGACGCCTGGACAGGCACTAATTGATTTGCCGGCTGTCTCATGTCGTCAACAGTTTTTTGCAAATTGCTGACATTATCACTTAATTGTTTAAATACAATCATCCAGTCAGGTGTCGACTCCCTAGGGGGTGACATCACCAACACAGGCAACTGCTCCGCCTCCACATAATTTTCCTCCTCATACATGTCGACACACGCGTACCGACACACAGCACACACACCGGGAATGCTCTGATAGAGGACAGGACCCCACTTAGCCCTTTGGAGAGACAGAGGGAGAGTCTGCCAGCACACACCCAGCGCTATATATATATATACAGGGATAACCTTATATAAGTGTTATTCCCTTATAGCTGCTGTTATTATCGTTATTTGCTGCCAAAAATGCCCCCCCTTCTCTTTTTTACCCTGATTCTGAAGCAGGACTGCAGGGGAGAGTCAGGGAGCCGTCCTTCCAGCGGAGCTGTGAGGGAAAATGGCGCTTGTGTGCTGAGGAGATAGGCTCCGCCCCTTCACGACGTCCTTATCTCCCGCTTTTTTGTGTAAAATGGCAGGGGATTAAAATACATCCATATAGCCCAGGAGCTATATGTGATGTATTCTGTTTTGCCACCTAAGGTATTCTGTTATATTGCGTCTCAGGGCGCTCCCCCCCCAGCGCCCTGCACCCTCAGTGACCGGAGTGTGAAGTGTGCTGAGAGCAATGGCGCACAGCTGCGGTGCTGTGCGCTACCTTAGTCTGAAGACAGGATGTCTTCTGCCGCCGATTTCACCGGACCTCTTCGTCTCTTCTGGCTCTGTAAGGGGGACGGCGGCGCGGCTCCGGTGACCCATCCAGGCTGAACCTGTGATCGTCCCTCTGGAGCTAGTGTCCAGTAGCCTAAGAAACCCGATCCACTCTGCACTCAGGTGAGTCCGTTTCTTCTCCCCTTAGTCCCACGATGCAGTGAGCCTGTTGCCAGCAGGACTCACTGAAAATAAAAAAACCTAACTAAACTTTTATTCTAAGCAGCTCAGGAGAGCCACCTAGATTGCACCCTTCTCGGCCGGGCACAAAAATCTAACTGAGGCTTGGAGGAGGGTCATAGGGGGAGGAGCCAGTGCACACCACCTGATCCTTAAGCTTTTATTTTGTGCCCTGTCTCCTGCGGAGCCGCTATTCCCCATGGTCCTTACGGAGTCCCAGCATCCACTAGGACGTCAGAGAAAGAACAAAACTGGGTAAAGACAGACAGACAGAGGTAGGAAGGCCCTGCTCGCAAGCTTACAATCTATCGGGTTGCATGGGTGCATACATTCCCACGAGCGGGTTGCACCCAGGCGCAGCTAGTCGCAATCGTGATTCAGCCGCTTGTTTGTAGGATAGATGACCGCAGACCCAGCTGTATCTAACATTTAGCAATTAACTAACAAGCAGATTTCACATGTGACCATAGTTGCCTAATTAGCATATGTCCAGCAACACAATCCAACCTATACACCATGGGTCTTCAACCTGCATCCCTCCAGCTGCTGTGGAACTACACATCCCAGCATGCCCTGCCACAGTTTTGCTATTAAGGCATGTTAAAACTGGGGCACGGCATGCTGGGATGTGTAGTTCCACAGCAGCTGGAGGGCCACAGCTATACACAATCCCTGAGGAAGCCTGGTTATCTAAGAGAAACGTGTTGGAAAAGATCACAAAGATCCATCAAGTGCAGCATGTCCACAGCCACACACAGAACTACTGACCCAGGATGCTACTAAGACCCTTATCCACTCACCGGTCATCTCCAGACTAGATTACTGTAATCTTCTCCTAGCTGGCATCCCTGACAAATACCTCTCTCCACTCCAATCTATCCTCTATGCTGCAGCCTGGCTTATTTTCATCACCAAACGCACTACGTCCACCTCTCCTCTCTTACAAAACCTTCACTGGCTCCCCTTCCCTTTCAGAATCCAATTCAAGCTTCTCACACTCACCTACAAAGCCCTCACCCACTCCTCTCCCATCTACATCTCTGACCTTATCTCCCTTTACTCTCCGACCCGTCCTCTTTCGTCTGCTAAGGCAGACTGGGCCTAATTCAGACCTGATCGCTCGCTAGTGTTTTTTGCAGTGCTGCGATCAGGTCAGAACTGCACATGCACCACAATGCGTAAGCGCGTTGCACAGGTACAAAGTGGATCGTTGCTGTGCGATGGGTTTTACGAAGAATCCATTCGCACAGCCGATTGCAAGGAGATTGACAAGGAGAAGGCGTTTGTGGGTGTCAAGAGTGGTTGGAGAAACGCAGGCGTGTCCATGTGTTTGCAGGGAGGGTTCCTGACGTCAATTCCAGTCCCGGACAGGCTGATGTGATCGCAGCAGCTGAGTAAGTCCTGGGCTACTCAGAGACTGCACAAGATCTGTTTGTACAGCTCTGCTACACACGCGTTCGCACACTTGAAAAGCAAAAATACACTCCCCTATGGGCGGCGACTATCTGTTCGCAGCAGTGCAAAAAAACCCTAGCGACCGATCAGGTCTGAATTAGGCCCACTGTCTCTACTGCAAACTGATTAGCTCCTCCCACTCCTACCTCCAAGATTTCTCACGTGCTGCTCCCTTTCTCTGGAATTCCCTACCTCTCCCCATCTGTCTCTCCACAAAACTTCAAACGGACTCTCAAGATCCACTTCTTTACCAAACCCAGCCAAATCTCATCCTAACCCTCTGTTTCACGCTCTCTGTCTACCCATCTGGGGCACTCCTCCTGTCTGTCTGCTCCTCCCCTTTAGAATGTAAGCTCTCATGAGCAGGGCCTCTTCCCTCATTTGCTCATCCTTTGTCTTACTTTAATAATCTACAACTGCACCAAATACCGCTGTTTTCTGCCACCCGATTTATTTCAGTGTCACATGCTGCTGTAGCTGTGTTTATTTACCCTGTACTTTTCCTATATTGTCTTCAACTGTAAGTTCCTGTTTTGATTATTTATGTACTCTGTAATCGGGCGCTGCGGAACCCTTGTGGCACCATATAAATAAAGGATAATAAATAATAATAATAATACTGCAGTGTGTCCTTGGCTGATAAAAAAACACAGCGAGAGGTAGATCATTCCACCGGCTGCTGTGTGCAGAGCTCCACTACTGGAAGCCAGTATGAAAAGGACTGTGTACAGATTTAGCAAGTACAGCTCTTCCTACCCACACACATACCCACAACGTGAGGGGCCTAAGCCGCATAGTCCAAGACGCAGAGACAAGAAAAAGCCACAGACCATCTCCCATCAATAAGGAAACCGTAAGAGCCACAGAGACTCTGCCACCATATCAGAACCTTTGGGAGCACTGACTCTCGCTTGTAACAACCAAGAAAAAACTAGGAAGGCCCCTCCAAAACGGTGAGTACTCACAGTTCTGCTGATACACCCAGTAAAGGGAGTAATTCCAAGTTGATCGCAGCAGGATTTTTGTTAGCAATTGGGCAAAACCATGTGCACTGCAGGGGAGGCAGATATAACGTGCAGAAAGAGTTAAGAAATCTCAATATGTATAGTTTGGAGCAGAGAAGGGAAAGGGGGGACATGATAGAAACTTTCAAATATATCAAGGGTTTTAACAAAGTCCAGGAGGGAAACATTCTCCAAATGAAGAGAAGCAATAGGACACGAGGACATGCACTGAGACTGGAGGGGGGGAGGTTCAGGGGAAATTTGCGGAAAAAATATTTCACAGAAAGGGTAGTGGACAAGTGGAATAGCCTCCCATCAGAGGTGGTAGAGGCTAAGACAGTAGAGCAATTTAAACATGCATGGGATAGACATAAGGATATCCTTACAAAGAAATAAGGATCAAATAAGGTTAGAGATAAAAATAATATAAAAAAAAAAAAAAAGGGGCAGACTAGATGGGCCAAGTGGTTCTTATCTGCCGACAAATTCTATGTTTCTATGTTTCTATGGTGTGGTGAGTTCAATCTGCAATCTAAATTGCAGTGTAAAAATAAAGCAGCCAGTATTTACCCTGCACAGAAATAAAATAACCCACCCAAATCTAACTCTTTCTGCACATGTTATATCTGCCTCCCCTGCAGTGCACATGGTTTTGCCCAACTGCTATCAAAAATCCTGCTGCGATCAACTTGGAATTACCCCCAAAATTCTGGGGCAGATGTATTAACCTGGAGAAGGCATAAGGAAGTGCTAAACCAGTGATATGTGCAAGGTGATAACGCACCAGCCAATCAGTTCCAATATGTAAATTAACAGTTAGGATCTGATTGGCTGGTGTGTTTTTATCAACATGCACATATCACTGGTTTATCACTTCCTTATGCCTTCTCCAGGCTTAATACATCTGCCCCTCTGTTAGATCTCTACTGCTGTAATATCCAGTAACAGCTGCTGATAGTGGACAATTAGAAGTTTCCAACACATCCAGAGCGACTCCTTTCAGTCATAACCAGACAAGGGCTAAACTGTAACCAGGACTGTTTTATTTAAAACTAAAATAATTTACCAATATTGTTTTATGACATAAATAACATACTGTTAATTTCAACCTAATTGCATACCTCCCAACAAGACCCAGTCCAGGGGGGACAAAATGCTCTGTTCCGGAACTTCTTTCTTACTGTATAATTGCGGTCACCTGTGTTAAACTAGTTCATTGAGAAGAAAGATGTTTCAACACGAGTGATGGTTATCATGCATTAAGACAGAAGTCCAGGAACAGAGCATGGCGTCTCTCCTGGAATGGGTCACTTTGGGAGGTACGCTAAGTGAAGTGATATTTCTGTGCTGACCTGCACTTATACACTTTCTCTTTACTATTAACCCGTTCACTACTGGCAATAATATACCACTGCAGTGCAGAAGCAGTCAGTGTTTTGTGCATACGCACACTTACTGAGCTGTGGACCCCACTTCTGTGAGTCCGCCGCTGCACCCGAACGCTGGCAACCATCAAATACCATCAAATACCTGCAATTCGACAGTTGCAATGTTCTCCAGCAAAGCAAATTTTGGAGGTGCCTGTCACACTGCACTAATCCTACAACAGACTTCTATTACACATACAGGGGGAAGATCTGTGGCTGGCAGACTGTGCCATCACAGGACAGATGTTCTGAGCCATTCTGTGCTGCACATTTCTCAGAGGCAGGGTCGGACTGGCCCACAGGGGTACCAAGGAAACCACCGGTAGGCCCCACTCCTTCCTCTAGGGATCAGGTTCCAGACTGTGCACTTGTATTATACATGGTAGATATGTTGCATTACACTGCACAAGACTATTGTGTATTCCCCTCTGTAGGCTGGCCACACCCTTAAGTATGGGCTCCTATCACTGCATTCCCCCGGTGGGCCCTTCATGCCCCAGTCCGACACTGCTCAGTGGACAGACATCAGTAGCTCTTTACCCGGACGAGATGCTGGATCCACTTACTTGTATTAATAAGAAACTGATTGGAAACTCCGGGATGATCCACATCATGAATAGCGGCCGCAAATATCGCAGCTAAGATCTCCAGATCCGTAAACACCGCCTGGAAGAAAGACACGGAGAGGGTTAAGCAGGGTATGTGATCACACGTCATCGTACATGTACTGTACAGGGATATGTAATATGACAGTGGGGTGTAATCAGACCGTCCATGATGCCCCTATTCTTACCATGTATGTTTCCCTAATAAATACATTAACTAGCTGGAGTACCCGGCATTGCCTAGGATTTTAAGAATGTCTGTTTACAAAAATAGGATTTTGGTTACCTACCGGTAAATCCTTTTCTCTTAGTCTGTAGAGGATGCTGGGGTCCACATTATTACCATGGGGTGTAGACGGGTCCACCAGGAGCCATTGGCACTTTAAGAGTTTGAGAGTGTGGACTGGCTCCTCCCTCTATGCCCCTCCTACCAGACTCAGTCTAGAAACTGTGCCCGGGGAGAAGGACATCTTTGAGAGAAGGATTTAACATAGATAGTGACGAAATTCACACCAGCTCACACATACAAGGCACATCAAGCTAACTAGAAACTCAGCAACTGCTGAAACATTACTTACCAAGTAACAATGCAGAACTCAACTAAACAAAGTTGTACTGAACCAGATAACGGTTGCAGGAAAACGAAGCGCTGGGCGGACGCCCAGCATCCTCTACGGACTACGAGAAAAGGAATTACTGGTAGGTAACCAAAATCCTATTTTCTCTTACGTCCTAGAGGATGCTGGGGTCCACATTAGTACCATGGGGATGTACCAAAGCTCCCAGAACGGGAGGGAGAGCGCAGAGGCTCCTGCAGAACTGATTGACTGAACTTCAGATCATCAGAGGCCAAAGTATCGAACTTGTAGAACTTAGCAAACATGTTTGACCCAGACCAAGTTGCCGCTCGGCAAAATTGCAACGCCGAGACAGCCCGGGCAACCGCCCAGGAAGACCCCACCTTACGAGTAGAATGGGCCTTAACAGATTTTGGACATGGCAATCCTGCCGTAGAATAAGCATGCTGGATAGTGAATCTAATCCAGTGAGATATAGTCTGCTTTGAAGCAGGACACCCAATTTTCTTGGGATCATACAGGACAAACAGAGTCCGATTTCCTGTGATCCAAGGACTTAGACGAAATTGAGGAGTCAGTAGCCACTGGCACTACAATAGGTTGGTTGATATGAAATGCCGACACAATCTTTGGAAGAAACTGCTGACGTGTCCGGAGCTCAGCTCTATCTTCGTGGAAGATCAAGTAAGGGCTTTTACAAGACAAAGCCCCCAATTCTGACACACGTCTAGCAGAAACTAAGGCCAACAACGTGACAGCCTTCCATGTAAGAAATTTGACCTCAACCTCCTGTGGAGGCTCAAACCAGTCCGACTGGAGGAACTGCAACACCACGTTAAGGTCCCAAGGCGCCGTAGGCGGCACAAAGGTAGGTTGAATGTGCAGAACTCCCTTCAAAAAGGTCTGAACCTTAGGGAGGGCAGACAATTGTTTCTGGAAGAAAGTGGATATGGCCAAAATCTGGACCTTTACAGATCCCAATCTCAGGTCCATATCCACACCTGCTTGCAGGAAGAGGAGAAAACGTCCCAGTTGAAACTCCACCGCAGGAAACTTCTTGTACTCGCACCAAGAGACATATTTCTTCCAAATACGATGGTAATGTTTAGAAGTTACCCCTTTCCTAGCCTGTATCAGGGTAGGAATGACCTTCTTCGGAATGCCCTTCTGAGCTAGTATCAGGCGTTCAACCTCCATGCCATCAAACGTAGCCGCGGTAAGTCTTGATAAGCGAACAGCCCCTGCTGCAGCAGGTCCTCCCGAAGAGGAAGAGGCCTCGGCTCTTCCTGCAAGAGATTCAGAAGGTCCGCATACCAAGCCCGCCTTGGCCAGTCTGGAGCAATGAGGATCGCTTGAACTCTTGTTCTCCTTACGAGCTTTAGAACTCTTGGAATGAGTGGGAGTCGTGGAAACACGTTCACCGACTGGAACACCCACGGAGACACCAGGACGTCCACTGCCACTGCTTGTGGGTCCCTCGACCTGGAACAATAGCGTCAAAGCTTCTTGTTGAGACGAGAGGCCATCATGTATATTTGGGGTAACCCCCAAAGGTCTGTTATTTCCTTGAATACCTCCGGATGGAGACCCCAATTTCCCAGATGGAGATCGTGTCTGCTGAGGAAGTCTGCTAGCCAGTTGTCCACCCCCGGAATGAAGATTGCAGAGAGCGCCAATGCGTGTTTTTCTGCCCAGAGGATGATTCATATCACCTCTGACATCGCAGCTCTGCTCTTTGTTCCACCCTGTCGGTTTATGTAAGCCACCGTCGATACATTGTCCGACTGTACTTGAATGGCCCGATTTCTTAGAAGATGGGCCGCCTGAAGAAGAACGTTGTAGACGGCTCTTAGTTCCAGGATGTTGATCGGCAGGCCGGCTTCCAAACTTGACCACCTTCCTTGGAAGGTTTCCCCTTGAGTGACAGCGCCCCAACCCTGAAGGCTCGCATCCATGGCTAGAAGGACCCAGTCCTGAATCCCGAACCTGCGGCCCTCCAAAAGACGAGACAATTGGAGCCACCAGAGGAGTGAAATCCTGGCCCTTGGCGACAGACAAATTCTCTGGTGCATGTGTAGATGAGATCCTGACCACTTGTCCAGGAGATCCAGTTGGAAGGCCCGACCATGGAACCTCCCGTACTGGAGAGCCTAGTAAGAGGCCACCATCTTTCCCAAAAGGTGAATGCATTGATGAACCGACACCCGGGCTGGCTTCAGGACATCCCGGACCATTGTCTGTATCACCAACGTCTTTTCCTGTGGAAGAAACACCCTCTGCACTTCCGTGTCGAGGATCATCCCCAGAAAAGACAACCTCCAGGTTGGTTCCAAATGAGATTTTGGAAGGTTCAGAATCCAACAGTGGACTCTGAGTAGGTGGGTCGTGAGTACAATGGACTGCAACAGCTCATCCTTGGACGATGCTTTTATCAGTAGATCGTCTAGATACGGAATGATGTTCACCCCGTTTTCGGAGTAGAACCATCATCTCCACCATCACCTTGGTGAACACCCTTGGTGCTGTAGAGAGGCTGATTGGCAGGGCCTGGAACTGGAAATTACAGTCCAGTAATGCAAAACGGAGATAAGCCTGATGCGGTAGTCAAATCGGAATGTGGAGGTACGCATCCTTGATATCCAGGGATACTAGGAATTCCCCCACTTCCGGAACTGATATCACCGCCCTGAGAGACTCCATTTTGAACTTGAACTCCTTCAGAAAAAGGTTCACTGATTTTAGGTTTAGAATAGGCCTGACCGAGCCATCCGGTTTCGGTACCACAAAAAGGTTTGACTAGTAACCCGTGGCTTGCGAATGAGGCGGCACTGGCACAATGAACTGTCCCTCCACCAACTTCTGAACCGCTGCTTGTAGGACAGTCCTGTCCGCCAGTAGAGCTGGCAAGCCTGATTTGAAAAATCGGTGAGGAGGGAGATTTAGAAATTCCAACTTGTATCCCTGGGACACAATATCTATCACCCAGGGATCCAGGTCGGACGATACCCAGACGTGATTGAACTGTCTGAGCCTCGCTCCCACTGGCCCCACCTCCAGGCCGCGCGGTCCATCGTCATGCAGAGGACTTCGGTGTACTGGAAGCAGGCTTAGTTTCCTGGGAACTTGCCGCAGCAGGTTTCTTGGATTTAGCTCGACCTCCCCTAAAGAAGGTATTGGACGGCTTGGCCTTTGTAGGCTTGTTAGGCCGAAAGGACTGCAATGCTAATGAAAAGAAGGATTTCTTCGGAAAAGGTGCAGCAGAGGGAAGTAACAGAGACTTACCCGCCGTAGCCGTGGATATCCACGCATCCAAAGCTTCCCAAAAGAGAGCCTGACCTGTGTAGGGTAGGGACTCCACACTTTTCCTGGATTCCGCATCGGCCGACCAATTGTCGGCCCTTATCAATTGTATCCAAATCCTCAAGTAAGGTGCCTGACCATTTTACTATAGCTTTTGCAATCCATGCACTAGCAGTAGTGGGACGTAATATGGCCCCCGAAGCTGTTTACATTGATTTAAGTGTATTATCAATCTTTCGATCAGCCGGCTCCTTTAAGGCGGTAGATTCCGGAACAGGCAAAACCACCTTTTTTGAGAGTCTGGACACAGATGCATCAACAATTGGCAGGCTTTCCCATTTTTCTCCTATCCTCCTCAGGGAAAGTAAATGCCACCTGGACCCTTTTAGGGATCTGGAGTTTTTTCTCAGGGTTTTCCCATGCTTTCTCAAATATAGCATTCAATTCCTTAGACGCAGGGAAGGTTAGCGAGGCTTTCTTATTTTCAGTGAAAAAAGCCTTCTCAACCTGCTCAGGTGTGGTATCATTAATATTCAACACATTTCTGATAGCCTCTATCAACAATTGCACCCCCTTTGCAAGAGAGGCAGACCCACGCAACACATCCCCAGTACCGTCTGTGGTATCAGAATGGTATCCGTGTCATCTTGCATGACATGAGCAAGTGCACGTTTGTGGGGGTATATAGCGGAGCGTCCTGAGGTACCAGAATCGGGCCATACTGCCATAGAGTTCTGTAATACCTGGGTTGCGGATTCATTACTTGCAACCCTATCTGAAAGCTGAGAAATCCAAGATTTGATAGAGAAAAACCACTCGGGTTCCCTTTCTGGAATCTGTGCTAAACCAGTGCTATCCTGACTACATGGAATGGGATCATCCTGGGAGGACATATCCTTCGCAGCATATGACACAGTGTCCCTGGACATAGCTAAAGGAGAACACAAAACACTCCACACACACACAGGGGAGGGTAAGACAGAGTCGTCGTCCCCCCCCCCCCCCAAAGAATGGCAAGAGAGACACAGAGATTGGAGCCAACCCACACACAGCGCTTTTAAACAAAGGGAGACCCCTTGTCGGCGCTGACTGTGCACCTTAATAGGATACACAGTCGTATTGCAGCCTCTCCCCTCCTTCTACAACCCCCTGGTACCGTGAGAGATAGCTGGAGTTGCTGTGGAGGGACCTTCTTTCTCCTGATCAGCGCTGTGCCCGCAGGAAAATGGCGCTGAACGCTGCTTGGTCCGCTCTGAGGAGAAGCTCCGCCCCCAAAATAGCGCTGTCTTCCCGCTCTTCATCTGATTATACTGGCCTGAGGATTGAATCTGGCTTAGATCCTGGGACCCCGACAGGCTTTGTGACCAGTGTAGGGTGTAAGCGCTGGCCCAGGGCGCCCCTCACCGCGCCGCACTATGTACCGCTGAGCCATCCCAGGGCGCAGGTAATACTGTGCTCCTACCCTGCTGCCGCCATCTTCACACCAGACCCCTGCTTGCTAGAGGGGTCGGTGTC
The DNA here is from genome assembly GCF_028390025.1 of Pseudophryne corroboree. Classification (NCBI taxonomy): domain Eukaryota; kingdom Metazoa; phylum Chordata; class Amphibia; order Anura; family Myobatrachidae; genus Pseudophryne; species Pseudophryne corroboree. Next base: position 83,491,535 of record NC_086449.1, on the reverse strand, counting down.
TTACTCGCCATAATCTTCAGCTCTGTAAGGTGTTGGCGGCATGCTGCTGGGGTGAGCGATCCCCTCAGGAGCTCAGTGTCCCGTCAGCGGAGTAAGTGGCTCAGACCCCGCAGGGCGGACACTACTCCCTTCCTTAGTCCCACGCTGCAGGGAGGCTGTTGCCAGCAGCCTCCCTGTAAAATAAAAAAACTCTAAAATATCATTTTACTAGAAAAGCTCTGGAGAGCTCCCCTAGCTGTGACCGGCTCCTCCGGGCACATTTTCTAAACTGAGTCTGGTAGGGGGGGCATAAAGGGAGGAGCCAGCCCACACTCCAAACTCTTAAAGTGCCAATGGCTCCTGGTGGACCCGTCTATACCCCATGGTACTAATGTGGACCCCAGCATCCTCTAGGGCGTAAGAGAAAATGAATTTAAATATTAAACACACAGTATAAATAACCAGTGCTTCGCTACGGGATGAGGATGGTAAATTAGAAAGATAGTTGTTTGTTAATTTACGTTGGTTGGAGATCTAGTATATAGGCATATCTTGCTTCCCAGACGCACTTTGTGTAGTGGCCGGACCCCTTTTTGGTCCCCCAAGGGACCCTACTCTCCCCACTATACAACTCTCAATATGTGGCTTCCTGCTGCCTCCATTCCCCTCCTCACATTATGTCAGTGCCCCTGGGTTTTCTTTACAGTTTCTTATATAGTGCAGCACACTATGTATCTCCTGATATACTCTGTGCTGCTGGGGGACCGTGCTACTTCCACCATATAACTCTGTGTGTGGGTCTGTGCTACCAGCATTCCCCTCCTCACATCATGTCACTGGCCCTGTCAAATGCAGCCCTGTCATCACTGACATATCATGCATGTCCTGATATAGTCTGTGCTGCTGGACCACCCCCAGGGGTGCTAGTGGTGTGTTACCCCCACAGTGTTTGTAAGTCATATGTGTACCAAGTTTGCTGTAAATTGGTCCAGGCATTCAGGAGTTATGCTGTCTCCTGAAATACTTTGTGCTGTTGTCCCACGCCTAGGGGTGCTAGGGGTGTCTGACACCCACAGAGTTTGTTTCCAGATTGTAAGTAAGATGTGTCCCAAGTTTGGTGTAAAGTGCTCCAGGCCTTCCACAGTGTTTGTTGCCAGTTTGTAAGGCATATGTGGACCAATTTTGGAGTACATGAGTCTAGCAATTCCAGAGTTATGCTGTCTCTGGATATACTCTGTGCTGCTGTCCCACCCCCTAGGGGTGCTATGGATTTCTAATTTTTTTTTGTTGCCTCCGCTGTGTTTTAATACGCTCGTATGTAAAATTTCATGATCTTAGCTTGTAAACTGTGGATTTGTATAGAAAGACAGAAGGACAAATTTTCACTTTTATATAGTAGATAACAGTTCCCTAATAAATACATCATTAATAACATTAACATGTATTTATAAAAATGTGTCCCCATACAATGAGTGTCCTAATGCCATGCTACGTGAGACGCTCATTGCGACTGCAACGTACAATATTTTTCAATACATTTCCATTTTACACCTTATTTGCATCACGGGTGCTGCAAAGAGCCGGTCACAGTATACCAGAAATGCTGGGCTGTCACTTTATTCACCTATGAATGGGTATAACCCACATACAAAGTCGCAGATGAAGCACAACAGAACTCTGGTGAGGGAAAGCCACGGCCGCTCGCATACGAGCCCTTACACAGATTCCGACTCAGTCGCACACTGATAGTCAAGTGTTAGAAGCCCCAGTGGTCAGCGTACTCTAACAACACCTTTCTGTCCCAGCCAGTTGTTTTATTTATGCAAACAGGACACACATGTTGGAGGGAATGTAATAGGGTGTGAGAATCAGAAAGTGAGAGATTTTGGGACACTTCTGTTTTTTTAAAGTGTCGATCATTTACATAGCAAAATCAACCTGTTTTTGGCATGCAAATGATTGCCACTTTAAAAAAACAGGAGAAGTGTCCACAAATCTCTCACTTTCTGATTCTCACACCCTATTACATTCCCTCACGTTGAGCGAAAAAGATGCACGGCGCACGGAAGGGGCTATTTGGCATAAAAGTACACAGCTGTACACTGCCAACGTACTCTATAGCGCTTTGCAATTGGGCCATATAGTATAATAAAGCAGGGGCAACAGGAGACTCGCACATACTTGCAGGGATACAAGTGTATTATGTACACATAGAGATAAATTTACTGAAAAAGAAAAGTGGTGATATTGCCCATAGCAACCAATCAGATTCTGTCTTTCATTTTCTAGGATGCAACAGAGAAATTATAGAATCTGATTGGATGCTATGGGCAACATCACCTCTTTTCATTTTTAGAAGCCTTCATACATTTACCTCATAATGTGTGGTTTTTATTTTATTTTATTTTTTTACCGTTAACATCATATGTTTCTCACGTTGACTTCTACCTCATTTACAGGTAAGATCCGCAAATGCTAATGACAAACATTAATTAGTGTGTTGGCATGCCATATTGGACTCTTAACCTGTCACCTAAGCTACTCGCCTGTGATTTATTTCCATCTAGCTGTAACATGTATGTCCGCTACTACAAGGCAGCCTTCCCAGTAACAGGCGGAAACCATACGGGAATGGAGGATTGCCACTCCCGTATACATTGTGCTTGCCTTGCACAGACGGTCTCACGTTCTCATCGTGATGCATTATTCAGCAGAACTCAAACTGGCTGACTGCGCTGGACATCTTGACGATGCAGAGGTCTGTGCTGCGGCCCAGGTAGAGAAATGTTACCACGTAGACAGCCAGGGGGTCGTGTTACTTATGACGTCCGGGCTGCCATCTCCATCTGTTTACATTGTACATTATTAATATTTTCTGAGGGCTCTGGAGGATAGCGTGTAACTCCATCATAGGCGGTCACACTGCCATATCAGCCTGTGGAAGAGCCTTGCTGCCAGCACTCCAGGCCGTCTCCACCCCCCTATACTGACACAACAATTGATTAAATAAACTACTGATAGAAATGAGGCAGCTGGTTCAACAGAGCCTATTGCAGATAATCGCTGTGCGATCCAACGCGTCATTTCTATTTGGTTTCCCTCAGTTATTGCTCCCAATGAGGCGTAAATAGAAAATTTAGAGAACTAGCTTCACGCCTTTAATAGCGGATATACATGTAGTTTATGTGGAAGCCGGTCTTTAGGTCGACCATTATTCAACATGGTCACTAGGTCGACACATGAAAAGGTCGGCATGAGTTTTTCACAACTTTTTTTTTTCCATACGTTACGATCCACATGGACTAGATTGGGAATAGTAACACGGTGCACTAAATGGGGTTCCCATCCCAATCACTTTATGAAGAAAACTACACCAATTTTTATCACAAAACCTTGTGTCGTCCTTTTTACCGTGTCAACCTACTCACTGTCGACCAATTTACTGTCGACCCAACGACCCACACCCAGTTTATGTAACTTCTATATATTCGGACTCTTGTTCTTGATGTTCCGTCCCTCTCACTATGGAGTATAATCAGCAAACTGGGACCATAAAGCAAAAAACTTGGGTCATCCTGATTCCAAGGGCAGCATGTGTGGCCCCCAAACTTTCATAAGGGCCACACATTACTATTAATCCCGATATGTTGAAACAATTCATATAAACAAAGAAAAGTACAAACACCTGCTCATATTATAGCCGCCCACACTGGTGAAATCCACCACTCCCTTAAAATACCCAGTGCATGCCCCCTAGAATGACATTCGTCCCAAAAAACATTTCAGACCTCCCACTTTCCCTAAACCACCCTTGAGACTCCCCACTCACTTTTTAATAAGAGCTGGGGCTGCGGGTGAACCCCACTGGGGGGTAAAGCAGAGAAACGAGTATGAGTCAGAAGGAAGTAAAGGCCAACAGATAAAGGCCTGGCAGGCTGCAGGCATCCCTTGGCCCCCTTCTTGCCAGTTTCTGCTTTCAGTTCAGCCAGTCCCTGACTATGCTACAAAGCTGCAATATGAATACAGTGACATGCAGTGCAGACAGCATGTGTCATAGCCCAGCATAGCAACAATAATAAACTCTGCCTGATGACAAACGTTTGGCTGAAAAGCACAGAAAGAAGTCATATTTAGTAGCACTCCAGGAAGGCCTGCACAACCCCGCCCCCCCCCCCCATCACTATCTGCAGCCACCAATTTGCAAAGCAACCATGTTCACCCCAACCTGACCCTGTACCGTGTCATCACTGCCTCTTACATCCAATGCCGGCGTGGAGAGCAGCACGTGAGTGGACTGTGTGACGTCTGCGGCGTGTAAGCTGTTGTGGTACGCCACATCGGCATGGTAGTGATCTTCTAAGGTCATCATGTACGTGATTAGGGTTTCCACAGGTATCTTAAAGATCTTACACAACTCTCTCTCCTGCTGAGACAAAAAAACAGCATACTTTAGTGGAGTACATGCAAGAGGCGGGCTACCTAGGCTTGGTTGCCACTTTGGGTACCGGCCATACAGTCGGAGGCATTTACAAATAACACAGCCCAGGCACTATTCTCTGGACTTCATTGCCTTACACTGCAGTGTTCTCCCCAGAAAATGTTTCCAGCCGGGTGGCATCAAGAAGTAGCCGGGTAGGGACCTTCCCAATAATAAAATTGTTAAATCATGACCATATTGATTTAAACTTGAGATTTTTATATATTAATTCTCCTCTTCTTTTTAGAGGCCCAGTCGTCTGCAGCTTTTTAATAATCAAAGTCTGCAAGATCTGGTTCCTCTAGTGAAATAAGCATCAGGTTATTTAGGGTGTCCTGCTTCATCCGGTTCCTTAGACAGTTTTAATTTGTTTTAGAGTAGAAAATCCTCTTTCACATTCAGCTGTGCTTACAGGTATGGTCAGTCCAATACAGATAGTTTTGCTACATTTGGAAAAGATTCTCTGAGCTCAGATGTCGTTGAAAATTTCAGCATAATTTGTTTTGAATCTAGATTTTTGTAAAACTGTAATTCAAACAATTTTAATGCAGCAGCCCATTCTAATGATGTATTTTCATAATTTAAGATTGCGGGACTTGCATTTTTAGAATAATGCTCAAAAGGAATCTCACAAGCCTCATTTTGATCATGGCTTTCTGTATTGACAAGTCTTGAAAAACAGGATAAGACTGGCAAATCTGGAAATCTTGCTTCTAGGTGGTTAATAATACCGCTTTCAGATCGCAAATGCCGGATCCCAGCCGGTAAGAGAAACGTATCCTTACCGGGTGGGATCCGGCATTTGCTCTGCTTTGGTGGCTTTCCGGCCCGGCAATATACCGGTTAGGTTGCCATAGCAGTGGGGGGCGCAGCAGCAGCAGGGGCGGGGGTGGAGGCGGCGCTGGGAGATGAGCTCATCTCCTGCGCCGCCTCTCCCTATGCTGTAAATGGGAGCCGTGTTGCATCGAAACAGCTCCCATTCACACTGCGCCTGACCCAGTATTCAGGCGACCCGCTAATTCGGCCAAAGTGCTTTCACATCGCACACTGACCCGTTTTTCGACGCGGCAATATGCCGTGTCGATACCGGGTTATTTGTACGATGTGAAAGGGGTATAACTGTGTCTATGTATTTACCAGAGACATTTTTCTTAAAAGCAGTAGCATTAGCATCGGAACAGTTTACTCGAAGGTCTGACCATTCACCAGCAAGCTGTCGATGGAGGTTTTTAAAATGAGTAGCAGGTGCGTCTTTCAGTTCCATGATGCATAGTTCTGTGGCTTTTAAGATAGGGTCTATTTCTGTTAAATGAACATCTTGCCTTTGCTAAACTTTATAGACAACTTAGACAAATGAGGCAGCACATCTGAAAACATCATAAGTGAAACTACAAAATTGTATGTTCTCATATATTTGCTTAAACCTTCAGCTGTGATGTCATTTCTCTCAGCAGCCTCTCTTTTCAGTGCAGCAATGACACTCACCAGGCATTCTCTTAAAGACTGTACAGCAAAGTCAACAGACAGGCACCTAGCGTCACTAGCCATTGTAAGTTTAATGTGAGGACTGTTCAGAATATTTTGCATTTCAGTAAACCCAGCCATTCTAACAGGGGAATTATAAAAAACAGAAGAACAGTTGTCTTAAGATGTTGTTAAATTTGACTAAATAAGGCATCTCAGCAGCTGCTTGGGCACTAGCAAGTGCCAGACGGTGGTTTATACAATGACAGTTGACCATGACCCCGCTTGTTTCATCTTTTAACAGTTTTGCTATTCCTTTGTGCTTCCCAATCACCACTGCTCCATCAGAGCCTAGGCCCACCAAATTAGATTTCTTTTCAACCCTATACTGTCAATTTGTTCAATTATTTTGTTAGTTATACTGTAGTTTCAGCTTTGCCATCAGCGGTACTACATGTTGATCTAAAACTAACAGTAATCTCTTTTTTAAATTGGCAAACATATTTAATGTATATAATAAGCTGCTTCAAAACAGAAATATCTGTAGTTTCATCACACAGAACACTGAAATATTCTGCTGAATGTAATTGTTTAAGTATTACACATATTAATTGTGAAGCTAAGATGTCCATCAGTTCTTACATTATTCTTTCCGAAGTGTATTTTTTTGATTTTTTTCCAGTATCAAGATGGGATAAGTATCTACAACCCATACACTAGAACGATATGTCTAGAGGCTGAAGTTGGGGCGATTTCCCTTGAACTCTCCCGGGAGTGGTGCCATACGATTTGGTACATTTTGCATGCAATATATCGTATGCGTTCCCAGCCATGCCTGCAGGAACCGATATATCACGAGTGCAGCACTGGCGATCTGGAGGATCCGATCCGATGCTCACGGGGCAGCGCATCGGATCGGACACACAGCCAAAATGTCAGATTTCACCCAATATATCGGCCCGAATTGGGCTAAAATCGGGCATTATCGTTCTAGTGTATGGGGCCCTTTACAGCGCTCAAGTAAATTTACATACAATGTAGCATGTGGTAGTTCGTTTTTTGCAAACCAATACATCGTTCATAAAGCTCCCACAAAAGCATCTCTCAAAGAACTGAAATGGATCGTTCAATTTCTCCTATCCCAGTTTCTTCAAAAACACGTTTCTGAAGTATATTTGAACACGAATCAGTGTGTAATTTACTTTGCTCATGGTCAATTAAACTTTCTTTTCGGAGTCTTTTGCAAGGAATAGTCACCCAAGTCACTTCCCTCTTTGCGGCTAGTCTCTTTCCATATTTTATACAAGTGGAACACATCATTCCATTATCTTTTACTAACAACCACTGAAATGTTTTAAACCAGTCAGTTTTTACTCCAGATGTGCGTAGTTTAGAGAAACATTTTTGATGTGACACGGTGATTCAGAAAATGGATCGGCCTCGTTTGCAGTCTCCTTGTTGGAAATCTCTTTCGCTATTGTATTCATATTTTTAATTTTTTTTTGACTCATTATGGGAACCAGGTGACTAGACGCGCATGTATTTTTTTAACAGCTCCCAAATACTGTCCTCACTTGGTGTTCGCACCACAATTGTTTTTCAAAGAGCTCCCAAATACTGTCCACACTAGCTGGCACCACAATGAATTTTCCAGCAGCTTTCAGATACTGGCCACACTTGCTGGCACCACAATGAATTTTCCAGCAGCTTTCAGATACTGGCCACACTAGCTGGCACAATTGTTTTTTAAACAGCTTTTCAAAATATTGACTGCACCCACAAACAGCTCTCAGAAAAATAAAGAAGAGACGACTTTGGGACTAATTTAGACCTGATTGCTGGCGCATGTCAGAGATGCGATCGGCATCTCAGCCCAGTGATTGTCTCTGCCTGATTGACAGGCAGAGGCATTCGCTGGGTGGGAGGGGGTGGGCTGGTGGCGTTAGGCCGCTGTTTTGGGGGCGAGCTTCGGGCAACGCAGGCGTGCCCGGACCGTGCGGGAGGCGGGCCGCGGCAGCTGCATGATGTCACACGCAGCCGCTGCGACCCGGAGAGCGATGGGTAGCTCCCTGCCAGCACGCAGGAGCTAAGCTGGTATGGAGCTACTCCTCAGATACAAAAGCATTGCTGCCGTGTGTTGCTTTTGTACCTGTGCCGGGGGGGAGGGGAGGCAGACTAGCCCTGTGCTGGGTGTCCCCTCGCATGTCTGTGAAAGTGATCCTAGATGTGCTAAATTTAGCACATCTATGATCAAGTCTGAATTAGTCCCTTTGCCCCACTTGCTGGCAAAATTGTTTTTTAATTGGCTTTCAGTTACTGGCACTTGCTGGCCCAATTATTTTTTAAACAGCTTTTCAGAACACTGACTGTCCCCACAAACAGCTCTCAGCTATTTAAACAGAGCTCTTTGCCCCCACTTGCTGGCTCAATTGTTTTTTTAAACAGCTTTTTACTGCCCTCACAAACAGCTCTCAGATACTTCAAGTCTTTGCCCCCACTTGCTAGCGCCACAAAATTGCTTTTATACAGCACAGTGATAAGGAACAGAGAGCGGACGCTGGATGTCCTCTCTCTTCAATATGCTCAGGCGTCTGTTCCCACCCAGACAGCGCGTCTCTTCCTTTTAAGTAGCGGGAGGGATCTCTGCCCTCCGTCAACGTTACAGTGTGCGTGTCCCCAGATGCCAGATGGCACGCATATCGCGGTCGTTTGCCCGGCACCCTCTCCAAAGTTAACATGTTTCCCGCCCAGCATCTCTCTCCTATGGAAACATGTTAACTTTGGAGAGGGTGGCGGGTGAACGTCAGGGGACGCGCACATTACTGGGGCTGTGGGACGAGCCAAGGGAACAGACACAGTGGCGGTAAGAGCTGTCGGGCGTCAGGGGGTCTTGGCTGCTGGGCGCTAAGCGGATGCTTGCCTGGCGGACCGCCCGTAATTTAGAGCGTGGGGAGAACACTGCACTGTATATGAATGGGTGATGCGACTTTAGCATTTATTGGAGCACAGCAATATGGTTATGAAGGCCACGTACAATGCAACACATGGGATCCATTATTTTTTTTAGCTGACTTTTGTGTCTGCTTAGTACATCTCCGGAACCCGCTATGCGGATTTCGGGAGGCAGACCAATGGCTGCATGCACCAGCTGTATCACATTCACTGATCATTTCTCTATACCCAATGCACCACACACTACTCACCTGAAATATGGTGAACATTATACAGCTCAGAGGACGGTTATTGGAATATTCTGCCACTCGGAAGATGTTAAGGCCCCACTTGTTTAAATTATCCAGTTCCTGGAGAGTGGAGAGAGACAGCGAGATATACGGTGAGGCTGCTGCAGAGTGTCTGTTGGCTCTCAGGTATACTTGTCATAAAATAGAGAGCTATGATCCTATAGGTGTACAATATATCCTGACACGTAAGGGACGGCATTAGGGTCTGGGGCTGTACAGTTGGCTAATGCTTCCTCTTGTCCTGAACTTCCATACGGACACTAGTTTGAAATCAAGGACAGGTCTCACTTTGTGGCATCCACCGAAAGGGACGGACTCTCTGATACAACCATCTGCTAAGATCAGTTATTGTTTGTATCACAGTGAAAGTGACAAATCAACGGGACTATGAAAAAGAAAAGCTACAGAATGCAGCTGTACCATGGCGCTGAGATTCTTCCAGCCATACAATAATCAAAATGCAATATCTGGCTCAAAACACTATTAAATAACTAGACCCAATGATCTATTTTAGACCTGAGATCAAACATAAAATATATGACTTAACCCATTGATGATAGTGTTCCTGCAGTGGGTAAGCTACATGGCAGATGGTGCATGGAGTGGCATTATAAAGCACATTATAACAAAGTTTTGATTTGTGGTCATGTGATAATATAGGAACAGTAGTCCCCGTAGAGGAACATTCAGTCACTTCAGACTTTATAAAAGACCTGGGTGACACTGTTTATACTCGAGAGACCACTTAGGATAGTAGATCTCTGTTGGTACCTTGCCAAGAGGTTCCTCCTGGTCAGTCTTCACTCCGAAACGAGGTATTGTAGAGTTGGTCAGGCTGGAGCTGTGCGTGAGCTTCTTAACGCCACTGATTTGGCACATCGTCTGCTGCTTCTTCTTCTTGTCTCGTTCCTTCTGCGTAGGGGACGGGATCTCCACATCGTTTTGTTTGTCTGTAACACATAACACATAAGGACAGTGAAGGAGATGCCGAGAGCTCAACGCACGCTGCAGAGAGTAGTAGCATGTCCTGTGAGTACCCATTCCTGGTCCAGCAGCTGGTTCTCCCCCTCCGAGGAATTGCCCATCGTATCGGAGCACAGATATTCCCAGTCTTATGAAACAGGTTTGTAGGGATAGGATGAAAGCAACCACAGAAAACGCCATGTTAGCTGTGAGGGAGGTCTTGCTCAGCCAGGTGCATGGAAAGCTCTGAGGATGCTGGGACGGGTGGCTCAATATTTAAAGGGCAATGGGAACAGCTGTCCCAAGTTTCCCCATATTCATCTTACAGGAAGGATGGTGAAAATGGCCAGTTTACTAGCTCAGGAAGGTGTGATTAAGTGCAGATTATATGTCTTGTGGGAAAGAGATTGCATTATCGGAGAGTACAACATAAATATCCATCTGTTTTTCTGCCCTATGACAACTGTTACCCCCCCCCCCCCCCCCCGTGTATGTATGCAGCACAGAGCAATACAATACCAACATGCAGTATCATGTTATACATAGCATTAACTCCATGGGACTGCCTATAGAACATTACAGACTATACACACAGTACATGGAGTCAGATTAAGTCATGTGCACGATACAGCCACACAACGCAGGACATGGAGTAGACTATGCCCAGCACCATAATTCTGTTCACAATACCTAAATTCCCCCCCTCCCCTTTCCCATGGTATCCAGGCCTTTATGCATAAGGAGCTGTATACTAGTGTTAGGGCACGCACAAACTTGTAGTTCTACACCCCCTGAGGACAGGCTGCATGAGGCGCCTATTAAGCTGCAGCAAAGGGCTGATCCCGCCTACAGGATGACACTAGGCTCTCCCTTATTTCCCACAGCTGGCACTTTGGAAAGAAAACTAAATATACATTCCCACGTCAGTGGTTTATTAATATAGGATGGGATTGCTGCCTGAATCTCAAACTTTCTGCGAGAAACATGAATCACACAACCTTCTGTCCAGTGTAACTCCTTACATGCCGGAGTCATTATATGATGTGCAACACAGGTCCCAGGAACCTGTTCTGTAGGGACTGTATGTGCTGAGTGCTGGGTACTGGGAGGAGGAGAACAGCTTCCATCCAGGAGCTGTTACATCCACAAACTGAGTACTAGGAGGAGATGTAGGGAAGTCTTACATGGAGTGATAGGAGGTGTTATAGGGGGCTTTTTCGCACAGCGGGCAATCAGGTCCAAACTGCGCATGCCGGGTACGTCGCAGGGTACAAAGCGGATCGCCGCTCAGCGGTGGGTTCATGCGACGGATCTGTTCGCACAGGCGATCGCAAGGAGATTGACAGGAAGAGGGCGTTTGTGGGTGTCAACTGACCGTTTTCAGGGAGGGTTCCTGACGTCAACTCCGGTCCCGGACAGACTGAAGTGATCGCAGCGGATGAGTAAGTCCTGGGCTGCGCAGAGACTGCACAAAATCTGTTTGTACAGCTCTCCTGCACATGCGTTCACACACTTGCACAGCTAAAATACACTCCCCCTGTAGGCGGCGACTATCTGATCGCAGCAGTGCAAAAATGTAGCTTGGAATGTGCTGAAAATAATGTTTTTTTTATCCCAGCTTCTATGACTTTTCTGAGATGAGATATTGCATTTACCCAAACGTCCGCAACAGTGAAAAATATCATACGCCATGATAAAAAAATGGCCGCCATCTTCATATGAAGGCAAATAAAAATAAACTAATGGTGGTTTCTGACTACTAACTTATAGGGGTCATCGCACACAAAAAATAAAAAATTTTTAAAAATAGTGAAGCAACCGATTAATTTAATTCTGGACCATTTGCTATGGATTGACCCTATAGGGAGTTGAGGTCTGCAGACAGCTCTCTGGTGACCAGGTGATCTAGATTTACAATATGGTTCACGACTGTCTACAGACATATCAGGGAATGCCGTCCTCGTCTCCTTATATTATTATGTGAAATTGGGGCACCACAGTCTAGAATGCTTAGAATTCCAGCTGATCTATGAACTGGCAAGCTCCAGCTTCCAAGCATTTTGGACAACAGAGTTCATACCTGTAGCACTGAGCATTTTAGGTGCGATACCCCCTGCAGTACATGCTGTAATCCCCCTTGTGTCAGCTGGTTAAAGGTCAGCACTCTTTAGATAGACACCCCAGGCAACTTAGAACAGTGTAAGTCAATGGTTCTCAAACTGTGTGCCAGGGTGCCACAGGACACTTGCAGGGGTGCCTCAGGTTGGTGGTCCAGGACCAATTCAAATTATTAATGGTTGATGTTTTAGGCTAAACCAGTGCCGGTGGCTGTCAATCAAAAAATATGTGGACAAACAGAAACAAATCTTGTCCCTCACCACACAATTGAACATAAGGATGACATACAAACAGAATTTACTTCATTTAATATTTTTTTCTAAATGTCTCAATAAGAAACTTTAGGTCTAGGGGTGCAGTGAAAACAATTCTGATACTCTATGGCGCCGTGATTCAAAAAAGGTTTGGGAGCCACTGGTGTAAGTATAACAAGAATGTTTGTTATTTTATTTTAGCACAAATTAAGTGGTTTCCAAAAAAGGCTAAAAGCCCTTTAACTTGGGATATACCATGTATGCAAGAGACTATGCCTTGTGGGTCTGGGAGCTCACAAAATCTCTATGGAAAATGAAGTTTAGCAGGTTGCACATATGATCTGTACAATTTAATGTACTAATACTTTTTATTTGTACATATCTATTTTATTTATGGCTTTAAATATAAAATGAACTGTAAATGTGACATGTGCAGAAACCTCGCTCTCCCTGTCAGTCAGTACTTTGGAAGCTGCTAAAGGAGGTTACTATGGTTTCCTGTTCTTGCTTTTGGTACTGCTTCACATCTCCCCATAGGCGTTCAGTAATACTCAAATCCAGGGGCTGCGACAACCGTTCCCGAACTGTAATCGTCTGCTCCTGTAAGCACTTCATGGGTGAATTTGAGGTGTATTTTACATTACTGCATTGCTTGGATAGCCAAAAGCTTTTACTTTTAGTTTCTTCACTGACTCTGGGACATTATGATTTGCTGTTATTTAGTGCAATTGCTTATTACATCCAATAGTTCCTCTGCCAGTAGCTGCTGTACAACCCAACATGAATAACAGGTCCACCGTAATGCTGAACACTTGGCGACCCATCTGTTTCTTTCCAAATGCATCTTTTCTAGATTTTATCGCTAAGCAGCACTATGTTCCGATAGGTTTCCGTCTTATTGATGGAACCTTTGCATCCCTCAGATGACAACTATTGTCTGTCTAATACCTCCACACAGATAGGTTCTATGTAAAGAAATGTGGTGCTGACAAGCTGCCAACCAGTTCTACTAGGGGGGTTCCTTATATGCGCACATGTGTCTGCGTATATGTGTATATATAACACACGTTACATAGAACACATACACCCAAATGCATACATAGAACACACACACACACACACACACACACACACACACACACACACACACACACACACACACAAACAGAGAGCACATACACATATACAATAGAACACATACATGCACACATATAGAACAAATACATATACACACACTTTTACTAGCATCTGGAGCCTGCCCTGAGGATGCCGCAGGAGGTCATTGCTGGGAGTCTGGGGTTGAGCATGGGCACTTTTCATCATTAGGCCCTGCCGCCATAGCAGAATGCCACGATTTGCGGGTCTGGGAATGGGGGCGGATCATATTGGCTCCGCCCACCACCACCACCACTGACTTCCCCTGCGTGTGCTACACTGGGCCACAGTGAGCAATGATCTATATTTTCATATATACATTATCAGAAGAACACTCACAAAGATATAAAGCCATAAAAACAAAATTTCATGGGAAAGAAAATTTTCACAAAGACGATTTTAGTCTATCTGAGTTTGGCTGCAATGTGCTGAAAGTCACTTTTGCTATTTTGGCCCAACATGTAACTAGAAATCTATACTTTGGGAGCAGCACGAGGCACTGCTCCTTCTAATCTTAGGGATCTGGAAATGACAGAGCTAAAAGTGACCTTGCTGAGCCTTTGTGTTAGGTTGCACCGTACAATAGATTCTCATTCCCATTTCCAGCACAAAGGTTTTATCTTGCTGTTGGCAGATTGGCATATTATTACAGGTTGAGTATCCCATATCCAAATATTCCGAAATACGGACTTTTTTGTGTGAGAGTGAGATAGTGAAACCTTTGTTTTTGATGGCTCAATGTACACAAACTTTGTTTAATACACAGTTATTAAAAATTTGTATTAAATGACCTTCAGGCTGTGTGTATAAGGTGTATATGAAAGATAAATTAATTGTGTGAATGTACACACACTTTGTTTAATGCACAAAGTTATAAAAAATATTGTCTAGAATGACCTTCAGGCTGTGTGTATAAGGTGTATATGTAACATAAATGCATTCTGTGCTTAGACTTAGGTCCCATCACCATGATATCTCATTATGGTATGCAATTATTCCAAAATACGGAAAAATCCCATATCCAAAATTCCTCTGGTCCCAAGCATTTTGGATAAGGGATACTCAACCTTAGGGAGGCCAATCCCGGTATCGGGATCGGCGGGATCCCGGGATTTAGGCCCAAAAACGGCCGGGATTCAATCCCGGGATTGGAAGCTCCAATCCCGGGGATTGAGGGATCAGCGTTGAGCGTCCTCAGGACGCTCAGACTCTGCCCGGCTCCCTCCTCCTGTCTCCCCCTGCGCAGCGTGACCTGTGACTGTGAGGTCACGCTGCGCTTTCAGCAGCCGCCGAGCCGGAAAGTACGGCGGTCTTCACCCGCCGCCTCCTCCCGGCTCACCTCGTACTCACCCGCTGCCTCCTCCCGGCTCCCCTACATTCACCCGCCGGCTCCCCTACACTCACCCGCTGGCTCCTCCTCACCTGCTACCTGGCTGTGCAGGTTTGTACGGGTTTTTTTATGTCTGCAGGGCGGGAGGGGCGGGGCATGGGGGGCGGCCGGACACAGTCTAAAGCCAATCCCGGGATTGACCATTTTTCAATCCCGATACCCGGGATTGAAAAAAATGGCCCGGGATTGGCTTCCCTACTCAACCTGTATATCAATCTATTTCCTCTAAGTGCAGCATTAACAGAATGCACAGATATATTTTACCATAACACATAATTCTATATACATGTGTGTCCATGCTCATCTTTGCCGTGACTGCAATTATTTGCGGCAAAGTGGGTGTGATTAGTGTGCCTGCAAATATGTGCGTACACTGCAAACGCACCACCGGCCCATAGGTTTGCATGATGTGTATGCTCCTACGAACAGATTGCACGTGGGCACGACTAGTCACAATTGTGATGTGTACGCACATTTACCACAATCGCAGCAATTTGGAGTGTGGACACATCTGTAAACAGGTTTTACTCCATCCAAGAGGGTTATTTATGCAGAGCAATTTCTCTTCCATGCATACACATCCTCTTCCTAAACGCCCCACCAATTGCCAGCTGTCTCCTCCCCCCATCAATACACTGTCCAATGCCATCTAATTCTACATTTATTCAACTGCCCCGTCCCTTCCCCCAACCGCACCCCTGACCTACCTCAAAGCACTCCACGGCCTCCCATGTCTACGTATTACCCTGTTGTCTGGCTCTAGGGCTGTTTAGGGGGCTTTAAATGATGCATTTGATGAGACCATCCTAACTGTCACAGAAATGAGAATACATATGGGGGAGATGTACTAAGCAGTGAAAAGTGTGGAGAAGTGGGCCAGTGGAAAAGTTGTCCATAGTAACCAATCCGAATTGATGTAACATTTATAATTTGCATACTATAAAAAGTATACAGAGCAGCTGATTGGTTGCCATGGACAACTTCTCCACTTTTATCAATGCTTAGTACATGTCCCCCATAAAGATTTATCAACATGAACAATAATGTTAATTACACTTGCAGAGGTAAACTACTGAGACATGTAAAGAGAAGGGGAAGTCACTGGGAGAACTTATGCAGTACTTAGTGACAGGGTGGTGGGTAAGTAATAAAAATAATAATAATAATAATATCTTTACTTCAGTACACCATTAACTGGGGTCATACATCGCACACATAATGGGGGAGTATGTATCAAAGCTTGGAGAAAGAAAGTGGAGAGAGATAAAAGTACCGGCCAACTAGCTCCTGTCATTTTTGGAACACAGCCTGTAAAATGACCGCTAAACGCTGATTGGTTGGTAGCTTATCTGTCTCCAAGGTTTGATACATGTACCCCAATGTGTGTGATGCAATGAAGCTCAGATGCTGATGGCAGACATGCAGCCAGTTTGACAGATTTCCTATAATTCCCGGCATCAATGTGATGTGCCTTTCTGGAACAGGATATGGCTTCCTGCCGACATTGCAAGTTTTACCTAGCACCCCACCCCAAGTATACAGCAACCAAACTTGGCTCCTGACTGGTCGCCTTGTGTGAATATAGACCAAACTGCTTTAAACCCTTAATTTTGCAGATACAATGGAGATGTTGCATGTAACTCACCGAGAAAGGTGTTGGAAATATACTCTGAAACCTGGTTCCCGGAACGGCTCATCTCAGACAAGTGTGTCAGCTCACGGTTCAACATTCTCTTGAACTGTCAGAGAGAAAACATTAGGTTATAATGAAAAGTGTCCGACTAACATAGCCTGATTCTAAACACATGTATAGCGTGTTCATTATTCATTCAAGAAAATATTAGTTGTAAATCGGTATTGTGTGACAATGGGTGAGAGTCATAAGGTCGACAGTCAGTCGGTCGGCCACTATTGGTCGACAGTGACTAGGTCAATGCCTGAAATAGGTCGACACGGTCATTAGGTCGACATGGAAAAAGGTCAACATGAGTTTTTGAATTTATTTTTGGTGTCGTTTTCTTCATAATGTGACCGGGAACCCTAATTGGTGCATCGTCTTCACTCGCCATGCTTCGGGCAAGGTTACTATTCCCAATCGTAGTCCACGTGGATCGTAAAGTATGAAAAAGTTCAAGAAATTGTGAAAGACTCATGTCGACCTTTTCATGCGTCGATCTAGTGACCAGGTCGACCTAATGCATGTCGGCCAATAGTGGTCAACCTAAGACCGGATCCCGTGACAATAATAGGTGGCAGATACAACAGGCAATCTAGTGGCAGAAAAAGTTACTGATCCTTTCTGTGGTTTGGACAAATCATGTGATGGGTTACACAGATCAATGCGGATAGTCTGTCTACATATAGTGCAATAACATAACTAATTTGTGGTAGTTCATGTGGAGCATGTAAATCCAAAACAGTAGAATAATGGACGCGTCAGTCGTACTGTGCACTAGAAGACTGGATAGTAGCACAGCATGGTCCCTGGCAGTATATAGATACTCAGCAGCAGTATACAGCCCAGCACAAGAGGTTTCCTTACCTTGATGTATCCCCAGGACACAGAGCGTAAGTAGTTGGTATCTGGCATGGTGACAGTATGGACAGTACAAGGCAGGAGACCAGGCGCTCTGATCACCTTGTTGTGTCTTCAGTCTCTTCCACTGTTTCTGTCTGATGTAAAATTCCCTTACTACTTTCCCATAATTCTCAATGATTCGTCACAGTCTACTACACCCCCAAGGATGTCTGTTTTCATTTCAATGGTGAAGTCAGTCTATGTTTAACTCTTTCCCTGAGTTACACATCCCATCTTTCAGAGTCATTCAATTCACTGCTCTCCTCTCATTGTGACCTCTCTCACGCCTCTCACTCTTCTCACACTGCCTCTCTCTCTCCTCACACTCCTGCCTCTCTCTCTCCTCACACTCCTGCCTCTCTCTCTCTCCTCACACTCCTGTCCCTCTCTCTCCTCACACTCCTGTCCCTCTCTCTCTCCTCACACTCCTGTCCCTCTCTCTCCTCACACTCCTGTCCCTCTCTCTCTCTCCTCACACTCCTGTCCCTCTCTCTCTCTCTCCTCACACTCCTGTCCCTCTCTCTCTTCTAACACTCATGTCCCCCTCTCTCTCTTCTCACACTCCTGCTTTTCACTCTCTCCTCACTCCTGTCCCTCTCCCTTCACACTCCTGTCCCTCTCTCTCTTCACACTCCTGTCCCTCTCCCTCTCTCTTCACACTCCTGTCCCTCCCTCTCTCTTCACACTCCTGTCCCTCTCTTTTCTCACACTCCTCTCTCGCTCTTCACACTCCTGCCTCTCGCTCGCTTTCCTCACACTCCTGTCCCTCCCTCTATCTTCACACTCCTGTCCCTCCCTCTCTCTTCACACTCCTGTCCCTCCCTCTCTCTTCACACTCCTGTCCCTCTCTTTTCTCACACTCCTTCTCTCTCGCTCTTCACACTCCTGCCTCTCGCTCGCTTTTCTCACACTCCTGTCCCTCTCTCTATCTTCACACTCCTGTCCCTCTCTCTCTTCGCACTCCTGTCCCTCCCTCTCTCTTCACACGCCTGTCCCTCCCTCTCTCTTCACACGCCTGTCCCTCCCTCTCTCTTCACACGCCTGTCCCTCCCTCTCTCTTCACACGCCTGTCCCTCTCTCTTCGCACTCCTGTCCCTCCCTCTCTCTTCACACTACTGTCTCTCTCTTTTCTCACACTCCTCTCTCGCTCTTCACACTCCTGCCTCTCGCTCGCTTTCCTCACACTCCTGTCCCTCCCTCTCTCTTCACACTCCCGTCCCTCCCTCTCTCTTCACACTCCTGTCCCTCCCTCTCTCTTCACACTCCTGTCCCTCTCTTTTCTCACACTCCTTCTCTCTCGCTCTTCACACTCCTGCCTCTCGCTCGCTTTTCTCACACTCCTGTCCCTCTCTCTATCTTCACACTCCTGTCCCTCTCTTTTCTCACACTCCTGCTTCTCTCTCGCTGGCTTTTCTCACACTAATGCCCCTCTCATCTCACATTCCTGCATTACTCTCTCTTCTCCCACTCCTACCTCTCTCTTGCTCTTCACACTCCTGCCTCTCTCTTCTCCCACTCCTGCCTCTCTCTCTTCTCAAACTGCCATTTTATCTCTCTCTCTCTCATACACACTCTTATCTCTGTCTCCCTCACACTCTTGCCTCTCTCGCTGTCTTTCCTCACACTCCTGACTCTCTCTTTCCATGCACTCCTGATTCTGTCTCTCCTCACACTCCTGATTCTCTTCTAACACGCCTGCCTCTCTCTCTTTTCTCACTCCTGCCCCTCTATTTCTCTCTTCTTACACTCCTGTCCCCCTCTCTCTGTTCTCACACTCCTGCTCTCTCCTCTCTCTTTTCTTACACTCCTGCCTCTTGCTCACTTTTCTCACACTTCAGCCCCCCCTCTTCTCACACTCCTGCCCCTCTCTATTTTCGCACTCTTGCCCCTCTCTCTCTCTTCTCACACTTCTGTCATTTTATCTCCCTTTTCACACTACACACACACACTTTCTTTCCAGTCTCACTTCTAGCTATCTTTCCACACACTCCTGATTCCGTCTCTCCTCACATTCCTACCTCTCTCCCCACACTACTGACTCTCTTCTAACAAGTCTGCAACTCTCTCGCTTTCCTCACACTCCTGCAACTCTCTTTTCTGACACTCTTACCACTCTCTCACACGCACACACACACACACACACACACACACACACACACACACTTGACTCTCTCTCACACTCCTGACTATCTCTCTCCCCCCTCACACTCCGGACTCTTTCCTCAAACTTCTACCTCTCTCTCTCTTCTAACACTCCTATTTATCTCTCTCTACTCATACTCTTGCCTCTCTCTCTCCCATCACATTATTAGTTTTCTCCAGTTGTTGTCTCTTTGGTCTCTTCTCTCCTTGTATGTGCTCTCAGGATCTGGTCTCTTCACTGTTAGAGCAGCCCTCTTATCTCACACTCTTCTGTTTCCTATGAGATCCAAGTATCATCTCTGCAGTTTCCTTCTCTCAGAGTCTCTCCACTACGTACATACCCCCCTGTGGCTGCTCCTTCTATCTTACACTATATCAGTTTTCCCATTCCCTCCTCTCACCCCACCTTCCTGGATAGTATGCTGTCAGCTGCTCTGTATCTGTGGGAGTTAACAGTGAAGCGTGAGGCATCATTTACCCTCACATACACTTCTGCTTCAAGATACTACTGTGTATATACACATCATCATATGGAGTACCTGCACACTGATAATAATTACACAGCACTATACAGTATAATGATACTGTGTATCTATATTTATATACACAATACACACCCTCCAACATCCTTAAACAATAAACCTTTATGAATTCCGAAAGGGGGCGTGGTCACGGGCAAAGGGTGCATAGCCACGCGGCGCTGCCACAGGAATGTATAGGACAAGGGAGAGGCTGAAATAGGTACAAGGCCTCTTTTGGTACTGTACCGGCCAAAAAAGTACAGTTGGAGGGTATGCACAATACATAAAATACCCTTATCTTGCACCAATATAATAAAGCAGCACCTCTAAGACGGTCACCTGTTAGCAAGTACCTAAAGAATAAATAAAGCTAAAGACGTGTCAGGGGGCGCTAGTAGACAATGTTGACAGAATCCTACTATGGGGATTCTGTATGTTTAGGTTTCCACCTTAGATTGTAATTATACCCAAATGAGTAGTAAAAGAATACACCCTCTTACGAGAGATTCAATCCAACACGAATGGCCTTCATGGCCTGTTACAACCTTTGAAAATTATTATTATCATTATTATTATTATTATTAAACATATTCTATCTGTGGCAGATAGAGGGAGCGTTATCTAAGATGGAAGACTAATTTTATTGCTGTTTTTAGCTAATCTCACACAGAAGGTACCAAGAAAAGAGTTATAAATTATCCAACTGGAAAGAAATTTCCCCACCGTACTTGGGTTCCAGTAAAAACTCTACAGACCTGTTTGGAGTCACTAATTTTGGTTTTAGGGATAAAGCTCCCATTTTCTATACTACATTGAGCATTCCTTACATATTAGCTTATACAACCTACTTCTTCAGGTGTAGGTTGGATATACACCCAGTAGAATGTGATCCGCCTAGTTAGCTCACACCCTATGGGTATAGGTATATATCATAACATCTACTTTTCTGACAGTTGTGGACTATTCACTACCTATTATATTGCAAGAAGCTATTTTAATGTAATGTACTGTTTTTATGGAAAATAAAATTATATTTACATAGATTGAAAAAGGCCATGAGGCCATTCGTGTTGGGTGGAATCTCTCATAAGAGGGTGTATCCTTTTAAAAATCATTTGGGTATAATTACAATATAAGGCGGAAATATGATCAGTACAGGGGCGCAACCATTTGTAGAGGAGACACGGCCATAGATAAAGGGGGCGTGAGACGTGTCAGCGGTGACTCATCTCTGGTACTGGCGCCTGTTCCTAGGGGCTGCTGGCGCTGTCCAAGTCCCCGCAGCGCTGCGATACATATCCGGACAGTCAAGAAATCCCTATTTTAGCCAGTACAGACCTTAAAAAAACGGTACTGTACCGGCTAAAACGGTACAGTTGGAGGGTGTGTATAATGAACAGGGACAGTATAGTTGCACATAGAGTTAATGTGGGATATCAGGATAGAGCAGCAGCAAGACCAGGCTTGGACTGGCCCATAGGGGTACAGTGGAAACCCCCGTTGGGCCCCACTATGCTGATATGATCCTGTACTGCTGTAACCATATGCTGTTTTGAGAACTGCCTGATAACCTGAACTGCAAGCCTGGTGTATGAAGAAGTAACCTACCCGTGCTGGTAATAAAGTGTGTGTGGCCGGAGGGACCCCAGTCACGAGGAGAATGGCCGCCTGCGGCACTGAAGGGGTTAACCCCTAGTGCCCGGCGCCATTTTAAAAGGACAAAGAGCGCTTGGCGCCAGATTTTAAATGTGTTGGGCGCTAGGCGCCGTGTTGTAGTAACTGTTTAAAATTGTATTTTTGAATGTGCCGTGGTCCCGGACCTCTCCGGAGACCACGGCAGGGAGGACAGCCCCCCGGCGCGCTCAGCAGTGTGTGCGCGCCGGGGGAGAGAAGGCAGCCGCTGACCGCCGGAGTCCGGGAGCTCCGCTCCCGGCAGCGGTCGGTGAAGCCCCGGGCGCACTGGAGTGTGCGCGCCGGGGAGAAGGGTGAGCGCTGCGGCTGGGAGCTCGGCTCCCGCTGCAGTGCTCTCTGTGAGAGCCGCCGCTGGGGGCCGGGAGCTCTGCTCCCGGCGCCTCAGCCCAGCACGGGTGGCCAGCCGCAGCAGCCGGGACGGACGTCCCGGGCTGCTAGCCGGCGAGGGGGGGTGCGCCGCAGCCCGGCTCCCCGCCGGACGCTGCGGCGAGGCCACAAGTCAGCGCCGCTCAGGGGGGACCGGGCTAGCCGGCTCCCTAGCGGCGTGGGTGAATTAGGATGGTGAGCGCTGGGGTCCGGGAGCTACGCTCCCGGCGCCTCAGCGCTGAAACAAGCCAGAGTTACGGCGGCCGGGACAAGTGTCCCGGGCCGCCGGGTTTCGGTACAGGGGGGTGCGCCGCACTGTGCGGTGAGGCCACTGAGTAGTGCCACACTGGGGGGGGACAGGGAGAGCCAGCTCCCTGAAACCCCAGAGGCAGGAAGGCAGGCTGGAGGATGGGGGAAGCCAGCCCCATACCTCCAGCACTGAGAGAGCCCTAGCAGCCAGGCTGCAGGGCTAGTACAGTATTCCACAAACCAGACATTGTGTAAAATAATAGGAAGTACAGTGTGTTGTAAGGCACTGCAGTGCCTAGGTATGTGGAGCCTGTGCAGGCTCAGAGTGTATTTAAATGTATAAACATGTACAGTGTGATTTAAATGTAATGTATTTAAAGGTAAATTGCACTTACTTGGTTGTGTGTCCCAGGAGGGGGGAATCCATGGCTGTGCAGGCTGATGGATTCTCCCAGACCTTTTCCCCAAAAACGGAATGCTTTCCCATCCAGCCTCACATTTCCAAGGGGCACAGGGAGAAAGAGAAGCAGCTCAGCTATGAAACAAGCTGAGTGGTTTCTTGGAGCTCCATGGAGATCAGCCGTAGTGGACTAGAGACCTGGACCGGGGAGCCAGGCTGCCCAGCTCTGGAGCCCGAATCCAGGCTGCAGGCAGTAAGCTGGGTCCCGGGCAGGTTTCTGGAGGTCAGATTTAGGAGGGAAAACTTCCCCCAGCCAGACTGAACGGCACCGGGGAGTATCCTGACTCTCCCAGATGGGAGAGTCAAAGGAGACCGACCACTCCCCACTGTCCATAGGGAACAATGTTAGCTGTGCATGAGACCAGAGCATGCACAGCTCATGGGTAAACATTGATTGGTTGTGCACCACAGGGCGGGCTTACCCCCTGTGGTAAGGGGTCTTGGAGAGGGATAAAAGAAGGGCAGCTGGCCCATAGGAGTAGTATTATTCCATCTTATTCTGCTGAAAACATCTGATTGTATGCTGTTACCCCTAGCAATAGGGAGGAGCCTTTTTAAAGGTTATTTGAGCAATAAACATCTTTGCCTCAAGAAGACTGCTTCATCTTGTGACCAACAGGGTTAGGCCAAACCTAGCCCCGTCCTCCGGCTGTCCAGGGAAGTACCTAGCGTCTCCAAGCTCCGCCTTCCGCCAGCTACCGGTAGAGGCCTAGCAAGTGGCTAGTGGGGATTCGTCAACACCACACAGCTGTGGTAAGGCAGTGCGTCGGCACATACAGAGCAGAACCGTGGTTCCAAACGCCACGGCAGGTTAGGAGTTTGGTGGTGGCAGCGAGAACCCGCCCACAACGCAGTGGGTGGAGTCAGTAACAGGCGGTTACTGACGGTAAGCGGGAATCCCCTATGTGGTCAGGCCTCGTGCGGCTTGACCTTCCAATCTGTGCGCAGTCAATGGGACGCGAAAGCGGCGAGTGCTTTCGTACGGTACCGTCCTGTCACAGAAATTGGTGGCATAGTGATGGGATATTCCCAGGCGGCTTTTCATCACCCGATTGGAGAAGCCGAGTTACTCAGGAGAGGAGTAACTACAGCGCAGGAGAACGCACAAGATGGCGGAATTCAGCGGAATGTCCAAGGAGGATCTGGAGATCGTATGCCAGGGGAAGGGTGTGGATATCCCTTCCAACGCGTCCAGAAGCGTCATGAAGGCGGCGCTCAGGAGCGTGGAGGAGTGTCATCGGGCGGAGGTGGAAAGCACTGACGGCGTCAGCATCGCAGAGGACGGCCCAACAGTGGACCTTCGTAAGGAACCGGTGAGAACCACAAGCCCCGCCCTCTCTCACAGCAGCAATGTTTCCCAGCAATCCCTAGCAGGGCCAGGATCCCAACGTCCCAGGGGGGGCGGCCCGGATACCCTAGCAGATCGGCTAGCGGAATTGGGGGAAAGGGCAACGGAGCAAGAACGCATGCTTGTCATTCGGATGTGGCATGCGGAGCGGGCATCACAAGCCGTGGTATCCCGGGAGCCGTTGTCAGCTGTTGTACACAGATCAGGACGTATACAGTTTGCCAAGTTTGCAGACAGTGATGGGGACATTGATGGACATTTACAAGTTTTTGAAAGGACTTGCAAACTACACAATCTACCCAAGTCAGAGTGGGTGAGACACCTTGTGCCCACTCTGCATGGAGAGGCCTTGGAGGCCTATCGAGGAGTGGCGACGGAGGACTGTGGGAACTACGACGAAGTCGCGAAGGCCCTCCTCCAGCGATTCTTCATCACTCCAGAGTCTTACAGGAAGAAGTTCAGAGACTTGCCCAAGAATCCTAGCAGCACCCATGAGCAGTTCGCCACCCAGCTGCGGCAGTACGTGGTGAAGTGGGTGAAGGATTCGGAAGCCACTACATGGGACGCACTGATCGACCTGATCTGCAGGGAGCAGTTCTACCGCAGGTGCGCCCAAGAAGTGAAGGAGTGGGTGCTAGATCGGGAGCCACCCAGCTTAAAAATGGCTGCCCAATTAGCCGACAAATATGTGGCAATTCGGCCACGGGGGCAGAAGCGCCCCGCCAGCAGCCAGCTCCAACAGACTGTACCACCAAGGGGACCACCCTCTTCAGCTCATCAACCCCAAAGACAAGCATCTTCCAACCCGGGTGCTCTTGGCCAGCAACCACACCGCAGCGTCCCTGCAACTGATCAGAGATCATCGGTGCCACGACGGGAGAAGAAGTGCTACGGCTGTGGGAAAATCGGACATCTGAGGATGAACTGTCCTGCATCCCAAGCACCCCAGACTCGTGCCCCAAATCCGAGTGCTGGAGCCCGGGTCGTTTGTTTGACGAGAGGAGATGAGCCTACAGAGACTGTTCCCCCTCCAGTCAGTCCGATGGAGTGTGGCGAGAGACAGGTGCACTCTGCGGAGAGAGTCACCTGCATGGCCAAACAGCCCCTACACAACATGTGGAGGCACCTGCAGCCAGTCCACGTGGGACCCCTGCAGGGAGAAGGCCTAAGAGACTCTGGGGCCTCAATCACTGTGGTGAGACCCCACCTTATAGATCCTGCTGTAGTATTGCAGGGTCGCACTGCCAAGGTCACCCTGGCAGATGGAATGGAGAGAGCGGTTCCCATGGCAAGAGTCTACCTGGACTGGGGAGCTGGACCAGAGTTGCGAGAAGTTGCCGTCATGGATGGTCTCCCAACTGATGTGGTCCTAGGAAATGATCTGGGTGGTGGGATCGTCACTACGTTTGTTGGCGCCATTCCCCGGAGTCAAGTTCCAAACCCACCGTTGACCTCAGCTACTCCAGCACAGCCCAGCCCAGAGGAAAAGACTACAGCTGCTAGACAACTGCCAGCACAGCCAACCACAGCATCAACCAGCCCAGAGGAAAAGATTACAGCGGCTAGATCAGCACATCGACCCCGCATGCCTTTTGCCTCTGGTATGCCCATGTCCACTAGCAACGCAGAGGATGTCGGTTCCAGCTCGTTTGATCCTGTGGGGGTGCCCAATGATGCTCCTGACCCAAGTGGTTTGCCAACTCCGGCGGTGAGTATGAGAAACCACACTGACTTTCCCATGACTGACCCCTACCAGACTGACCCTAGTAGTCCCCACCTATATCCCCCTGTAGTGTGTCCCAATTTAGGAGAGATTGAGGGCCGCAGGCAGGAGTTTAGGGAGGCTCAACTCTCTGACACATCCCTGAAAGGCATGAGGCGCCACTCTGGCAGCGGCCTTGACAGGGTTGGGGCAGGAAGTTTGACCTGGCGGGAAGGGTTAAGGTACAGGGTAGCCAGGAAAGTGGGAGGGGATAGACCAGATAGGGAATGTGTCCAACTGGTCCCCCCAGGGAACTTTCCTGCGCAACCGGTGTCGGTTGCCAGCGAAACCCCTTTGGACAGTAACCCGGAGACAGACCGTACCCTGAAGTGCCTGACACAGAGCTTACCCTGGTCTGGAATGTCGGATGACGCCCAGACCAACTGTAAGGCTGGTGCCATGCGTTGGCAGCCGGGGCACTCCAGCGGTTGTGTTGTCTCTGGGCCTCTGCCCATAGGAGAACCCTTGCAGCAAGTTGCTGTGGACATAGCAGGTCCCCTGCCTGTGCGCAGTAGATCGGGGAAGACACGCAGCCTCCCTGTAGTGGATGCCACACAGGATCCAGAGGCTGGTGGTCTGGCCGCCATCACTGTGGCACAGGTAGCGGACGAGGAGGAAGGAGTAGGCCTAGGTGACAGGGTAGGTTTCCCGAGTCATAGGTCGACAGAGGAGGATGGGAGGGCAGGTCTGACGGTTAGGGCAGACAGTTGCCAGTTAGGTATGACGGAGGTGCAGTGCCTGGGGCACCATGTGGGAGGAGACAGGGGTAGGCCCAAACCAGAGGGGGTGGAGGCAACCAGAGGCTGTCCCCGACCCACATCACCCAGACCGGTACTGACCTTAGAACCTGTAAGGCCCTACGGACATGTTGTCATTGACTTTAGTCCTGTAGTGAACCCCTTGACAGAGATGGCTAGGAAGGGCATTCCCAAGTCAGTGGACTTTGCACCCGCTTGCGAGTTGGCATTCCAGTCATTGAAGGAGGCTCAGGTACCCGCTCCAGTGCTGATGGCGCACATTCTTGACCAGGACTGTGTGTTACGAACTATTGCGCCACTGCACGGACTGGGAGCAGTACCGAGCCAGAAAGAGCCATATGGGCAGGAGCACCCCGTGGCCTGGTTGAGCAGTATACTGCTATTGTGGGAGGTGGGGTATGCCACAGTTGGGACACCGTAGGTGGCACTTGTTTGTAACCGGCCCCCCACCGTGGTGACTTACCACCTACCGGTTAGGTGGCTGCAACCTACCTTGGGGAAATTGGACAGACTTTTGTGGTGGAGCCTTGAACTTCAGGTGGACTATTTGAACATTGTGCACCCACGAAGAGAGGCCCACTACACTATGGATGAACTGTCTAGGCCAGAGCCTACAACCCCGAGGTAGCGTCCCCTTCACCCCAACGGACTGCGGGACCAGGACCCAAATCGTTGGGACATGGGTCCCTGGTTGACCCGCTTGAATGGGGGGGGAGGAGTGTGGCCGGAGGGACCCCAGCCACGAGGAGAATGGCCGCCTGCGGCACTGAAGGGGTTAACCCCTAGTGCCCGGCGCCATTTTAAAAGGACAAAGGTCGCTTGGCGCCAGATTTTAAATGTGTTGGGCGCTAGGCGCCGTGTTGTAGTAACTGTTTAAAATTGTATTTTTGAATGTGCCGTGGTCCCGGACCTCTCCGGAGACCACGGCAGGGAGGACAGCCCCCCGGCGCGCTCAGCAGTGTGTGCGCGCCGGGGGGAGAGAAGGCAGCCGCTGACCGCCGGAGTCCGGGAGCTCCTCTCCCGGCAGCGGTCGGTGAAGCCCCGGGCGCACTGGAGTGTGCGCGCCGGGGAGAAGGGTGAGCGCTGCGGCTGGGAGCTCGGCTCCCGCTGCAGTGCTCTCTGTGAGAGCCGCAGAGCTCCCGGCGCCTCAGCCCAGCACGGGTGGCCAGCCGCAGCAGCCGGGACGGACGTCCCGGGCTGCTAGCCGGCGAGGGGGGGTGCGCCGCAGCCCGGCTCCCCGCCGGACGCTGCGGCGAGGCCACAAGTCAGCGCCGCTCAGGGGGACCGGGCTAGCCGGCTCCCTAGCGGCGTGGGTGAATTAGGATGGTGAGCGCTGGGGTCCGGGAGCTACGCTCCCGGCGCCTCAGCGCTGAAACAAGCCAGAGTCACGGCGGCCGGGACAAGTGTCCCGGGCCGCCGGGTTTCGGTACAGGGGGGTGCGCCGCACTGTGCGGTGAGGCCACTGAGTAGTGCCACACTGGGGGGGACAGGGAGAGCCAACTCCCTGGAACCCCAGAGGCAGGAAGGCAGGCTGGAGGATGGGGGAAGCCAGCCCCATACTCCAGCACTGAGAGAGCCCTAGCAGCCAGGCTGCAGGGCTAGTACAGTATTCCACAAACCAGACATTGTGTAAAATAATAGGAAGTACAGTGTGTTGTAAGGCACTGCAGTGCCTAGGTATGTGGAGCCTGTGCAGGCTCAGAGTGTATTTAAATGTATAAACATGTACAGTGTGATTTAAATGTAATGTATTTAAAGGTAAATTGCACTTACTTAGTTGTGTGTCCCAGGAGGGGGGAATCCATGGCTGTGCAGGCTGATGGATTCTCCCAGACCTTTTCCCCAAAAACGGAATGCTTTCCCATCCAGCCTCACATTTCCAAGGGGCACAGGGAGAAAGAGAAGCAGCTCAGCTATGAAACAAGCTGAGTGGTTTCTTGGAGCTCCATGGAGATCAGCCGTAGTGGACTAGAGACCTGGACCGGGGAGCCAGGCTGCCCAGCTCTGGAGCCCGAATCCAGGCTGCAGGCAGTGAGCTGGGTCCCGGGCAGGTTTCTGGAGGTCAGATTTAGGAGGGAAAACTTCCCCCAGCCAGACTGAACGGCACCGGGGAGTATCCTGACTCTCCCAGATGGGAGAGTCAAAGGAGACCGACCACTCCCCACTGTCCATAGGGAACAATGTTAGCTGTGCATGAGACCAGAGCATGCACAGCTCATGGGTAAACATTGATTGGTTGTGCACCACAGGGCGGGCTTACCCCCTGTGGTAAGGGGTCTTGGAGAGGGATAAAAGAAGGGCAGCTGGCCCATAGGAGTAGTATTATTCCATCTTATTCTGCTGAAAACATCTGATTGTATGCTGTTACCCCTAGCAATAGGGAGGAGCCTTTTTAAAGGTTATTTGAGCAATAAACATCTTTGCCTCAAGAAGACTGCTTCATCTTGTGACCAACAGGGTTAGGCCAAACCTAGCCCCGTCCTCCGGCTGTCCAGGGAAGTACCTAGCGTCTCCAAGCTCCGCCTTCCGCCAGCTACCGGTAGAGGCCTAGCAAGTGGCTAGTGGGGATTCGTCAACACCACACAGCTGTGGTAAGGCAGTGCGTCGGCACATACAGAGCAGAACCGTGGTTCCAAACGCCACGGCAGGTTAGGAGTTTGGTGGTGGCAGCGAGAACCCGCCCACAACGCAGTGGGTGGAGTCAGTAACAGGCGGTTACTGACGGTAAGCGGGAATCCCCTATGTGGTCAGGCCTCGTGCGGCTTGACCTTCCAATCTGTGCGCAGTCAACGGGACGCGAAAGCGGCGAGTGCTTTCGTACGGTACCGTCCTGTCACAGTGTGTATGGTTTTTTTTTCATGTCACATTTGGCCCCCAACGTGGGGCCCTTGTTGGATGCTACTACACAGCAAAGGACCCAACAATTGAGAGCAGACTCTGGCGAGTGTGCACTCTGTACAGCAGTTACTAATTCCTGTGTATGGGGCTTTGAGCTCAGGGAATGATATGCAGTGTTAAGGATAATCAGCTGGGATAGTGTGCTGGGAATCTGGCTTACCCATGCCAGCTAATTAGACCTGCTACATTTGTGTACAAGCAGCAGGGAGATATGGAAGAAATTTTGAAGGTGTTTGCGGAATTGGCTGCAGGCCAGCAGAATCTGTGTACGGGCTAACAAACACTGATCCAGCAAGTGCATGAAGAGTTGAGGGAAATAAGAAAATGTGAGCAGGGTTGTGAAGTGTTGCAAAAACTCACAGCTTCAGATGATATTGAGGCAATTTTCAACGCACTGGCGCACGATTCAAGAGGCCAGAGAAGGAATCACAGCGAGTTTATACTGACCTGATGGTTGCTGAAGCTAGCTCATACCCTCGAGTAGAGGAGACCATACTCAGCGGGGTTGGGGTGACAAGCCCTAGTAAAGCCCAGGAGTTCCTTGATTGGCGGCTGAACCCGTCTGAGCCTCCCAGATTTCAGCTGGCCAAGATAGCCAGACTGCGTAAAGCATAGCTACAGCCTGAGAAGCATACAGCATCCCGCATAGTAGAAATGGTTGTTTTGGGCCATGCTATACGGGTATTAGACCGTACACCACTGGGCCCTGCAGGCTGATGCCCAGACATATGAGTTAGCAGTGGTGATTACTAAGCAAAGGTGGCAGCCAGTACCAAAGCCCAGAACTCAGATACCCATTGCTAAGCAAAAACCTCCGCCTCCTACTGTGTGCTCTGACTGTGGTGAAGCCAGTCATATGCGACGGGACTGTCCGAAAGAGGGTGAACCGATGGACTGCAGTGCGGGGAAAGCAACTCGACCTGTGGTCAGCATGACTGTTGAAAGCATTTTTCCGGCAGAAACCACTCTGTTCCATATGATGGTGCAGTTGGAGGGCCAAGAGATATGGGCATTAGTTGATACTGACAGTGCAGTTACCATTGTCGCTGCTAACCTGGTACCTCCGGCAGCTGACCAGGTTTAACCACCTGTCAAAGTATTGTGTATACATGGGGATGTCGAGGAGTGCCCACGTGTGCATCTACCCCTAATTATAAAAGGGCCAGCCATTGAAAGTGGTAGCCGCGGTGACATACAGACCACCTTATCAGCTGATCCTAGGCCGTGACTTCCCGTTGCTGCAGGAGGTGGTTACGTGGCATGATGACATCAAATGGCCAGCAGCTGAGGCATCCCAGGAGCCGAGGACCATGGGTGACCAGAGCTTAGCGACCATGAAAGCTTCGTTAGTTGGTGAACTACAGGAGGAAACAGACTGAGGCCCAGTGGTCCCCTGTTGGTAAGCAAGTGGGTTTAAAGGACTTTGGCTGAGACCATTAGGATGATAGAAATCTGGTTAATGCCTTTGAAAATGTGGTAGTAATTAATGGTAGAGTGGTCGCTGCATTGCCACCAGAAGGTGTACCATACTTTATTTTGAAACATGATTTGTTGTACCGTGTAACATCTTTTTAGGGTAAAAGGTTAGACCAGATATTAGTTCCCTGGAAACACGAGCAGTTTGTATTGGGGTCAGCACACACTCATTGGTAGGGTGGCCAGTTAGGGGAGGAGAAAACTCTACAGTTAAGATTATTTTGGCCTTGCATTCATGGTGAAGTAAAAAGATATTGTCAGGAATACCCAATGTGTCAGAAGAGAGCGCCCCGACCAGGTTTTAGAGCGCCCCTGGTTCCCCTCCCTGCTATTTCTCTGCCTTTGGATAGAATTGATATGGATCTGATAGGGCCGTTGGAGAAATCTGCTTGAGGGCATCAATACATATACTAGTAGTAGTGGATTATGCCACTAGATACCTGGAGGTCAAACGACTACGGAATATAAAATCTAGCACCATTGCTCTAAAATTATTTACACTGTACACCCGCCTGGGAATTCAAAAAGAGGTCTTAATGGACCAAGGTATCCCTCTGGTCTCTAAACCAATGAAAGATTTGTGCCGACTGTTAAAGGTGGAAAGGATTACCACCTCAGCTTACCACCCGCAAACAGACGGCCTGGTCGAATACTTTAACCAGACCCTTAAACAGATGATAAAATGGGTAGTGTCTGAGGAAAAGCGAAATTGGGACTCACTCCTACCCTATTAAATGTTTGCAATATGAGAGGTGCCCCAATCCTCTACAGGGCTTAGTTCTTTCAAACTCCTCTATGGGAGGTACCTAGAGGGATCTTAGATCTGTTGAAAGAAGGGTGGGAACAACAGTCATGCCAAGAACCTAACATCGTTCAGTTTGCATCCAAATTGCATGGCCAATTAAGGCAAATTGCGCCACTGACCGAACACATGGATAGGCCAAAAAAGTCATTATGATGTGGCCGCAGTCAATTGGTCTTTTAAACCTGGAGACAAGGTACTGGTTCTGGTACCTACCAATGAGAATAAATTATAAACTCAATGGCGAGGCCCTTATGAAGTTACAGAAGCAGTGGGACCTGTTAATTATAGGGTTCGCAGGATGGTAGAAGGAAGGGGGTACAAATCTACCATGTAAACCTGTTAAAACGCTGGAAAGAGAGTGCTGGTCAGCACTCACTGGTGGCTAAGTAAACCCCAGTATATCAGGTACCCATTGAAGATACGATCTAACCTAGCCAGAAACAGGAAGTGGTGAACTTAGTGGCACGATACCAGGATGTGTTCTCTGCAATTCCGGGAAAAACCCAAATCATCCAGCATAATATTGTTACGCCTCCAAGGGTGGTAATAAAACAAGTCATACCGTATACCTGAGGCAAAGCAGGCAGCGGTCAAATGAGAAATAGAGGAGATGCTGTGCCTAGGGGGTCATAGAGGACTCAAATAGCGAATGGAATAATCCCATTGTTTTAGTGTCTAAGCCTTTGAGTGCTTAAAGATTCTGTAACGATTTTCGCAAGTTAAATAAAAAGTTTTGCAACCCTATGCCCCGGGTTGATGAGCTGGTGGAGAACCTAGCAAACAACCAATATCTCACAACTCTGGATTTTACAAAAGGGTTTTGTCAGATTCCTTTGACTGAGGCTGCTAAAGCCAAAACATCCTTCTCTACCCCAGAGGGTTTATTTCAGTACAAAGTGCTGCTGTTTGGTTTGCATGGAGCTCTGGCAACTTTTCAGAGTTATGAACAATTTGCCGCTACCTCACAGAGAATATGCAGCTGCATATCTACACGACATAGTCATCTTTAGTTCTGTCTGGGAGTCACACATTCCAAAAGTAGATACAGTGTTACAGTCTTTATGGGCACATGGGTTTACTGTTAATCCTGAGAAGTGTGACATTGGAATGGTGGAGGCTAAATATTTGGTATATATCAGCGGTCGCCAACCCGTCGAGCTCGCCGCTGGAATTAGGGTAGCTCGCAGGCGGAATCCTGCCGCCCATCTCACCCGGCATACCGACATTGCACACATGGGGACTCGGGGAGTGGGCGCCGTCCATGCACGGCTGTGCGCGGTCGGGAGCGATGTACGAAGGAGAGCTGACAGTGGCGATACTTCCTCCACTTTTGCCCCTGAGCAGTCGCTGTCGCGGGCTTGGAGTGTGACGGAGCCCGCTCGTCACACCATCCGGACCGTCCAAACGGGGGTGATAGCGGCATTTAGTGAGGCTTACATTCAGGGTTAGTGCCAGCAGTAATATTTTAAAGGCTCCTGTGTGTGTGACAGCTGCAGTCAGCACAATGCAGTGTATTATGAAGGAGCATAATGTGGCTGTGCCACAACCTCATTATGCTCCATCATTATACACCTGCATTGTGCCGATTTTTGCAGCCATCACTACACCTTTTTAGAGTCTAAATAGGTGTGGCAATGACTGCAATAATCAGCACAATGTAGGTGTATACTAATGGAGCATATTGGAGCATAATTTGACTGTACAGTTTGTTTTGGCACTGCTGGGGGGCATTATTTGTGTATCTGGCACTGCTGGGGGGCATTATTTGTGTATCTGGCACTTCTGGGGGGCATTATTTGTGTATCTGGCACTGTTGGGGGGCATTATTTGTGTATCTGGCACTGCTGGGGGGCATTATTTGTGTATCTGGCACTGCTGGGGGGCATTATTTGTGTATCTGGCACTTCTGGGGGGCATTATTTGTGTATCTGGCACTGCTGAGGGGTATTATTTGTGTATCTGCCACTGCTGGGGGGCATTATTTGTGTATCTGGCACTTCTGGGGGGCATTATTTGTGTATCTGGCACTGCTGGGGGGCATTATTTGTGTATCTGGCACTGCTGGGGGGCATTATTTGTGTATCTGGCACTCCTGGGGGCATTATTTGTGTATCTGGCACTGTTGGGGGGCATTATTTGTGTACCTGGCACTGCTGAGGGGTATTATTTGTGTATCTGGCACTGCTGGGGGGCATTATTTGTGTATCTGGCACTCCTGGGGGCATTATTTGTCTATCTGGCACTGTTGGGGGGCATTATTTGTGTATCTGGCACTACGCAGGGGGCATTACTGCTGTGAAGCCATACCCACTTTCCTGAGGCCACACCCACTTTCACAGGAATGCGAGCGCATTGGGGGAGGGGGTAGCTCCTCCAGGGGTTTTATTTTCCGAAAGTAGCTCTCACCCCAATTAAGTTTGGAGACCACTGGTATATATTGTAAGTAGAGGGCAGGTAAAACTCCAGCCCAATAAGGTGGAGGCGTTCCTCACATGGCCTAAACCCAAATGTAAATCCCAACTTAGGACATTCCTTGGTCTAATGGGTTACTGCCACAGATTCATTCATAATTCTGCCACTAGGGCGGCATCACTGAGTGTCTGAAAAAACAGTTCCCAGACTAAATAATATGGACTAGACCAGCAGAGACTGCATGGCAGGATTTAAGGCGTGCCTTGTGTGCAGAGCCTTTTTTGCAGGCTCCTGATTTCAAGAAGAAATTTCTATTGCAGACAGATGCCTCAGGTACAGGATATGGGGCAGTCTTTTCCCAAGTGGTAGAAGGGGAAGAGAACCCATCCTCTACCTTAGCTGGAAATTGCTATCACAGGGGACGCAAGTACTCAACTGTAGAACAGGAGCGCTTAGCAATCAAGTGGGCAGTAGACTCATTAAAATATTATGTGTTAGGGTGGGAGTTAGTACGAACTACAGATCATGCCCCTTTACAGTGGATGCACACGAACAAAGGAGTGAATGATGGTGTGACCCGCTGGTTTTTGGCCTTGCAGCCATTTAAATTTGAGGTGTAGCAACATTTGGGGAAACAGCCCCTCAACGCTGATGCCCTTTCCAGAAAGTTTGTGGATCCCGATCCTTCAAGCAACCTTATGGTGAAGCTAGAGGAAGAGGGGGAAGAAGGCAAACTCTGGAAAATGGTAGAGGATTGTGTACCCGGATAGATGGCAAAAAATCCATGGGGGTGAGGCAGGTAGCATGCCTGAAAAGATATTAGCTTCAGCAGGGTGGGTGAATCTAAGAGGGGAGGAGTGTAGCAGGGACAGCATAGTTCTGGAGTTATTGTTGGATATCATGATTTCCCAGAGTTAGCAGAGCAGCCGCAGGACTGAAATGTCCAGTTCAGGTGTTACCTCATTCAGTTGTCAGCTAGAAGCTAGGCTAATTAATTAAACTGCACCTGTAATCTGCCTTTAAGTTTGTGTTCAGGGCACAGAGACTTTGCTTTTGATGGTGATTAGCATCCAGAAAGGGGTGCGGGGCTGAACTATGCTGATATGATCCTGTACTGCTGTAACCATCTGCAGTTTTGAGAACTGGCTGATAACCTGAACTGCAAACCAGGGGTATGAAGCTGCAACTATCCTGTGCTGGTAATAAAGTGTGTCGGACTTTTAACCGATATATGTTATTTCTTGTCACTATATATATATTATTTATTTATTTATTTTTGAGGAAAGACGCAGACGTAATCCATGAAGGACTCCTGATGATGAGAAAGTAAATCTTGAAAAGTTGATTAAATCTGCTTTTCTCTGTGTTTTTCATCCTGAGTGAAGACTTATTCTGACTAATATATATAATAAGAATTTACTTACCGATAATTCTATTTCTCGGAGTCCGTAGTGGATGCTGGGGTTCCTGAAAGGACCATGGGGAATAGCGGCTCCGCAGGAGACAGGGCACAAAAGTAAAGCTTTTACAGGTCAGGTGGTGTGTACTGGCTCCTCCCCCTATGACCCTCCTCCAGACTCCAGTTAGGTACTGTGCCCGGACGAGCGTACACAATAAGGGAGGATTTTGAATCCCGGGTAAGACTCATACCAGCCACACCAATCACACCGTACAACTTGTGATCTAAACCCAGTTAACAGTATGATAACAGAGGAGCCTCTGAAAGATGGCTTCCTAAACAATAACCCGAATTAGTTAACAATAACTATGTACAAGTATTGCAGATAATCCGCACTTGGGATGGGCGCCCAGCATCCACTACGGACTCCGAGAAATAGAATTATCGGTAAGTAAATTCTTATTTTCTCTATCGTCCTAAGTGGATGCTGGGGTTCCTGAAAGGACCATGGGGATTATACCAAAGCTCCCAAACGGGCGGGAGAGTGCGGATGACTCTGCAGCACCGAATGAGAGAACTCCAGGTCCTCCTTTGCCAGGGTATCAAATTTGTAAAAATTTACAAACGTGTTCTCCCCTGACCACGTAGCTGCTCGGCAGAGTTGTAATGCCGAGACCCCTCGGGCAGCCGCCCAAGATGAGCCCACCTTCCTTGCGGAATGGGCCTTAACAGATTTAGGCTGTGGCAGGCCTGCCACAGAATGTACAAGTTGAATTTTGTTACAAATCCAACGAGCAATCGACTGCTTAGAAGCAGGTGCACCCAACTTGGTGGGTGCATACAGTATAAACAGCGAGTCAGATTTTCTGACTCCAGCCGTCCTTTAAATGTATATTTTTAAGGCTCTGACAACGTCCAACAACTTGGAGTCCTTCAAGTCGTCTGTAGCCGCAGGCACTACAATAGGCTGGTTCAGGTGAAACGCTGATACCACCTTAGGGAGAAAATGCGGACGCGTCCGCAGCTCTGCCCTATGTCGAATGGAAAATTAAATAAGGGCTTTTATAAAACAAAGCCGCCAGTTCAGATACTCTCCCGGCCGAAGCCAGGGCCAGTAACATAGTCACTTTCCATGTGAGATATTTCAAATCCACATTCTTTAGTGGTTCAAACCAATTGGATTTGAGGAAATCTAAAACTACATTTAGATCCCACGGTGCCACCTTAGGCACCACAGGAGGCTGTATATGCAGTACTCCTTTGATAAAAATCTGGACCTCAGGGACTGAGGCCAATTCTTTTTGGAAGAATATTGATAGGGCCGAAATTTGAACCTTAATAGATCCCAATTTGAGACCCATAGACAATCCTGATTGCAGGAAATGTAGGAAAACGACCCAGTTGAAATTCCTCCCTCGGAGCACTCCGCTGCTCGCACCACGCAACATATTTTCGCCAAATACGGCGATAATGCTTCGCGGTGACTTCCTTCCTTGCCTTTATCAAGGTAGGAATGACTTCTTCTGGAATGCCTTTTCCTTTTAGGATCTGGCATTCAAACGCCATGCCGTCAAACGCAGCCGCGGTAAGTCTTGAAAAAAAAACAAGTACCCTGCTGAAGCAGGTCCCTTCTCAGAAGTAGAGGCCACGGATCGTCCGTGACCATCTCTTGAAGTTCCGGGTACCAAGTCCTTCTTGGCCAATCCGGAGCCACTAGTCTTACTCCTCTTTGCCGTATAATCCTCAATACCTTTGGTATGAGAGGCAGAGGAGGAAACACATATACCGACTGGTACACCCAAGGTGTTACCAGCGCGTCCACAGCTATTGCCTGCGGATCTCTTGACCTGGCGCAATACCTGTCCAGTGTTTTGTTGAGGCGAGACGCCATCATGTCCACCATTGGTTTTACCCAACGGTTTAATAGCATGTGGAAAACTTCTGGATGAAGTCCCCACTCTCCCGGGTGAAGGTCGTGTCTGCTGAGGAAGTCTGCTTCCCAGTTGTCCACGCCCGGGATGAATACTGCTGACAGTGCTATCACGTGATTCTCCGCCCAGCGAAGGATCCTGGCAGCTTCTGCCATTGCCCTCCTGCTTCTTGTGCCGCCCTGTCTGTTTACATGGGCGACTGCCGTGATGTTGTCCGACTGGATCAACACCGGTCTTCCTTGAAGCAGAGGTTCCGCCTGGCTTAGAGCATTGTAGATTGCTCTTAGTTCCAGAATGCTTATGTGAAGAGACTTTTTCAGGCTCGACCACACTCCCTGGAAATTTCTTCCCTGTGTGACTGCTCCCCAGCCTCTCAGGCTGGCATCCGTGGTCACCAGGATCCAATCCTGCATGCCGAATCTGCGGCCCTCCAATAGATGAGCCTCCTGCAACCACCACAGAAGGGATACCCTTGTCCTCGGCGACAGGGTTATCCGCAGGTGCATCTGAAGATGCGACCCTGACCATTTGTCCAACAGATCCCTTTGCATGGAATCTGCCGAAAGGGATTGCTTCGTAAGAAGCTACCATTTTTTCCCAGGACTCTTGTGCATTGATGTACAGACACCTTTCCTGGTTTTAGGAGGTTCCTGACCAGGTCAGATAACTCCTTGGCTTTTTCTTCGGGAAGAAAAACCTTTTTCTGAACTGTGTCCAGAATCATCCCCAGGAACAGCAGACGAGTTGTCGGCATTAATTGGGATTTTGGAATATTCAGAATCCATCCGTGCTGCTTTAGCACCTCTTGAGATAGTGCTAAACCCATCTCTAGCTGTTCTCTGGACCTTGCCCTTATTAGGAGATCGTCCAAGCATGGGATAATTAATACGCCTTTTCTTCGAAGAAGAAATATTATCTCGGCCATTACCTTTGTAAAGACCCGAGGTGCCGTGGACAACCCAAACGGCAGCGTCTGAAACTGATAGTGACAGTTTTGTACAACGAACCTGAGGTACCCCTGGTGTGAGGGGTAATTGGTACGTGGAGATACGCATCCTTGATGTCCAAGGATACCATAAAGTCCCCTTCTTCCAGGTTCGCTATCACTGCTCTGAGTGACTCCATCTTGAACTTGAACTTCTTTATGTACAGGTTCAAGGACTTCAGATTTAGAATAGGCCTTACCGAGCCATCCGGCTTCGGTACCACAAAAAGAGTGGAATAATACCCCTTCCCTTGTTGTAGAAGAGGTACCTTGACTATCACCTGCTGAGAATACAGCTTGTGAATGGCTTCCAAAACCGTCTCCCTTTCTGAGGGGGACGTTGGTAAAGCAGACTTCAGGAAACGGCGAGGTGGCTCTGTCTCTAATTTCAACCTGTACCCCTGAGATATTATCTACAGGATCCAGGGATTTACCTGCGAGTGAGCCCACTGCGCGCTGTAATTCTTGAGACGACCGCCTACCGCCCCCGAGTCCGCTTGCGAAGCCCCAGCGTCATGCTGAGGCTTTTGTAGAAGCCGGGGAGGGCTTCTGTTCCTGGGAAGGAGCTGCCTGTTGCTGTCTCTTCCCTCGTCCTCTGCCTCGTGGCAGATATGAATAGCCCTTTGCTCTCTTATTTTTAAAGGAACGAAAGGGCTGCGGTTGAAAGGTCGGTGCCTTTTTCTGTTGGGGAGTGACTTGAGGTAGAAAGGTGGATTTCCCGGCCGTAGCCGTGGCCACCAAATCCGATAGACCGACCCCAAATAACTCCTCTACGCATCGCCTGTCCACTGTCGTGTCCATAAAGCTCTTCTGGCCGAAATGGACATAGCACTTACCCGTGATGCCAGTGTGCAGATATCTCTCTGTGCATCACGCATATAAAGAAATGCATCCTTTATTTGTTCTAACGACAGTAAAATATTGTCCCTGTCCAGGGTATCAATATTTTCGATCAGGGACTCTGACCAAACTACCCCAGCACTGCACATCCAGGCAGTCGCAATAGCTGGTCGTAGTATAACACCTGCATGTGTGTATATACCTTTTTGGATATTTTCCATCCTCCTATCTGATGGATCTTTAAGTGCGGCCGTCTCAGGAGAGGGTAACGCCACTTGTTTTGATAAGCGTGTTAGCGCTTTGTCCACCCTAGGAGGTGTTTCCCAGCGCTCCCTAACCTCTGGCGGGAAAGGGTATAAAGCCAATAACTTCTTTGAAATTAGCCGTTTTTTATCGGGGCACCCCACGCTTCATCACACACGTCATTTAATTCTTCTGATTCGGTAAAAACTACTGGTAGTTTTTTCACACCCCACATAATACCCTGTTTAGTGGTACCTGTAGTATCAGCTAAATGTAACATCTCCTTTATTGCCAAAATCATATAACGTGTGGCCCTACTGGAAAATACGGTTGATTCGTCACCTTCACCACCGGAATCAGTGCCTGTGTCTGGGTCTGTGTCGACCGACTGAGGCAAGGGGCGTTTTACAGCCCCTGACGGTGTTTGAGGCGCCTGGACAGGCACTAATTGAGTGTCCGGCCGCCTCATGTCGGCAAACGACTGCTTAAGCGAGTTGACGCTATCCCGTAATTCCACAAATAAAGGCATCCATTCTGGTGTCGACCCCCTAGAAGGTGACATCCTCATATTTGGCAATTGCTCCGCCTCCACACCAATAACGTCCTCATACATGTCGACACACACGTACCGACACACAGCAGACACACAGGGAATGCTCTATACGAAGACAGGACCCACTAGCCCTTTGGGGAGACAGAGGGAGAGTCTGCCAGCACACACCAAAAAGCGCTATATATGACAGGGATAGCCTTATGATTAAGTGCTCCCTTATAGCTGCTTTTATATTAATATATTGCCATTTATTTTGCCCCCCCTCTCTGTTATACCCTGTTTCTGTAGTGCAGTGCAGGGGAGAGACCTGGGAGCCTTCCTGACCAGCGGAGCTGTGACAGAAAATGGCGCCGTGTGCTGAGGAGATAGGCCCCGCCCCTTTTCCGGCGGGCTCGTCTCCCGCTATTTAGTACATTTAGGCAGGGGTAAATATCTCCATATAGCCTCTGGGGCTATATGTGAGGTATTTTTAGCCTTTTTAAAGGTTTTCATTTGCCTCCCAGGGCGCCCCCCCCCCAGCGCCCTGCACCCTCAGTGACTGCCGTGTGAAGTGTGCTGAGAGGAAAATGGCGCACAGCTGCAGTGCTGTGCGCTACCTTAAGAAGACTGCAGGAGTCTTCAGCCGCCGATTCTGGACCTCTTCTTGCTTCAGCATCTGTGAGGGGGCCGGCGGCGTGGCTCCGGTGACCATCCAGGCTGTACCTGTGATCGTCCCTCTGGAGCTTCATGTCCAGTAGCCAAGAAGCCAATCCATCCTGCACGCAGGTGAGTTCACTTCTTCTCCCCTCTGTCCCTCGTTGCAGTGATCCTGTTGCCAGCAGGAATCACTGTAAAATAAAAAACCTAAGCTAAACTCTCTAAGCAGCTCTTTATGAGAGCCACCTAGAATTGCACCCTTCTCGGCCGGGCACAAAAATCTAACTGGAGTCTGGAGGAGGGTCATAGGGGGAGGAGCCAGTACACACCACCTGACCTGTAAAAGCTTTACTTTTGTGCCCTGTCTCCTGCGGAGCCGCTATTCCCCATGGTCCTTTCAGGAACCCCAGCATCCACTTAGGACGATAGAGAAATATATATATATATATATAAATAAGAATTTACTTACCGATAATTCTATTTCTCGTAGTCCGTAGTGGATGCTGGGAACTCCGTAAGGACCATGGGGAATAGCGGCTCCGCAGGAGACAGGGCACATCTAAAGAAAGCTTTAGGATCACCTGGTGTGCACTGGCTCCTCCCCCTATGACCCTCCTCCAAGCCTCAGTTAGGATACTGTGCCCGGACGAGCGTACACAATAAGGAAGGATTTTGAATCCCGGGTAAGACTCATACCAGCCACACCAATCACACTGTACAACTTGTGATCTGAACCCAGTTAACAGCATGATAATAGAGAAGCCTCTATAAAAGATGGCTCACTACAACAATAACCCGAATTTTTTGGTAACAATAATTATGTACCAGTATTGCAGACAATCCGCACTTGGGATGGGCGCCCAGCATCCACTACGGACTACGAGAAATAGAATTATCGGTAAGTAAATTCTTATTTTCTCTGACGTCCTAGTGGATGCTGGGAACTCCGTAAGGACCATGGGGATTATACCAAAGCTCCCAAACGGGCGGGAGAGTGCGGATGACTCTGCAGCACCGAATGAGAGAACTCCAGGTCCTCCTCAGCCAGGGTATCAAATTTGTAGAATTTTACAAACGTATTTGCTCCTGACCAAGTAACTGCTCGGCAAAGTTGTAAAGCCGAGACCCCTCGGGCAGCTGCCCAAGATGAGCCCACCTTCCTTGTGGAGTGGGCATTTTAAGATTTTTGGCTGTGGCAGGCCTGCCACAGAATGTGCAAGCTGAATTGTACTACAAATCCAACGAGCAATCGTCTGCTTAGAAGCAGGAGCACCCAGTTTGTTGGGTGCATACAGGATAAACAGCGAGTCAGATTTTCTGACTCCAGCCGTCCTGGAAACATATATTTTCAGGGCCCTGACCACGTCAAGCAACTTGGAATCCTCCAAGTCCTTAGTAGCCGCAGGTACCACAATAGGTTGCTTCATGTGAAATGCAGAAACCACCTTAGGTAGAAATTGAGGACAAGTCCTCAATTCTGCCCCGTCAGAATGAAATATTAAATAAGGGCTTTTATATGATAAAGCCGCCAAT
This sequence comes from Pseudophryne corroboree, assembly GCF_028390025.1. NCBI lineage: Eukaryota > Metazoa > Chordata > Amphibia > Anura > Myobatrachidae > Pseudophryne > Pseudophryne corroboree. The sequence goes on along the minus strand of NC_086449.1, from coordinate 83,448,906 downwards.
TCTGACACACGCCTGGCTGAAGCCAGGGCTAACAGCATCGTCACCTTCCATGTGAGATATTTTAAGTCCACAGTGGTGAGTGGTTCAAACCAATGTGACTTTAGGAAACTCAACACAACATTGAGATCCCAAGGTGCCACTGGAGGCACAAAAGGAGGCTGTATATGCAGTACCCCTTTTACAAATGTCTGAACTTCAGGCACTGAAGCCAGTTCCTTTTGGAAGAAAATCGACAGGGCCGAAATTTGAACCTTAATGGACCCTAATTTTAGGCCCATAGACAGTCCTGTTTGCAGGAAATGGAGGAAACGACCCAGTTGAAATTCCTCTGTAGGGGCCTTCTTGGCCTCCCACCACGCAACATATTTTCGCCAATGCGGTGATAATGTTTTGCGGTTACGTCCTTCCTGGCCTTGACCAGGGTAGGGATGACTTCATCTGGAATGCCTTTTTCCTTCAGGATCCGGCGTTCAACCGCCAAGCCGTCAAACGCAGCCGCGGTAAGTCTTGGAACAGACAAGGCCCCTGCTGGAGCAGGTCCTTTCTTAGAGGTAGAGGCCACGGTTCGTCCGTGAGCATCTCTTGAAGTTCCGGATACCAAGTCCTTCTTGGCCAATCCGGAACCACGAGTATAGTTCTTACTCCTCTCCTTCTTATGATTCTCAGTACTTTTGGTATGAGAGGCAGAGGAGGGAACACATACACTGACTGGTACACCCACGGTGTTACCAGAGCGTCCACCGCTATTGCCTGAGGGTCCCCTGACCTGGCGCAATATCTGTCTAGTTTTTTGTTTAGACGGGACGCCATTATGTCCACCTTTGGTTTTTCCCAACGGTTTACAATCAGGTGGAAGACTTCTGGGTGAAGTCCCCACTCTCCCGGGTGAAGGTTGTGTCTGCTGAGGAAGTCTGCTTCCCAGTTGTCCACTCCCGGAATGAACACTGCTGACAGTGCTATCACATGATTTTCCGCCCAGCGAAGAATCCTTGCAGCTTCTGCCATTGCCCCCCTGCTTCCCGTGCCGCCCTGTCTGTTTACGTGGGCGACTGACGTGATGTTGTCCGATTGGATCAATACCGCCTGACCCTGAAGCAGGGGTTTCGCTTGACTTAGGGCATTGTAAATGGCCCTTAGTTCCAGAATGTTTATATGAAGAGATGTCTCCAGGCTTGACCATAAGCCCTGGAAATTCCTTCCCTGTGTGACTGCTCCCCAGCCTCGCAGGCTGGCATCCCTGGCCACCAGGACCCAGTCCCGAATGCCGAATCTGCGGCCCTCTAGAAGATGAGCACTCTGCAACCACCACAGGAGGGATACCCTTGTCCCCGGTGACAGGGTTATCCGCTGAAGCATCTGAAGATGCGACCCGGACCATTTGTCCAGTAGGTTCCACTGGAAAGTCTTGCGTGGAATCTGCCGAATGGGATTGCTTCGTAGGAAGCCACCATTTTTACCCAGAACCCTTGTGCATTGATGCACTGAGACTTGGTTCGGTTTTAGGAGGTTCCTGTCGGATAACTCCCTGGCTTTCTCCTCCGGGAGAAACACCTTCTTTCTGGACTGTGTCCAGGATCATCCCTAGGAACAGAAGACAAGTCGTCGGAACCAGCTGCGATTTTGGAATATTGAGAATCCAATCGTGCTGCCGCAACACTACCTGATATAGTGCTACACCGATCTCCAACTGTTCCCTGGATCTTACCCTTATCAGGGAATCGTCCAAGTAACGGATAACTAAAATTCCCTTCCTTCGAAGGAATATCATCATTACGGTCATTACTTCAGTAAAGACCCGGGGTGCCGTGGACCATCCCTACGGCAGCGTCCGAACTGATAGTGACCGTTCTGTACCATAACCTGAAATACCCTTGGTGAGAAGGGTAAATTTTGACATGAAGGTAAGCATCCTTGATGTCCCGAGACATCATGTAGTCCCCTTCTTCCAGGTTTGCAATCACTGCTCTGAGTGACTCAATTTTGAATTTGAACCTCTGTATGCAAGTGTTCAAAGATTTTAGATTTTAAAATCGGTCTCACCGAGCCGTCTGGCTTCGGTACCACAATAGTGTGGAATAATACCCCGTTCCCTGTTGCAGGAGGGGTACCTTGATTATCACCTGCTGGGAATACAGCTTGTGAATGGTTTCCAAAACTGCCTCCCTGTCAGCGGGAGACGTCGGTAAAACAGACCTTTGGAAACGGCGAGGGGGATACGTCTCGAATTCCAATTTGTACCCCTGAAATATTACCTGAAGGATCCAGGGGTCTACTTGCGAGTGAGCCCACTGCGCACTGAAATTCATTGAGAACGGGACCCCACCGTGCCTGAACTTGTAAAGCCCTAGCGTCATACTGAGGGCTTGGCAGAGGCGGAAAAGAGTTTCTGTTCCTTGGAACTGGCTGATCTCTGCAGCCATTTTCCTCTCCCTCTGTCACGAGCAGAAAAGAGGAACCCTTTTGTCCGCTTGCCAACCAGGCCTGCGCCTGATAATACGGCGTCTTATTTTGAGAGGCGACCTGGGGTACATCCCCTCTTTTAAGGCAATACTTCCAAATGCCGTTTGGAATCCGCATCACCTGACCACTTTACTGGTATAATTGGACAACGCACTTATACTTGATGCCAGTCGGCAAATATTCCGCTGTGCATCATGCATATATAGAAATGCATCTTTTAATTGCTCTATAGGCAATAATATACTGTCCTTATCTAGGATATCATATTTCCAGTCAGGGAATCCGACCACGCCAACCCAGCACTGCACATCCAGGCTGAGGTGATTGCTGGTCGCAGTATAACACCAGTATGTGTGTAAATACATTTTAGGATACCCTCCTGCTTTCTATCAGCAGGATCCTTAAGGGCGGCCATCTCAAGAGAGGGTAGAGCCCATGTTCTTACAAGCGTGTGAGCGCCTTATCCCCCCTAGGGGGTGTTTCCCAACGCACTCTAACCTCTGGCGGGAAAAGGTATACTGCCAATAACTTTTTAGAAATTATCAATTGTTATCGGGGGGAAACCCACGCATTTTATTTCTCAGATTCAGGAAAACTACAGGAAGTTTTTCCTCACCAACATAATACCCCTTTTTTTTGGTGGTATTCATATTATCAGAAAAGTGTAAACTTTTTTCATTGCCTCAATCATGCAATGTGTGGCCCTATTTGGAAATCACGGTTGTCTCTTCACCGTCGACACAGGAGTCAGTATCCGTGTCGGCGTCTGTATCTGAGGTAACGGGCGCTTTAGAGCCCCTATATGAGACGTCTGGACATGCACAAGCTGAGTAGCCGGCTGTCTCATGTCAACCACTGTCTTTTATACAAAGCTGACACTGTCACGCAATTTCCACAGTACATCCACTCAGGTGTCGACCCCCCAGGGGGTGACAACACTATTACAGACACTCTACTCCGTCTCCTCATCATTTTTCTCCTCATACATGTCGACACAAACGTACCGACACACAGCACACACACAGGGAATGCTCTGATAGAGGACAGGACCCCACTAGCCCTTTGGGGAGACAGAGGGAGAGTTTGCCAGCACACACCAGAGCGCTATATATATACAGGGATAACCTTATATAAGTGTTTTTCCCTTTATAGCTGCTGTATTGTTTATACTGCGCCTAATTTGTGCCCCCCTCTCTTTTTTAACCCCTTTCTGTAGTGTAGTGACTGCAGGGGAGAGCCAGGGAGCTTCCCTCCAACTGAGCTGTGAGGGAAAATGGCGCCAGTGTGCTGAGGAGATAGGCTCCGCCCCTTTCTCGGCGTCCTTATCATCCGTTTTCTTGTATGTTTTGGCAGGGGTTAAATGCATCCATATAGCCCAGGAGTTATATGTGATGCATTTATTTTAGCCATAAAAGGTTTTCTAACGATTTATTGCGTCTCAGGGCGCTGCCCCCCCAGCGCCCTGCACCCTCAGTGACCGGAGTGTGAAGTGTGCTGAGAGCAATGGCGCACAGCTGCGGTGCTGTGCGCCTACCTTTATCTGAAGACAGGAAAGTCTTCTGCCGCCGATTTTTCCGGACCTCTTCGCTCTTCTGGCTCTGTAAGGGGGCCGGCGGCGCGGCTCCGGTGACCCATCCAGGCTGAACCTGTGATCGTCCCTCTGGAGCTAATGTCCAGTAGCCTAAGAAGCCCAATCCACTCTGCACGCAGGTGAGTTCGCTTCTTCTCCCCTTAGTCCCTCGATGCAGTGAGCCTGTTGCCAGCAGGTCTCACTGAAAATAATAAACCTAAACTAAAACTTTCACAAAGAGCTCAGGAGAGCCCCTAGTGTGCACCCTTCTCGTCGGGCACAGAAAATCTAACTGAGGCTTGGAGGAGGGTCATAGGGGGAGGAGCCAGTGCACACCAGGTGATCCTAAAGCTTTCTTTAGATGTGCCCTGTCTCCTGCGGAGCCGCTATTCCCCATGGTCCTTACGGAGTTCCCAGCATCCACTAGGACGTCAGAGAAATAAGAATTTACTCACCGGTAATTCTATTTCTCGTAGTCCGTAGTGGATGCTGGGAACTCCGTAAGGACCATGGGGAATAGCGGGCTCCGAAGGAGACTGGGCACTCTAAGAAAGAATTAGGACTACCTGGTGTGCACTGGCTCCTCCCTCTATGCCCCTCCTCCAGACCTCAGTTAGGAAAACTGTGCCCGGAAGAGCTGACACAATAAGGAAAGGATTTGGAATCCCGGGTAAGACTCATACATACTTGCCTACCTGACCCTCTCCATGAGGGAGAAAATGCTCTGTTCCTGGACTTTCCTGGTAATGTATGATTGGCATCACCTGTGGTGAAACACCTTTCTTATCAATTAACTAGCTCACCACAGGTGATGGCAATCATACATTACCAGGAAAGTCCAGGAACAGAGCATTTTCTCCCTCATGGAGAGGGTCAGGTAGGCAAGTATGGACTCATACCAGCCACACCAATCACACCGTACAACTCGTGATACAATACCCAGTGAACAGTATGAACAACAACTGAGCCTCTCGAATAGATGGCTCCAAACAATAACCCTTTAGTTAGGCAATAACTATATACAAGTATTGCAGACAATCCGCACTTGGGATGGGCGCCCAGCATCCACTATGGACTACGAGAAATAGAATTACCGGTGAGTAAATTCTTATTTTCTCTGACGTCCTAGTGGATGCTGGGAACTCCGTAAGGACCATGGGGATTATACCAAAGCACCCAAACGGGCGGGAGAGTGCGGATTACTCTGCAGCACCGAATGAGCAAACTCAAGGTCCTCCTCAGCCAGGGTATCAAACTTGTAAAATTTTGCAAATGTGTTTGAACCCGACCAAGTAGCAGCTCGGCAAAGTTGTAAAGCCGAGACCCCTCGGGCAGCCGCCCAAGAAGAGCCCCCCTTCCTCGTGGAATGGGCTTTTACAGATTTAGGATGCGGCAGTCCAGCCGCCGAATGTGCAAGTTGAATCGTGCTACAGATTCAGCGAGCAATAGTCTGCTTTGAAGCAGGAGCACCCAGTTTGTTGGGTGCATACAGGATAAATAGCGAGTCAGTTTTTCTGACTCTAGCCGTCCTGGAAACATATATTTTCAGGGCCCTGACTACGTCCAGCAACTTGGAATCCTCCAAGTCCCGAGTAGCCGCAGGCACCACAATAGGTTGGTTCACATGAAAAGCTGATACCACCTTAGGAAGGAATTGGGAACGAGTCCTCCATTCCGCCTTATCCATATGAAAAAATCAGTTAAGGGCTTTTACATGACAAAGCCGCCAATTCTGATACACGCCTAGCCGACGCCAAGGCCAACAGCATGACCACCTTCCACGTGAGGAACTTTATCTCCACGGTTTTAAGTGGCTCAAGCCAATGCGACTTTAGGAAATCCAACACCACGTTGAGATCCCAAGGTGCCACTGGGGGCACAAAAGGGGGCTGAATATGCAGCACTCCCTTTACAAAAGTCTGAACTTCAGGCAGTGAAGCCAGTTCTTTTTGGAAGAAAATCGACAGAGCCGAAATCTGGACCTTAATGGAACCCAATTTTAGGCCCATAGTCACCCCTGACTGTAGGAAGTGCAGAAATCGACCTAGCTGAAATTCCTCCGTTGGGGCCTTCCTGGCCTCACACCAAGCAACATATTTCCGCCATATCCGGTGATAATGTTTTGCGGTCACATCTTTCCTAGCTTTAATCAGTGTAGGAATGACTTCCTCCGGAATGCCCTTTTCTTTTAGGATCCGGTGTTCAACCGCCATGCCGTCAAACGCAGCCGCGGTAAGTCTTGGAACAGACAGGGCCCCTGCTGCAGCAGGTCCTGTCTGAGCGGCAGAGGCCATGGGTCCTCTGAGATCATTTCTTGAAGTTCTGGGTACCAAGCTCTTCTTGGCCAATCCGGAACCACGAGTATAGTTCTTACTCCTCTCCTTCTTATTATTCTCAGTACCTTGGGTATGAGAGGCAGAGGAGGGAACACAAACCGACTGGTACACCCACGGTGTCACTAGAGCGTCCACAGCTATCGCCTGAGGGTCCCTTGACCTGGCGCAATATCTTTTTAGTTTTTTGTTGAGGCGGGACGCCATCATGTCCACCTGTGGCCTTTCCCAACGGTTTACAATCATTTTGAAGACTTCTGGATGAAGTCCCCACTCTCCCGGGTGGAGGTCATGTCTGCTGAGGAAGTCTGCTTCCCAGTTGTCCACTCCCGGAATGAACACTGCTGACAGTGCTATCACGTGATTTTCCGCCCATCGGAGAATCCTTGTGGCTTCTGCCATCGCCAACCTGCTTCTTGTGCCGCCCTGTCGGTTTACATGGGCTACCACCGTGATGTTGTCTGACTGGATCAGCACCGGCTGGTGTTGAAGCAGGGGTCTTGTCTGACTTAGGGCATTGTAAATGGCTCTTAGTTCCAGAATATTTATGTGTAGGGAAGTCTCCTGGCTTGACCATAGTCCTTGGAAGTTTCTACCCTGTGTGACTGCCCCCCAGCCTCGAAGGCTGGCATCCGTGGTCACCAGGACCCAGTCCTGTATGCCAAATCTGCGGCCCTCTAGAAGATGAGCACTCTGCAGCCACCACAGCAGAGACACCCTGGTCCTTGGAGACAGGGTTATCAGCCGATGCATCTGAAGATGCGATCCGGACCACTTGTCCAACAGATCCCACTGAAAGATCCTTGCATGGAACCTGCCAAATGGAATTGCTTCGTAGGAAGCTACCATCTTTCCCAGGACTCGCGTGCAGTGATGCACCGACACCTGTTTTGGTTTCAGGAGGTCTCTGACTAGAGATGACAACTCCTTGGCTTTCTCCTCCGGGAGAAACACTTTTTTCTGGTCTGTGTCCAGAACCATCCCCAGGAACAGTAGGCGCGTTGTAGGAACCAGCTGCGACTTTGGAATATTCAGAATCCAGCCGTGCTGTTGTAGCACTTCCCGAGATAGTACTACGCCGACCAACAACTGCTCCCTGGACCTCGCCTTTATAAGGAGATCGTCCAAGTATGGGATAATTAAAACTCCCTTTTTCCGAAGGAGTATCATCATTTCGGCCATTACCTTGGTAAATACCCTCGGTGCCGTGGACAGACCAAACGGCAACGTCTGGAATTGGTAATGACAGTCCTGTACCACAAATCTGAGGTACTCCTGGTGAGGAGGGTAAATGGGGACATGCAGGTAAGCATCCTTGATGTCCAGTGATACCATGTAATCCCCTTCGTCCAGGCTTGCAATAACCGCCCTGAGCGATTCCATTTTGAACTTGAACCTTCTTATATAAGTGTTCAAGGATTTCAAATTTAAAATGGGTCTCACCGAACCGTCCGGTTTCGGTACCACAAACATTGTGGAATAGTAACCCCGTCCTTGTTGAAGGAGGGGTACCTTGATTATCACCTGCTGAGAATACAGCTTGTGAATCACCTCCAGCACTGCCTCCCTGTCTGGGGGAGCTGTTGGCAAGGCTGATTTGAGGAAACGGCGAGGGGGAGACGTCTCGAATTCCAGCTTGTACCCCTGAGATACCACTTGTAGAATCCAGGGATCCACCCGTGAGCAAGCCCACTGGTCGCTGAAGTTCCGGAGACGGGCCCCCACCGTACCTGGCTCCGCCTGTGGAGCCCCAGCGTCATGCGGTGAACTTAGAGGAAGCGGGAGAGGACTTTTGTTCTTGGGAAGTGGCTGTATGGTGCAGCTTTTTCCCTCTACCTCTGCCTCTGGGCAGAAAGGACGCGCCTTTAACCCGCTTGCCTTTCTGGGGCCGAAAGGACTGCACCTGATAATACGGTGCTTTCTTTGGCTGTGAGGGAACATGGGGTAAAAATGTCGACTTCCCAGCTGTTGCTGTGGAAACGAGGTCCGAGAGACCGTCCCCAAACAATTCCTCACCTTTGTAAGGCAAAACCTCCATGTGCCTTTTAGAATCTGCATCACCTGTCCACTGCCGAGTCCACAATCCTCTCCTGGCAGAAATGGACATTGCATTAATTCTAGATGCCAGCCGGCAAATATCCCTCTGTGCATCTCTCATGTATAAGACTGCGTCTTTAATATGCTCTATGGTTAGCAATATAGTGTCCCTGTCGAGGGTATCAATGTTATCAGACAGGGAATCTGACCACGCAGCAGCACTGCACATCCATGCTGAAGCAATAGTCGGTCTCAGTATAATACCTGAGTGTGTATATACAGACTTCAGGATAGCCTCCTGCTTTCTATCCGCAGGCTCCTTTAAGGCGGCCGTATCCTGAGACGGTAGTGCCACCTTCTTTGACAAGCGTGTGAGCGCTTTATCCACCCTAGGGGATGTCTCCCAACGTATCCTGTCCTCTGGCGGGAAAGGGTACGCCATTAGCAACTTTTAGAAATCACTAATTTCTTATCGGGGGAAGCCCACGCTTCTTCACACACTTCATTCAACTCATCAGATGGGGGAAAAACCACTGGTTGCTTTTGCTCCCCAAACATAATACCCTTTTTTGTGGTACCTGGGTTAATGTCAGAAATGTGCAACACATTTTTCATTGCCGTAATCATGTAACGGATGGCTCTGTTGGAATGTACACTAGTCTCATCGCTGTCGACACTGGAGTCAGTATCCGTGTCGACATCTGTGTCAGCCATCTGAGGTAGTGGGCGTTTTTGAGCCCCTGATGGCTTTTGAGACGCCTGGGCAGGCACGGGCTGAGAAGCCGGCTGTCCCACATCTGCTATGTCGTCAAACCTTTTATGTAAGGAGTTGACACTGTCGCGTTATTCCTTCCACATATCCATCCACTCAGGTGTCGACCCCGCAGGGGGTGACATCACATTTATCGGCACCTGCTCCGCCTCCACATAAGCCTCCTCATCAAACATGTCGACACAGCCGTACCGACACACCGCACACACACAGGGAATGCTCTGACTGAGGACAGGACCCCACAAAGTCCTTTGGGGAGACAGAGAGAGAGTATGCCAGCACACACCACAGCGCTATATAATGCAGGGAGTTACACTACACAAGTGATTTACCCTATAGACGCTATATATATATATATATATATAGTATTTGCGCCTAAATTTAGTGCCGCCCCCCTCTCTTTTTTACCCTATTGAGCCTGGAAACTGCAGGGGAGAGCCTGGGGAGCGCCCTTACAGCGGAGCTGAGAGAGGAAATGGCGCCAGTGTGCTGAGGGAGATAGCCCCGCCCCTTTTTCGGTGGACTTTTCCCACTTTTATAATATTAATGTGGCAGGGGTATTTTACACATATATAGCCTCTCAGGCTATATTATGTGTGATTAACCACTTTAAGGTACTCTAATTGCTGCCCAGGGCGCCCCCCCCCCCCAGCGCCCTGCACCCATCAGTGACCGGAGTATGTGGTGTGCACAGGGAGCAATGGCGCACAGCTGCAGTGCTGTGCGCTACCTTAATGAAGACCGGAGTCTTCAGCCGCCGATTTCCGTGAAGATCTTCATGCTTCTGGCTCTGCAAGGGGGACAGCGGCGCGGCTCCGGGACCGGACGACCGAGGCTGGGCCTGTGTTCGATCCCTCTGGAGCTAATGGTGTCCAGTAGCCTAGAAGCCCAAGCTAGCTGCAAGCAGGTAGGTTCGCTTCTCTCCCCTAAGTCCCTCGTTGCAGTGAGTCTGTTGCCAGCAGATCTCACTGAAAATAAAAAACCTAATAAATACTTTCTTTACTAGAAGCTCAGGAGAGCCCCTAGTGTGCAACCAGCTCGAGCCGGGCACAGATTCTAACTGAGGTCTGGAGGAGGGGCATAGAGGGAGGAGCCAGTGCACACCAGGTAGTCCCAATTCTTTCTTAGAGTGCCCAGTCTCCTTCGGAGCCCGCTATTCCCCATGGTCCTTACGGAGTTCCCAGCATCCACTAGGACGTCAGAGAAATATATATATATATATATATATATATATATATATATACATACATATACACACACACACCCATTTACACTGGTAATAATCACACTGCACTATATAACTTAGTTTACCACTAGTTGCCGAATACTAAAAGTAGGACATAGCCCCTTTAGCAAGTGATAAAGGGGTTATGTCTCGCAGAGGCGTAACTAGGGTATTTTAGAGCCCAGGGCAAGATGAAGAGTGGCGGCCCCCCCCCCACAGAAAAAAAACACACACACACAAAAAGAAGTAGCCAAAAAATGGGCGTGGCCACGTGCCAGAAAGGGTGTGGCCACTGAAAATGGCGTGCCAACATGACTATCACCTACCCCCTGTGTCGCCTCTCAGCACACTATCACCTACCCCTTGTGTCGTCTCTCAGCACACCTTCATTCAATTTTTGCACAGTACGCATGCAGAGTCCCCTTTTTACACAGTGCCAGATACACAATGCCCCAGAGTGTCAGATCCACAGTGCCAGATACAGCGCCCCACAGTGCCAGATACAGCGCCCCACAGTGCCAGATACAATGCCCCACAGTGCCAGATACAATGCCCCACAGTGCAAGATACAATGCCCCACAGTGCAAGATACAATGCCCCACAGTGCAAGATACAATGCCCCACAGTGCAAGATACAAAGCCCCACAGTGCCAGATACAAAGCCCCACAGTGCCAGATACAAAGCCCCACAGTGCCAGATACAAAGCCCCACAGTGCCAGATACAAAGCCCCACAGTGCCAGTTACATGCCCCACAGTGCCAGATACAATGCCCCACAGTGCCAGATACAATGCCCCACAGTGCCAGATACAATGCCCCACAGTGCCAGATACAATGCCCCACAGTGCCAGTTACATGCCCAACAGTGCCAGTTACATGTTCCAGATACATGCCCCACAGTGCCAGATAAAAGACCCCCCAGACCCCCCCCCCCCCCCCGTCACTCACCGCTTCCTTCCCTCTGCTATGTGAGGGGAGGAGAGCGCAGCGCCTCTCCTGCCCCTCAACGCTCCAGTTCTCCGGCGGCAGCTATGTGGCGCCAGTTCGTTAGCCAATCAGAGCTCGCGGACCGGCAGCCAATCAGGAGCCGGTCCGCAAGCTCTGATTGGCTAACGCCGCCGGAGACCGGACACACACGCAGCGTGACAGGCAGTTAGCACATTGAGGGGCAGGAGAGACGCTGCGTTCTCCTCCCCTCACATTGCAGCGTGACGGGGGCGAGTGGGCATTATGCCCTGGCCGCAGGCGGCGCCACCCTCTGCTGGACCTGCCAAGGAGCCCAGGGCACATGCCCCACTCGCCCTGCCTTAGTTACGCCTCTGATGTCTCGTTGATAAATGCACAGCCTGTGACATGGCAGTTTGGAGCGGATTGGCTGGGATTTTATCTCTTCCCACTTTATCGCTCTCCAAGGCTTAGTACACCTCCTCCACTGTATCCCACATCCAGCCACATAATGCTATGTGGTTGCTTTAAAGACTTCCAAATGAGAAGGCCGACAGTGTTACTGATATCTGGGAGTCCGAGAGTCTCCCTATCATGGATCTCAGACAAAAGCACCTCTCTATGAGCTTCCTATCGCAAAGTGCACTGCAAGGGATCAATTAGATCCCTTCCAGTGTCCCTTGAGATGCACAAATCATCAGAAACCTGTGCAGAAGGACTCCGGGGTCATAACTGCATTACCCTTACTGGGAGAGAACTGTCTCAGTCATTGTGAATGGAACCACCAGTGACCTCTAGGGGAGATCCCAGTAATATCTGTGTATTAAACATCTTCTCTCTATTACACTACACACAGCGCAGACACCTCTGGGGGAGATCCCAGTAATATCTGTGTATTATACATCTCCTCTCTATTACATTATACACAGCGCAGACACCTCTGGGGGGAGATCCCAGTAATACCTGTGTATTATACATCTCCTCTCTATTACATTATACACAGCGCAGACACCTCTGGGGGGAGATCCCAGTAATATCTGTGTATTATACATCTCCTCTCTATTACACTATACACAGCGCAGACACCTCTAGGGGAGATCCCAGTAATATCTGTGTATTATACATCTCCTCTCTATTACACTATACACAGCGCAGACACCTCTGGGGGGGAGATCCCAGTAATATCTGTATATTATACATCTCCTCTCTATTACACTATACACAGCGCAGACACCTCTGGGGGGAGATCCCGGTAATATCTGTGTATTATACATCTTCTCTCTATTACACTATACACAGCGCAGACACCTCTGGGGGGAGATCCCAGTAATATCTGTGTATTATACATCTCCTCTCTATTACACTATACACAGCACAGACACCTCTGGGGGAGATCCCAGTAATATCTGTGTATTATACATCTCCTCTCTATCACAATATACACAGTGCATACACCTCTGGGGGGAGATCCCGGTAATATCTGTGTATTATACATCTCCTCTCTATTACACTATACACAGCGCGGACACCTCTGGGGGGAGATCCCGGTAATATCTGTGTATTATACATCTCCTCTCTATTACACTATACACAGCGCAGACACCTCTGGGGGGAGATCCCAGTAATATCTGTGTATTATACATCTCCTCTCTATTACAATATACACAGTGCAGACACCTCTGGGGGGAGATCCCGGTAATATCTGTGTATTATACATCTATAGATTGTAAGCTTGCGAGCAGGGCCTTCCTACCTCTATGTCTGTCTGTTTTTACCCAGTTTTGTTCTATTACTGTTGTTCTAATTGTAAAGCGCAACGGAATATGCTGCGCTATATAAGAAACTGTTAATAAATAAATAAATAATACATCTCCTCTCTATTACACTATACACAGCGCAGACACCTCTGGGGGGAGATCCCGGTAATATCTGTGTATTATTCATCTCCTCTCTATTACACTATACACAACGCAGACACCTCTGGGGGGGAGATCCCGGTAATATCTGTGTATTATACAGCTCCTCTCTATTACATTATACACAGCGCAGACACCTCTGGGGGGAGATCCCGGTAATATCTGTGTATTATTCATCTCCTCTCTATTACACTATACACAACGCAGACACCTCTGGGGGGAGATCCCGGTAATATCTGTGTATTATACATCTCCTCTCTATTACACTATACACAGCGCAGACACCTCTGGGGGGAGATCCCAGTAATATCTGTGTATTATACATCTCCTCTCTATTACACTATACACAGCGCAGACACCTCTGGGGGGAGATCCCAGTAATATCTGTGAATTATACATCTCCTCTCTGTTACACTATACACAGCGCAGACACCTCTGGGGGAGGGGGGGGGTACCAGTAATATCTGTGTATTATACATCTCCTCTCTATCACAATATACACAGCGCAGACACCTCTGGGAGAGATCCCAGTAATAGCTGTGTATCATACATCTCCTCTCTATTACACTATACACAGCGCAGACACCTCTGGGGGAAGATCCCGGTAATATCTGTGTATTATACATCTCCTCTCTATTACACTATACACAGCACAGACACCTCTGGGGGGAGATCCTAGTAATATCTGTGTATTATACATCTCCTCTCTATTACACTATACACAGCGCAGACACCTCTGGGAGAGATCCCAGTAATATCTGTGTATCATACAGCTCCTATTACACTATACACAGCGCAGACACATCTGGGGGGGAATCCCGGTAATATCTGTGCATCATACAGCTCCTCTCTATTACACAATACACAGCGCAGACACATCTGGGGGAGATCCCAGTAATATCTGTGTATTATACATCTCCTCTCTATTACATTATACACAGCGCAGACACCTCTGGGGGGAGATCCCGGTAATATCTGTGTATTAAACATCTCCTCTCTATTACACTATACACAGCGCAGACACCTCTGGGGGGAGATCCCGGTAATATCTGTGTATTATACATCTCCTCTCTATTACACTATACACAGCGCAGACACCTCTGGGGGAGATCCCAGTAATATCTGTGTATTATACATCTCCTCTCTATTACATTATACACAGCGCAGACACCTCTGGGGGAGATCCCAGTAATATCTGTGTATTATACATCTCCTCTCTATTACACTATACACAGCGCAGACACCTCTGGGGGGAGATCCCAGTAATATCTGTGTATTATACAACTTCTCTCTATTACACTATACACAGCGCAGACACCTCTGGGAGAGATCCCAGTAATATCTGTGTATCATACATCTCCTCTCTATTACACTATACACAGCGCAGACACCTCTTGGGGGGGGGGGGGGGGGGGAAATCCCGGTAATATCTGTGTATTATACATCTTCTCATCTAATACACAATACACAGCGCAGACACCTCTGGGGGGAGATCCCAGTAATATCTGTGTATTATACATCTCCTCTCTATTACACTATACACAGCGCAGACACCTCTGGGGGGAGATCCCGGTAATATCTGTGTATTATGCATCTCCTCTCTATTACACTATACACAGCTCAGACACCTCTGGGGGAGATCCCAGTAATATCTGTGTATTATACATCTCCTCTCTATTACAATATACACAGTGCAGACACCTCTGGGGGGAGATCCCGGTAATATCTGTGTATTATACATCTATAGATTGTAAGCTTGCGAGCAGGGCCTTCCTACCTCTATGTCTGTCTGTTTTTACCCAGTTTTGTTCTATTACTGTTGTTCTAATTGTAAAGCGCAACGGAATATGCTGCGCTATATAAGAAACTGTTAATAAATAAATAAATAATACATCTCCTCTCTATTACACTATACACAGCGCAGACACCTCTGGGGGGAGATCCCGGTAATATCTGTGTATTATTCATCTCCTCTCTATTACACTATACACAACGCAGACACCTCTGGGGGGAGATCCCGGTAATATCTGTGTATTATACAGCTCCTCTCTATTACATTATACACAGCGCAGACACCTCTGGGGGGAGATCCCGGTAATATCTGTGTATTATTCATCTCCTCTCTATTACACTATACACAACGCAGACACCTCTGGGGGGAGATCCCGGTAATATCTGTGTATTATACAGCTCCTCTCTATTACATTATACACAGCGCAGACACCTCTGGGGGGAGATCCCGGTAATATCTGTGTATTATTCATCTCCTCTCTATTACACTATACACAGCGCAGACACCTCTGGGGGGAGATCCCGGTAATATCTGTGTATTATACATCTCCTCTCTATTACACTATACACAGCGCAGACACCTCTGGGGGGAGATCCCAGTAATATCTGTGTATTATACATCTCCTCTCTATTACACTATACACAGCGCAGACACCTCTGGGGGGAGATCCCAGTAATATCTGTGAATTATACATCTCCTCTCTGTTACACTATACACAGCGCAGACACCTCTGGGGGAGGGGGGGGGGGTACCAGTAATATCTGTGTATTATACATCTCCTCTCTATCACAATATACACAGCGCAGACACCTCTGGGAGAGATCCCAGTAATAGCTGTGTATCATACATCTCCTCTCTATTACACTATACACAGCGCAGACACCTCTGGGGGGAGATCCCGGTAATATCTGTGTATTATACATCTCTCTATTACACTATACACAGCGCAGACACCTCTGGGAGAGATCCCAGTAATAGCTGTGTATCATACATCTCCTCTCTATTACACTATACACAGCGCAGACACCTCTGGGGGGAGATCCCGGTAATATCTGTGTATTATACATCTCCTCTCTATTACACTATACACAGTGCAGACACCTCTGGGGGGAGATCCTAGTAATATCTGTGTATTATACATCTCCTCTCTATTACACTATACACAGCGCAGACACCTCTGGGAGAGATCCCAGTAATATCTGTGTATCATACAGCTCCTATTACACTATACACAGCGCAGACACATCTGGGGGGGAATCCCGGTAATATCTGTGCATCATACAGCTCCTCTCTATTACACTATACACAGCGCAGACACATCTGGGGGAGATCCCAGTAATATCTGTGTATTATACATCTCCTCTCTATTACATTATACACAGCGCAGACACCTCTGGGGGGAGATCCCGGTAATATCTGTGTATTAAACATCTCCTCTCTATTACACTATACACAGCGCAGACACCTCTGGGGGGAGATCCCGGTAATATCTGTGTATTATACTTCTCCTCTCTATTACACTATACACAGCGCAGACACCTCTGGGGGAGATCCCAGTAATATCTGTGTATTATACATCTCCTCTCTATTACATTATACACAGCGCAGACACCTCTGGGGGAGATCCCAGTAATATCTGTGTATTATACATCTCCTCTCTATTACACTATACACAGCGCAGACACCTCTGGGAGAGATCCCAGTAATATCTATGTATCATACATCTCCTCTCTATTACACTATACACAGCGCAGACACCTCTTGGGGGGGGGGGGGGAATCCCGGTAATATCTGTGTATTATACATCTTCTCATCTAATACACAATACACAGCGCAGACACCTCTGGGGGGAGATCCCAGTAATATCTGTGTATTATACATCTCCTCTCTATTACACTATACACAGCGCAGACACCTCTGGGGGGAGATCCCGGTAATATCTGTGTATTATGCATCTCCTCTCTATTACACTATACACAGCTCAGATACCTCTGGGGGAGATCCCAGTAATATCTGTGTATTATACAGCTCCTCTCTATTACATTATACACAGCGCAGACACCTCTGGGGGGAGATCCTGGTAATATCTGTGTATTAAACATCTCCTCTCTATTACACTATACACAGCGCAGACACCTCTGGGGGGAGATCCCGGTAATATCTGTGTATTATACATCTCCTCTCTATTACACTATACACAGCGCAGACACCTCTGGGGGAGATCCCAGTAATATCTGTGTATTATACATCTCCTCTCTATTACATTATACACAGCGCAGACACCTCTGGGGGGAGATCCCGGTAATATCTGAGTATTATTCATCTCCTCTCTATTACACTGTACACAGCACAGACACCTCTGGGGGAGATCCCAGTAATATCTGTGTATTATACATCTCCTCTCTATTACATTATACAAAGCGCAGACACCTCTGGGGGGAGATCCCGGTAATATCTGTGTATTATGCATCTCCTCTCTATTACACTATACACAGCTCAGACACCTCTGGGGGAGATCCCAGTAATATCTGTGTATTATACAGCTCCTCTCTATTACATTATACACAGCACAGACACCTCTGGGGGGAGATCCCGGTAATATCTGTGTATTATACATCTCCTCTCTATTACACTATACACAGCGCAGACACCTCTGGGGGGAGATCCCAGTAATATCTGCATCATACAGCTCCTCTCTATTACACTATACACAGCGCAGACACCTCTGGGGGGGGGGGGGGGGGAGGGGGAATCCCGGTAATATCTGTGTATTATACATCTTCTCATCTAATACACAATACACAGCGCAGACACCTCTGGGGGGAGATCCCAGTAATATCTGTGTATTATACATCTCCTCTCTATTACATTATACACAGCGCAGACACTTCTGGGGGAGATCCCAGTAATATCTGTGTATTATACATCTCCTCTCTATTACACTATACACAGCGCAGACACCTCTGGGGGGAGATCCCGGTAATATCTGTGTATTATGCATCTCCTCTCTATTACACTATACACAGCTCAGACACCTCTGGGGGAGATCCCAGTAATATCTGTGTATTATACAGCTCCTCTCTATTACATTATACACAGCGCAGACACCTCTGGGGGGAGATCCTGGTAATATCTGTGTATTAAACATCTCCTCTCTATTACACTATAAACAGCGCAGACACCTCTGGGGGGAGATCCCGGTAATATCTGTGTATTATACATCTCCTCTCTATTACACTATACACAGCGCAGACACCTCTGGGGGAGATCCCAGTAATATCTGTGTATTATACATCTCCTCTCTATTACATTATACACAGCGCAGACACCTCTGGGGGGAGATCCCGGTAATATCTGAGTATTATTCATCTCCTCTCTATTACACTGTACACAGCACAGACACCTCTGGGGGAGATCCCAGTAATATCTGTGTATTATACATCTCCTCTCTATTACATTATACAAAGCGCAGACACCTCTGGGGGGAGATCCTAGTAATATCTGTGTATTATACATCTCCTCTCTATTACACTATACACAGCGCAGACACCTCTGGGGGGAGATCCTAGTATTATCTGTGTATTATACATCTCCTCTCTATTACACTATACACAGCGCAGACACCTCTGGGGGGAGATCCTAGTATTATCTGTGTATTATACATCTCCTCTCTATTACACTATACACAGCGCAGACACCTCTGGGGGGAGATCCCGGTAATATCTGTGTATTATACATCTCCTCTCTATTACACTATACACAGCGCAGACACCTCTGGGGGAGATCCCAGTAATATCTGTGTATTATACAGCTCCTCTCTATTACATTATACACAGCGCAGACACCTCTGGGGGGAGATCCCAGTAATATCTGTGTATTATACATCTCCTCTCTATTACACTATACACAGCGCAGACACCTCTGGGGGGAGATCCCGGTAATATCTGTGTATTATGCATCTCCTCTCTATTACACTATACACAGCTCAGACACCTCTGGGGGAGATCCCAGTAATATCTGTGTATTATACAGCTCCTCTCTATTACATTATACACAGCGCAGACACCTCTGGGGGGAGATCCTGGTAATATCTGTGTATTAAACATCTCCTCTCTATTACACTATAAACAGCGCAGACACCTCTGGGGGGAGATCCCGGTAATATCTGTGTATTATACATCTCCTCTCTATTACATTATACACAGCGCAGACACCTCTGGGGGGAGATCCCGGTAATATCTGAGTATTATTCATCTCCTCTCTATTACACTGTACACAGCACAGACACCTCTGGGGGAGATCCCAGTAATATCTGTGTATTATACATCTCCTCTCTATTACATTATACAAAGCGCAGACACCTCTGGGGGGAGATCCTAGTAATATCTGTGTATTATACATCTCCTCTCTATTACACTATACACAGCGCAGACACCTCTGGGGGGAGATCCTAGTATTATCTGTGTATTATACATCTCCTCTCTATTACACTATACACAGCGCAGACACCTCTGGGGGGAGATCCTAGTATTATCTGTGTATTATACATCTCCTCTCTATTACACTATACACAGCGCAGACACCTCTGGGGGGAGATCCCGGTAATATCTGTGTATTATACATCTCCTCTCTATTACACTATACACAGCGCAGACACCTCTGGGGGAGATCCCAGTAATATCTGTGTATTATACATCTCCTCTCTATTACATTATACACAGCGCAGACACCTCTGGGGGGAGATCCCGGTAATATCTGAGTATTATTCATCTCCTCTCTATTACACTGTACACAGCACAGACACCTCTGGGGGAGATCCCAGTAATATCTGTGTATTATACATCTCCTCTCTATTACATTATACAAAGCGCAGACACCTCTGGGGGGAGATCCTAGTAATATCTGTGTATTATACATCTCCTCTCTATTACACTATACACAGCGCAGACACCTCTGGGGGGAGATCCTAGTATTATCTGTGTATTATACATCTCCTCTCTATTACACTATACACAGCGCAGACACCTCTGGGGGGAGATCCCGGTAATATCTGTGTATTATGCATCTCCTCTCTATTACACTATACACAGCGCAGACACCTCTGGGGGAGATCCCAGTAATATCTGTGTATTATACATCTCCTCTCTATTACATTATACACAGCGCAGACACCTCTGGGGGAGATCCCAGTAATATCTGTGTATTATACATCTCCTCTCTATTACACTATACACAGCGCAGACACCTCTGGGGGGAGATCCCGGTAATATCTGTGTATTATACAACTCCTCTCTATTACACTATACACAGCGCAGACACCTCTGGGGGGAGATCCCGGTAATATCTGTGTATTATACAAATCCTCTCTATTACACTATACACAGCGCAGAAACCTCTGGGGGAGATCCCAGTAATATCTGTGTATTATACATCTCCTCTCTATTACACTATACACAGCGCAGACACCTCTGGGGGGAGATCCCAGTAATATCTGTGTATTACACAGCTCCTCTCTATTACATTATACACAGCACAGACACCTCTGGGGGGAGATCCCGGTAATATCTGTGTATTATACATCTCCTCTCTATTACACTATACACAGCGCAGACACCTCTGGGGGAGATCCCAGTAATATCTGTGTATTATACAGCTCCTCTCTATTACATTATACACAGCGCAGACACCTCTGGGGGGAGATCCTGGTAATATCTGTGTATTAAACATCTCCTCTCTATTACACTATACACAGCGCAGACACCTCTGGGGGGAGATCCCGGTAATATCTGTGTATTATACATCTCCTCTCTATTACACTATACACAGCGCAGACACCTCTGGGGGGAGATCCCAGTAATATCTGTGTATTATACAGCACCTCTCTATTACATTATACACAGCGCAGACACCTCTGGGGGGAGATCCCAGTAATATCTGTGTATTATACATCTCCTCTCTATTACACTATACACAGCGCAGACACCTCTGGGGGGAGATCCCGGTAATATCTGTGTATTATACATCTCCTCTCTATTACACTATACACAGCGCAGACACCTCTGGGGGGAGATCCCAGTAATATCTGTGTATTATACAGCTCCTCTCTATTACATTATACACAGCACAGACACCTCTGGGGGGAGATCCCGGTAATATCTGTGTATTATACATCTCCTCTCTATTACACTATACACAGCGCAGACACCTCTGGGGGGAGATCCCAGTAATATCTGCATCATACAGCTCCTCTCTATTACACTATACACAGCACAGACACCTCTGGGGGGAGATCCCGGTATCTGTGTATCATACATCTCCTCTCTATTACACTATACACAGCGCAGACACCTCTGGGGGGGGGGGGGGGGAGGGGGAATCCCGGTAATATCTGTGTATTATACATCTTCTCATCTAATACACAATACACAGCGCAGACACCTCTGGGGGGAGATCCCAGTAATATCTGTGTATTATACATCTCCTCTCTATTACATTATACACAGCGCAGACACCTCTGGGGGGAGATCCTGGTAATATCTGTGTATTAAACATCTCCTCTCTATTACACTATAAACAGCGCAGACACCTCTGGGGGGAGATCCCGGTAATATCTGTGTATTATACATCTCCTCTCTATTACACTATACACAGCGCAGACACCTCTGGGGGAGATCCCAGTAATATCTGTGTATTATACATCTCCTCTCTATTACATTATACACAGCGCAGACACCTCTGGGGGGAGATCCCGGTAATATCTGAGTATTATTCATCTCCTCTCTATTACACTGTACACAGCACAGACACCTCTGGGGGAGATCCCAGTAATATCTGTGTATTATACATCTCCTCTCTATTACATTATACAAAGCGCAGACACCTCTGGGGGGAGATCCTAGTAATATCTGTGTATTATACATCTCCTCTCTATTACACTATACACAGCGCAGACACCTCTGGGGGGAGATCCTAGTATTATCTGTGTATTATACATCTCCTCTCTATTACACTATACACAGCGCAGACACCTCTGGGGGGAGATCCTAGTATTATCTGTGTATTATACATCTCCTCTCTATTACACTATACACAGCGCAGACACCTCTGGGGGGAGATCCCGGTAATATCTGTGTATTATACATCTCCTCTCTATTACACTATACACAGCGCAGACACCTCTGGGGGAGATCCCAGTAATATCTGTGTATTATACATCTCCTCTCTATTACATTATACACAGCGCAGACACCTCTGGGGGGAGATCCCGGTAATATCTGAGTATTATTCATCTCCTCTCTATTACACTGTACACAGCACAGACACCTCTGGGGGAGATCCCAGTAATATCTGTGTATTATACATCTCCTCTCTATTACATTATACAAAGCGCAGACACCTCTGGGGGGAGATCCTAGTAATATCTGTGTATTATACATCTCCTCTCTATTACACTATACACAGCGCAGACACCTCTGGGGGGAGATCCTAGTATTATCTGTGTATTATACATCTCCTCTCTATTACACTATACACAGCGCAGACACCTCTGGGGGGAGATCCCGGTAATATCTGTGTATTATGCATCTCCTCTCTATTACACTATACACAGCGCAGACACCTCTGGGGGAGATCCCAGTAATATCTGTGTATTATACATCTCCTCTCTATTACATTATACACAGCGCAGACACCTCTGGGGGAGATCCCAGTAATATCTGTGTATTATACATCTCCTCTCTATTACACTATACACAGCGCAGACACCTCTGGGGGGAGATCCCGGTAATATCTGTGTATTATACAACTCCTCTCTATTACACTATACACAGCGCAGACACCTCTGGGGGGAGATCCCGGTAATATCTGTGTATTATACAAATCCTCTCTATTACACTATACACAGCGCAGAAACCTCTGGGGGAGATCCCAGTAATATCTGTGTATTATACATCTCCTCTCTATTACACTATACACAGCGCAGACACCTCTGGGGGGAGATCCCAGTAATATCTGTGTATTACACAGCTCCTCTCTATTACATTATACACAGCACAGACACCTCTGGGGGGAGATCCCGGTAATATCTGTGTATTATACATCTCCTCTCTATTACACTATACACAGCGCAGACACCTCTGGGGGAGATCCCAGTAATATCTGTGTATTATACAGCTCCTCTCTATTACATTATACACAGCGCAGACACCTCTGGGGGGAGATCCTGGTAATATCTGTGTATTAAACATCTCCTCTCTATTACACTATACACAGCGCAGACACCTCTGGGGGGAGATCCCGGTAATATCTGTGTATTATACATCTCCTCTCTATTACACTATACACAGCGCAGACACCTCTGGGGGGAGATCCCAGTAATATCTGTGTATTATACAGCACCTCTCTATTACATTATACACAGCGCAGACACCTCTGGGGGGAGATCCCAGTAATATCTGTGTATTATACATCTCCTCTCTATTACACTATACACAGCGCAGACACCTCTGGGGGGAGATCCCGGTAATATCTGTGTATTATACATCTCCTCTCTATTACACTATACACAGCGCAGACACCTCTGGGGGGAGATCCCAGTAATATCTGTGTATTATACAGCTCCTCTCTATTACATTATACACAGCACAGACACCTCTGGGGGGAGATCCCGGTAATATCTGTGTATTATACATCTCCTCTCTATTACACTATACACAGCGCAGACACCTCTGGGGGGAGATCCCAGTAATATCTGCATCATACAGCTCCTCTCTATTACACTATACACAGCACAGACACCTCTGGGGGGAGATCCCGGTATCTGTGTATCATACATCTCCTCTCTATTACACTATACACAGCGCAGACACCTCTGGGGGGGGGGGGGGGGGGAGGGGGAATCCCGGTAATATCTGTGTATTATACATCTTCTCATCTAATACACAATACACAGCGCAGACACCTCTGGGGGGAGATCCCAGTAATATCTGTGTATTATACATCTCCTCTCTATTACATTATACACAGCGCAGACACTTCTGGGGGAGATCCCAGTAATATCTGTGTATTATACATCTCCTCTCTATTACACTATACACAGCGCAGACACCTCTGGGGGGAGATCCCGGTAATATCTGTGTATTATGCATCTCCTCTCTATTACACTATACACAGCTCAGACACCTCTGGGGGAGATCCCAGTAATATCTGTGTATTATACAGCTCCTCTCTATTACATTATACACAGCGCAGACACCTCTGGGGGGAGATCCTGGTAATATCTGTGTATTAAACATCTCCTCTCTATTACACTATAAACAGCGCAGACACCTCTGGGGGGAGATCCCGGTAATATCTGTGTATTATACATCTCCTCTCTATTACACTATACACAGCGCAGACACCTCTGGGGGAGATCCCAGTAATATCTGTGTATTATACATCTCCTCTCTATTACATTATACACAGCGCAGACACCTCTGGGGGGAGATCCCGGTAATATCTGAGTATTATTCATCTCCTCTCTATTACACTGTACACAGCACAGACACCTCTGGGGGAGATCCCAGTAATATCTGTGTATTATACATCTCCTCTCTATTACATTATACAAAGCGCAGACACCTCTGGGGGGAGATCCTAGTAATATCTGTGTATTATACATCTCCTCTCTATTACACTATACACAGCGCAGACACCTCTGGGGGGAGATCCTAGTATTATCTGTGTATTATACATCTCCTCTCTATTACACTATACACAGCGCAGACACCTCTGGGGGGAGATCCTAGTATTATCTGTGTATTATACATCTCCTCTCTATTACACTATACACAGCGCAGACACCTCTGGGGGAGATCCCAGTAATATCTGTGTATTATACATCTCCTCTCTATTACATTATACACAGCGCAGACACCTCTGGGGGAGATCCCAGTAATATCTGTGTATTATACATCTCCTCTCTATTACACTATACACAGCGCAGACACCTCTGGGGGGAGATCCCAGTAATATCTGTGTATTATACAGCTCCTCTCTATTACATTATACACAGCACAGACACCTCTGGGGGGAGATCCCGGTAATATCTGTGTATTATACATCTCCTCTCTATTACACTATACACAGCGCAGACACCTCTGGGGGGAGATCCCAGTAATATCTGTGCATCATACAGCTCCTCTCTATTACACTATACACAGCACAGACACCTCTGGGGGGAGATCCCGGTAATATCTGTGTATCATACATCTCCTCTCTATTACACTATACACAGCGCAGACACCTCTGGGGGGAGATCCCGGTAATATCTGTGTATTATACATCTCTCTATTACACTATACACAGCGCAGACACCTCTGGGAGAGATCCCAGTAATAGCTGTGTATCATACATCTCCTCTCTATTACACTATACACAGCGCAGACACATCTGGGGGGGAATCCCGGTAATATCTGTGCATCATACAGCTCCTCTCTATTACACTATACACAGCGCAGACACATCTGGGGGAGATCCCAGAAATATCTGTGTATTATACATCTCCTCTCTATTACACTATACACAGCGCAGACACCTCTGGGGGGAGATCCCGGTAATATCTGTGTATTAAACATCTCCTCTCTATTACACTATACACAGCGCAGACACCTCTGGGGGGAGATCCCGGTAATATCTGTGTATTATACTTCTCCTCTCTATTACACTATACACAGCGCAGACACCTCTGGGGGAGATCCCAGTAATATCTGTGTATTATACATCTCCTCTCTATTACATTATACACAGCGCAGACACCTCTGGGGGAGATCCCAGTAATATCTGTGTATTATACATCTCCTCTCTATTACACTATACACAGCGCAGACACCTCTGGGGGGAGATCCCAGTAATATCTGTGTATTATACAACTTCTCTCTATTACACTATACACAGCGCAGACACCTCTGGGAGAGATCCCAGTAATATCTGTGTATCATACATCTCCTCTCTATTACACTATACACAGCGCAGACACCTCTTGGGGGGGGGGGGGGGGGGGAATCCCGGTAATATCTGTGTATCATACATCTTCTCATCTAATACACAATACACAGCGCAGACACCTCTGGGGGGAGATCCCAGTAATATCTGTGTATTATACATCTCCTCTCTATTACACTATACACAGCGCAGACACCTCTGGGGGGAGATCCCGGTAATATCTGTGTATTATGCATCTCCTCTCTATTACACTATACACAGCTCAGACACCTCTGGGGGAGATCCCAGTAATATCTGTGTATTATACAGCTCCTCTCTGTTACATTATACACAGCGCAGACACCTCTGGGGGGAGATCCTGGTAATATCTGTGTATTAAACATCTCCTCTCTATTACACTATACACAGCGCAGACACCTCTGGGGGGAGATCCCAGTAATATCTGTGTATTATACATCTCCTCTCTGTTACACTATACACAGCGCAGACACCTCTGGGGGGAGATCCCAGTAATATCTGTGTATTATACAGCACCTCTCTATTACATTATACACAGCGCAGACACCTCTGGGGGGAGATCCCAGTAATATCTGTGTATTATACATCTCCTCTCTATTACACTATACACAGCGCAGACACCTCTGGGGGGAGATCCCATTAATATCTGTGTATTATACATCTCCTCTCTATTACACTATACACAGCGCAGACACCTCTGGGGGGAGATCCCAGTAATATCTGTGTATTATACATCTCCTCTCTGTTACACTATACACAGCGCAGACACCTCTGGGGGAGGGGTACCAGTAATATCTGTGTATTATACATCTCCTCTCTATTACAATATACACAGTGCAGACACCTCTGGGGGAGATCCCAGTAATATCTGTGTATTATACATCTCCTCTCTATTACACTATACACAGCGCAGACACCTCTGGGGGGAGATCCCGGTAATATCTGTGTACTATACATCTCCTCTCTATTACACTATACACAGCGCAGACACCTCGGGGGAGATCCCAGTAATATCTGTGTATTATACATCTCCTCTCTGTTACATTATACAAAGCGCAGACACCTCTGGGGGGAGATCCCAGTAATATCTGTGTATTATACATCTCCTCTCTATTACACTATACACAGCGCAGACACCTCTGGGGGAGATCCCAGTAATATCTGTGTATTATACATCTCCTCTCTATTACATTATACAAAGCGCAGACACCTCTGGAAGGAGATCCTAGTAATATCTGTGTATTATACATCTCCTCTCTATTACACTATACACAGCGCAGACACCTCTGGGAGAGATCCCAGTAATATCTGTGTATCATACATCTTCTCATCTAATACACAATACACAGCGCAGACACCTCTGGGGGGAGATCCCGGTAATATCTGTGTATTATACATCTCTCTATTACACTATACACAGCGCAGACACCTCTGGGAGAGATCCCAGTAATAGCTGTGTATTATACATCTCCTCTCTATTACACTATACACAGCGCAGACACCTCTGGGAGAGATCCCAGTAATATCTGTGTATCATACAGCTCCTATTACACTATACACAGCGCAGACGCATCTGGGGGGGAATCCCGGTAATATCTGTGCATCATACAGCTCCTCTCTATTACACTATACACAGCGCAGACACATCTGGGGGAGATCCCAGTAATATCTGTGTATTATACATCTCCTCTCTATTACATTATACACAGCGCAGACACCTCTGGGGGGAGATCCCGGTAATATCTGTGTATTAAACATCTCCTCTCTATTACACTATACACAGCGCAGACACCTCTGGGGGGAGATCCCGGTAATATCTGTGTATTATACTTCTCCTCTCTATTACACTATACACAGCGCAGACACCTCTGGGGGAGATCCCAGTAATATCTGTGTATTATACATCTCCTCTCTATTACATTATACACAGCGCAGACACCTCTGGGGGAGATCCCAGTAATATCTGTGTATTATACATCTCCTCTCTATTACACTATACACAGCGCAGACACCTCTGGGGGGAGATCCCAGTAATATCTGTGTATTATACAACTTCTCTCTATTACACTATACACAGCGCAGACACCTCTGGGAGAGATCCCAGTAATATCTATGTATCATACATCTCCTCTCTATTACACTATACACAGCGCAGACACCTCTTGGGGGGGGGGGGGGGGAATCCCGGTAATATCTGTGTATTATACATCTTCTCATCTAATACACAATACACAGCGCAGATACCTCTGGGGGGAGATCCCAGTAATATCTGTGTATTATACATCTCCTCTCTATTACACTATACACAGCGCAGACACCTCTGGGGGGAGATCCCGGTAATATCTGTGTATTATGCATCTCCTCTCTATTACACTATACACAGCTCAGACACCTCTGGGGGAGATCCCAGTAATATCTGTGTATTATAAAGCTCCTCTCTATTACATTATACACAGCGCAGACACCTCTGGGGGAGATCCCAGTAATATCTGTGTATTATAAAGCTCCTCTCTATTACATTATACACAGCGCAGACACCTCTGGGGGGAGATCCTGGTAATATCTGTGTATTAAACATCTCCTCTCTATTACACTATACACAGCGCAGACACCTCTGGGGGGAGATCCCGGTAATATCTGTGTATTATACATCTCCTCTCTATAACACTATACACAGCGCAGACACCTCTGGGGGAGATCCCAGTAATATCTGTGTATTATACATCTCCTCTCTATTACATTATACACAGCGCAGACACCTCTGGGGGGAGATCCCGGTAATATCTGAGTATTATTCATCTCCTCTCTATTACACTGTACACAGCACAGACACCTCTGGGGGAGATCCCAGTAATATCTGTGTATTATACATCTCCTCTCTATTACATTATACAAAGCGCAGACACCTCTGGGGGGAGATCCTAGTAATATCTGTGTATTATACATCTCCTCTCTATTACACTATACAAAGCGCAGACACCTCTGGGGGGAGATCCTAGTATTATCTGTGTATTATACATCTCCTCTCTATTACACAATACACAGCGCAGACACCTCTGGGGGGAGATCCCAGTAATATCTGTGTATTATAGAACTCCTCTCTATTACACTATACACAGCGCAGACACCTCTGGGGGGAGATCCCGGTAATATCTGTGTATTATACAACTCCTCTCTATTACACTATACACAGCGCAGAAACCTCTGGGGGAGATCCCAGTAATATCTGTGTATTATACATCTCCTCTCTATTACACTATACACAGCGCAGACACCTCTGGGGGGAGATCCCAGTAATATCTGTGTATTATACAGCTCCTCTCTATTACATTATACACAGCACAGACACCTCTGGGGGGAGATCCCGGTAATATCTGTGTATTATACATCTCCTCTCTATTACACTATACACAGCGCAGACACCTCTGGGGGGAGATCCCAGTAATATCTGTGCATCATACAGCTCCTCTCTATTACACTATACACAGCACAGACACCTCTGGGGGGAGATCCCGGTAATATCTGTGTATCATACATCTCCTCTCTATTACACTATACACAGCGCAGACACTTCGGGGGAGATCCCAGTAATATCTGTGTATTATACATCTCCCCTCTGTTACATTATACAAAGCGCAGACACCTCTGGGGGGAGATCCCAGTAATATCTGTGTATTATACATCTCCTCTCTATTACACTATACACAGCGCAGACACCTCTGGGGGAGATCCCAGTAATATCTGTGTATTATACATCTCCTCTCTATTACATTATACAAAGCGCAGACACCTCTGGAAGGAGATCCTAGTAATATCTGTGTATTATACATCTCCTCTCTATTACACTATACACAGCGCAGACACCTCTGGGAGAGATCCCAGTAATATCTGTGTATCATACATCTCCTCTCTATTACACTATACACAGCGCAGACACCTCTGGGAGAGATCCCAGTAATATCTGTGTATCATACATCTTCTCATCTAATATACAATACACAGCGCAGACACCTCTGGGGGGAGATCCCGGTAATATCTGTGTATTATACACCTCTCTATTACACTATACACAGCGCAGACACCTCTGGGAGAGATCCCAGTAATAGCTGTGTATCATACATCTCCTCTCTATTACACTATACACAGCGCAGACACCTCTGGGGGGAGATCCCGGTAATATCTGTGTATTATACATCTCCTCTCTATTACACTATACACAGCGCAGACACCTCTGGGGGGAGATCCTAGTAATATCTGTGTATTATACATCTCCTCTCTATTACACTATACACAGCGCAGACACCTCTGGGAGAGATCCCAGTAATATCTGTGTATCATACAGCTCCTATTACACTATACACAGCGCAGACACATCTGGGGGGGAATCCCGGTAATATCTGTGCATCATACAGCTCCTCTCTATTACACTATACACAGCGCAGACACATCTGGGGGAGATCCCAGTAATATCTGTGTATTATACATCTCCTCTCTATTACATTATACACAGCGCAGACACCTCTGGGGGGAGATCCCGGTAATATCTGTGTATTAAACATCTCCTCTCTATTACACTATACACAGCGCAGACACCTCTGGGGGGAGATCCCGGTAATATCTGTGTATTATACTTCTCCTCTCTATTACACTATACACAGCGCAGACACCTCTGGGGGAGATCCCAGTAATATCTGTGTATTATACATCTCCTCTCTATTACACTATACACAGCGCAGACACCTCTGGGGGGAGATCCCAGTAATATCTGTGTATTATACAACTTCTCTCTATTACACTATACACAGCGCAGACACCTCTGGGAGAGATCCCAGTAATATCTGTGTATCATACATCTCCTCTCTATTACACTATACACAGCGCAGACACCTCTTGGGGGGGGGGGGGGGAATCCCGGTAATATCTGTGTATTATACATCTTCTCATCTAATACACAATACACAGCGCAGACACCTCTGGGGGGAGATCCCAGTAATATCTGTGTATTATACATCTCCTCTCTATTACACTATACACAGCGCAGACACCTCTGGGGGGAGATCCCGGTAATATCTGTGTATTATGCATCTCCTCTCTATTACACTATACACAGCTCAGACACCTCTGGGGGAGATCCCAGTAATATCTGTGTATTATACAGCTCCTCTCTATTACATTATACACAGCGCAGACACCTCTGGGGGGAGATCCTGGTAATATCTGTGTATTAAACATCTCCTCTCTATTACACTATACACAGCGCAGACACCTCTGGGGGGAGATCCCGGTAATATCTGTGTATTATACATCTCCTCTCTATTACACTATACACAGCGCAGACACCTCTGGGGGAGATCCCAGTAATATCTGTGTATTATACATCTCCTCTCTATTACATTATACACAGCGCAGACACCTCTGGGGGGAGATCCCGGTAATATCTGAGTATTATTCATCTCCTCTCTATTACACTGTACACAGCACAGACACCTCTGGGGGAGATCCCAGTAATATCTGTGTATTATACATCTCCTCTCTATTACATTATACAAAGCGCAGACACCTCTGGGGGGAGATCCTAGTAATATCTGTGTATTATACATCTCCTCTCTATTACACTATACACAGCGCAGACACCTCTGGGGGGAGATCCTAGTATTATCTGTGTATTATGCATCTCCTCTCTATTACACTATACACAGCGCAGACACCTCTGGGGGGAGATCCCGGTAATATCTGTGTATTATACAACTCCTCTCTATTACACTATACACAGCGCAGAAACCTCTGGGGGAGATCCCAGTAATATCTGTGTATTATACATCTCCTCTCTATTACACTATACACAGCGCAGACACCTCTGGGGGGAGATCCCAGTAATATCTGTGTATTATACAGCACCTCTCTATTACATTATACACAGCGCAGACACCTCTGGGGGGAGATCCCAGTAATATCTGTGTATTATACATCTCCTCTCTATTACACTATACACAGCGCAGACACCTCTGGGGGGAGATCCCAGTAATATCTGTGTATTATAGAACTCCTCTCTATTACACTATACACAGCGCAGACACCTCTGGGGGGAGATCCCGGTAATATCTGTGTATTATACAACTCCTCTCTATTACACTATACACAGCGCAGAAACCTCTGGGGGAGATCCCAGTAATATCTGTGTATTATACATCTCCTCTCTATTACACTATACACAGCGCAGACACCTCTGGGGGGAGATCCCAGTAATATCTGTGTATTATACAGCACCTCTCTATTACATTATACACAGCGCAGACACCTCTGGGGGGAGATCCCAGTAATATCTGTGTATTATACATCTCCTCTCTATTACACTATACACAGCGCAGACACCTCTGGGGGGAGATCCCGGTAATATCTGTGTATTATACATCTCCTCTCTATTACACTATACACAGCGCAGACACCTCTGGGGGGAGATCCCAGTAATATCTGTGTATTATACAGCTCCTCTCTATTACATTATAAACAGCACAGACACCTCTGGGGGGAGATCCCGGTAATATCTGTGTATTATACATCTCCTCTCTATTACACCATACACAGCGCAGACACCTCTGGGGGGAGATCCCAGTAATATCTGTGCATCATACAGCTCCTCTCTATTACACTATACACAGCACAGACACCTCTGGGGGGAGATCCCGGTAATATCTGTGTATCATACGTCTCCTCTCTATTACACTATACACAGCGCAGACACCTCTGGGGGGGGGGGGGGGGGGAGGGGGAATCACGGTAATATCTGTGTATTATACATCTTCTCATCTAATGCACAATACACAGCGCAGACACCTCTGGGGGGGGGGGGGGGGGGGGAGGGGAATCACGGTAATATCTGTGTATTATACATCTTCTCATCTAATGCACAATACACAGCGCAGACACCTCTGGGGGGAGATCCCAGTAATATCTGTGTATTATACATCTCCTCTCTATTACATTATACACAGCGCAGACACTTCTGGGGGAGATCCCAGTAATATCTGTGTATTATACATCTCCTCTCTATTACACTATACACAGCGCAGACACCTCTGGGGGGAGATCCCCGTAATATCTGTGTATTATACATCTTCTCATCTAATACACAATACACAGCGCAGACACCTCTGGGGGGAGATCCCAGTAATATCTGTGTATTATACATCTCCTCTCTATTACACTATACACAGCTCAGACACCTCTGGGGGAGATCCCAGTAATATCTGTGTATTATACAGCTCCTCTCTATTACATTATACACAGCGCAGACACCTCTGGGGGGAGATCCTGGTAATATCTGTGTATTAGACATCTCCTCTCTATTACACTATACACAGCGCAGACACCTCTGGGGGGAGATCCCGGTAATATCTGTGTATTATACATCTCCTCTCTATTACACTATACACAGCGCAGACACCTCTGGGGGAGATCCCAGTAATATCTGTGTATTATACATCTCCTCTCTATTACATTATACACAGCGCAGACACCTCTGGGGGGAGATCCCGGTAATATCTGAGTATTATTCATCTCCTCTCTATTACACTGTACACAGCACAGACACCTCTGGGGGAGATCCCAGTAATATCTGTGTATTATGCATCTCCTCTCTATTACACTATACACAGCGCAGACACCTCTGGGGGAGATCCAAGTAATATCTGTGTATTATACATCTCCTCTCTATTACATTATACACAGCGCAGACACCTCTGGGGGAGATCCCAGTAATATCTGTGTATTATACATCTCCTCTCTATTACACTATACACAGCGCAGACACCTCTGGGGGGAGATCCCAGTAATATCTGTGTATTATAGAACTCCTTTCTATTACACTATACACAGCGCAGACACCTCTGGGGGGAGATCCCGGTAATATCTGTGTATTATACAACTCCTCTCTATTACACTATACACAGCGCAGAAACCTCTGGGGGAGATCCCAGTAATATCTGTGTATTATACATCTCCTCTCTATTACACTATACACAGCGCAGACACCTCTGGGGGGGGGGGGGGGGGGGGGGGGAGGGGGAATCACGGTAATATCTGTGTATTATACATCTTCTCATCTAATGCACAATACACAGCGCAGACACCTCTGGGGGGGGGGGGGGGGGGGGGGGGGGGGGGAGGGGAATCACGGTAATATCTGTGTATTATACATCTTCTCATCTAATGCACAATACACAGCGCAGACACCTCTGGGGGGAGATCCCAGTAATATCTGTGTATTATACATCTCCTCTCTATTACATTATACACAGCGCAGACACTTCTGGGGGAGATCCCAGTAATATCTGTGTATTATACATCTCCTCTCTATTACACTATACACAGCGCAGACACCTCTGGGGGGAGATCCCGGTAATATCTGTGTATTATACATCTTCTCATCTAATACACAATACACAGCGCAGACACCTCTGGGGGGAGATCCCAGTAATATCTGTGTATTATACATCTCCTCTCTATTACACTATACACAGCTCAGACACCTCTGGGGGAGATCCCAGTAATATCTGTGTATTATACAGCTCCTCTCTATTACATTATACACAGCGCAGACACCTCTGGGGGGAGATCCTGGTAATATCTGTGTATTAGACATCTCCTCTCTATTACACTATACACAGCGCAGACACCTCTGGGGGGAGATCCCGGTAATATCTGTGTATTATACATCTCCTCTCTATTACACTATACACAGCGCAGACACCTCTGGGGGAGATCCCAGTAATATCTGTGTATTATACATCTCCTCTCTATTACATTATACACAGCGCAGACACCTCTGGGGGGAGATCCCGGTAATATCTGAGTATTATTCATCTCCTCTCTATTACACTGTACACAGCACAGACACCTCTGGGGGAGATCCCAGTAATATCTGTGTATTATGCATCTCCTCTCTATTACACTATACACAGCGCAGACACCTCTGGGGGAGATCCAAGTAATATCTGTGTATTATACAGCACCTCTCTATTACATTATACACAGCGCAGACACCTCTGGGGGGAGATCCCAGTAATATCTGTGTATTATACATCTCCTCTCTATTACACTATACACAGCGCAGACACCTCTGGGGGGAGATCCCAGTAATATCTGTGCATCATACAGCTCCTCTCTATTACACTATACACAGCACAGACACCTCTGGGGGGAGATCCCGGTAATATCTGTGTAACATACATCTCCTCTCTATTACACTATACACAGCGCAGACACCTCTGGGGGGGGGGGGGGGGGGAGGGGGAATCCCGGTAATATCTGTGTATTATACATCTTCTCATCTAATACACAATACACAGCGCAGACACCTCTGGGGGGAGATCCCAGTAATATCTGTGTATTATACATCTCCTCTCTATTACATTATACACAGCGCAGACACTTCTGGGGGAGATCCCAGTAATATCTGTGTATTATACATCTCCTCTCTATTACACTATACACAGCGCAG
Organism: Pseudophryne corroboree; assembly: GCF_028390025.1. NCBI lineage: Eukaryota > Metazoa > Chordata > Amphibia > Anura > Myobatrachidae > Pseudophryne > Pseudophryne corroboree. The sequence continues at coordinate 83,413,356 of NC_086449.1, read as the reverse complement.
ACACCTCTGGGGGGAGATCCCGGTAATATCTGTGTATTATACAACTCCTCTCTATTACACTATACACAGCGCAGAAACCTCTGGGGGAGATCCCAGTAATATCTGTGTATTATACATCTCCTCTCTATTACACTATACACAGCGCAGACACCTCTGGGGGGAGATCCCAGTAATAATAAGATTTTACTTACCGATAAATCTATTTCTCGGAGTCCGTAGTGGATGCTGGGGTTCCTGAAAGGACCATGGGGAATAGCGGCTCCGCAGGAGACAGGGCACAAAAAGTAAAGCTTTTCCGATCAGGTGGTGTGCACTGGCTCCTCCCCCTATGACCCTCCTCCAGACTCCAGTTAGGTACTGTGCCCGGACGAGCGTACACAATAAGGGAGGATTTTGAATCCCGGGTAAGACTCATACCAGCCACACCAATCACACCGTACAACTTGTGATCTAAACCCAGTTAACAGTATGATAACAGCGGAGCCTCTGAAAGATGGCTTCCTTCAACAATAACCCGAATTAGTTAACAATAACTATGTACAATTTATGCAGATAATCCGCACTTGGGATGGGCGCCCAGCATCCACTACGGACTCCGAGAAATAGATTTATCGGTAAGTAAAATCTTATTTTCTCTATCGTCCTAGTGGATGCTGGGGTTCCTGAAAGGACCATGGGGATTATACCAAAGCTCCCAAACGGGCGGGAGAGTGCGGATGACTCTGCAGCACCGAATGAGAGAACTCCAGGTCCTCCTTAGCCAGAGTATCAAATTTGTAAAATTTTACAAACGTGTTCTCCCCTGACCACGTAGCTGCTCGGCAAAGTTGTAATGCCGAGACCCCTCGGGCAGCCGCCCAAGATGAGCCCACCTTCCTTGTGGAGTGGGCCTTTACAGATTTAGGCTGTGGCAAGCCTGCCACAGAATGTGCAAGTTGGATTGTGCTACAGATCCAACGAGCAATCGTCTGCTTAGACGCAGGAGCACCCATCTTGTTGGGTGCATACAATATAAACAACGAGTCAGATTTTCTGACTCCAGCTGTCCTTGCAATATATATTTTTAATGCTCTGACAACGTCCAGTAACTTGGAGTCCTCCAAGTCACTTGTAGCCGCAGGCACTACAATAGGCTGGTTCAGATGAAATGCTGACACCACCTTAGGGAGAAAATGCGGACGAGTCCGCAGTTCTGCCCTGTCCGAATGGAAAATCAGATATGGGCTTTTGTAAGATAAAGCTGCCAATTCTGACACTCTCCTGGCAGAAGCCAGGGCTAGAAGCATGGTCACTTTCCATGTGAGATATTTCAAATCCACCTTTTTTAGTGGTTCAAACCAATGAGATTTTAGGAAGTCCAAAACCACATTTAGATCCCACGGTGCCACTGGAGGCACCACAGGAGGCTGTATATGCAGCACTCCCTTAACAAAGGTCTGGACTTCAGGGACTGAAGCCAATTCTTTTTGAAAGAAAATCGACAGGGCCGAAATTTGAACCTTAATAGATCCCAATTTGAGACCCATTGACAATCCTGATTGCAGGAAATGTAGGAATCGACCCAGTTGAAATTCCTCCGTCGGAGCACTCCGATCTTCGCACCACGCAACATATTTTCGCCAAATTCGGTGATAATGTTGCACGGTTACTTCCTTCCTTGCTTTAATCAAAGTAGGAATGACTTCTTCCGGCATGCCTCTTTCCTTTAGGATCCGGCGTTCAACCGCCATGCCGTCAAACGCAGCCGCGGTAAGTCTTGAAACAGACAGGGACCCTGCTGAAGCAAGTCCCTCCTTAGAGGTAGAGGCCACGGATCTTCCGTGATCATCTCTTGAAGTTCCGGGTACCAAGTCCTCCTTGGCCAATCCGGAACCACTAGTATCGTTCTTACGCCTCTTTGCCGTATAATTCTCAATACTTTTGGTATGAGAGGCAGAGTAGGAAACACATACACCGACTGGTACACCCAAGGCGTTACCAGCGCGTCCACAGCTATTGCCTGCGGATCTCTTGACCTGGCGCAATACCTGTCCAGTTTTTTGTTGAGGCGAGACGCCATCATGTCCACCATTGGTCTTTCCCAACGGGTTACCAGCATGTGGAAGACTTCTGGATGAAGTCCCCACTCTCCCGGGTGAAGATCGTGTCTGCTGAGGAAGTCTGCTTCCCAGTTGTCCACTCCCGGGATGAACACTGCTGACAGTGCTATCACATGATTCTCTGCCCAGCGAAGAATCCTTGCAGCTTCTGCCATTGCCCTCCTGCTTCTTGTGCCGCCCTGTCTGTTCACATGGGCGACTGCCGTGATGTTGTCCGACTGGATCAATACCGGTTTTCCCTGAAGCAGAGGTTCTGCCTGGTTTAGAGCATTGTATATTGCTCTTAGTTCCAGAATGTTTATGTGAAGAGACGTTTCCAGGCTCGTCCATACTCCCTGGAAGTTTCTTCCTTGTGTGACTGCTCCCCAGCCTCTCAGGCTGGCGTCCGTGGTCACCAGGATCCAATCCTGTATGCCGAATCTGCGGCCCTCCAATAGATGAGCACTCTGCAACCACCACAGAAGAGACACCCTTGTCCTTGGAGACAGGGTTATCCGTAGGTGCATCTGAAGATGCGACCCTGACCATTTGTCCAACAGATCCCTTTGGAAAATTCTTGCGTGGAATCTGCCGAATGGAATCGCTTCGTAAGAAGCCACCATTTTTCCCAGGACTCTTGTGCATTGATGTACAGACACCTTTCCTGGTTTTAGGAGGTTCCTGACAAGCTCGGATAACTCCTTGGCTTTTTCCTCCGGGAGAAAAACCTTTTTCTGAACCGTGTCCAGAATCATCCCTAGGAACAGCAGACGAGTTGTCGGCATTAACTGGGATTTTGGAATATTCAGAATCCACCCGTGCTGTTTTAGCACTTCTTGAGACAGTGCTAATCCCATCTCTAGCTGTTCTCTGGACCTCGCCCTTATTAGGAGATCGTCCAAGTATGGGATAATTAATACGCCTTTTCTTCGAAGAAGAATCATCATCTCGGCCATTACCTTTGTAAAGATCCGAGGTGCCGTGGACAATCCGAACGGCAGCGTCTGAAACTGATAGTGACAGTTTTGTACAACGAACCTGAGGTACCCCTGGTGTGAGGGGTAAATTGGAACGTGGAGATACGCATCCTTGATGTCCAAGGATACCATAAAGTCCCCCTCTTCCAGGTTCGCTATCACTGCTCTGAGTGACTCCATTTTGAACTTGAACTTCTTTATGTACAGGTTCAAGGACTTCAGATTTAGAATAGGCCTTACCGAGCCATCCGGCTTCGGTACCACAAAAAGAGTGGAATAATACCCCTTCCCTTGTTGCAGAAGAGGTACCTTGACTATCACCTGCTGAGAGTACAGCTTGTGAATGGCTTCCAACACCGTCTCCCTTTCGGAGGGGGACGTTGGTAAAGCAGACCTCAGGAAACGGCGAGGTGGATCTGTCTCTAATTCCAACCTGTATCCCTGAGATATTATCTGCAGGATCCAGGGATCTACTTGCGAGTGAGCCCACTGTGCGCTGTAATTTTTGAGACGACCGCCCACCGTCCCCGAGTCCGCTTGAGAAGCCCCAGCGTCATGCTGAGGCTTTTGTAGAAGCCGGGGAGGGCTTCTGATCCTGGGAAGGAGCTGCGTGTTGCTGTCTCTTCCCTCGACCTTTGCCTCGTGGCAAATATGAATAGCCCTTTGCTCTCTTATTTTTAAAGGAACGAAAGGGCTGCGGTTGAAAAGTCGGTGCCTTTTTCTGTTGGGGAGTGACTTGAGGTAGAAAGGTGGATTTCCCGGCTGTAGCCGTGGCCACCAAATCTGATAGACCGACTCCAAATAACTCCTCCCCCTTATACGGCAAAACTTCCATATGCCGTTTTGAATCCGCATCGCCTGTCCACTGTCGCGTCCATAAAGCTCTTCTGGCCGAAATGGACATAGCACTTACCCGTGATGCCAGTGTGCATATATCCCTCTGTGCATCACGCATATAAAGAAATGCATCCTTTATTTGTTCTAACGACAGTAAAATATTGTCCCTGTCCAGGGTATCAATATTTTCAATCAGGGATTCTGACCAAACTACCCCCGCACTGCCCATCCAGGCAGTTGCTACAGCTGGTCGTAGTATAACACCTGCATGTGTGTATATACTTTTTTGGATATTTTCCATCCTCCTATCTGATGGATCTTTAAGTGCGGCCGTCTCAGGAGAGGGTAACGCCACTTGTTTAGATAAGCGTGTTAGCGCCTTGTCCACCCTAGGAGGTGTTTCCCAGCGCTCCCTAACCTCTGGCGGGAAAGGGTATAATGCCAATAATTTCTTTGAAATTATCAGCTTTTTATCAGGGGCAACCCACGCTTCATTACACACGTCATTTAGTTCTTCTGATTCAGGAAAAACTATAGGTAGTTTTTTCATACCCCACATAATACCCTGTTTAGTGGTACCTGTAGTATCAGCTAAATGTAACGCCTCCTTCATTGCCAAAATCATATAACGTGTGGCCCTACTGGAAAATACGGTTGATTCGTCACCGTCACCACTGGAGTCATCGCCTGTGTCTGGGTCTGTGTCGACAGACTGAGGCAAAGGGCGTTTCACAGCCCCTGACGGTGTTTGAGTCGCCTGGACAGGCACTAATTGATTGTCCGGCCGTCTCATGTCGTCAAACGACTGCTTTAGCGTGTTGACACTATCCCGTAGTTCCATAAATAAAGGCATCCATTCTGGTGTCGACCCCCTAGGAGGTGACATCCCCATATTTGGCAATTGCTCCGCCTCCACACCAATATCGTCCTCATACATGTCGACACACACGTACCGACACACAGCAGACACACAGGGAATGCTCCTAATGAAGACAGGACCCACTAGCCCTTTGGGGAGACAGAGGGAGAGTTTGCCAGCACACACCAAAAGCGCTATATATATATCAGGGATAGCCTTATAATAAGTGCTCCCCTATAGCTGCTTTGTTATATAAAAATATCGCCATAAATTTGCCCCCCCTCTCTGTTTTACCCTGTTTCTGTAGTGCAGTGCAGGGGAGAGACCTGGGAGCCGTCCTGACCAGCGGAGCTGTGAGAGGAAATGGCGCCGTGTGCTGAGGAGATAGGCCCCGCCCCTTTTCCGGCGGGCTCGTCTCCCGCTATTTTGAGAAATCAGGCAGGGGTTAAATATCTCCATATAGCCTCTAGGGCTATATGTGAGGTATTTTTAGCCTTTATAGGTACTCATTTTGCCTCACAGGGCGCCCCCCTCCCAGCGCCCTGCACCCTCAGTGACTGCCGTGTGAAGTGTGCTGAGAGGAAAATGGCGCACAGCTGCAGTGCTGTGCGCTACCTTTAGAAGACTGCAGGAGTCTTCAGCCGCCGATTCTGGACCTCTTCTGTCTTCAGCATCTGCAAGGGGGCCGGCGGCGCGGCTCCGGTGACCATCCAGGCTGTACCTGTGATCGTCCCTCTGGAGCTTGATGTCCAGTAGCCAAGAAGCCAATCCATCCTGCACGCAGGTGAGTTGACTCCTTCTCCCCTCAGTCCCTCGCTGCAGTGATCCTGTTGCCAGCAGGAATCACTGTAACATAAAAAACCTAGCTAAACTTTCTCTAAGCAGCTCTTTAGGAGAGCCACCTAGATTGCACCCTTCTCGGCCGGGCACAAAAATCTAACTGGAGTCTGGAGGAGGGTCATAGGGGGAGGAGCCAGTGCACACCACCTGATCGGAAAAGCTTTACTTTTTGTGCCCTGTCTCCTGCGGAGCCGCTATTCCCCATGGTCCTTTCAGGAACCCCAGCATCCACTAGGACGATAGAGAAATCTGTGTATTATACAGCACCTCTCTATTACATTATACAAAGCGCAGACACCTCTGGAAGGAGATCCTAGTAATATCTGTGTATTATACATCTCCTCTCTATTACACTATACACAGCGCAGACACCTCTGGGAGAGATCCCAGTAATATCTGTGTATCATACAGCTCCTCTCTATTACACTATACACAGCGCAGACACCTCTGGGGGGGGGAATCCCGGTAATATCTGTGTATCATACATCTTCTCATCTAATACACAATACACAGCGCAGACACCTCTGGGGGGAGATCCCGGTAATATCTGTGTATTATACATCTCTCTATTACACTATACACAGCGCAGACACATCTGGGGGGAATCCCGGTAATATCTGTGCATCATACAGCTCCTCTCTATTACACTATACACAGCGCAGACACATCTGGGGGAGATCCCAGTAATATCTGTGTATTATACATCTCCTCTCTATTACATTATACACAGCGCAGACACCTCTGGGGGGAGATCCCGGTAATATCTGTGTATTAAACATCTCCTCTCTATTACACTATACACAGCGCAGACACCTCTGGGGGGAGATCCCGGTAATATCTGTGTATTATACATCTCCTCTCTATTACACGATACACAGCGCAGACACCTCTGGGGGAGATCCCAGTAATATCTGTGTATTATACATCTCCTCTCTATTACATTATACACAGCGCAGACACCTCTGGGGGAGATCCCAGTAATATCTGTGTATTATACATCTCCTCTCTATTACAATATACACAGTGCAGACACCTCTGGGAGAGATCCCAGTAATATCTGTGTATCATACATCTCCTCTCTATTACACTATACACAGCGCAGACACCTCTGGGGGGGGGGGGGAAATCCCGGTAATATCTGTGTATTATACATCTTATCTAATACACAATACACAGCGCAGACACCTCTGGGGGGAGATCCCGGTAATATCTGTGTATTATACATCTCCTCTCTATTACACTATACACAGCGCAGACACCTCTGGGGGGAGATCCCATTAATATCTGTGTATTATACATCTCCTCTCTATTACACTATACACAGCGCAGACACCTCTGGGGGGAGATCCCAGTAATATCTGTGTATTATACATCTCCTCTCTGTTACACTATACACAGCGCAGACACCTCTGGGGGGAGATCCCAGTAATATCTGTGTATTATACAGCACCTCTCTATTACACTATACACAGCGCAGACACCTCTGGGGGAGGGGGGGGGATCCCAGTAATATCTGTGTATTATACAGCTCCTCTCTATTACATTATACACAGCGCAGACACCTCTGGGGGGAGATCCTGGTAATATCTGTGTATTAAACATCTCCTCTCTATTACACTATACACAGCGCAGACACCTCTGGGGGGAGATCCCGGTAATATCTGTGTATTATACATCTCCTCTCTATTACACTATACACAGCGCAGACACCTCTGGGGGAGATCCCAGTAATATCTGTGTATTATACATCTCCTCTCTATTACATTATACACAGCGCAGACACCTCTGGGGGGAGATCCCGGTAATATCTGAGTATTATTCATCTCCTCTCTATTACACTGTACACAGCACAGACACCTCTGGGGGAGATCCCAGTAATATCTGTGTATTATGCATCTCCTCTCTATTACACTATACACAGCGCAGACACCTCTGGGGGAGATCCAAGTAATATCTGTGTATTATACATCTCCTCTCTATTACATTATACACAGCGCAGACACCTCTGGGGGAGATCCCAGTAATATCTGTGTATTATACATCTCCTCTCTATTACACTATACACAGCGCAGACACCTCTGGGGGGAGATCCCAGTAATATCTGTGTATTATAGAACTCCTTTCTATTACACTATACACAGCGCAGACACCTCTGGGGGGAGATCCCGGTAATATCTGTGTATTATACAACTCCTCTCTATTACACTATACACAGCGCAGAAACCTCTGGGGGAGATCCCAGTAATATCTGTGTATTATACATCTCCTCTCTATTACACTATACACAGCGCAGACACCTCTGGGGGGAGATCCAAGTAATATCTGTGTATTATACAGCACCTCTCTATTACATTATACACAGCGCAGACACCTCTGGGGGGAGATCCCAGTAATATCTGTGTATTATACATCTCCTCTCTATTACACTATACACAGCGCAGACACCTCTGGGGGGAGATCCCAGTAATATCTGTGCATCATACAGCTCCTCTCTATTACACTATACACAGCACAGACACCTCTGGGGGGAGATCCCGGTAATATCTGTGTATCATACATCTCCTCTCTATTACACTATACACAGCGCAGACACCTCTGGGGGGGGGGGGGGGGGGAGGGGGAATCCCGGTAATATCTGTGTATTATACATCTTCTCATCTAATACACAATACACAGCGCAGACACCTCTGGGGGGAGATCCCAGTAATATCTGTGTATTATACATCTCCTCTCTATTACATTATACACAGCGCAGACACTTCTGGGGGAGATCCCAGTAATATCTGTGTATTATACATCTCCTCTCTATTACACTATACACAGCGCAGACACCTCTGGGGGGAGATCCCGGTAATATCTGTGTATTATACAACTCCTCTCTATTACACTATACACAGCGCAGAAACCTCTGGGGGAGATCCAGTAATATCTGTGTATTATACATCTCCTCTCTATTACACTATACACAGCGCAGACACCTCTGGGGGGAGATCCAGTAATATCTGTGTATTATACAGCACCTCTCTATTACATTATACAAAGCGCAGACACCTCTGGAAGGAGATCCTAGTAATATCTGTGTATTATACATCTCCTCTCTATTACACTATACACAGCGCAGACACCTCTGGGAGAGATCCCAGTAATATCTGTGTATCATACATCTCCTCTCTATTACACTATACACAGCGCAGACACCTCTGGGAGAGATCCCAGTAATATCTGTGTATCATACATCTTCTCATCTAATACACAATACACAGCGCAGACACCTCTGGGGGGAGATCCCGGTAATATCTGTGTATTATACATCTCTCTATTACACTATACACAGCGCAGACACATCTGGGGGGGGATCCCGGTAATATCTGTGCATCATACAGCTCCTCTCTATTACACTATACACAGCGCAGACACATCTGGGGGAGATCCCAGTAATATCTGTGTATTATACATCTCCTCTCTATTACATTATACACAGCGCAGACACCTCTGGGGGAGATCCCAGTAATATCTGTGTATTATACATCTCCTCTCTATTACATTATACACAGCGCAGACACCTCTGGGGGAGATCCCAGTAATATCTGTGTATTATACATCTCCTCTCTATTACACTATACACAGCGCAGACACCTCTGGGGGGAGATCCCAGTAATATCTGTGTATGATACAACTTCTCTTCTATACACTATACACAGCGCAGACACCTCTGGGAGAGATCCCAGTAATATCTGTGTATCATACATCTCCTCTCTATTACACTATACACAGCGCAGACACCTCTTGGGGGGAGATCCCGGTAATATCTGTGTATTATACATCTTCTCATCTAATACACAATACACAGCGCAGACACCTCTGGGGGGAGATCCCAGTAATATCTGTGTATTATACATCTCCTCTCTATTACACTATACACAGCGCAGACACCTCTGGGGGAGATCCCGGTAATATCTGTGTATTATGCATTTCCTCTCTATTACACTATACACAGCGCAGACACCTCTGGGGGAGATCCCAGTAATATCTGTGTATTATACATCTCCTCTCTATTACATTATGACACAGCGCAGACACCTCTGGGGGAGATCCCAGTAATATCTGTGTATTATACATCTCCTCTCTATTACACTATACACAGCGCAGGACACCTCTGGGGGGAGATCCCAGTAATATCTGTGTATTATAGAACTCCTCTCTATTACACTATACACAGCGCAGACACCTCTGGGGGGAGATCCCGGTAATATCTGTGTATTATACAACTCCTCTCTATTACACTATACACAGCGCAGAAACCTCTGGGGGAGATCCCAGTAATATCTGTGTATTATACATCTCCTCTCTATTACACTATACACAGCGCAGACACCTCTGGGGGAGATCCCAGTAATATCTGTGTATTTATACAGCACCTCTCTATTACATTATACACAGCGCAGACACCTCTGGGGGGAGATCCCAGTAATATCTGTGTATTATACATCTCCTCTCTATTACACTATACACAGCGCAGACACCTCTGGGGGGAGATCCCGGTAATATCTGTGTATTATACATATCCTCTCTATTACACTATACACAGCGCAGACACATCTGGGGGGAGATCCCAGTAATATCTGTGTATTATACAGCTCCTCTCTATTACATTATACACAGCACAGACACCTCTGGGGGGGAGATCCCGGTAATATCTGTGTATTATACATCTCCTCTCTATTACACTATACACAGCGCAGACACCTCTGGGGGGAGATCCCAGTAATATCTGTGCATCATACAGCTCCTCTCTATTACACTATACACAGCACAGACACCTCTGGGGGGAGATCCGGTAATATCTGTGTATCATACATCTCCTCTCTATTACACTATACACAGCGCAGACACCTCTGGGGGGGGGGAGGGGGAATCCCGGTAATATCTGTGTATTATACATCTTCTCATCTAATACACAATACACAGCGCAGACACCTCTGGGGGGAGATCCAAGTAATATCTGTGTATTATACATCTCCTCTCTATTACATTATACACAGCGCAGACACTTCTGGGGGAGATCCCATTAATATCTGTGTATTATACATCTCCTCTCTATTACACTATACACAGCGCAGACACCTCTGGGGGAGATCCCGGTAATATCTGTGTATTATACATCTTCTCATCCAATACACAATACACAGCGCAGACACCTCTGGGGGGAGATCCCAGTAATATCTGTGTATTATACATCTCCTCTCTATTACACTATACACAGCGCAGGACACCTCTGGGGGGAGATCCCGGTAATATCTGTGTATTAAACATCTCCTCTCTATTACACTATACACAGCGCAGACACCTCTGGGGGGAGATCCCGGTAATATCTGTGTATTATGCATCTCCTCTCTATTACACTATACACAGCGCAGACACCTCTGGGGGAGATCCCAGTAATATCTGTGTATTATACATCTCCTCTCTATTACATTATACACAGCGCAGACACCTCTGGGGGAGATCCCAGTAATATCTGTGTATTATACATCTCCTCTCTATTACACTATACACAGCGCAGACACCTCTGGGGGAGATCCCAGTAATATCTGTGTATTATACATCTCCTCTCTATTACATTATACACAGCGCAGACACCTCTGGGGGAGATCCCAGTAATATCTGTGTATTATACATCTCCTCTCTATTACACTATACACAGCGCAGACACCTCTGGGGGGAGATCCCAGTAATATCTGTGTATTATAGAACTCCTTTCTATTACACTATACACAGCGCAGACACCTCTGGGGGGAGATCCCGGTAATATCTGTGTATTATACAACTCCTCTCTATTACACTATACACAGCGCAGAAACCTCTGGGGGAGATCCCAGTAATATCTGTGTATTATACATCTCCTCTCTATTACATTATACACAGCGCAGACACCTCTGGGGGGAGATCCCAGTAATATCTGTGTATTACACAGCACCTCTCTATTACATTATACACAGCGCAGACACCTCTGGGGGGAGATCCCAGTAATATCTGTGTATTATACATCTCCTCTCTATTACACTATACACAGCGCAGACACCTCTGGGGGGAGATCCCGGTAATATCTGTGTATTATACATCTCCTCTCTATTACACTATACACAGCGCAGACACCTCTGGGGGGAGATCCCAGTAATATCTGTGTATTATACAGCTCCTCTCTATTACATTATACACAGCACAGACACCTCTGGGGGGAGATCCCGGTAATATCTGTGTATTATACAACTCCTCTCTATTACACTATACACAGCGCAGAAACCTCTGGGGGAGATCCCAGTAATATCTGTGTATTATACATCTCCTCTCTATTACATTATACACAGCGCAGACACCTCTGGGGGAGATCCCAGTAATATCTGTGTATTATACATCTCCTCTCTATTACACTATACACAGCGCAGACACCTCTGGGGGGAGATCCTAGTATTATCTGTGTATTATACATCTCCTCTCTATTACACTATACACAGCGCAGACACCTCTGGGGGGAGATCCCGGTAATATCTGTGTATTATGCATCTCCTCTCTATTACACTATACACAGCGCAGACACCTCTGGGGGAGATCCCAGTAATATCTGTGTATTATACATCTCCTCTCTATTACACTATACACAGCGCAGACACCTCTGGGGGGAGATCCCAGTAATATCTGTGTATTACACAGCACCTCTCTATTACATTATACACAGCGCAGACACCTCTGGGGGGAGATCCCAGTAATATCTGTGTATTATACATCTCCTCTCTATTACACTATACACAGCGCAGACACCTCTGGGGGGAGATCCCGGTAATATCTGTGTATTATACATCTCCTCTCTATTACACTATACACAGCGCAGACACCTCTGGGGGGAGATCCCGGTAATATCTGTGTATTATACAGCTCCTCTCTATTACACTATACACAGCGCAGACACCTCTGGGGGGAGATCCCAGTAATATCTGTGCATCATACAGCTCCTCTCTATTACACTATACACAGCACAGACACCTCTGGGGGGAGATCCCGGTAATATCTGTGTATCATACATCTCCTCTCTATTACACTATACACAGCGCAGACACCTCTGGGGGGGGGGGGGAGGGGGAATCCCGGTAATATCTGTGTATTATACATCTTCTCATCTAATACACAATACACAGCGCAGACACCTCTGGGGGGAGATCCCAGTAATATCTGTGTATTATACATCTCCTCTCTATTACATTATACACAGCGCAGACACTTCTGGGGGAGATCCCAGTAATATCTGTGTATTATACATCTCCTCTCTATTACACTATACACAGCGCAGACACCTCTGGGGGGAGATCCCGGTAATATCTGTGTATTATACATCTTCTCATCTAATACACAATACACAGCGCAGACACCTCTGGGGGGAGATCCCAGTAATATCTGTGTATTATACATCTCCTCTCTATTACACTATACACAGCGCAGACACCTCTGGGGGGAGATCCCGGTAATATCTGTGTATTATGCATCTCCTCTCTATTACACTATACACAGCTCAGACACCTCTGGGGGAGATCCCAGTAATATCTGTGTATTATACAGCTCCTCTCTATTACATTATACACAGCGCAGACACCTCTGGGGGGAGATCCTGGTAATATCTGTGTATTAAACATCTCCTCTCTATTACACTATACACAGCGCAGACACCTCTGGGGGGAGATCCCGGTAATATCTGTGTATTATACATCTCCTCTCTATTACACTATACACAGCGCAGACACCTCTGGGGGAGATCCCAGTAATATCTGTGTATTATACATCTCCTCTCTATTACATTATACACAGCGCAGACACCTCTGGGGGGAGATCCCGGTAATATCTGAGTATTATTCATCTCCTCTCTATTACACTGTACACAGCACAGACACCTCTGGGGGAGATCCCAGTAATATCTGTGTATTATAGAACTCCTTTCTATTACACTATACACAGCGCAGACACCTCTGGGGGGAGATCCCGGTAATATCTGTGTATTATACAACTCCTCTCTATTACACTATACACAGCGCAGAAACCTCTGGGGGAGATCCCAGTAATATCTGTGTATTATACATCTCCTCTCTATTACACTATACACAGCGCAGACACCTCTGGGGGGAGATCCCAGTAATATCTGTGTATTATACAGCACCTCTCTATTACATTATACACAGCGCAGACACCTCTGGGGGGAGATCCCAGTAATATCTGTGTATTATACATCTCCTCTCTATTACACTATACACAGCGCAGACACCTCTGGGGGGAGATCCCATTAATATCTGTGTATTATACATCTCCTCTCTATTACACTATACACAGCGCAGACACCTCTGGGGGGAGATCCCAGTAATATCTGTGTATTATACAGCACCTCTCTATTACATTATACACAGCGCAGACACCTCTGGGGGGAGATCCCAGTAATATCTGTGTATTATACATCTCCTCTCTATTACACTATACACAGCGCAGACACCTCTGGGGGGAGATCCCATTAATATCTGTGTATTATACATCTCCTCTCTATTACACTATACACAGCGCAGACACCTCTGGGGGAGGGGTACCAGTAATATCTGTGTATTATACATCTCCTCTCTATTACAATATACACAGTGCAGACACCTCTGGGGGGAGATCCCGGTAATATCTGTGTATTATACAACTCCTCTCTATTACACTATACACAGTGCAGACACCTCTGGGGGAGATCCCAGTAATATCTGTGTATTATACATCTCCTCTCTATTACACTATACACAGCGCAGACACCTCTGGGGGGAGATCCCGGTAATATCTGTGTACTATACATCTCCTCTCTATTACACTATACACAGCGCAGACACCTCTGGGGGAGATCCCAGTAATATCTGTGTATTATACATCTCCTCTCTATTACATTATACAAAGCGCAGACACCTCTGGAAGGAGATCCTAGTAATATCTGTGTATTATACATCTCCTCTCTATTACACTATACACAGCGCAGACACCTCTGGGAGAGATCCTAGTAATATCTGTGTATCATACATCTCCTCTCTATTACACTATACACAGCGCAGACACCTCTGGGGGGGGGGGAATCCCGGTAATATCTGTGTATCATACATCTTCTCATCTAATACACAATACACAGCGCAGACACCTCTGGGGGGAGATCCCGGTAATATCTGTGTATTATACATCTCCTCTCTATTACACTATACACAGCGCAGACACCTCTGGGGGGAGATCCCATTAATATCTGTGTATTATACATCTCCTCTCTATTACACTATACACAGCGCAGACACCTCTGGAAGGAGATCCTAGTAATATCTGTGTATTATACATCTCCTCTCTATTACACTATACACAGCGCAGACACCTCTGGAAGGAGATCCCAGTAATATCTGTGTATCATACATCTCCTCTCTATTACACTATACACAGCGCAGACACCTCTGGGGGGGGGGGGGGGGGGAGAATCCCGGTAATATCTGTGTATTATACATCTTCTCATCTAATACACAATACACAGCGCAGACACCTCTGGGGGGAGATCCCGGTAATATCTGTGTATTATACATCTCCTCTCTATTACACTATACACAGCGCAGACACCTCTGGGGGGAGATCCCAGTAATATCTGTGTATTATACATCTCCTCTCTGTTACACTATACACAGCGCAGACACCTCTGGGGGGAGATCCCAGTAATATCTGTGTATTATACAGCACCTCTCTATTACATTATACACAGCGCAGACACCTCTGGGGGGAGATCCCAGTAATATCTGTGTATTATACATCTCCTCTCTGTTACACTATACACAGCGCAGACACCTCTGGGGGAGATCCCAGTAATATCTGTGTATTATACATCTCCTCTCTATTACACTATACACAGCGCAGACACCTCTGGGGGGAGATCCCGGTAATATCTGTGTATTATACATCTCCTCTCTATTACACTATACACAGCGCAGACACCTCTGGGGGGAGATCCCATTAATATCTGTGTATTATACAGCTCCTCTCGATTACATTATACACAGCGCAGACACCTCTGGGGGGAGATCCCGGTAATATCTGTGTATTATACATCTCCTCTCTATTACACTATACACAGCGCAGACACCTCTGGGGGGAGATCCCAGTAATATCTGTGTATTATACAGCTCCTCTCTATTACATTATACACAGCGCAGACACCTCTGGGGGGAGATCCCGGTAATATCTGAGTATTATTCATCTCCTCTCTATTACACTGTACACAGCACAGACACCTCTGGGGGAGATCCCAGTAATATCTGTGTATTATACATCTCCTCTCTATTACATTATACAAAGCGCAGACACCTCTGGGGGGAGATCCTAGTAATATCTGTGTATTATACATATCCTCTCTATTACACTATACACAGCGCAGACACCTCTGGGAGAGATCCCAGTAATATCTGTGTATCATACAGCTCCTCTCTATTACACTATACACAGCGGAGACACCTCTGGGGGGGGGGGGGGGGGGAATCCCGGTAATATCTGTGTATTATACATCTTCTCATCTAATACACAATACACAGCGCAGACACCTCTGGGGGGAGATCCCAGTAATATCTGTGTATTATACATCTCCTCTCTATTACACTATACACAGCGCAGACACCTCTGGGGGGAGATCCCGGTAATATCTGTGTATTATACATCTCCTCTCTATTACAATATACACAGTGCAGACACCTCTGGGGGGAGATCCCGGTAATATCTGTGTATTATACAACTCCTCTCTATTACACTATACACAGTGCAGACACATCTGGGGGAGATCCCAGTAATATCTGTGTATTATACATCTCCTCTCTATTACACTATACACAGCGCAGACACCTCTGGGGGGAGATCCCGGTAATATCTGTGTACTATACATCTCCTCTCTATTACACTATACACAGCGCAGACACCTCGGGGGAGATCCCAGTAATATCTGTGTATTATACATCTCCTCTCTGTTACATTATACAAAGCGCAGACACCTCTGGGGGGAGATCCCAGTAATATCTGTGTATTATACATCTCCTCTCTATTACACTATACACAGCGCAGACACCTCTGGGGGAGATCCCAGTAATATCTGTGTATTATACATCTCCTCTCTATTACATTATACAAAGCGCAGACACCTCTGGAAGGAGATCCTAGTAATATCTGTGTATTATACATCTCCTCTCTATTACACTATACACAGCGCAGACACCTCTGGGAGAGATCCCAGTAATATCTGTGTATCATACACCTCCTCTCTATTACACTATACACAGCGCAGACACCTCTGGGGGGGGGGGGGGGGGAAATCCCGGTAATATCTGTGTATTATACATCTTATCTAATACACAATACACAGCGCAGACACCTCTGGGGGGAGATCCCGGTAATATCTGTGTATTATACAACTCCTCTCTATTACACTATACACAGCGCAGACACCTCTGGGGGGAGATCCCATTAATATCTGTGTATTATACATCTCCTCTCTATTACACTATACACAGCGCAGACACCTCTGGGGGGAGATCCCAGTAATATCTGTGTATTATACATCTCCTCTCTGTTACACTACACACAGCGCAGACACCTCTGGGGGGAGATCCCAGTAATATCTGTGTATTATACAGCACCTCTCTATTACACTATACACAGCGCAGACACCTCTGGGGGAGGGGGGGGGTCCCAGTAATATCTGTGTATCATACATCTCCTCTCTATTACACTATACACAGCGCAGACACCTCTGGGGGGAGATCCCGGTAATATCTGTGTATTATACATCTCCTCTCTATTACACTATACACAGCGCAGACACCTCTGGGGGGAGATCCCAGTAATATCTGTGTATTATACAGCTCCTCTCTATTACATTATACACAGCGCAGACACCTCTGGGGGGAGATCCCGGTAATATCTGTGAATTATACATCTCCTCTCTATTACATTATACACAGCGCAGACACCTCTGGGGGGAGATCCTAGTAATATCTGTGTATTATACATCTCCTCTCTATTACACTATACACAGCGCAGACACCTCTGGGAGAGATCCCAGAAATATCTGTGTATCATACAGCTCCTATTACACTATACACAGCGCAGACACATCTGGGGGGGGGGGGGGGTCCCGGTAATATCTGTGTATTATACATCTCCTCTCTATTACACAATACACAGCGCAGACACCTCTGGGGGAGATCCCAGTAATATCTGTGTATTGTACATCTCCTCTCTATTACATTATACACAGCGCAGACACCTCTGGGGGGAGATCCCGGTAATATCTGTGTATTAAACATCTCCTCTCTATTACACTATACACAGCGCAGACACCTCTGGGGGGAGATCCCGGTAATATCTGTGTATTATACATCTCCTCTCTATTACACTATACACAGCGCAGACACCTCTGGGGGAGATCCCAGTAATATCTGTGTATTATACATCTCCTCTCTATTACATTATACACAGCGCAGACACCTCTGGGGGAGATCCCAGTAATATCTGTGTATTATACATCTCCTCTCTATTACACTATACACAGCGCAGACCCCTCTGGGGGGGGCGGGGGGGGGGGGGGGGAATCCCGGTAATATCTGTGTATTATACATCTTCTCATCTAATACACAATACACAGCGCAGACACCTCTGGGGGGAGATCCCAGTAATATCTGTGTATTATACATCTCCTCTCTATTACACTATACACAGCGCAGACACCTCTGGGAGAGATCCCAGAAATATCTGTGTATCATACAGCTCCTATTACACTATACACAGCGCAGACACATCTGGGGGGGGGGGGGGGTCCCGGTAATATCTGTGTATTATACAGCACCTCTCTATTACATTATACACAGCGCAGACACCTCTGGGGGGAGATCCCAGTAATATCTGTGTATTATACATCTCCTCTCTATTACACTATACACAGCGCAGACACCTCTGGGGGGAGATCCCAGTAATATCTGTGCATCATACAGCTCCTCTCTATTACACTATACACAGCACAGACACCTCTGGGGGGAGATCCCGGTAATATCTGTGTATCATACATCTCCTCTCTATTACACTATACACAGCGCAGACACCTCTGGGGGGGGGGGGGGGAGGGGGAATCCCGGTAATATCTGTGTATTATACATCTTCTCATCTAATACACAATACACAGCGCAGACACCTCTGGGGGGAGATCCCAGTAATATCTGTGTATTATACATCTCCTCTCTATTACATTATACACAGCGCAGACACTTCTGGGGGAGATCCCAGTAATATCTGTGTATTATACATCTCCTCTCTATTACACTATACACAGCGCAGACACCTCTGGGGGGAGATCCCGGTAATATCTGTGTATTATACATCTTCTCATCTAATACACAATACACAGCGCAGACACCTCTGGGGGGAGATCCCAGTAATATCTGTGTATTATACATCTCCTCTCTATTACACTATACACAGCGCAGACACCTCTGGGGGGAGATCCCGGTAATATCTGTGTATTATGCATCTCCTCTCTATTACACTATACACAGCTCAGACACCTCTGGGGGAGATCCCAGTAATATCTGTGTATTATACAGCTCCTCTCTATTACATTATACACAGCGCAGACACCTCTGGGGGGAGATCCTGGTAATATCTGTGTATTAAACATCTCCTCTCTATTACACTATACACAGCGCAGACACCTCTGGGGGGAGATCCCGGTAATATCTGTGTATTATACATCTCCTCTCTATTACACTATACACAGCGCAGACACCTCTGGGGGAGATCCCAGTAATATCTGTGTATTATACATCTCCTCTCTATTACATTATACACAGCGCAGACACCTCTGGGGGGAGATCCCGGTAATATCTGAGTATTATTCATCTCCTCTCTATTACACTGTACACAGCACAGACACCTCTGGGGGAGATCCCAGTAATATCTGTGTATTATAGAACTCCTTTCTATTACACTATACACAGCGCAGACACCTCTGGGGGGAGATCCCGGTAATATCTGTGTATTATACAACTCCTCTCTATTACACTATACACAGCGCAGAAACCTCTGGGGGAGATCCCAGTAATATCTGTGTATTATACATCTCCTCTCTATTACACTATACACAGCGCAGACACCTCTGGGGGGAGATCCCAGTAATATCTGTGTATTATACAGCACCTCTCTATTACATTATACACAGCGCAGACACCTCTGGGGGGAGATCCCAGTAATATCTGTGTATTATACATCTCCTCTCTATTACACTATACACAGCGCAGACACCTCTGGGGGGAGATCCCATTAATATCTGTGTATTATACATCTCCTCTCTATTACACTATACACAGCGCAGACACCTCTGGGGGGAGATCCCAGTAATATCTGTGTATTATACAGCACCTCTCTATTACATTATACACAGCGCAGACACCTCTGGGGGGAGATCCCAGTAATATCTGTGTATTATACATCTCCTCTCTATTACACTATACACAGCGCAGACACCTCTGGGGGGAGATCCCATTAATATCTGTGTATTATACATCTCCTCTCTATTACACTATACACAGCGCAGACACCTCTGGGGGAGGGGTACCAGTAATATCTGTGTATTATACATCTCCTCTCTATTACAATATACACAGTGCAGACACCTCTGGGGGGAGATCCCGGTAATATCTGTGTATTATACAACTCCTCTCTATTACACTATACACAGTGCAGACACCTCTGGGGGAGATCCCAGTAATATCTGTGTATTATACATCTCCTCTCTATTACACTATACACAGCGCAGACACCTCTGGGGGGAGATCCCGGTAATATCTGTGTACTATACATCTCCTCTCTATTACACTATACACAGCGCAGACACCTCTGGGGGAGATCCCAGTAATATCTGTGTATTATACATCTCCTCTCTATTACATTATACAAAGCGCAGACACCTCTGGAAGGAGATCCTAGTAATATCTGTGTATTATACATCTCCTCTCTATTACACTATACACAGCGCAGACACCTCTGGGAGAGATCCTAGTAATATCTGTGTATCATACATCTCCTCTCTATTACACTATACACAGCGCAGACACCTCTGGGGGGGGGGGGAATCCCGGTAATATCTGTGTATCATACATCTTCTCATCTAATACACAATACACAGCGCAGACACCTCTGGGGGGAGATCCCGGTAATATCTGTGTATTATACATCTCCTCTCTATTACACTATACACAGCGCAGACACCTCTGGGGGGAGATCCCATTAATATCTGTGTATTATACATCTCCTCTCTATTACACTATACACAGCGCAGACACCTCTGGAAGGAGATCCTAGTAATATCTGTGTATTATACATCTCCTCTCTATTACACTATACACAGCGCAGACACCTCTGGAAGGAGATCCCAGTAATATCTGTGTATCATACATCTCCTCTCTATTACACTATACACAGCGCAGACACCTCTGGGGGGGGGGGGGGGGGGAGAATCCCGGTAATATCTGTGTATTATACATCTTCTCATCTAATACACAATACACAGCGCAGACACCTCTGGGGGGAGATCCCGGTAATATCTGTGTATTATACATCTCCTCTCTATTACACTATACACAGCGCAGACACCTCTGGGGGGAGATCCCAGTAATATCTGTGTATTATACATCTCCTCTCTGTTACACTATACACAGCGCAGACACCTCTGGGGGGAGATCCCAGTAATATCTGTGTATTATACAGCACCTCTCTATTACATTATACACAGCGCAGACACCTCTGGGGGGAGATCCCAGTAATATCTGTGTATTATACATCTCCTCTCTGTTACACTATACACAGCGCAGACACCTCTGGGGGAGATCCCAGTAATATCTGTGTATTATACATCTCCTCTCTATTACACTATACACAGCGCAGACACCTCTGGGGGGAGATCCCGGTAATATCTGTGTATTATACATCTCCTCTCTATTACACTATACACAGCGCAGACACCTCTGGGGGGAGATCCCATTAATATCTGTGTATTATACAGCTCCTCTCGATTACATTATACACAGCGCAGACACCTCTGGGGGGAGATCCCGGTAATATCTGTGTATTATACATCTCCTCTCTATTACACTATACACAGCGCAGACACCTCTGGGGGGAGATCCCAGTAATATCTGTGTATTATACAGCTCCTCTCTATTACATTATACACAGCGCAGACACCTCTGGGGGGAGATCCCGGTAATATCTGAGTATTATTCATCTCCTCTCTATTACACTGTACACAGCACAGACACCTCTGGGGGAGATCCCAGTAATATCTGTGTATTATACATCTCCTCTCTATTACATTATACAAAGCGCAGACACCTCTGGGGGGAGATCCTAGTAATATCTGTGTATTATACATATCCTCTCTATTACACTATACACAGCGCAGACACCTCTGGGAGAGATCCCAGTAATATCTGTGTATCATACAGCTCCTCTCTATTACACTATACACAGCGGAGACACCTCTGGGGGGGGGGGGGGGGGGGGGAATCCCGGTAATATCTGTGTATTATACATCTTCTCATCTAATACACAATACACAGCGCAGACACCTCTGGGGGGAGATCCCAGTAATATCTGTGTATTATACATCTCCTCTCTATTACACTATACACAGCGCAGACACCTCTGGGGGGAGATCCCGGTAATATCTGTGTATTATACATCTCCTCTCTATTACAATATACACAGTGCAGACACCTCTGGGGGGAGATCCCGGTAATATCTGTGTATTATACAACTCCTCTCTATTACACTATACACAGTGCAGACACATCTGGGGGAGATCCCAGTAATATCTGTGTATTATACATCTCCTCTCTATTACACTATACACAGCGCAGACACCTCTGGGGGGAGATCCCGGTAATATCTGTGTACTATACATCTCCTCTCTATTACACTATACACAGCGCAGACACCTCGGGGGAGATCCCAGTAATATCTGTGTATTATACATCTCCTCTCTGTTACATTATACAAAGCGCAGACACCTCTGGGGGGAGATCCCAGTAATATCTGTGTATTATACATCTCCTCTCTATTACACTATACACAGCGCAGACACCTCTGGGGGAGATCCCAGTAATATCTGTGTATTATACATCTCCTCTCTATTACATTATACAAAGCGCAGACACCTCTGGAAGGAGATCCTAGTAATATCTGTGTATTATACATCTCCTCTCTATTACACTATACACAGCGCAGACACCTCTGGGAGAGATCCCAGTAATATCTGTGTATCATACACCTCCTCTCTATTACACTATACACAGCGCAGACACCTCTGGGGGGGGGGGGGGGGGGGGAATCCCGGTAATATCTGTGTATTATACATCTTATCTAATACACAATACACAGCGCAGACACCTCTGGGGGGAGATCCCGGTAATATCTGTGTATTATACAACTCCTCTCTATTACACTATACACAGCGCAGACACCTCTGGGGGGAGATCCCATTAATATCTGTGTATTATACATCTCCTCTCTATTACACTATACACAGCGCAGACACCTCTGGGGGGAGATCCCAGTAATATCTGTGTATTATACATCTCCTCTCTGTTACACTACACACAGCGCAGACACCTCTGGGGGGAGATCCCAGTAATATCTGTGTATTATACAGCACCTCTCTATTACACTATACACAGCGCAGACACCTCTGGGGGAGGGGGGGGGGGTCCCAGTAATATCTGTGTATCATACATCTCCTCTCTATTACACTATACACAGCGCAGACACCTCTGGGGGGAGATCCCGGTAATATCTGTGAATTATACATCTCCTCTCTATTACATTATACACAGCGCAGACACCTCTGGGGGGAGATCCTAGTAATATCTGTGTATTATACATCTCCTCTCTATTACACTATACACAGCGCAGACACCTCTGGGAGAGATCCCAGAAATATCTGTGTATCATACAGCTCCTATTACACTATACACAGCGCAGACACATCTGGGGGGGGGGGGGGGGTCCCGGTAATATCTGTGTATTATACATCTCCTCTCTATTACACAATACACAGCGCAGACACCTCTGGGGGAGATCCCAGTAATATCTGTGTATTGTACATCTCCTCTCTATTACATTATACACAGCGCAGACACC
Organism: Pseudophryne corroboree; assembly: GCF_028390025.1. NCBI lineage: Eukaryota > Metazoa > Chordata > Amphibia > Anura > Myobatrachidae > Pseudophryne > Pseudophryne corroboree. The sequence goes on along the minus strand of NC_086449.1, from coordinate 83,389,504 downwards.
TCTGGGGGGAGATCCCGGTAATATCTGTGTATTAAACATCTCCTCTCTATTACACTATACACAGCGCAGACACCTCTGGGGGGAGATCCCGGTAATATCTGTGTATTATACATCTCCTCTCTATTACACTATACACAGCGCAGACACCTCTGGGGGAGATCCCAGTAATATCTGTGTATTATACATCTCCTCTCTATTACATTATACACAGCGCAGACACCTCTGGGGGAGATCCCAGTAATATCTGTGTATTATACATCTCCTCTCTATTACACTATACACAGCGCAGACCCCTCTGGGGGGGGCGGGGGGGGGGGGGGAATCCCGGTAATATCTGTGTATTATACATCTTCTCATCTAATACACAATACACAGCGCAGACACCTCTGGGGGGAGATCCCAGTAATATCTGTGTATTATACATCTCCTCTCTATTACACTATACACAGCGCAGACACCTCTGGGGGGAGATCCCGGTAATATCTGTGTATTATACATCTCCTCTCTATTACATTATACACAGCGCAGACACCTCTGGGGGAGATCCCAGTAATATCTGTGTATTATACATCTCCTCTCTATTACACTATACACAGCGCAGACCCCTCTGGGGGGGGCGGGGGGGGGGGGGAATCCCGGTAATATCTGTGTATTATACATCTTCTCATCTAATACACAATACACAGCGCAGACACCTCTGGGGGGAGATCCCAGTAATATCTGTGTATTATACATCTCCTCTCTATTACACTATACACAGCGCAGACACCTCTGGGAGAGATCCCAGAAATATCTGTGTATCATACAGCTCCTATTACACTATACACAGCGCAGACACATCTGGGGGGGGGGGGGGGGTCCCGGTAATATCTGTGTATTATACATCTCCTCTCTATTACACAATACACAGCGCAGACACCTCTGGGGGAGATCCAAGTAATATCTGTGTATTATACAGCACCTCTCTATTACATTATACACAGCGCAGACACCTCTGGGGGGAGATCCCAGTAATATCTGTGTATTATACATCTCCTCTCTATTACACTATACACAGCGCAGACACCTCTGGGGGGAGATCCCAGTAATATCTGTGCATCATACAGCTCCTCTCTATTACACTATACACAGCACAGACACCTCTGGGGGGAGATCCCGGTAATATCTGTGTATCATACATCTCCTCTCTATTACACTATACACAGCGCAGACACCTCTGGGGGGGGGGGGGGAGGGGGAATCCCGGTAATATCTGTGTATTATACATCTTCTCATCTAATACACAATACACAGCGCAGACACCTCTGGGGGGAGATCCCAGTAATATCTGTGTATTATACATCTCCTCTCTATTACATTATACACAGCGCAGACACTTCTGGGGGAGATCCCAGTAATATCTGTGTATTATACATCTCCTCTCTATTACACTATACACAGCGCAGACACCTCTGGGGGGAGATCCCGGTAATATCTGTGTATTATACAACTCCTCTCTATTACACTATACACAGCGCAGAAACCTCTGGGGGAGATCCCAGTAATATCTGTGTATTATACATCTCCTCTCTATTACACTATACACAGCGCAGACACCTCTGGGGGGAGATCCCAGTAATATCTGTGTATTATACAGCACCTCTCTATTACATTATACAAAGCGCAGACACCTCTGGAAGGAGATCCTAGTAATATCTGTGTATTATACATCTCCTCTCTATTACACTATACACAGCGCAGACACCTCTGGGAGAGATCCCAGTAATATCTGTGTATCATACATCTCCTCTCTATTACACTATACACAGCGCAGACACCTCTGGGGGGGGGGGGGGGGGGGGGAATCCCGGTAATATCTGTGTATCATACATCTTCTCATCTAATACACAATACACAGCGCAGACACCTCTGGGGGGAGATCCCGGTAATATCTGTGTATTATACATCTCTCTATTACACTATACACAGCGCAGACACATCTGGGGGGGAATCCCGGTAATATCTGTGCATCATACAGCTCCTCTCTATTACACTATACACAGCGCAGACACATCTGGGGGAGATCCCAGTAATATCTGTGTATTATACATCTCCTCTCTATTACATTATACACAGCGCAGACACCTCTGGGGGAGATCCCAGTAATATCTGTGTATTATACATCTCCTCTCTATTACATTATACACAGCGCAGACACCTCTGGGGGAGATCCCAGTAATATCTGTGTATTATACATCTCCTCTCTATTACACTATACACAGCGCAGACACCTCTGGGGGGAGATCCCAGTAATATCTGTGTATTATACAACTTCTCTCTATTACACTATACACAGCGCAGACACCTCTGGGAGAGATCCCAGTAATATCTGTGTATCATACATCTCCTCTCTATTACACTATACACAGCGCAGACACCTCTTGGGGGGAGATCCCGGTAATATCTGTGTATTATACATCTTCTCATCTAATACACAATACACAGCGCAGACACCTCTGGGGGGAGATCCCAGTAATATCTGTGTATTATACATCTCCTCTCTATTACACTATACACAGCGCAGACACCTCTGGGGGGAGATCCCGGTAATATCTGTGTATTATGCATTTCCTCTCTATTACACTATACACAGCGCAGACACCTCTGGGGGAGATCCCAGTAATATCTGTGTATTATACATCTCCTCTCTATTACATTATACACAGCGCAGACACCTCTGGGGGAGATCCCAGTAATATCTGTGTATTATACATCTCCTCTCTATTACACTATACACAGCGCAGACACCTCTGGGGGGAGATCCCAGTAATATCTGTGTATTATAGAACTCCTCTCTATTACACTATACACAGCGCAGACACCTCTGGGGGGAGATCCCGGTAATATCTGTGTATTATACAACTCCTCTCTATTACACTATACACAGCGCAGAAACCTCTGGGGGAGATCCCAGTAATATCTGTGTATTATACATCTCCTCTCTATTACACTATACACAGCGCAGACACCTCTGGGGGGAGATCCCAGTAATATCTGTGTATTATACAGCACCTCTCTATTACATTATACACAGCGCAGACACCTCTGGGGGGAGATCCCAGTAATATCTGTGTATTATACATCTCCTCTCTATTACACTATACACAGCGCAGACACCTCTGGGGGGAGATCCCGGTAATATCTGTGTATTATACATCTCCTCTCTATTACACTATACACAGCGCAGACACATCTGGGGGGAGATCCCAGTAATATCTGTGTATTATACAGCTCCTCTCTATTACATTATACACAGCACAGACACCTCTGGGGGGAGATCCCGGTAATATCTGTGTATTATACATCTCCTCTCTATTACACTATACACAGCGCAGACACCTCTGGGGGGAGATCCCAGTAATATCTGTGCATCATACAGCTCCTCTCTATTACACTATACACAGCACAGACACCTCTGGGGGGAGATCCCGGTAATATCTGTGTATCATACATCTCCTCTCTATTACACTATACACAGCGCAGACACCTCTGGGGGGGGGGAGGGGGAATCCCGGTAATATCTGTGTATTATACATCTTCTCATCTAATACACAATACACAGCGCAGACACCTCTGGGGGGAGATCCCAGTAATATCTGTGTATTATACATCTCCTCTCTATTACATTATACACAGCGCAGACACTTCTGGGGGAGATCCCATTAATATCTGTGTATTATACATCTCCTCTCTATTACACTATACACAGCGCAGACACCTCTGGGGGGAGATCCCGGTAATATCTGTGTATTATACATCTTCTCATCCAATACACAATACACAGCGCAGACACCTCTGGGGGGAGATCCCAGTAATATCTGTGTATTATACATCTCCTCTCTATTACACTATACACAGCGCAGACACCTCTGGGGGGAGATCCCGGTAATATCTGTGTATTAAACATCTCCTCTCTATTACACTATACACAGCGCAGACACCTCTGGGGGGAGATGCCGGTAATATCTGTGTATTATGCATCTCCTCTCTATTACACTATACACAGCGCAGACACCTCTGGGGGAGATCCCAGTAATATCTGTGTATTATACATCTCCTCTCTATTACATTATACACAGCGCAGACACCTCTGGGGGAGATCCCAGTAATATCTGTGTATTATACATCTCCTCTCTATTACACTATACACAGCGCAGACACCTCTGGGGGAGATCCCAGTAATATCTGTGTATTATACATCTCCTCTCTATTACATTATACACAGCGCAGACACCTCTGGGGGAGATCCCAGTAATATCTGTGTATTATACATCTCCTCTCTATTACACTATACACAGCGCAGACACCTCTGGGGGGAGATCCCAGTAATATCTGTGTATTATAGAACTCCTTTCTATTACACTATACACAGCGCAGACACCTCTGGGGGGAGATCCCGGTAATATCTGTGTATTATACAACTCCTCTCTATTACACTATACACAGCGCAGAAACCTCTGGGGGAGATCCCAGTAATATCTGTGTATTATACATCTCCTCTCTATTACACTATACACAGCGCAGACACCTCTGGGGGGAGATCCCAGTAATATCTGTGTATTACACAGCACCTCTCTATTACATTATACACAGCGCAGACACCTCTGGGGGGAGATCCCAGTAATATCTGTGTATTATACATCTCCTCTCTATTACACTATACACAGCGCAGACACCTCTGGGGGGAGATCCCGGTAATATCTGTGTATTATACATCTCCTCTCTATTACACTATACACAGCGCAGACACCTCTGGGGGGAGATCCCAGTAATATCTGTGTATTATACAGCTCCTCTCTATTACATTATACACAGCACAGACACCTCTGGGGGGAGATCCCGGTAATATCTGTGTATTATACAACTCCTCTCTATTACACTATACACAGCGCAGAAACCTCTGGGGGAGATCCCAGTAATATCTGTGTATTATACATCTCCTCTCTATTACATTATACACAGCGCAGACACCTCTGGGGGAGATCCCAGTAATATCTGTGTATTATACATCTCCTCTCTATTACACTATACACAGCGCAGACACCTCTGGGGGGAGATCCTAGTATTATCTGTGTATTATACATCTCCTCTCTATTACACTATACACAGCGCAGACACCTCTGGGGGGAGATCCCGGTAATATCTGTGTATTATGCATCTCCTCTCTATTACACTATACACAGCGCAGACACCTCTGGGGGAGATCCCAGTAATATCTGTGTATTATACATCTCCTCTCTATTACACTATACACAGCGCAGACACCTCTGGGGGGAGATCCCAGTAATATCTGTGTATTACACAGCACCTCTCTATTACATTATACACAGCGCAGACACCTCTGGGGGGAGATCCCAGTAATATCTGTGTATTATACATCTCCTCTCTATTACACTATACACAGCGCAGACACCTCTGGGGGGAGATCCCGGTAATATCTGTGTATTATACATCTCCTCTCTATTACACTATACACAGCGCAGACACCTCTGGGGGGAGATCCCGGTAATATCTGTGTATTATACAGCTCCTCTCTATTACACTATACACAGCGCAGACACCTCTGGGGGGAGATCCCAGTAATATCTGTGCATCATACAGCTCCTCTCTATTACACTATACACAGCACAGACACCTCTGGGGGGAGATCCCGGTAATATCTGTGTATCATACATCTCCTCTCTATTACACTATACACAGCGCAGACACCTCTGGGGGGGGGGGGGAGGGGGAATCCCGGTAATATCTGTGTATTATACATCTTCTCATCTAATACACAATACACAGCGCAGACACCTCTGGGGGGAGATCCCAGTAATATCTGTGTATTATACATCTCCTCTCTATTACATTATACACAGCGCAGACACTTCTGGGGGAGATCCCAGTAATATCTGTGTATTATACATCTCCTCTCTATTACACTATACACAGCGCAGACACCTCTGGGGGGAGATCCCGGTAATATCTGTGTATTATACATCTTCTCATCTAATACACAATACACAGCGCAGACACCTCTGGGGGGAGATCCCAGTAATATCTGTGTATTATACATCTCCTCTCTATTACACTATACACAGCGCAGACACCTCTGGGGGGAGATCCCGGTAATATCTGTGTATTATGCATCTCCTCTCTATTACACTATACACAGCTCAGACACCTCTGGGGGAGATCCCAGTAATATCTGTGTATTATACAGCTCCTCTCTATTACATTATACACAGCGCAGACACCTCTGGGGGGAGATCCTGGTAATATCTGTGTATTAAACATCTCCTCTCTATTACACTATACACAGCGCAGACACCTCTGGGGGGAGATCCCGGTAATATCTGTGTATTATACATCTCCTCTCTATTACACTATACACAGCGCAGACACCTCTGGGGGAGATCCCAGTAATATCTGTGTATTATACATCTCCTCTCTATTACATTATACACAGCGCAGACACCTCTGGGGGGAGATCCCGGTAATATCTGAGTATTATTCATCTCCTCTCTATTACACTGTACACAGCACAGACACCTCTGGGGGAGATCCCAGTAATATCTGTGTATTATAGAACTCCTTTCTATTACACTATACACAGCGCAGACACCTCTGGGGGGAGATCCCGGTAATATCTGTGTATTATACAACTCCTCTCTATTACACTATACACAGCGCAGAAACCTCTGGGGGAGATCCCAGTAATATCTGTGTATTATACATCTCCTCTCTATTACACTATACACAGCGCAGACACCTCTGGGGGGAGATCCCAGTAATATCTGTGTATTATACAGCACCTCTCTATTACATTATACACAGCGCAGACACCTCTGGGGGGAGATCCCAGTAATATCTGTGTATTATACATCTCCTCTCTATTACACTATACACAGCGCAGACACCTCTGGGGGGAGATCCCATTAATATCTGTGTATTATACATCTCCTCTCTATTACACTATACACAGCGCAGACACCTCTGGGGGGAGATCCCAGTAATATCTGTGTATTATACAGCACCTCTCTATTACATTATACACAGCGCAGACACCTCTGGGGGGAGATCCCAGTAATATCTGTGTATTATACATCTCCTCTCTATTACACTATACACAGCGCAGACACCTCTGGGGGGAGATCCCATTAATATCTGTGTATTATACATCTCCTCTCTATTACACTATACACAGCGCAGACACCTCTGGGGGAGGGGTACCAGTAATATCTGTGTATTATACATCTCCTCTCTATTACAATATACACAGTGCAGACACCTCTGGGGGGAGATCCCGGTAATATCTGTGTATTATACAACTCCTCTCTATTACACTATACACAGTGCAGACACCTCTGGGGGAGATCCCAGTAATATCTGTGTATTATACATCTCCTCTCTATTACACTATACACAGCGCAGACACCTCTGGGGGGAGATCCCGGTAATATCTGTGTACTATACATCTCCTCTCTATTACACTATACACAGCGCAGACACCTCTGGGGGAGATCCCAGTAATATCTGTGTATTATACATCTCCTCTCTATTACATTATACAAAGCGCAGACACCTCTGGAAGGAGATCCTAGTAATATCTGTGTATTATACATCTCCTCTCTATTACACTATACACAGCGCAGACACCTCTGGGAGAGATCCTAGTAATATCTGTGTATCATACATCTCCTCTCTATTACACTATACACAGCGCAGACACCTCTGGGGGGGGGGGAATCCCGGTAATATCTGTGTATCATACATCTTCTCATCTAATACACAATACACAGCGCAGACACCTCTGGGGGGAGATCCCGGTAATATCTGTGTATTATACATCTCCTCTCTATTACACTATACACAGCGCAGACACCTCTGGGGGGAGATCCCATTAATATCTGTGTATTATACATCTCCTCTCTATTACACTATACACAGCGCAGACACCTCTGGAAGGAGATCCTAGTAATATCTGTGTATTATACATCTCCTCTCTATTACACTATACACAGCGCAGACACCTCTGGAAGGAGATCCCAGTAATATCTGTGTATCATACATCTCCTCTCTATTACACTATACACAGCGCAGACACCTCTGGGGGGGGGGGGGGGGGGAGAATCCCGGTAATATCTGTGTATTATACATCTTCTCATCTAATACACAATACACAGCGCAGACACCTCTGGGGGGAGATCCCGGTAATATCTGTGTATTATACATCTCCTCTCTATTACACTATACACAGCGCAGACACCTCTGGGGGGAGATCCCAGTAATATCTGTGTATTATACATCTCCTCTCTGTTACACTATACACAGCGCAGACACCTCTGGGGGGAGATCCCAGTAATATCTGTGTATTATACAGCACCTCTCTATTACATTATACACAGCGCAGACACCTCTGGGGGGAGATCCCAGTAATATCTGTGTATTATACATCTCCTCTCTGTTACACTATACACAGCGCAGACACCTCTGGGGGAGATCCCAGTAATATCTGTGTATTATACATCTCCTCTCTATTACACTATACACAGCGCAGACACCTCTGGGGGGAGATCCCGGTAATATCTGTGTATTATACATCTCCTCTCTATTACACTATACACAGCGCAGACACCTCTGGGGGGAGATCCCATTAATATCTGTGTATTATACAGCTCCTCTCGATTACATTATACACAGCGCAGACACCTCTGGGGGGAGATCCCGGTAATATCTGTGTATTATACATCTCCTCTCTATTACACTATACACAGCGCAGACACCTCTGGGGGGAGATCCCAGTAATATCTGTGTATTATACAGCTCCTCTCTATTACATTATACACAGCGCAGACACCTCTGGGGGGAGATCCCGGTAATATCTGAGTATTATTCATCTCCTCTCTATTACACTGTACACAGCACAGACACCTCTGGGGGAGATCCCAGTAATATCTGTGTATTATACATCTCCTCTCTATTACATTATACAAAGCACAGACACCTCTGGGGGGAGATCCTAGTAATATCTGTGTATTATACATATCCTCTCTATTACACTATACACAGCGCAGACACCTCTGGGAGAGATCCCAGTAATATCTGTGTATCATACAGCTCCTCTCTATTACACTATACACAGCGGAGACACCTCTGGGGGGGGGGGGGGGGGAATCCCGGTAATATCTGTGTATTATACATCTTCTCATCTAATACACAATACACAGCGCAGACACCTCTGGGGGGAGATCCCAGTAATATCTGTGTATTATACATCTCCTCTCTATTACACTATACACAGCGCAGACACCTCTGGGGGGAGATCCCGGTAATATCTGTGTATTATACATCTCCTCTCTATTACAATATACACAGTGCAGACACCTCTGGGGGGAGATCCCGGTAATATCTGTGTATTATACAACTCCTCTCTATTACACTATACACAGTGCAGACACATCTGGGGGAGATCCCAGTAATATCTGTGTATTATATATCTCCTCTCTATTACACTATACACAGCGCAGACACCTCTGGGGGGAGATCCCGGTAATATCTGTGTACTATACATCTCCTCTCTATTACACTATACACAGCGCAGACACCTCGGGGGAGATCCCAGTAATATCTGTGTATTATACATCTCCTCTCTGTTACATTATACAAAGCGCAGACACCTCTGGGGGGAGATCCCAGTAATATCTGTGTATTATACATCTCCTCTCTATTACACTATACACAGCGCAGACACCTCTGGGGGAGATCCCAGTAATATCTGTGTATTATACATCTCCTCTCTATTACATTATACAAAGCGCAGACACCTCTGGAAGGAGATCCTAGTAATATCTGTGTATTATACATCTCCTCTCTATTACACTATACACAGCGCAGACACCTCTGGGAGAGATCCCAGTAATATCTGTGTATCATACACCTCCTCTCTATTACACTATACACAGCGCAGACACCTCTGGGGGGAAATCCCGGTAATATCTGTGTATTATACATCTTATCTAATACACAATACACAGCGCAGACACCTCTGGGGGGAGATCCCGGTAATATCTGTGTATTATACAACTCCTCTCTATTACACTATACACAGCGCAGACACCTCTGGGGGGAGATCCCATTAATATCTGTGTATTATACATCTCCTCTCTATTACACTATACACAGCGCAGACACCTCTGGGGGGAGATCCCAGTAATATCTGTGTATTATACATCTCCTCTCTGTTACACTACACACAGCGCAGACACCTCTGGGGGGAGATCCCAGTAATATCTGTGTATTATACAGCACCTCTCTATTACACTATACACAGCGCAGACACCTCTGGGGGAGGGGGGGGGGGGGTCCCAGTAATATCTGTGTATCATACATCTCCTCTCTATTACACTATACACAGCGCAGACACCTCTGGGGGGAGATCCCGGTAATATCTGTGTATTATACATCTCCTCTCTATTACACTATACACAGCGCAGACACCTCTGGGGGGAGATCCCAGTAATATCTGTGTATTATACAGCTCCTCTCTATTACATTATACACAGCGCAGACACCTCTGGGGGGAGATCCCGGTAATATCTGTGAATTATACATCTCCTCTCTATTACATTATACACAGCGCAGACACCTCTGGGGGGAGATCCTCGTAATATCTGTGTATTATACATCTCCTCTCTATTACACTATACACAGCGCAGACACCTCTGGGAGAGATCCCAGAAATATCTGTGTATCATACAGCTCCTATTACACTATACACAGCGCAGACACATCTGGGGGGGGGGGGGGGTCCCGGTAATATCTGTGTATTATACATCTCCTCTCTATTACACAATACACAGCGCAGACACCTCTGGGGGAGATCCCAGTAATATCTGTGTATTGTACATCTCCTCTCTATTACATTATACACAGCGCAGACACCTCTGGGGGGAGATCCCGGTAATATCTGTGTATTAAACATCTCCTCTCTATTACACTATACACAGCGCAGACACCTCTGGGGGGAGATCCCGGTAATATCTGTGTATTATACATCTCCTCTCTATTACACTATACACAGCGCAGACACCTCTGGGGGAGATCCCAGTAATATCTGTGTATTATACATCTCCTCTCTATTACATTATACACAGCGCAGACACCTCTGGGGGAGATCCCAGTAATATCTGTGTATTATACATCTCCTCTCTATTACACTATACACAGCGCAGACCCCTCTAGGGGGGGCGGGGGGGGGGGGGGGGGAATCCCGGTAATATCTGTGTATTATACATCTTCTCATCTAATACACAATACACAGCGCAGACACCTCTGGGGGGAGATCCCAGTAATATCTGTGTATTATACATCTCCTCTCTATTACACTATACACAGCGCAGACACCTCTGGGGGGAGATCCCGGTAATATCTGTGTATTATGCATCTCCTCTCTATTACACTATACACAGCTCAGACACCTTTGGGGGAGATCCCAGTAATATCTGTGTATTATACAGCTCCTCTCTATTACATTATACACAGCGCAGACACCTCTGGGGGGAGATCCTGGTAATATCTGTGTATTATACATCTCCTCTCTATTACACTATACACAGCGCAGACACCTCTGGGGGGAGATCCCAGTAATATCTGTGTATTATACATCTCCTCTCTGTTACACTATACACAGCGCAGACACCTCTGGGGGAGGGGTACCAGTAATATCTGTGTATTATACATCTCCTCTCTATTACAATATACACAGTGCAGACACCTCTGGGGGGAGATCCCGGTAATATCTGTGTATTATACAACTCCTCTCTATTACACTATACACAGTGCAGACACATCTGGGGGAGATCCCAGTAATATCTGTGTATTATACATCTCCTCTCTATTACACTATACACAGCGCAGACACCTCTGGGGGGAGATCCCGGTAATATCTGTGTACTATACATCTCCTCTCTATTACACTATACACAGCGCAGACACCTCGGGGGAGATCCCAGTAATATCTGTGTATTATACATCTCCTCTCTGTTACATTATACAAAGCGCAGACACCTCTGGGGGGAGATCCCAGTAATATCTGTGTATTATACATCTCCTCTCTATTACATTATACAAAGCGCAGACACCTCTGGAAGGAGATCCTAGTAATATCTGTGTATTATACATCTCCTCTCTATTACACTATACACAGCGCAGACACCTCTGGGGGAGATCCCAGTAATATCTGTGTATTATACATCTCCTCTCTATTACATTATACAAAGCGCAGACACCTCTGGAAGGAGATCCTAGTAATATCTGTGTATTATACATCTCCTCTCTATTACACTATACACAGCGCAGACACCTCTGGGGGGAGATCCCATTAATATCTGTGTATTATACATCTCCTCTCTATTACACTATACACAGCGCAGACACCTCTGGGGGGAGATCCCAGTAATATCTGTGTATTATACATCTCCTCTCTGTTACACTATACACAGCGCAGACACCTCTGGGGGGAGATCCCAGTAATATCTGTGTATTATACAGCACCTCTCTATTACACTATACACAGCGCAGACACCTCTGGGGGAGGGGGGGGGGTCCCAGTAATATCTGTGTATCATAAATCTCCTCTCTATTACACTATACACAGCGCAGACACCTCTGGGGGGAGATCCCGGTAATATCTGTGTATTATACATCTCCTCTCTATTACACTATACACAGCGCAGACACCTCTGGGGGGAGATCCCATTAATATCTGTGTATTATACATCTCCTCTCTATTACACTATACACAGCGCAGACACCTCTGGGGGGAGATCCCAGTAATATCTGTGTATTATACATCTCCTCTCTGTTACACTATACACAGCGCAGACACCTCTGGGGGGAGATCCCAGTAATATCTGTGTATTATACAGCACCTCTCTATTACACTATACACAGCGCAGACACCTCTGGGGGAGGGGGGGGGGGGTCCCAGTAATATCTGTGTATCATAAATCTCCTCTCTATTACACTATACACAGCGCAGACACCTCTGGGGGGAGATCCCGGTAATATCTGTGTATTATACATCTCCTCTCTATTACACTATACACAGCGCAGACACCTCTGGGGGGAGATCCCAGTAATATCTGTGTATTATACAGCTCCTCTCTATTACATTATACACAGCGCAGACACCTCTGGGGGGAGATCCCGGTAATATCTGAGTATTATTCATCTCCTCTCTATTACACTGTACACAGCACAGACACCTCTGGGGGAGATCCCAGTAATATCTGTGTATTATACATCTCCTCTCTATTACATTATACACAGCGCAGACACCTCTGGGGGGAGATCCCGGTAATATCTGTGTATTAAACATCTCCTCTCTATTACACTATACACAGTGCAGACACCTCTGGGGGGAGATCCCGGTAATATCTGTGTATTATACAACTCCTCTCTATTACACTATACACAGTGCAGACACCTCTGGGGGAGATCCCAGTAATATCTGTGTATTATACATCTCCTCTCTATTACACTATACACAGCGCAGACACCTCTGGGGGGAGATCCCGGTAATATCTGTGTATTATACATCTCCTCTCTATTACACTATACACAGCGCAGACACCTCTGGGGGGAGATCCCATTAATATCTGTGTATTATACAGCTCCTCTCTATTACATTATACACAGCGCAGACACCTCTGGGGGGAGATCCCGGTAATATCTGTGTATTATACATCTCCTCTCTATTACACTGTACACAGCACAGACACCTCTGGGGGAGATCCCAGTAATATCTGTGTATTATACATCTCCTCTCTATTACACTATACAAAGCGCAGACACCTCTGGGGGGAGATCCTAGTAATATCTGTGTATTATACATATCCTCTCTATTACACTATACACAGCGCAGACACCTCTGGGAGAGATCCCAGTAATATCTGTGTATCATACAGCTCCTCTCTATTACACTATACACAGCGCAGACACCTCTGGGGGGAGATCCCGGTAATATCTGTGAATTATACATCTCCTCTCTATTACATTATACACAGCGCAGACACCTCTGGGGGGAGATCCTAGTAATATCTGTGTATTATACATCTCCTCTCTATTACACTATACACAGCGCAGACACCTCTGGGAGAGATCCCAGTAATATCTGGGTATCATACAGCTCCTATTACACTATACACAGCGCAGACACATCTGGGGGGGGGAGATCCCAGTAATATCTGTGCATCATACAGCTCCTCTCTATTACACTATACAAAGCGCAGACACCTCTGGGGGGAGATCCTGGTAATATCTGTGTATTAAACATCTCCTCTCTATTACACTATACACAGCGCAGACACCTCTGGGGGGAGATCCCGGTAATATCTGTGTATTATACATCTCCTCTCTATTACACTATACACAGCGCAGACACCTCTGGGGGAGATCCCAGTAATATCTGTGTATTATACATCTCCTCTCTATTACATTATACACAGCGCAGACACCTCTGGGGGGAGATCCTAGTAATATCTGTGTATTATACATCTCCTCTCTATTACACTATACACAGCGCAGACACCTCTTGGAGAGATCCCAGTAATATCTGTGTATCATACAGCTCCTATTACACTATACACAGCGCAGACACATCTGGGGGGGGGAGATCCCAGTAATATCTGTGCATCATACAGCTCCTCTCTATTACACTATACACAGCGCAGACACCTCTGGGGGGAGATCCTGGTAATATCTGTGTATTAAACATCTCCTCTCTATTACACTATACACAGCGCAGACACCTCTGGGGGGAGATCCCGGTAATATCTGTGTATTATACATCTCCTCTCTATTACACTATACACAGCGCAGACACCTCTGGGGGAGATCCCAGTAATATCTGTGTATTATACATCTCCTCTCTATTACACTATACACAGCGCAGACACCTCTGGGGGGGGGGAATCCCGGTAATATCTGTGTATTATACATCTTCTCATCTAATACACAATACACAGCGCAGACACCTCTGGGGGGAGATCCCAGTAATATCTGTGTATTATACATCTCCTCTCTATTACACTATACACAGCGCAGACACCTCTGGGGGGAGATCCCGGTAATATCTGTGTATTATGCATCTCCTCTCTATTACACTATACACAGCTCAGACACCTCTGGGGGAGATCCCAGTAATATCTGTGTATTATACAGCTCCTCTCTATTACATTATACACAGCGCAGACACCTCTGGGGGGAGATCCTGGTAATATCTGTGTATTAAACATCTCCTCTCTATTACACTATACACATCGCAGACACCTCTGGGGGGAGATCCCAGTAATATCTGTGTATTATACATCTCCTCTCTGTTACACTATACACAGCGCAGACACCTCTGGGGGAGGGGTACCAGTAATATCTGTGTATTATACATCTCCTCTCTATTACAATATACACAGTGCAGACACCTCTGGGGGGAGATCCCGGTAATATCTGTGTATTATACATCTCCTCTCTATTACACTATACACAGTGCAGACACATCTGGGGGAGATCCCAGTAATATCTGTGTATTATACATCTCCTCTCTATTACACTATACACAGCGCAGACACCTCTGGGGGGAGATCCAGGTAATATCTGTGTACTATACATCTCCTCTCTATTACACTATACACAGCGCAGACACCTCGGGGGAGATCCCAGTAATATCTGTGTATTATACATCTCCTCTCTATTACACTATACACAGCGCAGACACCTCTGGGGGAGGGGGGGGGGGTCCCAGTAATATCTGTGTATTATACATCTTATCTAATACACAATACACAGCGCAGACACCTCTGGGGGGAGATCCCGGTAATATCTGTGTATTATACATCTCCTCTCTATTACACTATACACAGCGCAGACACCTCTGGGGGGAGATCCCATTAATATCTGTGTATTATACATCTCCTCTCTATTACACTATACACAGCGCAGACACCTCTGGGGGAGGGGGGGGGGTCCCAGTAATATCTGTGTATCATACATCTCCTCTCTATTACACTATACACAGCGCAGACACCTCTGGGGGGAGATCCCGGTAATATCTGTGTATTATACATCTCCTCTCTATTACACTATACACAGCGCAGACACCTCTGGGGGGAGATCCCAGTAATATCTGTGTATTATACAGCTCCTCTCTATTACATTATACACAGCGCAGACACCTCTGGGGGGAGATCCCGGTAATATCTGAGTATTATTCATCTCCTCTCTATTACACTGTACACAGCACAGACACCTCTGGGGGAGATCCCAGTAATATCTGTGTATTATACATCTCCTCTCTATTACATTATACAAAGCGCAGACACCTCTGGGGGGAGATCCTAGTAATATCTGTGTATTATACATATCCTCTCTATTACACTATACACAGCGCAGACACCTCTGGGGGAGATCCCAGTAATATCTGTGTATTATACATCTCCTCTCTATTACATTATACACAGCGCAGACACCTCTGGGGGGAGATCCCGGTAATATCTGTGTATTAAACATCTCCTCTCTATTACACTATACACAGTGCAGACACCTCTGGGGGGAGATCCCGGTAATATCTGTGTATTATACAACTCCTCTCTATTACACTATACACAGTGCAGACACCTCTGGGGGAGATCCCAGTAATATCTGTGTATTATACATCTCCTCTCTATTACACTATACACAGCGCAGACACCTCTGGGGGGAGATCCCGGTAATATCTGTGTATTATACATCTCCTCTCTATTACACTATACACAGCGCAGACACCTCCGGGGGGAGATCCCATTAATATCTGTGTATTATACAGCTCCTCTCTATTACATTATACACAGCGCAGACACCTCTGGGGGGAGATCCGGGTAATATCTGTGTATTATACATCTCCTCTCTATTACACTATACACAGCGCAGACACCTCTGGGGGGAGATCCCAGTAATATCTGTGTATTATACAGCTCCTCTCTATTACATTATACACAGCGCAGACACCTCTGGGGGGAGATCCCGGTAATATCTGAGTATTATTCATCTCCTCTCTATTACACTGTACACAGCACAGACACCTCTGGGGGAGATCCCAGTAATATCTGTGTATTATACATCTCCTCTCTATTACATTATACAAAGCGCAGACACCTCTGGGGGGAGATCCTAGTAATATCTGTGTATTATACATATCCTCTCTATTACACTATACACAGCGCAGACACCTCTGGGAGAGATCCCAGTAATATCTGTGTATCATACAGCTCCTCTCTATTACACTATACACAGCGGAGACACCTCTGGGGGGGGGGGGGGGAATCCCGGTAATATCTGTGTATTATACATCTTCTCATCTAATACACAATACACAGCGCAGACACCTCTGGGGGGAGATCCCAGTAATATCTGTGTATTATACATCTCCTCTCTATTACACTATACACAGCGCAGACACCTCTGGGGGGAGATCCCGGTAATATCTGTGTATTATGCATCTCCTCTCTATTACACTATACACAGCTCAGACACCTTTGGGGGAGATCCCAGTAATATCTGTGTATTATACAGCTCCTCTCTATTACATTATACACAGCGCAGACACCTCTGGGGGGAGATCCTGGTAATATCTGTGTATTAAACATCTCCTCTCTATTACACTATACACAGCGCAGACACCTCTGGGGGGAGATCCCAGTAATATCTGTGTATTATACATCTCCTCTCTGTTACACTATACACAGCGCAGACACCTCTGGGGGAGGGGTACCAGTAATATCTGTGTATTATACATCTCCTCTCTATTACAATATACACAGTGCAGACACCTCTGGGGGGAGATCCCGGTAATATCTGTGTATTATACATCTCCTCTCTATTACACTATACACAGTGCAGACACATCTGGGGGAGATCCCAGTAATATCTGTGTATTATACATCTCCTCTCTATTACACTATACACAGCGCAGACACCTCTGGGGGGAGATCCCAGTAATATCTGTGTATTATACATCTCCTCTCTATTACACTATACACAGCTCAGACACCTTTGGGGGAGATCCCAGTAATATCTGTGTATTATACATCTCCTCTCTATTACACTATACACAGCGCAGACACCTCGGGGGAGATCCCAGTAATATCTGTGTATTATACATCTCCTCTCTGTTACATTATACAAAGCGCAGACACCTCTGGGGGGAGATCCCAGTAATATCTGTGTATTATACATCTCCTCTCTATTACACTATACACAGCGCAGACACCTCTGGGAGAGATCCCAGTAGTATCTGTGTATCATACATCTCCTCTCTATTACACTATACACAGCGCAGACACCTCTGGGGGGGGGGGGGGAAATCCCGGTAATATCTGTGTATTATACATCTTATCTAATACACAATACACAGCGCAGACACCTCTGGGGGGAGATCCCGGTAATATCTGTGTATTATACATCTCCTGTCTATTACACTATACACAGCGCAGACACCTCTGGGGGGAGATCCCATTAATATCTGTGTATTATACATCTCCTCTCTATTACACTATACACAGCGCAGACACCTCTGGGGGGAGATCCCAGTAATATCTGTGTATTATACATCTCCTCTCTGTTACACTATACACAGCGCAGACACCTCTGGGGGGAGATCCCAGTAATATCTGTGTATTATACAGCACCTCTCTATTACACTATACACAGCGCAGACACCTCTGGGGGAGGGGGGGGGGGGGTCCCAGTAATATCTGTGTATCATACATCTCCTCTCTATTACACTATACACAGCGCAGACACCTCTGGGGGGAGATCCCGGTAATATCTGTGTATTATACATCTCCTCTCTATTACACTATACACAGCGCAGACACCTCTGGGGGGAGATCCCAGTAATATCTGTGTATTATACAGCTCCTCTCTATTACATTATACACAGCGCAGACACCTCTGGGGGGAGATCCCGGTAATATCTGTGAATTATACATCTCCTCTCTATTACACTATACACAGCGCAGACACCTCTGGGAGAGATCCCAGAAATATCTGTGTATCATACAGCTCCTATTACACTATACACAGCGCAGACACCTCTGGGGGGGGATCCCGGTAATATCTGTGTATTATACATCTCCTCTCTATTACACAATACACAGCGCAGACACCTCTGGGGGAGATCCCAGTAATATCTGTGTATTGTACATCTCCTCTCTATTACATTATACACAGCGCAGACACCTCTGGGGGGAGATCCCGGTAATATCTGTGTATTAAACATCTCCTCTCTATTACACTATACACAGCGCAGACACCTCTGGGGGGAGATCCCGGTAATATCTGAGTATTATTCATCTCCTCTCTATTACACTGTACACAGCACAGACACCTCTGGGGGAGATCCCAGTAAAATCTGTGTATTATACATCTCCTCTCTATTACATTATACAAAGCGCAGACACCTCTGGGGGAGATCCCAGTAATATCTGTGTATTATACATCTCCTCTCTATTACACTATACACAGCGCAGACCCCTCTGGGGGGGGCGGGGGGGGGGAATCCCGGTAATATCTGTGTATTATACATCTTCTCATCTAATACACAATACACAGCGCAGACACCTCTGGGGGGAGATCCCAGTAATATCTGTGTATTATACATCTCCTCTCTATTACACTATACACAGCGCAGACACCTCTGGGGGGAGATCCCGGTAATATCTGTGTATTATGCATCTCCTCTCTATTACACTATACACAGCTCAGACACCTTTGGGGGAGATCCCAGTAATATCTGTGTATTATACAGCTCCTCTCTATTACATTATACACAGCGCAGACACCTCTGGGGGGAGATCCTGGTAATATCTGTGTATTAAACATCTCCTCTCTATTACACTATACACAGCGCAGACACCTCTGGGGGGAGATCCCAGTAATATCTGTGTATTATACATCTCCTCTCTGTTACACTATACACAGCGCAGACACCTCTGGGGGAGGGGTACCAGTAATATGTGTATTATACATCTCCTCTCTATTACACTATACACAGCGCAGACACCTCTGGGAGAGATCCCAGTAATATCTGTGTATCATACATCTCCTCTCTATTACACTATACACAGCGCAGACACCTCTGGGGGAGGGGGGGGGAGATCCCAGTAATATCTGTGTATTATACAGCTCCTCTCTATTACATTATACACAGCGCAGACACCTCTGGGGGGAGATCCCGGTAATATCTGAGTATTATTCATCTCCTCTCTATTACACTGTACACAGCACAGACACCTCTGGGGGAGATCCTAGTAATATCTGTGTATTATACATATCCTCTCTATTACACTATACACAGCGCAGACACCTCTGGGGGGAGATCCTAGTAATATCTGTGTATTATACATATCCTCTCTATTACACTATACACAGCGCAGACACCTCTGGGAGAGATCCCAGTAATATCTGTGTATCATACAGCTCCTCTCTATTACACTATACACAGCGCAGACACCTCTGGGGGGAGATCCCGGTAATATCTGTGAATTATACATCTCCTCTCTATTACATTATACACAGCGCAGACACCTCTGGGGGGAGATCCTAGTAATATCTGTGTATTATACATCTCCTCTCTATTACACTATACACAGCGCAGACACCTCTGGGAGAGATCCCAGTAATATCTGGGTATCATACAGCTCCTATTACACTATACACAGCGCAGACACATCTGGGGGGGGGGGGATCCCAGTAATATCTGTGCATCATACAGCTCCTCTCTATTACACTATACACAGCGCAGACACCTCTGGGGGGAGATCCTGGTAATATCTGTGTATTAAACATCTCCTCTCTATTACACTATACACAGCGCAGACACCTCTGGGGGGAGATCCCGGTAATATCTGTGTATTATACATCTCCTCTCTATTACACTATACACAGCGCAGACACCTCTGGGGGAGATCCCAGTAATATCTGTGTATTATACATCTCCTCTCTATTACATTATACACAGCGCAGACACCTCTGGGGGGAGATCCTAGTAATATCTGTGTATTATACATCTCCTCTCTATTACACTATACACAGCGCAGACACCTCTTGGAGAGATCCCAGTAATATCTGTGTATCATACAGCTCCTATTACACTATACACAGCGCAGACACATCTGGGGGGGGGGGGGGGGGGGGGAATCCCGGTAATATCTGTGTATTATACATCTCCTCTCTATTACACAATACACAGCGCAGACACCTCTGGGGGGAGATCCCGGTAATATCTGTGTATTAAACATCTCCTCTCTATTACACTATACACAGCGCAGACACCTCTGGGGGGAGATCCCGGTAATATCTGTGTATTATACATCTCCTCTCTATTACACTATACACAGCGCAGACACCTCTGGGGGAGATCCCAGTAATATCTGTGTATTATACATCTCCTCTCTATTACACTATACACAGCGCAGACACCTCTGGGGGGGGGAGGAATCCCGGTAATATCTGTGTATTATACATCTTCTCATCTAATACACAATACACAGCGCAGACACCTCTGGGGGGAGATCCCAGTAATATCTGTGTATTATACATCTCCTCTCTATTACACTATACACAGCGCAGACACCTCTGGGGGGAGATCCCGGTAATATCTGTGTATTATGCATCTCCTCTCTATTACACTATACACAGCTCAGACACCTCTGGGGGAGATCCCAGTAATATCTGTGTATTATACAGCTCCTCTCTATTACATTATACACAGCGCAGACACCTCTGGGGGGAGATCCTGGTAATATCTGTGTATTAAACATCTCCTCTCTATTACACTATACACATCGCAGACACCTCTGGGGGGAGATCCCAGTAATATCTGTGTATTATACATCTCCTCTCTGTTACACTATACACAGCGCAGACACCTCTGGGGGAGGGGGTACCAGTAATATCTGTGTATTATACATCTCCTCTCTATTACAATATACACAGTGCAGACACCTCTGGGGGGAGATCCCGGTAATATCTGTGTATTATACAACTCCTCTCTATTACACTATACACAGTGCAGACACATCTGGGGGAGATCCCAGTAATATCTGTGTATTATACATCTCCTCTCTATTACACTATACACAGCGCAGACACCTCTGGGGGGAGATCCCGGTAATATCTGTGTACTATACATCTCCTCTCTATTACACTATACACAGCGCAGACACCTCGGGGGAGGTCCCAGTAATATCTGTGTATTATACATCTCCTCTCTATTACACTATACACAGCGCAGACACCTCTGGGGGAGGGGGGGGGGGTCCCAGTAATATCTGTGTATTATACATCTTATCTAATACACAATACACAGCGCAGACACCTCTGGGGGGAGATCCCGGTAATATCTGTGTATTATACATCTCCTCTCTATTACACTATACACAGCGCAGACACCTCTGGGGGGAGATCCCATTAATATCTGTGTATTATACATCTCCTCTCTATTACACTATACACAGCGCAGACACCTCTGGGGGAGGGGGGGGGGGTCCCAGTAATATCTGTGTATCATACATCTCCTCTCTATTACACTATACACAGCGCAGACACCTCTGGGGGGAGATCCCGGTAATATCTGTGTATTATACATCTCCTCTCTATTACACTATACACAGCGCAGACACCTCTGGGGGGAGATCCCAGTAATATCTGTGTATTATACAGCTCCTCTCTATTACATTATACACAGCGCAGACACCTCTGGGGGGAGATCCTAGTAATATCTGTGTATTATACATATCCTCTCTATTACACTATACACAGTGCAGACACCTCGGGGGAGGTCCCAGTAATATCTGTGTATTATACATCTCCTCTCTATTACATTATACAAAGCGCAGACACCTCTGGGGGGAGATCCTAGTAATATCTGTGTATTATACATATCCTCTCTATTACACTATACACAGTGCAGACACCTCTGGGGGAGATCCCAGTAATATCTGTGTATTATACATCTCCTCTCTATTACACTATACACAGCGCAGACACCTCTGGGGGGAGATCCCGGTAATATCTGTGTATTATACATCTCCTCTCTATTACACTATACACAGCGCAGACACCTCTGGGGGGAGATCCCATTAATATCTGTGTATTATACAGCTCCTCTCTATTACATTATACACAGCGCAGACACCTCTGGGGGGAGATCCCGGTAATATCTGTGTATTATACATCTCCTCTCTATTACACTGTACACAGCACAGACACCTCTGGGGGAGATCCCAGTAATATCTGTGTATTATACATCTCCTCTCTATTACACTATACAAAGCGCAGACACCTCTGGGGGGAGATCCTAGTAATATCTGTGTATTATACATATCCTCTCTATTACACTATACACAGCGCAGACACCTCTGGGAGAGATCCCAGTAATATCTGTGTATCATACAGCTCCTCTCTATTACACTATACACAGCGCAGACACCTCTGGGGGGAGATCCCGGTAATATCTGTGAATTATACATCTCCTCTCTATTACATTATACACAGCGCAGACACCTCTGGGGGGAGATCCTAGTAATATCTGTGTATTATACATCTCCTCTCTATTACACTATACACAGCGCAGACACCTCTGGGAGAGATCCCAGTAATATCTGGGTATCATACAGCTCCTATTACACTATACACAGCGCAGACACATCTGGGGGGGGGAGATCCCAGTAATATCTGTGCATCATACAGCTCCTCTCTATTACACTATACACAGCGCAGACACCTCTGGGGGGAGATCCTGGTAATATCTGTGTATTAAACATCTCCTCTCTATTACACTATACACAGCGCAGACACCTCTGGGGGGAGATCCCGGTAATATCTGTGTATTATACATCTCCTCTCTATTACACTATACACAGCGCAGACACCTCTGGGGGAGATCCCAGTAATATCTGTGTATTATACATCTCCTCTCTATTACATTATACACAGCGCAGACACCTCTGGGGGGAGATCCTAGTAATATCTGTGTATTATACATCTCCTCTCTATTACACTATACACAGCGCAGACACCTCTTGGAGAGATCCCAGTAATATCTGTGTATCATACAGCTCCTATTACACTATACACAGCGCAGACACATCTGGGGGGGGGGAATCCCGGTAATATCTGTGTATTATACATCTCCTCTCTATTACACAATACACAGCGCAGACACCTCTGGGGGGAGATCCCGGTAATATCTGTGTATTAAACATCTCCTCTCTATTACACTATACACAGCGCAGACACCTCTGGGGGGAGATCCCGGTAATATCTGTGTATTATACATCTCCTCTCTATTACACTATACACAGCGCAGACACCTCTGGGGGAGATCCCAGTAATATCTGTGTATTATACATCTCCTCTCTATTACACTATACACAGCGCAGACACCTCTGGGGGGGGGGGGAATCCCGGTAATATCTGTGTATTATACATCTTCTCATCTAATACACAATACACAGCGCAGACACCTCTGGGGGGAGATCCCAGTAATATCTGTGTATTATACATCTCCTCTCTATTACACTATACACAGCGCAGACACCTCTGGGGGGAGATCCCGGTAATATCTGTGTATTATGCATCTCCTCTCTATTACACTATACACAGCTCAGACACCTCTGGGGGAGATCCCAGTAATATCTGTGTATTATACAGCTCCTCTCTATTACATTATACACAGCGCAGACACCTCTGGGGGGAGATCCTGGTAATATCTGTGTATTAAACATCTCCTCTCTATTACACTATACACATCGCAGACACCTCTGGGGGGAGATCCCAGTAATATCTGTGTATTATACATCTCCTCTCTGTTACACTATACACAGCGCAGACACCTCTGGGGGAGGGGTACCAGTAATATCTGTGTATTATACATCTCCTCTCTATTACAATATACACAGTGCAGACACCTCTGGGGGGAGATCCCGGTAATATCTGTGTATTATACAACTCCTCTCTATTACACTATACACAGTGCAGACACATCTGGGGGAGATCCCAGTAATATCTGTGTATTATACATCTCCTCTCTATTACACTATACACAGCGCAGACACCTCTGGGGGGAGATCCCGGTAATATCTGTGTACTATACATCTCCTCTCTATTACACTATACACAGCGCAGACACCTCGGGGGAGATCCCAGTAATATCTGTGTATTATACATCTCCTCTCTATTACACTATACACAGCGCAGACACCTCTGGGGGAGGGGGGGGGGGGGGTCCCAGTAATATCTGTGTATTATACATCTTATCTAATACACAATACACAGCGCAGACACCTCTGGGGGGAGATCCCGGAAATATCTGTGTATTATACATCTCCTCTCTATTACACTATACACAGCGCAGACACCTCTGGGGGGAGATCCCATTAATATCTGTGTATTATACATCTCCTCTCTATTACACTATACACAGCGCAGACACCTCTGGGGGAGGGGGGGGGGTCCCAGTAATATCTGTGTATCATACATCTCCTCTCTATTACACTATACACAGCGCAGACACCTCTGGGGGGAGATCCCGGTAATATCTGTGTATTATACATCACCTCTCTATTACACTATACACAGCGCAGACACCTCTGGGGGGAGATCCCAGTAATATCTGTGTATTATACAGCTCCTCTCTATTACATTATACACAGCGCAGACACCTCTGGGGGGAGATCCCGGTAATATCTGAGTATTATTCATCTCCTCTCTATTACACTGTACACAGCACAGACACCTCTGGGGGAGATCCCAGTAATATCTGTGTATTATACATCTCCTCTCTATTACATTATACAAAGCGCAGACACCTCTGGGGGGAGATCCTAGTAATATCTGTGTATTATACATATCCTCTCTATTACACTATACACAGCGCAGACACCTCTGGGGGAGATCCCAGTAATATCTGTGTATTATACATCTCCTCTCTATTACATTATACACAGCGCAGACACCTCTGGGGGGAGATCCCGGTAATATCTGTGTATTAAACATCTCCTCTCTATTACACTATACACAGTGCAGACACCTCTGGGGGGAGATCCCGGTAATATCTGTGTATTATACAACTCCTCTCTATTACACTATACACAGTGCAGACACCTCTGGGGGAGATCCCAGTAATATCTGTGTATTATACATCTCCTCTCTATTACACTATACACAGCGCAGACACCTCTGGGGGGAGATCCCGGTAATATCTGTGTATTATACATCTCCTCTCTATTACACTATACACAGCGCAGACACCTCCGGGGGGAGATCCCATTAATATCTGTGTATTATACAGCTCCTCTCTATTACATTATACACAGCGCAGACACCTCTGGGGGGAGATCCCGGTAATATCTGTATACACAGCGCAGACACCTCTGGGGGGAGATCCCAGTAATATCTGTGTATTATACAGCTCCTCTCTATTACATTATACACAGCGCAGACACCTCTGGGGGGAGATCCCGGTAATATCTGAGTATTATTCATCTCCTCTCTATTACACTGTACACAGCACAGACACCTCTGGGGGAGATCCCAGTAATATCTGTGTATTATACATCTCCTCTCTATTACATTATACAAAGCGCAGACACCTCTGGGGGGAGATCCTAGTAATATCTGTGTATTATACATATCCTCTCTATTACACTATACACAGCGCAGACACCTCTGGGAGAGATCCCAGTAATATCTGTGTATCATACAGCTCCTCTCTATTACACTATACACAGCGGAGACACCTCTGGGGGGGGGGGGGGAAATCCCGGTAATATCTGTGTATTATACATCTTCTCATCTAATACACAATACACAGCGCAGACACCTCTGGGGGGAGATCCCAGTAATATCTGTGTATTATACATCTCCTCTCTATTACACTATACACAGCGCAGACACCTCTGGGGGGAGATCCCGGTAATATCTGTGTATTATGCATCTCCTCTCTATTACACTATACACAGCTCAGGCACCTTTGGGGGAGATCCCAGTAATATCTGTGTATTATACAGCTCCTCTCTATTACATTATACACAGCGCAGACACCTCTGGGGGGAGATCCTGGTAATATCTGTGTATTAAACATCTCCTCTCTATTACACTATACACAGCGCAGACACCTCTGGGGGGAGATCCCAGTAATATCTGTGTATTATACATCTCCTCTCTGTTACACTATACACAGCGCAGACACCTCTGGGGGAGGGGTACCAGTAATATCTGTGTATTATACATCTCCTCTCTATTACAATATACACAGTGCAGACACCTCTGGGGGGAGATCCCGGTAATATCTGTGTATTATACAACTCCTCTCTATTACACTATACACAGTGCAGACACATCTGGGGGAGATCCCAGTAATATCTGTGTATTATACATCTCCTCTCTATTACACTATACACAGCGCAGACACCTCTGGGGGGAGATCCCAGTAATATCTGTGTATTATACATCTCCTCTCTATTACACTATACACAGCTCAGACACCTTTGGGGGAGATCCCAGTAATATCTGTGTATTATACATCTCCTCTCTATTACACTATACACAGCGCAGACACCTCGGGGGAGATCCCAGTAATATCTGTGTATTATACATCTCCTCTCTGTTACATTATACAAAGCGCAGACACCTCTGGGGGGAGATCCCAGTAATATCTGTGTATTATACATCTCCTCTCTATTACACTATACACAGCGCAGACACCTCTGGGAGAGATCCCAGTAATATCTGTGTATCATACATCTCCTCTCTATTA
The DNA here is from genome assembly GCF_028390025.1 of Pseudophryne corroboree. Lineage (NCBI taxonomy): Eukaryota > Metazoa > Chordata > Amphibia > Anura > Myobatrachidae > Pseudophryne > Pseudophryne corroboree. The sequence goes on along the minus strand of NC_086449.1, from coordinate 83,361,627 downwards.
CACTATACACAGCGCAGACACCTCTGGGGGGGGGGGGGGGGGGGAAATCCCGGTAATATCTGTGTATTATACATCTTATCTAATACACAATACACAGCGCAGACACCTCTGGGGGGAGATCCCGGTAATATCTGTGTATTATACATCTCCTCTCTATTACACTATACACAGCGCAGACACCTCTGGGGGGAGATCCCATTAATATCTGTGTATTATACATCTCCTCTCTATTACACTATACACAGCGCAGACACCTCTGGGGGGAGATCCCAGTAATATCTGTGTATTATACATCTCCTCTCTGTTACACTAAACACAGCGCAGACACCTCTGGGGGGAGATCCCAGTAATATCTGTGTATTATACAGCACCTCTCTATTACACTATACACAGCGCAGACACCTCTGGGGGAGGGGGGGGGGGGTCCCAGTAATATCTGTGTATCATACATCTCCTCTCTATTACACTATACACAGCGCAGACACCTCTGGGGGGAGATCCCGGTAATATCTGTGTATTATACATCTCCTCTCTATTACACTATACACAGCGCAGACACCTCTGGGGGGAGATCCCAGTAATATCTGTGTATTATACAGCTCCTCTCTATTACATTATACACAGCGCAGACACCTCTGGGGGGAGATCCCGGTAATATCTGTGAATTATACATCTCCTCTCTATTACATTATACACAGCGCAGACACCTCTGGGGGGAGATCCTAGTAATATCTGTGTATTATACATCTCCTCTCTATTACACTATACACAGCGCAGACCCCTCTGGGGGGGGCGGGGGGGGGGAATCCCGGTAATATCTGTGTATTATACATCTTCTCATCTAATACACAATACACAGCGCAGACACCTCTGGGGGGAGATCCCAGTAATATCTGTGTATTATACATTTCCTCTCTATTACACTATACACAGCGCAGACACCTCTGGGGGGAGATCCCGGTAATATCTGTGTATTATGCATCTCCTCTCTATTACACTATACACAGCTCAGACACCTTTGGGGGAGATCCCAGTAATATCTGTGTATTATACAGCTCCTCTCTATTACATTATACACAGCGCAGACACCTCTGGGGGGAGATCCTGGTAATATCTGTGTATTAAACATCTCCTCTCTATTACACTATACACAGCGCAGACACCTCTGGGGGGAGATCCCAGTAATATCTGTGTATTATACATCTCCTCTCTGTTACACTATACACAGCGCAGACACCTCTGGGGGAGGGGTACCAGTAATATCTGTGTATTATACATCTCCTCTCTATTACAATATACACAGTGCAGACACCTCTGGGGGGAGATCCCGGTAATATCTGTGTATTATACAACTCCTCTCTATTACACTATACACAGTGCAGACACATCTGGGGGAGATCCCAGTAATATCTGTGTATTATACATCTCCTCTCTATTACACTATACACAGCGCAGACACCTCTGGGGGGAGATCCCGGTAATATCTGTGTACTATACATCTCCTCTCTGTTACATTATACAAAGCGCAGACACCTCTGGGGGGAGATCCCAGTAATATCTGTGTATTATACATCTCCTCTCTATTACACTATACACAGCGCAGACACCTCTGGGGGAGATCCCAGTAATATCTGTGTATTATACATCTCCTCTCTATTACATTATACAAAGCGCAGACACCTCTGGAAGGAGATCCTAGTAATATCTGTGTATTATACATCTCCTCTCTATTACACTATACACAGCGCAGACACCTCTGGGGGAGATCCCAGTAATATCTGTGTATTATACATCTCCTCTCTATTACATTATACACAGCGCAGACACCTCTGGGGGGAGATCCTAGTAATATCTGTGTATTATACATCTCCTCTCTATTACACTATACACAGCGCAGACACCTCTTGGAGAGATCCCAGTAATATCTGTGTATCATACAGCTCCTATTACACTATACACAGCGCAGACACATCTGGGGGGGGGGGGGGGGGGAATCCCGGTAATATCTGTGTATTATACATCTCCTCTCTATTACACAATACACAGCGCAGACACCTCTGGGGGGAGATCCCGGTAATATCTGTGTATTAAACATCTCCTCTCTATTACACTATACACAGCGCAGACACCTCTGGGGGGAGATCCCGGTAATATCTGTGTATTATACATCTCCTCTCTATTACACTATACACAGCGCAGACACCTCTGGGGGAGATCCCAGTAATATCTGTGTATTATACATCTCCTCTCTATTACACTATACACAGCGCAGACACCTCTGGGGGAGATCCCAGTAATATCTGTGTATTATACATCTCCTCTCTATTACATGATACAAAGCGCAGACACCTCTGGAAGGAGATCCTAGTAATATCTGTGTATTATACATCTCCTCTCTATTACACTATACACAGCGCAGACACCTCTGGGAGAGATCCCAGTAATATCTGTGTATCATACATCTCCTCTCTATTACACTATACACAGCGCAGACACCTCTGGGGGGGGGGGGGGGGGGGGAATCCCGGTAATATCTGTGTATTATACATCTTATCTAATACACAATACACAGCGCAGACACCTCTGGGGGGAGATCCCGGTAATATCTGTGTATTATACATCTCCTCTCTATTACACTATACACAGCGCAGACACCTCTGGGGGGAGATCCCAGTAATATCTGTGTATTATACATCTCCTCTCTGTTACACTATACACAGCGCAGACACCTCTGGGGGGAGATCCCAGTAATATCTGTGTATTATACAGCACCTCTCTATTACACTATACACAGCGCAGACACCTCTGGGGGAGGGGGGGGGGGGGTCCCAGTAATATCTGTGTATCATAAATCTCCTCTCTATTACACTATACACAGCGCAGACACCTCTGGGGGGAGATCCCGGTAATATCTGTGTATTATACATCTCCTCTCTATTACACTATACACAGCGCAGACACCTCTGGGGGGAGATCCCAGTAATATCTGTGTATTATACAGCTCCTCTCTATTACATTATACACAGCGCAGACACCTCTGGGGGGAGATCCCGGTAATATCTGAGTATTATTCATCTCCTCTCTATTACACTGTACACAGCACAGACACCTCTGGGGGAGATCCCAGTAATATCTGTGTATTATACATCTCCTCTCTATTACATTATACAAAGCGCAGACACCTCTGGGGGGAGATCCTAGTAATATCTGTGTATTATACATATCCTCTCTATTACACTATACACAGCGCAGACACCTCTGGGGGAGATCCCAGTAATATCTGTGTATTATACATCTCCTCTCTATTACATTATACACAGCGCAGACACCTCTGGGGGGAGATCCCGGTAATATCTGTGTATTAAACATCTCCTCTCTATTACACTATACACAGTGCAGACACCTCTGGGGGGAGATCCCGGTAATATCTGTGTATTATACAACTCCTCTCTATTACACTATACACAGTGCAGACACCTCTGGGGGAGATCCCAGTAATATCTGTGTATTATACATCTCCTCTCTATTACACTGTACACAGCACAGACACCTCTGGGAGAGATCCCAGTAATATCTGTGTATCATACAGCTCCTCTCTATTACACTATACACAGCGCAGACACCTCTGGGGGGAGATCCCGGTAATATCTGTGAATTATACATCTCCTCTCTATTACATTATACACAGCGCAGACACCTCTGGGGGGAGATCCTAGTAATATCTGTGTATTATACATCTCCTCTCTATTACACTATACACAGCGCAGACACCTCTGGGAGAGATCCCAGTAATATCTGGGTATCATACAGCTCCTATTACACTATACACAGCGCAGACACATCTGGGGGGGGGGGGATCCCAGTAATATCTGTGCATCATACAGCTCCTCTCTATTACACGATACACAGCGCAGACACCTCTGGGGGGAGATCCTGGTAATATCTGTGTATTAAACATCTCCTCTCTATTACACTATACACAGCGCAGACACCTCTGGGGGGAGATCCCGGTAATATCTGTGTATTATACATCTCCTCTCTATTACACTATACACAGCGCAGACACCTCTGGGGGAGATCCCAGTAATATCTGTGTATTATACATCTCCTCTCTATTACATTATACACAGCGCAGACACCTCTGGGGGGAGATCCTAGTAATATCTGTGTATTATACATCTCCTCTCTATTACACTATACACAGCGCAGACACCTCTTGGAGAGATCCCAGTAATATCTGTGTATCATACAGCTCCTATTACACTATACACAGCGCAGACACATCTGGGGGGGGGGGGGGGGGAATCCCGGTAATATCTGTGTATTATACATCTCCTCTCTATTACACAATACACAGCGCAGACACCTCTGGGGGGAGATCCCGGTAATATCTGTGTATTAAACATCTCCTCTCTATTACACTATACACAGCGCAGACACCTCTGGGGGGAGATCCCGGTAATATCTGTGTATTATACATCTCCTCTCTATTACACTATACACAGCGCAGACACCTCTGGGGGAGATCCCAGTAATATCTGTGTATTATACATCTCCTCTCTATTACACTATACACAGCGCAGACACCTCTGGGGGGGGGGGAATCCCGGTAATATCTGTGTATTATACATCTTCTCATCTAATACACAATACACAGCGCAGACACCTCTGGGGGGAGATCCCAGTAATATCTGTGTATTATACATCTCCTCTCTATTACACTATACACAGCGCAGACACCTCTGGGGGGAGATCCCGGTAATATCTGTGTATTATGCATCTCCTCTCTATTACACTATACACAGCTCAGACACCTCTGGGGGAGATCCCAGTAATATCTGTGTATTATACAGCTCCTCTCTATTACATTATACACAGCGCAGACACCTCTGGGGGGAGATCCTGGTAATATCTGTGTATTAAACATCTCCTCTCTATTACACTATACACATCGCAGACACCTCTGGGGGGAGATCCCAGTAATATCTGTGTATTATACATCTCCTCTCTGTTACACTATACACAGCGCAGACACCTCTGGGGGAGGGGTACCAGTAATATCTGTGTATTATACATCTCCTCTCTATTACAATATACACAGTGCAGACACCTCTGGGGGGAGATCCCGGTAATATCTGTGTATTATACAACTCCTCTCTATTACACTATACACAGTGCAGACACATCTGGGGGAGATCCCAGTAATATCTGTGTATTATACATCTCCTCTCTATTACACTAAACACAGCGCAGACACCTCTGGGGGGAGATCCCGGTAATATCTGTGTACTATACATCTCCTCTCTATTACACTATACACAGCGCAGACACCTCGGGGGAGATCCCAGTAATATCTGTGTATTATACATCTCCTCTCTATTACACTATACACAGCGCAGACACCTCTGGGGGAGGGGGGGGGGGGGTCCCAGTAATATCTGTGTATTATACATCTTATCTAATACACAATACACAGCGCAGACACCTCTGGGGGGAGATCCCGGTAATATCTGTGTATTATACATCTCCTCTCTATTACACTATACACAGCGCAGACACCTCTGGGGGGAGATCCCATTAATATCTGTGTATTATACATCTCCTCTCTATTACACTATACACAGCGCAGACACCTCTGGGGGAGGGGGGGGGGGGTCCCAGTAATATCTGTGTATCATACATCTCCTCTCTATTACACTATACACAGCGCAGACACCTCTGGGGGGAGATCCCGGTAATATCTGTGTATTATACATCTCCTCTCTATTACACTATACACAGCGCAGACACCTCTGGGGGGAGATCCCAGTAATATCTGTGTATTATACAGCTCCTCTCTATTACATTATACACAGCGCAGACACCTCTGGGGGGAGATCCCGGTAATATCTGAGTATTATTCATCTCCTCTCTATTACACTGTACACAGCACAGACACCTCTGGGGGAGATCCCAGTAATATCTGTGTATTATACATCTCCTCTCTATTACATTATACAAAGCGCAGACACCTCTGGGGGGAGATCCTAGTAATATCTGTGTATTATACATATCCTCTCTATTACACTATACACAGCGCAGACACCTCTGGGGGAGATCCCAGTAATATCTGTGTATTATACATCTCCTCTCTATTACATTATACACAGCGCAGACACCTCTGGGGGGAGATCCCGGTAATATCTGTGTATTAAACATCTCCTCTCTATTACACTATACACAGTGCAGACACCTCTGGGGGGAGATCCCGGTAATATCTGTGTATTATACAACTCCTCTCTATTACACTATACACAGTGCAGACACCTCTGGGGGAGATCCCAGTAATATCTGTGTATTATACATCTCCTCTCTATTACACTATACACAGCGCAGACACCTCTGGGGGGAGATCCCGGTAATATCTGTGTATTATACATCTCCTCTCTATTACACTATACACAGCGCAGACACCTCTGGGGGGAGATCCCATTAATATCTGTGTATTATACAGCTCCTCTCTATTACATTATACACAGCGCAGACACCTCTGGGGGGAGATCCCGGTAATATCTGTGTATTATACATCTCCTCTCTATTACACTATACACAGCGCAGACACCTCTGGGGGGAGATCCCAGTAATATCTGTGTATTATACAGCTCCTCTCTATTACATTATACACAGCGCAGACACCTCTGGGGGGAGATCCCGGTAATATCTGAGTATTATTCATCTCCTCTCTATTACACTGTACACAGCACAGACACATCTGGGGGAGATCCCAGTAATATCTGTGTATTATACATCTTCTCTCTATTACATTATACAAAGCGCAGACACCTCTGGGGGGAGATCCTAGTAATATCTGTGTATTATACATATCCTCTCTATTACACTATACACAGCGCAGACACCTCTGGGAGAGATCCCAGTAATATCTGTGTATCATACATCTCCTCTCTATTACATTATACACAGCGCAGACACCTCTGGGGGGAGATCCCGGTAATATCTGTGTATTAAACATCTCCTCTCTATTACACTATACACAGCGCAGACACCTCTGGGGGAGATCCCAGTAATATCTGTGTATTGTACATCTCCTCTCTATTACATTATACACAGCGCAGACACCTCTGGGGGGAGATCCCGGTAATATCTGTGTATTATACATCTCCTCTCTATTACACTATACACAGCGCAGACACCTCTGGGGGAGATCCCAGTAATATCTGTGTATTGTACATCTCCTCTCTATTACATTATACACAGCGCAGACACCTCTGGGGGGAGATCCCGGTAATATCTGTGTATTAAACATCTCCTCTCTATTACACTATACACAGCGCAGACACCTCTGGGGGGAGATCCCGGTAATATCTGTGTATTATACATCTCCTCTCTATTACATTATACACAGCGCAGACACCTCTGGGGGAGATCCCAGTAATATCTGTATATTGTACATCTCCTCTCTATTACATTATACACAGCGCAGACACCTCTGGGGGGAGATCCCGGTAATATCTGTGTATTATACATCTCCTCTCTATTACACTATACACAGCGCAGACACCTCTGGGGGAGATCCCAGTAATATCTGTGTATTATACATCTCCTCTCTATTACATTATACACAGCGCAGACACCTTTGGGGGAGATCCCAGTAATATCTGTGTATTATACATCTCCTCTCTATTACACTATACACAGCGCAGACACCTCGGGGGGGGGGGGGGAATCCCGGTAATATCTGTGTATTATACATCTTCTCATCTAATACACAATACACAGCGCAGACACCTCTGGGGGGAGATCCCAGTAATATCTGTGTATTATACATCTCCTCTCTATTACACTATACACAGCGCAGACACCTCTGGGGGGAGATCCCGGTAATATCTGTGCATTATACATCTCCTCTCTATTACACTATACACAGCGCAGACACATCTGGGAGAGATCCCAGTAATATCTGTGTATCATACAGCTCCTATTACACTATACACAGCGCAGACACATCTGGGGGGGGGGGGGGGGGGAATCCCGGTAATATCTGTGTATTATACATCTCCTCTCTATTACACAATACACAGCGCAGACACCTCTGGGGGAGATCCCAGTAATATCTGTGTATTGTACATCTCCTCTCTATTACATTATACACAGCGCAGACACCTCTGGGGGAGATCCCAGTAATATCTGTGTATTATACATCTCCTCTCTATTACACTATACACAGCGCAGACACCTCTGGGGGGGGGGGGGATCCCGGTAATATCTGTGTATTATACATCTTATCTAATACACAATACACAGCGCAGACACCTCTGGGGGGAGATCCCAGTAATATCTGTGTATTATACATCTCCTCTCTATTACACTATACACAGCGCAGACACCTCTGGGGGGAGATCCCGGTAATATCTGTGTATTATGCATCTCCTCTCTATTACACTATACACAGCTCAGACACCTCTGGGGGAGATCCCAGTAATATCTGTGTATTATACAGCTCCTCTCTATTACATTATACACAGTGCAGACACCTCTGGGGGAGATCCCAGTAATATCTGTGTATTATACATCTCCTCTCTATTACACTATACACAGCGCAGACACCTCTGGGGGGAGATCCCATTAATATCTGTGTATTATACAGCTCCTCTCTATTACATTATACACAGCGCAGACACCTCTGGGGGGAGATCCCGGTAATATCTGTGTATTATACATCTCCTCTCTATTACACTATACACAGCGCAGACACCTCTGGGGGGAGATCCCATTAATATCTGTGTATTATACATCTCCTCTCTATTACACTATACACAGCGCAGACACCTCTGGGGGGAGATCCCAGTAATATCTGTGTATTATACATCTCCTCTCTGTTACACTAAACACAGCGCAGACACCTCTGGGGGGAGATCCCAGTAATATCTGTGTATTATACAGCACCTCTCTATTACACTATACACAGCGCAGACACCTCTGGGGGAGGGGGGGGGGGGTCCCAGTAATATCTGTGTATCATACATCTCCTCTCTATTACACTATACACAGCGCAGACACCTCTGGGGGGAGATCCCGGTAATATCTGTGTATTATACATCTCCTCTCTATTACACTATACACAGCGCAGACACCTCTGGGGGGAGATCCCAGTAATATCTGTGTATTATACAGCTCCTCTCTATTACATTATACACAGCGCAGACACCTCTGGGGGGAGATCCCGGTAATATCTGTGAATTATACATCTCCTCTCTATTACATTATACACAGCGCAGACACCTCTGGGGGGAGATCCTAGTAATATCTGTGTATTATACATCTCCTCTCTATTACACTATACACAGCGCAGACCCCTCTGGGGGGGGCGGGGGGGGGGAATCCCGGTAATATCTGTGTATTATACATCTTCTCATCTAATACACAATACACAGCGCAGACACCTCTGGGGGGAGATCCCAGTAATATCTGTGTATTATACATTTCCTCTCTATTACACTATACACAGCGCAGACACCTCTGGGGGGAGATCCCGGTAATATCTGTGTATTATGCATCTCCTCTCTATTACACTATACACAGCTCAGACACCTTTGGGGGAGATCCCAGTAATATCTGTGTATTATACAGCTCCTCTCTATTACATTATACACAGCGCAGACACCTCTGGGGGGAGATCCTGGTAATATCTGTGTATTAAACATCTCCTCTCTATTACACTATACACAGCGCAGACACCTCTGGGGGGAGATCCCAGTAATATCTGTGTATTATACATCTCCTCTCTGTTACACTATACACAGCGCAGACACCTCTGGGGGAGGGGTACCAGTAATATCTGTGTATTATACATCTCCTCTCTATTACAATATACACAGTGCAGACACCTCTGGGGGGAGATCCCGGTAATATCTGTGTATTATACAACTCCTCTCTATTACACTATACACAGTGCAGACACATCTGGGGGAGATCCCAGTAATATCTGTGTATTATACATCTCCTCTCTATTACACTATACACAGCGCAGACACCTCTGGGGGGAGATCCCGGTAATATCTGTGTACTATACATCTCCTCTCTGTTACATTATACAAAGCGCAGACACCTCTGGGGGGAGATCCCAGTAATATCTGTGTATTATACATCTCCTCTCTATTACACTATACACAGCGCAGACACCTCTGGGGGAGATCCCAGTAATATCTGTGTATTATACATCTCCTCTCTATTACATTATACAAAGCGCAGACACCTCTGGAAGGAGATCCTAGTAATATCTGTGTATTATACATCTCCTCTCTATTACACTATACACAGCGCAGACACCTCTGGGGGAGATCCCAGTAATATCTGTGTATTATACATCTCCTCTCTATTACATTATACACAGCGCAGACACCTCTGGGGGGAGATCCTAGTAATATCTGTGTATTATACATCTCCTCTCTATTACACTATACACAGCGCAGACACCTCTTGGAGAGATCCCAGTAATATCTGTGTATCATACAGCTCCTATTACACTATACACAGCGCAGACACATCTGGGGGGGGGGGGGGGGGAATCCCGGTAATATCTGTGTATTATACATCTCCTCTCTATTACACAATACACAGCGCAGACACCTCTGGGGGGAGATCCCGGTAATATCTGTGTATTAAACATCTCCTCTCTATTACACTATACACAGCGCAGACACCTCTGGGGGGAGATCCCGGTAATATCTGTGTATTATACATCTCCTCTCTATTACACTATACACAGCGCAGACACCTCTGGGGGAGATCCCAGTAATATCTGTGTATTATACATCTCCTCTCTATTACACTATACACAGCGCAGACACCTCTGGGGGAGATCCCAGTAATATCTGTGTATTATACATCTCCTCTCTATTACATGATACAAAGCGCAGACACCTCTGGAAGGAGATCCTAGTAATATCTGTGTATTATACATCTCCTCTCTATTACACTATACACAGCGCAGACACCTCTGGGAGAGATCCCAGTAATATCTGTGTATCATACATCTCCTCTCTATTACACTATACACAGCGCAGACACCTCTGGGGGGGGGGGGGGGGGGGGGAATCCCGGTAATATCTGTGTATTATACATCTTATCTAATACACAATACACAGCGCAGACACCTCTGGGGGGAGATCCCGGTAATATCTGTGTATTATACATCTCCTCTCTATTACACTATACACAGCGCAGACACCTCTGGGGGGAGATCCCAGTAATATCTGTGTATTATACATCTCCTCTCTGTTACACTATACACAGCGCAGACACCTCTGGGGGGAGATCCCAGTAATATCTGTGTATTATACAGCACCTCTCTATTACACTATACACAGCGCAGACACCTCTGGGGGAGGGGGGGGGGGGTCCCAGTAATATCTGTGTATCATAAATCTCCTCTCTATTACACTATACACAGCGCAGACACCTCTGGGGGGAGATCCCGGTAATATCTGTGTATTATACATCTCCTCTCTATTACACTATACACAGCGCAGACACCTCTGGGGGGAGATCCCAGTAATATCTGTGTATTATACAGCTCCTCTCTATTACATTATACACAGCGCAGACACCTCTGGGGGGAGATCCCGGTAATATCTGAGTATTATTCATCTCCTCTCTATTACACTGTACACAGCACAGACACCTCTGGGGGAGATCCCAGTAATATCTGTGTATTATACATCTCCTCTCTATTACATTATACAAAGCGCAGACACCTCTGGGGGGAGATCCTAGTAATATCTGTGTATTATACATATCCTCTCTATTACACTATACACAGCGCAGACACCTCTGGGGGAGATCCCAGTAATATCTGTGTATTATACATCTCCTCTCTATTACATTATACACAGCGCAGACACCTCTGGGGGGAGATCCCGGTAATATCTGTGTATTAAACATCTCCTCTCTATTACACTATACACAGTGCAGACACCTCTGGGGGGAGATCCCGGTAATATCTGTGTATTATACAACTCCTCTCTATTACACTATACACAGTGCAGACACCTCTGGGGGAGATCCCAGTAATATCTGTGTATTATACATCTCCTCTCTATTACACTGTACACAGCACAGACACCTCTGGGAGAGATCCCAGTAATATCTGTGTATCATACAGCTCCTCTCTATTACACTATACACAGCGCAGACACCTCTGGGGGGAGATCCCGGTAATATCTGTGAATTATACATCTCCTCTCTATTACATTATACACAGCGCAGACACCTCTGGGGGGAGATCCTAGTAATATCTGTGTATTATACATCTCCTCTCTATTACACTATACACAGCGCAGACACCTCTGGGAGAGATCCCAGTAATATCTGGGTATCATACAGCTCCTATTACACTATACACAGCGCAGACACATCTGGGGGGGGGGGGATCCCAGTAATATCTGTGCATCATACAGCTCCTCTCTATTACACGATACACAGCGCAGACACCTCTGGGGGGAGATCCTGGTAATATCTGTGTATTAAACATCTCCTCTCTATTACACTATACACAGCGCAGACACCTCTGGGGGGAGATCCCGGTAATATCTGTGTATTATACATCTCCTCTCTATTACACTATACACAGCGCAGACACCTCTGGGGGAGATCCCAGTAATATCTGTGTATTATACATCTCCTCTCTATTACATTATACACAGCGCAGACACCTCTGGGGGGAGATCCTAGTAATATCTGTGTATTATACATCTCCTCTCTATTACACTATACACAGCGCAGACACCTCTTGGAGAGATCCCAGTAATATCTGTGTATCATACAGCTCCTATTACACTATACACAGCGCAGACACATCTGGGGGGGGGGGGGGGGGAATCCCGGTAATATCTGTGTATTATACATCTCCTCTCTATTACACAATACACAGCGCAGACACCTCTGGGGGGAGATCCCGGTAATATCTGTGTATTAAACATCTCCTCTCTATTACACTATACACAGCGCAGACACCTCTGGGGGGAGATCCCGGTAATATCTGTGTATTATACATCTCCTCTCTATTACACTATACACAGCGCAGACACCTCTGGGGGAGATCCCAGTAATATCTGTGTATTATACATCTCCTCTCTATTACACTATACACAGCGCAGACACCTCTGGGGGGGGGGGAATCCCGGTAATATCTGTGTATTATACATCTTCTCATCTAATACACAATACACAGCGCAGACACCTCTGGGGGGAGATCCCAGTAATATCTGTGTATTATACATCTCCTCTCTATTACACTATACACAGCGCAGACACCTCTGGGGGGAGATCCCGGTAATATCTGTGTATTATGCATCTCCTCTCTATTACACTATACACAGCTCAGACACCTCTGGGGGAGATCCCAGTAATATCTGTGTATTATACAGCTCCTCTCTATTACATTATACACAGCGCAGACACCTCTGGGGGGAGATCCTGGTAATATCTGTGTATTAAACATCTCCTCTCTATTACACTATACACATCGCAGACACCTCTGGGGGGAGATCCCAGTAATATCTGTGTATTATACATCTCCTCTCTGTTACACTATACACAGCGCAGACACCTCTGGGGGAGGGGTACCAGTAATATCTGTGTATTATACATCTCCTCTCTATTACAATATACACAGTGCAGACACCTCTGGGGGGAGATCCCGGTAATATCTGTGTATTATACAACTCCTCTCTATTACACTATACACAGTGCAGACACATCTGGGGGAGATCCCAGTAATATCTGTGTATTATACATCTCCTCTCTATTACACTAAACACAGCGCAGACACCTCTGGGGGGAGATCCCGGTAATATCTGTGTACTATACATCTCCTCTCTATTACACTATACACAGCGCAGACACCTCGGGGGAGATCCCAGTAATATCTGTGTATTATACATCTCCTCTCTATTACACTATACACAGCGCAGACACCTCTGGGGGAGGGGGGGGGGGGGTCCCAGTAATATCTGTGTATTATACATCTTATCTAATACACAATACACAGCGCAGACACCTCTGGGGGGAGATCCCGGTAATATCTGTGTATTATACATCTCCTCTCTATTACACTATACACAGCGCAGACACCTCTGGGGGGAGATCCCATTAATATCTGTGTATTATACATCTCCTCTCTATTACACTATACACAGCGCAGACACCTCTGGGGGAGGGGGGGGGGGGTCCCAGTAATATCTGTGTATCATACATCTCCTCTCTATTACACTATACACAGCGCAGACACCTCTGGGGGGAGATCCCGGTAATATCTGTGTATTATACATCTCCTCTCTATTACACTATACACAGCGCAGACACCTCTGGGGGGAGATCCCAGTAATATCTGTGTATTATACAGCTCCTCTCTATTACATTATACACAGCGCAGACACCTCTGGGGGGAGATCCCGGTAATATCTGAGTATTATTCATCTCCTCTCTATTACACTGTACACAGCACAGACACCTCTGGGGGAGATCCCAGTAATATCTGTGTATTATACATCTCCTCTCTATTACATTATACAAAGCGCAGACACCTCTGGGGGGAGATCCTAGTAATATCTGTGTATTATACATATCCTCTCTATTACACTATACACAGCGCAGACACCTCTGGGGGAGATCCCAGTAATATCTGTGTATTATACATCTCCTCTCTATTACATTATACACAGCGCAGACACCTCTGGGGGGAGATCCCGGTAATATCTGTGTATTAAACATCTCCTCTCTATTACACTATACACAGTGCAGACACCTCTGGGGGGAGATCCCGGTAATATCTGTGTATTATACAACTCCTCTCTATTACACTATACACAGTGCAGACACCTCTGGGGGAGATCCCAGTAATATCTGTGTATTATACATCTCCTCTCTATTACACTATACACAGCGCAGACACCTCTGGGGGGAGATCCCGGTAATATCTGTGTATTATACATCTCCTCTCTATTACACTATACACAGCGCAGACACCTCTGGGGGGAGATCCCATTAATATCTGTGTATTATACAGCTCCTCTCTATTACATTATACACAGCGCAGACACCTCTGGGGGGAGATCCCGGTAATATCTGTGTATTATACATCTCCTCTCTATTACACTATACACAGCGCAGACACCTCTGGGGGGAGATCCCAGTAATATCTGTGTATTATACAGCTCCTCTCTATTACATTATACACAGCGCAGACACCTCTGGGGGGAGATCCCGGTAATATCTGAGTATTATTCATCTCCTCTCTATTACACTGTACACAGCACAGACACATCTGGGGGAGATCCCAGTAATATCTGTGTATTATACATCTTCTCTCTATTACATTATACAAAGCGCAGACACCTCTGGGGGGAGATCCTAGTAATATCTGTGTATTATACATATCCTCTCTATTACACTATACACAGCGCAGACACCTCTGGGAGAGATCCCAGTAATATCTGTGTATCATACATCTCCTCTCTATTACATTATACACAGCGCAGACACCTCTGGGGGGAGATCCCGGTAATATCTGTGTATTAAACATCTCCTCTCTATTACACTATACACAGCGCAGACACCTCTGGGGGAGATCCCAGTAATATCTGTGTATTGTACATCTCCTCTCTATTACATTATACACAGCGCAGACACCTCTGGGGGGAGATCCCGGTAATATCTGTGTATTATACATCTCCTCTCTATTACACTATACACAGCGCAGACACCTCTGGGGGAGATCCCAGTAATATCTGTGTATTGTACATCTCCTCTCTATTACATTATACACAGCGCAGACACCTCTGGGGGGAGATCCCGGTAATATCTGTGTATTAAACATCTCCTCTCTATTACACTATACACAGCGCAGACACCTCTGGGGGGAGATCCCGGTAATATCTGTGTATTATACATCTCCTCTCTATTACATTATACACAGCGCAGACACCTCTGGGGGAGATCCCAGTAATATCTGTATATTGTACATCTCCTCTCTATTACATTATACACAGCGCAGACACCTCTGGGGGGAGATCCCGGTAATATCTGTGTATTATACATCTCCTCTCTATTACACTATACACAGCGCAGACACCTCTGGGGGAGATCCCAGTAATATCTGTGTATTATACATCTCCTCTCTATTACATTATACACAGCGCAGACACCTTTGGGGGAGATCCAGTAATATCTGTGTATTATACATCTCCTCTCTATTACACTATACACAGCGCAGACACCTCGGGGGGGGGGGGGGGAATCCCGGTAATATCTGTGTATTATACATCTTCTCATCTAATACACAATACACAGCGCAGACACCTCTGGGGGGAGATCCCAGTAATATCTGTGTATTATACATCTCCTCTCTATTACACTATACACAGCGCAGACACCTCTGGGGGGAGATCCCGGTAATATCTGTGCATTATACATCTCCTCTCTATTACACTATACACAGCGCAGACACATCTGGGAGAGATCCCAGTAATATCTGTGTATCATACAGCTCCTATTACACTATACACAGCGCAGACACATCTGGGGGGGGGGGGGGGGGGAATCCCGGTAATATCTGTGTATTATACATCTCCTCTCTATTACACAATACACAGCGCAGACACCTCTGGGGGAGATCCCAGTAATATCTGTGTATTGTACATCTCCTCTCTATTACATTATACACAGCGCAGACACCTCTGGGGGAGATCCCAGTAATATCTGTGTATTATACATCTCCTCTCTATTACACTATACACAGCGCAGACACCTCTGGGGGGGGGGGGGGGATCCCGGTAATATCTGTGTATTATACATCTTATCTAATACACAATACACAGCGCAGACACCTCTGGGGGGAGATCCCAGTAATATCTGTGTATTATACATCTCCTCTCTATTACACTATACACAGCGCAGACACCTCTGGGGGGAGATCCCGGTAATATCTGTGTATTATGCATCTCCTCTCTATTACACTATACACAGCTCAGACACCTCTGGGGGAGATCCCAGTAATATCTGTGTATTATACAGCTCCTCTCTATTACATTATACACAGTGCAGACACCTCTGGGGGAGATCCCAGTAATATCTGTGTATTATACATCTCCTCTCTATTACACTATACACAGCGCAGACACCTCTGGGGGGAGATCCCATTAATATCTGTGTATTATACAGCTCCTCTCTATTACATTATACACAGCGCAGACACCTCTGGGGGGAGATCCCGGTAATATCTGTGTATTATACATCTCCTCTCTATTACACTATACACAGCGCAGACACCTCTGGGGGGAGATCCCAGTAATATCTGTGTATTATACAGCTCATCTCTATTACATTATACACAGCGCAGACACCTCTGGGGGGAGATCCCGGTAATATCTGAGTATTATTCATCTCCTCTCTATTACACTGTACACAGCACAGACACCTCTGGGGGAGATCCCAGTAATATCTGTGTATTATACATCTCCTCTCTATTACATTATACAAAGCGCAGACACCTCTGGGGGGAGATCCTAGTAATATCTGTGTATTATACATATCCTCTCTATTACACTATACACAGCGCAGACACCTCTGGGAGAGATCCCAGTAATATCTGTGTATCATACATCTCCTCTCTATTACATTATACACAGCGCAGACACCTCTGGGGGGAGATCCCGGTAATATCTGTGTATTAAACATCTCCTCTCTATTACACTATACACAGCGCAGACACCTCTGGGGGAGATCCCAGTAATATCTGTGTATTGTACATCTCCTCTCTATTACATTATACACAGCGCAGACACCTCTGGGGGGAGATCCCGGTAATATCTGTGTATTATACATCTCCTCTCTATTACACTATACACAGCGCAGACACCTCTGGGGGGAGATCCCGGTAATATCTGTGTATTATGCATCTCCTCTCTATTACACTATACACAGCTCAGACACCTCTGGGGGAGATCCCAGTAATATCTGTGTATTATACAGCTCCTCTCTATTACATTATACACAGCGCAGACACCTCTGGGGGGAGATCCTGGTAATATCTGTGTATTAAACATCTCCTCTCTATTACACTATACACATCGCAGACACCTCTGGGGGGAGATCCCAGTAATATCTGTGTATTATACATCTCCTCTCTGTTACACTATACACAGCGCAGACACCTCTGGGGGAGGGGTACCAGTAATATCTGTGTATTATACATCTCCTCTCTATTACAATATACACAGTGCAGACACCTCTGGGGGGAGATCCCGGTAATATCTGTGTATTATACAACTCCTCTCTATTACACTATACACAGTGCAGACACATCTGGGGGAGATCCCAGTAATATCTGTGTATTATACATCTCCTCTCTATTACACTATACACAGCGCAGACACCTCTGGGGGGAGATCCCGGTAATATCTGTGTACTATACATCTCCTCTCTATTACACTATACACAGCGCAGACACCTCGGGGGAGATCCCAGTAATATCTGTGTATTATACATCTCCTCTCTATTACACTATACACAGCGCAGACACCTCTGGGGGGAGATCCCATTAATATCTGTGTATTATACATCTCCTCTCTATTACACTATACACAGCGCAGACACCTCTGGGGGAGGGGGGGGGGGGGGGTCCCAGTAATATCTGTGTATCATACATCTCCTCTCTATTACACTATACACAGCGCAGACACCTCTGGGGGGAGATCCCGGTAATATCTGTGTATTATACATCTCCTCTCTATTACACTATACACAGCGCAGACACCTCTGGGGGGAGATCCCAGTAATATCTGTGTATTATACAGCTCCTCTCTATTACATTATACACAGCGCAGACACCTCTGGGGGGAGATCCCGGTAATATCTGTGTATTATACATCTCCTCTCTATTACATTATACAAAGCGCAGACACCTCTGGGGGGAGATCCTAGTAATATCTGTGTATTATACATATCCTCTCTATTACACTATACACAGCGCAGACACCTCTGGGGGAGATCCCAGTAATATCTGTGTATTATACATCTCCTCTCTATTACATTATACACAGCGCAGACACCTCTGGGGGGAGATCCCGGTAATATCTGTGTATTAAACATCTCCTCTCTATTACACTATACACAGTGCAGACACCTCTGGGGGGAGATCCCGGTAATATCTGTGTATTATACAACTCCTCTCTATTACACTATACACAGTGCAGACACCTCTGGGGGAGATCCCAGTAATATCTGTGTATTATACATCTCCTCTCTATTACACTATACACAGCGCAGACACCTCTGGGGGGAGATCCCGGTAATATCTGTGTATTATACATCTCCTCTCTATTACACTATACACAGCGCAGACACCTCTGGGGGGAGATCCCATTAATATCTGTGTATTATACAGCTCCTCTCTATTACATTATACACAGCGCAGACACCTCTGGGGGGAGATCCCGGTAATATCTGTGTATTATACATCTCCTCTCTATTACACTATACACAGCGCAGACACCTCTGGGGGGAGATCCCAGTAATATCTGTGTATTATACAGCTCCTCTCTATTACATTATACACAGCGCAGACACCTCTGGGGGGAGATCCCGGTAATATCTGAGTATTATTCATCTCCTCTCTATTACACTGTACACAGCACAGACACCTCTGGGGGAGATCCCAGTAATATCTGTGTATTATACATCTCCTCTCTATTACATTATACAAAGCGCAGACACCTCTGGGGGGAGATCCTAGTAATATCTGTGTATTATACATATCCTCTCTATTACACTATACACAGCGCAGACACCTCTGGGAGAGATCCCAGTAATATCTGTGTATCATACATCTCCTCTCTATTACATTATACACAGCGCAGACACCTCTGGGAGGAGATCCCGGTAATATCTGTGTATTAAACATCTCCTCTCTATTACACTATACACAGCGCAGACACCTCTGGGGGAGATCCCAGTAATATCTGTGTATTGTACATCTCCTCTCTATTACATTATACACAGCGCAGACACCTCTGGGGGGAGATCCCGGTAATATCTGTGTATTATACATCTCCTCTCTATTACACTATACACAGCGCAGACACCTCTGGGGGAGATCCCAATAATATCTGTGTATTGTACATCTCCTCTCTATTACATTATACACAGCGCAGACACCTCTGGGGGGAGATCCCGGTAATATCTGTGTATTATACATCTTCTCATCTAATACACAATACACAGCGCAGACACCTCTGGGGGGAGATCCCAGTAATATCTGTGTATTATACATCTCCTCTCTATTACACTATACACAGCGCAGACACCTCTGGGGGGAGATCCCGGTAATATCTGTGTATTATACATCTCCTCTCTATTACATTATACACAGCGCAGACACCTCTGGGGGGAGATCCTGGTAATATCTGTGTATTAAACATCTCCTCTCTATTACACTATACACAGCGCAGACACATCTGGGAGAGATCCCAGTAATATCTGTGTATCATACAGCTCCTATTACACTATACACAGCGCAGACACATCTGGGGGGGGGGGGGAATCCCGGTAATATCTGTGTATTATACATCTCCTCTCTATTACACAATACACAGCGCAGACACCTCTGGGGGAGATCCCAGTAATATCTGTGTATTGTACATCTCCTCTCTATTACATTATACACAGCGCAGACACCTCTGGGGGGAGATCCCGGTAATATCTGTGTATTAAACATCTCCTCTCTATTACACTATACACAGCGCAGACACCTCTGGGGGGACATCCCGGTAATATCTGTGTATTATACATCTCCTCTCTATTACATTATACACAGCGCAGAGACCTCTGGGGGAGATCCCAGTAATATCTGTGTATTGTACATCTCCTCTCTATTACATTATACACAGCGCAGACACCTCTGGGGGGAGATCCCGGTAATATCTGTGTATTATACATCTCCTCTCTATTACACTATACACAGCGCAGACACCTCTGGGGGAGATCCCAGTAATATCTGTGTATTATACATCTCCTCTCTATTACATTATACACAGCGCAGACACCTTTGGGGGAGATCCCAGTAATATCTGTGTATTATACATCTCCTCTCTATTACACTATACACAGCGCAGACACCTCGGGGGGGGGGGGGGGGAATCCCGGTAATATCTGTGTATTATACATCTTCTCATCTAATACACAATACACAGCGCAGACACCTCTGGGGGGAGATCCCAGTAATATCTGTGTATTATACATCTCCTCTCTATTACACTATACACAGCGCAGACACCTCTGGGGGGAGATCCCGGTAATATCTGTGTATTATGCATCTCCTCTCTATTACACTATACACAGCTCAGACACCTCTGGGGGAGATCCCAGTAATATCTGTGTATTATACAGCTCCTCTCTATTACATTATACACAGCGCAGACACCTCTGGGGGGAGATCCTGGTAATATCTGTGTATTAAACATCTCCTCTCTATTACACTATACACAGCGCAGACACCTCTGGGGGGAGATCCCAGTAATATCTGTGTATTATACATCTCCTCTCTGTTACACTATACACAGCGCAGACACCTCTGGGGGAGGGGTACCAGTAATATCTGTGTATTATACATCTCCTCTCTATTACAATATACACAGTGCAGACACCTCTGGGGGGAGATCCCGGTAATATCTGTGTATTATACAACTCCTCTCTATTACACTATACACAGTGCAGACACATCTGGGGGAGATCCCAGTAATATCTGTGTATTATACATCTCCTCTCTATTACACTATACACAGCGCAGACACCTCGGGGGAGATCCCAGTAATATCTGTGTATTATACATCTCCTCTCTGTTACATTATACAAAGCGCAGACACCTCTGGGGGGAGATCCCAGTAATATCTGTGTATTATACATCTCCTCTCTATTACACTATACACAGCGCAGACACCTCTGGGGGAGATCCCAGTAATATCTGTGTATTATACATCTCCTCTCTATTACATTATACAAAGCGCAGACACCTCTGGAAGGAGATCCTAGTAATATCTGTGTATTATACATCTCCTCTCTATTACACTATACACAGCGCAGACACCTCTGGGGGGGGGGGGGGATCCCGGTAATATCTGTGTATTATACATCTTATCTAATACACAATACACAGCGCAGACACCTCTGGGGGTAGATCCCGGTAATATCTGTGTATTATACATCTCCTCTCTATTACACTATACACAGCGCAGACACCTCTGGGGGGAGATCCCATTAATATCTGTGTATTATACATCTCCTCTCTACTACACTATACACAGCGCAGACACCTCTGGGGGGAGATCCCAGTAATATCTGTGTATTATACATCTCCTCTCTGTTACACTATACACAGCGCAGACACCTCTGGGGGGAGATCCCAGTAATATCTGTGTATTATACAGCACCTCTCTATTACACTATACACAGCGCAGACACCTCTGGGGGAGGGGGGGGGGGGTCCCAGTAATATCTCTGTATCATACATCTCCTCTCTATTACACTATACACAGCGCAGACACCTCTGGGGGGAGATCCCGGTAATATCTGTGTATTATACATCTCCTCTCTATTACACTATACACAGCGCAGACACCTCTGGGGGAGATCCCAGTAATATCTGTGTATTATACAGCTCCTCTCTATTACATTATACACAGCGCAGACACCTCTGGGGGGAGATCCCGGTAATATCTGAGTATTATTCATCTCCTCTCTATTACACTGTACACAGCACAGACACCTCTGGGGGAGATCCCAGTAATATCTGTGTATTATACATCTCCTCTCTATTACATTATACAAAGCGCAGACACCTCTGGGGGGAGATCCTAGTAATATCTGTGTATTATACATATCCTCTCTATTACACTATACACAGCGCAGACACCTCTGGGGGAGATCCCAGTAATATCTGTGTATTATACATCTCCTCTCTATTACATTATACACAGCGCAGACACCTCTGGGGGGAGATCCCGGTAATATCTGTGTATTAAACATCTCCTCTCTATTACACTATACACAGTGCAGACACCTCTGGGGGGAGATCCCGGTAATATCTGTGTATTATACAACTCCTCTCTATTACACTACACACAGTGCAGACACCTCTGGGGGAGATCCCAGTAATATCTGTGTATTATACAGCTCCTCTCTATTACATTATACACAGCGCAGACACCTCTGGGGGGAGATCCCGGTAATATCTGAGTATTATTCATCTCCTCTCTATTACACTGTACACAGCACAGACACCTCTGGGGGAGATCCCAGTAATATCTGTGTATTATACATCTCCTCTCTATTACACTATACAAAGCGCAGACACTCTCTGGGGGGAGATCCTAGTAATATCTGTGTATTATACATATCCTCTCTATTACACTATACACAGCGCAGACACCTCTGGGAGAGATCCCAGTAATATCTGTGTATCATACATCTCCTCTCTATTACACTATACACAGCGCAGACACCTCTGGGGGGAGGTCCTGGTAATATCTGTGTATTAAACATCTCCTCTCTATTACACTATACACAGCGCAGACACCTCTGGGGGGAGATCCCGGTAATATCTGTGTATTATACATCTCCTCTCTATTACACTATACACAGCGCAGACACCTCTGGGGGAGATCCCAGTAATATCTGTGTATTATACATCTCCTCTCTATTACACTATACACAGCGCAGACACCTCTGGGAGAGATCCCAGTAATATCTGTGTATCATACAGCTCCTATTACACTATACACGGCGCAGACACATCTGGGGGGGGGGGGGGAATCCCGTAATATCTGTGTATTATACATCTCCTCTCTATTACACAATACACAGCGCAGACACCTCTGGGGGAGATCCCAGTAATATCTGTGTATTGTACATCTCCTCTCTATTACATTATACACATCGCAGACACCTCTGGGGGGAGATCCCGGTAATATCTGTGTATTATGCATCTCCTCTCTATTACACTATACACAGCTCAGACACCTCTGGGGGAGATCCCAGTAATATCTGTGTATTATACAGCTCCTCTCTATTACACTATACACAGCGCAGACACCTCGGGGGGGGGGGGGGGGGGGGGGAATCCCGGTAATATCTGTGTATTATACATCTTCTCATCTAATACACAATACACAGCGCAGACACCTCTGGGGGGAGATCCCAGTAATATCTGTGTATTATACATCTCCTCTCTATTACACTATACACAGCGCAGACACCTCGGGGGGGGGGGGGGGAATCCCGGTAATATCTGTGTATTATACATCTTCTCATCTAATACACAATACACAGCGCAGACACCTCTGGGGGGAGATCCCAGTAATATCTGTGTATTATACATCTCCTCTCTATTACACTATACACAGCGCAGACACCTCTGGGGGGAGATCCCGGTAATATCTGTGTATTATGCATCTCCTCTCTATTACACTATACACAGCTCAGACACCTCTGGGGGAGATCCCAGTAATATCTGTGTATTATACAGCTCCTCTCTATTACATTATACACAGCGCAGACACCTCTGGGGGGAGATCCTGGTAATATCTGTGTATTAAACATCTCCTCTCTATTACACTATACACAGCGCAGACACCTCTGGGGGGAGATCCCAGTAATATCTGTGTATTATACATCTCCTCTCTGTTACACTATACACAGCGCAGACACCTCTGGGGGAGGGGTACCAGTAATATCTGTGTATTATACATCTCCTCTCTATTACAATATACACAGTGCAGACACCTCTGGGGGGAGATCCCGGTAATATCTGTGTATTATACAACTCCTCTCTATTACACTATACACAGTGCAGACACATCTGGGGGAGATCCCAGTAATATCTGTGTATTATACATCTCCTCTCTATTACACTATACACAGCGCAGACACCTCTGGGGGGAGATCCCGGTAATATCTGTGTACTATACATCTCCTCTCTATTACACTATACACAGCGCAGACACCTCGGGGGAGATCCCAGTAATATCTGTGTATTATACATCTCCTCTCTGTTACATTATACAAAGCGCAGACACCTCTGGGGGGAGATCCCAGTAATATCTGTGTATTATACATCTCCTCTCTATTACATTATACAAAGCGCAGACACCTCTGGAAGGAGATCCTAGTAATATCTGTGTATTATACATCTCCTCTCTATTACACTATACACAGCGCAGACACCTCTGGGAGAGATCCCAGTAATATCTGTGTATCATACATCTCCTCTCTATTACACTATACACAGCGCAGACACCTCGGGGGGGGGAATCCCGGTAATATCTGTGTATTATACATCTTATCTAATACACAATAAACAGCGCAGACACCTCTGGGGGGAGATCCCGGTAATATCTGTGTATTATACATCTCCTCTCTATTACAATATACACAGCGCAGACACCTCTGGGGGGAGATCCCATTAATATCTGTGTATTATACATCTCCTCTCTATTACACTATACACAGCGCAGACACCTCTGGGGGGAGATCCCAGTAATATCTGTGTATTATACATCTCCTCTCTGTTACACTATACACAGCGCAGACACCTCTGGGGGGAGATCCCAGTAATATCTGTGTATTATACAGCACCTCTCTATTACACTATACACAGCGCAGACACCTCTGGGGGAGGGGGGGGGGGGGGGGTCCCAGTAATATCTGTGTATCATACATCTCCTCTCTATTACACTATACACAGCGCAGACACCTCTGGGGGGAGATCCCGGTAATATCTGTGTATTATACATCTCCTCTCTATTACACTATACACAGCGCAGACACCTCTGGGGGGAGATCCCAGTAATATCTGTGTATTATACAGCTCCTCTCTATTACATTATACACAGCGCAGACACCTCTGGGGGGAGATCCCGGTAATATCTGAGTATTATTCATCTCCTCTCTATTACACTGTACACAGCACAGACACCTCTGGGGGAGATCCCAGTAATATCTGTGTATTATACATCTCCTCTCTATTACATTATACAAAGCGCAGACACCTCTGGGGGAGATCCTAGTAATATCTGTGTATTATACATATCCTCTCTATTACACTATACACAGCGCAGACACCTCTGGGGGAGATCCCAGTAATATCTGTGTATTATACATCTCCTCTCTATTACATTATACACAGCGCAGACACCTCTGGGGGGAGATCCCGGTAATATCTGTGTATTAAACATCTCCTCTCTATTACACTATACACAGTGCAGACACCTCTGGGGGGAGATCCCGGTAATATCTGTGTATTATACAACTCCTCTCTATTACACTATACACAGCGCAGACACCTCTGGGGGAGATCCCAGTAATATCTGTGTATTATACAGCTCCTCTCTATTACATTATACACAGCGCAGACACCTCTGGGGGGAGATCCCGGTAATATCTGTGTATTAAACATCTCCTCTCTATTACACTATACAAAGCGCAGACACCTCTGGGGGGAGATCCTAGTAATATCTGTGTATTATACATATCCTCTCTATTACACTATACACAGCGCAGACACCTCTGGGAGAGATCCCAGTAATATCTGTGTATCATACAGCTCCTCTCTATTACACTATACACAGCGCAGACACCTCTGGGGGGAGATCCCGGTAATATCTGTGAATTATACATCTCCTCTCTATTACATTATACACAGCGCAGACACCTCTGGGGGGAGATCCTAGTAATATCTGTGTATTATACATCTCCTCTCTATTACACTATACACAGCGCAGACACCTCTGGGAGAGATCCCAGTAATATCTGTGCATCATACAGCTCCTCTCTATTACACTATACACAGCGCAGACACCTCTGGGGGGAGATCCTAGTAATATCTGTGTATTAAACATCTCCTCTCTATTACACTATACACAGCGCAGACACCTCTGGGGGGAGATCCCGGTAATATCTGTGTATTATACATCTCCTCTCTATTACACTATACACAGCGCAGACACCTCTGGGGGAGATCCCAGTAATATCTGTGTATTATACATCTCCTCTCTATTACATTATACACAGCGCAGACACCTCTGGGGGGAGATCCTAGTAATATCTGTGTATTATACATCTCCTCTCTATTACACTATACACAGCGCAGACACCTCTGGGAGAGATCCCAGTAATATCTGTGTATCATACAGCTCCTATTACACTATACACAGCGCAGACACCTCTGGGGGGAGATCCCAGTAATATCTGTGTATTGTACATCTCCTCTCTATTACACTATACACAGCGCAGACACCTCTGGGGGGAGATCCCGGTAATATCTGTGTATTAAACATCTCCTCTCTATTACACTATACACAGCGCAGACACCTCTGGGGGAGATCCCGGTAATATCTGTGTATTATACATCTCCTCTCTATTACACTATACACAGTGCAGACACCTCTGGGGGAGATCCCAGTAATATCTGTGTATTATACATCTCCTCTCTATTACATTATACACAGCGCAGACACCTCTGGGGGGAGATCCCAGTAATATCTGTGTATTATACATCTCCTCTCTATTACACTATACACAGCGCAGACACCTCTGGGGGAGATCCCAGTAATATCTGTGTATTATACATCTCCTCTCTATTACATTATACAAAGCGCAGACACCTCTGGGGGGAGATCCTAGTAATATCTGTGTATTATACATCTCCTCTCTATTACACTATACACAGCGCAGACACCTCTGGGGGGAGATCCTAGTATTATCTGTGTATTATAGAACTCCTCTCTATTACACTATACACAGCGCAGACACCTCTGGGGGAGGGGTACCAGTAATATCTGTGTATTATACATCTCCTCTCTATTACAATATACACAGTGCAGACACCTCTGGGGGGAGATCCCGGTAATATCTGTGTATTATACAACTCCTCTCTATTACACTATACACAGTGCAGACACATCTGGGGGAGATCCCAGTAATATCTGTGTATTATACATCTCCTATTACACTATACACAGCGCAGACACCTCTGGGGGAGATCCCGGTAATATCTGTGTACTATACATCTCCTCTCTATTACACTATACACAGCGCAGACACCTCGGGGGAGATCCCAGTAATATCTGTGTATTATACATCTCCTCTCTGTTACATTATACAAAGCGCAGACACCTCTGGGGGGAGATCCCAGTAATATCTGTGTATTATACATCTCCTCTCTATTACACTATACACAGCGCAGACACCTCTGGGGGAGATCCCAGTAATATCTGTGTATTATACATCTCCTCTCTATTACATTATACAAAGCGCAGACACCTCTGGAAGGAGATCCTAGTAATATCTGTGTATTATACATCTCCTCTCTATTACACTATACACAGCGCAGATACCTCTGGGAGAGATCCCAGTAATATCTGTGTATCATACATCTCCTCTCTATTACACTATACACAGCGCAGACACCTCTGGGGGGAGATCCCATTAATATCTGTGTATTATACATCTCCTCTCTATTACACTATACACAGCGCAGACACCTCTGGGGGGAGATCCCAGTAATATCTGTGTATTATACATCTCCTCTCTGTTACACTATACACAGCGCAGACACCTCTGGGGGGAGATCCCAGTAATATCTGTGTATTATACAGCACCTCTCTATTACACTATACACAGCGCAGACACCTCTGGGGGAGGGGGGGGGGGGTCCCAGTAATATCTGTGTATCATACATCTCCTCTCTATTACACTATACACAGCGCAGACACCTCTGGGGGGAGGTCCTGGTAATATCTGTGTATTAAACATCTCCTCTCTATTACACTATACACAGCGCAGACACCTCTGGGGGGAGATCCCGGTAATATCTGTGTATTAAACATCTCCTCTCTATTACACTATACACAGCGCAGACACCTCTGGGGGGAGATCCCAGTAATATCTGTGTATTATAGAACTCCTCTCTATTACACTATACACAGCGCAGACACCTCTGGGGGAGGGGGTACCAGTAATATCTGTGTATTATACATCTCCTCTCTATTACAATATACACAGTGCAGACACCTCTGGGGGGAGATCCCGGTAATATCTGTGTATTATACAACTCCTCTCTATTACACTATACACAGTGCAGACACATCTGGGGGAGATCCCAGTAATATCTGTGTATTATACATCTCCTCTCTATTACACTATACACAGCGCAGACACCTCGGGGGAGATCCCAGTAATATCTGTGTATTATACATCTCCTCTCTGTTACATTATACAAAGCGCAGACACCTCTGGGGGGAGATCCCAGTAATATCTGTGTATTATACATCTCCTCTCTATTACACTATACACAGCGCAGACACCTCTGGGGGAGATCCCAGTAATATCTGTGTATTATACATCTCCTCTCTATTACATTATACAAAGCGCAGACACCTCTGGAAGGAGATCCTAGTAATATCTGTGTATTATACATCTCCTCTCTATTACACTATACACAGCGCAGACACCTCTGGGAGAGATCCCAGTAATATCTGTGTATCATACATCTCCTCTCTATTACACTTTACACAGCGCAGACACCTCTGGGAAGGGGGGGGGGGGGAATCCCGGTAATATCTGTGTATTATACATCTTATCTAATACACAATACACAGCGCAGACACCTCTGGGGGGAGATCCCGGTAATATCTGTGTATTATACATCTCCTCTCTATTACACTATACACAGCGCAGACACCTCTGGGGGGAGATCCCAGTAATATCTGTGTATTATACATCTCCTCTCTGTTACACTATACACAGCGCAGACACCTCTGGGGGGAGATCCCAGTAATATCTGTGTATTATACAGCACCTCTCTATTACACTATACACAGCGCAGACACCTCTGGGGGAGGGGGGGGGGGGGTCCCAGTAATATCTGTGTATCATACATCTCCTCTCTATTACACTATACACAGCGCAGACACCTCTGGGGGAGATCCCAGTAATATCTGTGTATTATACATCTCCTCTCTATTACATTATACACAGCGCAGACACCTCTGGGGGGAGATCCTAGTAATATCTGTGTATTATACATCTCCTCTCTATTACACTATACACAGCGCAGACACCTCTGGGAGAGATCCCAGTAATATCTGTGTATCATACAGCTCCTATTACACTATACACAGCGCAGACACATCTGGGGGGGGGGGGGGGGGAATCCCGGTAATATCTGTGTATTATACATCTCCTCTCTATTACACAATACACAGCGCAGACACCTCTGGGGGAGATCCCAGTAATATCTGTGTATTGTACATCTCCTCTCTATTACATTATACACAGCGCAGACACCTCTGGGGGGAGATCCCGGTAATATCTGTGTATTAAACATCTCCTCTCTATTACACTATACACAGCGCAGACACCTCTGGGGGGAGATCCCGGTAATATCTGTGTATTATACATCTCCTCTCTATTACACTATACACAGCGCAGACACCTCTGGGGGAGATCCCAGTAATATCTGTGTATTATACATCTCCTCTCTATTACATTATACACAGCGCAGACACCTCTGGGGGGAGATCCTAGTAATATCTGTGTATTATACATCTCCTCTCTATTACACTATACACAGCGCAGACACCTCTGGGAGAGATCCCAGTAATATCTGTGTATCATACAGCTCCTATTACACTATACACAGCGCAGACACCTCTGGGGGAGATCCCAGTAATATCTGTGTATTGTACATCTCCTCTCTATTACATTATACACAGCGCAGACACCTGTGGGGGGAGATCCCGGAAATATCTGTGTATTAAACATCTCCTCTCTATTACACTATACACAGCGCAGACACCTCTGGGGGGAGATCCCAGTAATATCTGTGTATTATACATCTCCTCTCTATTACATTATACACAGCGCAGACACCTTTGGGGGAGATCCCAGTAATATCTGTGTATTATACATCTCCTCTCTATTACACTATACACAGCGCAGACACCTCGGGGGGGAGATCCCAGTAATATCTGTGTATTATACATCTTCTCATCTAATACACAATACACAGCGCAGACACCTCTGGGGGGAGATCCCAGTAATATCTGTGTATTATACATCTCCTCTCTATTACACTATACACAGCGCAGACACCTCTGGGGGGAGATCCCGGTAATATCTGTGTATTATGCATCTCCTCTCTATTACACTATACACAGCTCAGACACCTCTGGGGGAGATCCCAGTAATATCTGTGTATTATACAGCTCCTCTCTATTACATTATACACAGCGCAGACACCTCTGGGGGGAGATCCTGGTAATATCTGTGTATTAAACATCTCCTCTCTATTACACTATACACAGCGCAGACACCTCTGGGGGGAGATCCCAGTAATATCTGTGTATTATACATCTCCTCTCTGTTACACTATACACAGCGCAGACACCTCTGGGGGAGGGGTCCCAGTAATATCTGTGTATTATACATCTCCTCTCTATTACAATATACACAGTGCAGACACCTCTGGGGGGAGATCCCGGTAATATCTGTGTATTATACAACTCCTCTCTATTACACTATACACAGTGCAGACACATCTGGGGGAGATCCCAGTAATATCTGTGTATTATACATCTCCTCTCTATTACACTATACACAGCGCAGACACCTCTGGGGGGAGATCCCGGTAATATCTGTGTACTATACATCTCCTCTCTATTACACTATACACAGCGCAGACACCTCGGGGGAGATCCCAGTAATATCTGTGTATTATACATCTCCTCTCTGTTACATTATACAAAGCGCAGACACCTCTGGGGGGAGATCCCAGTAATATCTGATCTGTGTATTATACATCTCCTCTCTATTACACTATACACAGCGCAGACACCTCTGGGGGAGATCCCAGTAATATCTGTGTATTATACATCTCCTCTCTATTACATTATACAAAGCGCAGACACCTCTGGAAGGAGATCCTAGTAATATCTGTGTATTATACATCTCCTCTCTATTACACTATACACAGCGCAGACACCTCTGGGAGAGATCCCAGTAATATCTGTGTATCATACATCTCCTCTCTATTACACTATACACAGCGCAGACACCTCTGGGGGGGGGGGGGGGGGGGATATCCCGGTAATATCTGTGTATTATACATCTTATCTAATACACAATACACAGCGCAGACACCTCTGGGGGAGGGGGGGGGGGGGTCCCAGTAATATCTGTGTATCATACATCTCCTCTCTATTACACTATACACAGCGCAGACACCTCTGGGGGGAGATCCCGGTAATATCTGTGTATTATACATCTCCTCTCTATTACACTATACACAGCGCAGACACCTCTGGGGGGAGATCCCAGTAATATCTGTGTATTATACAGCTCCTCTCTATTACATTATACACAGCGCAGACACCTCTGGGGGGAGATCCCGGTAATATCTGAGTATTATTCATCTCCTCTCTATTACACTGTACACAGCACAGACACCTCTGGGGGAGATCCCCGTAATATCTGTGTATTATACATCTCCTTTCTATTACATTATACAAAGCGCAGACACCTCTGGGGGGAGATCCTAGTAATATCTGTGTATTATACATATCCTCTCTATTACACTATACACAGCGCAGACACCTCTGGGGGAGATCCCAGTAATATCTGTGTATTATACATCTCCTCTCTATTACATTATACATAGCGCAGACACCTCTGGGGGGAGATCCCGGTAATATCTGTGTATTAAACATCTCCTCTCTATTACACTATACACAGTGCAGACACATCTGGGGGAGATCCCAGTAATATCTGTGTATTATACATCTCCTCTCTATTACACTATACACAGCGCAGACACCTCTGGGGGGAGATCCCGGTAATATCTGTGTACTATACATCTCCTCTCTATTACACTATACACAGCGCAGACACCTCGGGGGAGATCCCAGTAATATCTGTGTATTATACATCTCCTCTCTATTACAATATACACAGTGCAGACACCTCTGGGGGGAGATCCCGGTAATATCTGTGTATTATACAACTCCTCTCTATTACACTATACACAGTGCAGACACATCTGGGGGAGATCCCAGTAATATCTGTGTATTATACATCTCCTCTCTATTACACTATACACAGCGCAGACACCTCTGGGGGGAGATCCCGGTAATATCTGTGTACTATACATCTCCTCTCTATTACACTATACACAGCGCAGACACCTCGGGGGAGATCCCAGTAATATCTGTGTATTATACATCTCCTCTCTGTTACATTATACAAAGCGCAGACACCTCTGGGGGGAGATCCCAGTAATATCTGTGTATTATACATCTCCTCTCTATTACACTATACACAGCGCAGACACCTCTGGGGGAGATCCCAGTAATATCTGTGTATTATACATCTCCTCTCTATTACATTATACAAAGCGCAGACACCTCTGGAAGGAGATCCTAGTAATATCTGTGTATTATACATCTCCTCTCTATTACACTATACACAGCGCAGACACCTCTGGGAGAGATCCCAGTAATATCTGTGCATCATACAGCTCCTCTCTATTACACTATACACAGCGCAGACACATCTGGGGGGGGGGGGGGGGGGAGAGATCCCAGTAATATCTGTGTATCATACATCTCCTCTCTATTACACTATACACAGCGCAGACACCTCTGGGGGGAGATCCTGGTAATATCTGTGTATTAAACATCTCCTCTCTATTACACTATACACAGCGCAGACACCTCTGGGGGGAGATCCCGGTAATATCTGTGTATTATACATCTCCTCTCTATTACACTATACACAGCGCAGACACCTCTGGGGGAGATCCCAGTAATATCTGTGTATTATACATCTCCTCTCTATTACACTATACACAGCGCAGACACCTCTGGGAGAGATCCCAGTAATATCTGTGTATCATACAGCTCCTATTACACTATACACAGCGCAGACACCTCTGGGGGAGATCCCAGTAATATCTGTGTATTATACATCTCCTCTCTATTACACTATACACAGCGCAGACACTTCTGGGGGGAGATCCCAGAAATATCTGTGTATTATAGAACTCCTCTCTATTACACTATACACAGCGCAGACACCTCTGGGGGAGGGGTACCAGTAATATCTGTGTATTATACATCTCCTCTCTATTACAATATACACAGTGCAGACACCTCTGGGGGGAGATCCCGGTAATATCTGTGTATTATACAACTCCTCTCTATTACACTATACACAGCGCAGACACCTCTGGGGGGAGATCCCAGTAATATCTGTGTATTATACATCTCCTCTCTGTTACACTATACACAGCGCAGACACCTCTGGGGGGGGGAATCCCGGTAATATCTGTGTATTATACATCTTATCTAATACACAATACACAGCGCAGACACCTCTGGGGGGAGATCCCGGTAATATCTGTGTATTATACATCTCCTCTCTATTACACTATACACAGCGCAGACACCTCTGGGGGGAGATCCCATTAATATCTGTGTATTATACATCTCCTCTCTATTACACTATACACAGCGCAGACACCTCTGGGGGAGGGGGGGGGGGGGGTCCCAGTAATATCTGTGTATCATACATCTCCTCTCTATTACACTATACACAGCGCAGACACCTCTGGGGGAGATCCCAGTAATATCTGTGTATTATACATCTCCTCTCTATTACATTATACACAGCGCAGACACCTCTGGGGGGAGATCCTAGTAATATCTGTGTATTATACATCTCCTCTCTATTACACTATACACAGCGCAGACACCTCTGGGAGAGATCCCAGTAATATCTGTGTATCATACAGCTCCTATTACACTATACACAGCGCAGACACATCTGGGGGGGGGGGGGGGAATCCCGGTAATATCTGTGTATTATACATCTCCTCTCTATTACACAATACACAGCGCAGACACCTCTGGGGGAGATCCCAGTAATATCTGTGTATTGTACATCTCCTCTCTATTACATTATACACAGCGCAGACACCTCTGGGGGGAGATCCCGGTAATATCTGTGTATTAAACATCTCCTCTCTATTACACTATACACAGCGCAGACACCTCTGGGGGGAGATCCTAGTAATATCTGTGTATTATACATCTCCTCTCTATTACACTATACACAGCGCAGACACCTCTGGGGGAGATCCCAGTAATATCTGTGTATTATACATCTCCTCTCTATTACATTATACACAGCGCAGACACCTCTGGGGGGAGATCCTAGTAATATCTGTGTATTATACATCTCCTCTCTATTACACTATACACAGCGCAGACACCTCTGGGAGAGATCCCAGTAATATCTGTGTATCATACAGCTCCTATTACACTATACACAGCGCAGACACATCTGGGGGGGGGGGGGGGGGGGAATCCCGGTAATATCTGTGTATTATACATCTCCTCTCTATTACACAATACACAGCGCAGACACCTCTGGGGGAGATCCCAGTAATATCTGTGTATTGTACATCTCCTCTCTATTACATTATACACAGCGCAGACACCTCTGGGGGGAGATCCCGGTAATATCTGTGTAGTAAACATCTCCTCTCTATTACACTATACACAGCGCAGACACCTCTGGGGGGAGATCCCGGTAATATCTGTGTATTATACATCTCCTCTCTATTACATTATACAAAGCGCAGACACCTCTGGAAGGAGATCCTAGTAATATCTGTGTATTATACATCTCCTCTCTATTACACTATACACAGCGCAGACACCTCTGGGAGAGATCCCAGTAATATCTGTGCATCATACAGCTCCTCTCTATTACACTATACACAGCGCAGACACATCTGGGGGGGGGGGGGGGGGAGAGATCCCAGTAATATCTGTGTATCATACATCTCCTCTCTATTACACTATACACAGCGCAGACACCTCTGGGGGGAGATCCTGGTAATATCTGTGTATTAAACATCTCCTCTCTATTACACTATACACAGCGCAGACACCTCTGGGGGGAGATCCCGGTAATATCTGTGTATTATACATCTCCTCTCTATTACACTATACACAGCGCAGACACCTCTGGGGGAGATCCCAGTAATATCTGTGTATTATACATCTCCTCTCTATTACACTATACACAGCGCAGACACCTCGGGGGGGGGGGGGGGGGGGGGGGGAATCCCGGTAATATCTGTGTATTATACATCTTCTCATCTAATACACAATACACAGCGCAGACACCTCTGGGGGGAGATCCCAGTAATATCTGTGTATTATACATCTCCTCTCTATTACACTATACACAGCGCAGACACCTCTGGGGGGAGATCCCGGTAATATCTGTGTATTATGCATCTCCTCTCTATTACACTATACACAGCTCAGACACCTCTGGGGGAGATCCCAGTAATATCTGTGTATTATACAGCTCCTCTCTATTACATTATACACAGCGCAGACACCTCTGGGGGGAGATCCCGGTAATATCTGTGTATTAAACATCTCCTCTCTATTACACTATACACAGCGCAGACACCTCTGGGGGGAGATCCCAGTAATATCTGTGTATTATACATCTCCTCTCTATTACAATATACACAGTGCAGACACCTCTGGGGGGAGATCCCGGTAATCTCTGTGTATTATACAACTCCTCTCTATTACACTATACACAGTGCAGACACATCTGGGGGAGATACCAGTAATATCTGTGTATTATACATCTCCTCTCTATTACACTATACACAGCGCAGACACCTCTGGGGGGAGATCCCGGTAATATCTGTGTACTATACATCTCCTCTCTATTACACTATACACAGCGCAGACACCTCGGGGGAGATCCCAGTAATATCTGTGTATTATACATCTCCTCTCTGTTACATTATACAAAGCGCAGACACCTCTGGGGGGAGATCCTAGTAATATCTGTGTATTATACATCTCCTCTCTATTACACTATACACAGCGCAGACACCTCTGGGAGAGATCCCAGTAATATCTGTGTATCATACAGCTCCTATTACACTATACACAGCGCAGACACATCTGGGGGGGGGGGGGGAATCCCGGTAATATCTGTGTATTATACATCTCCTCTCTATTACACAATACACAGCGCAGACACCTCTGGGGGAGATCCCAGTAATATCTGTGTATTGTACATCTCCTCTCTATTACATTATACACAGCGCAGACACCTCTGGGGGGAGATCCCGGTAATATCTGTGTATTATGCATCTCCTCTCTATTACACTATACACAGCTCAGACACCTCTGGGGGAGATCCCAGTAATATCTGTGTATTATACAGCTCCTCTCTATTACATTATACACAGCGCAGACACCTCTGGGGGGAGATCCCGGTAATATCTGTGTATTAAACATCTCCTCTCTATTACACTATACACAGCGCAGACACCTCTGGGGGGAGATCCCAGTAATATCTGTGTATTATACATCTCCTCTCTGTTACACTATACACAGCGCAGACACCTCTGGGGGAGGGGTACCAGTAATATCTGTGTATTATACATCTCCTCTCTATTACAATATACACAGTGCAGACACCTCTGGGGGGAGATCCCGGTAATATCTGTGTATTATACAACTCCTCTCTATTACACTATACACAGTGCAGACACATCTGGGGGAGATCCCAGTAATATCTGTGTATTATACATCTCCTCTCTATTACACTATACACAGCGCAGACACCTCTGGGGGGAGATCCCGGTAATATCTGTGTACTATACATCTCCTCTCTATTACACTATACACAGCGCAGACACCTCGGGGGAGATCCCAGTAATATCTGTGTATTATACATCTCCTCTCTGTTACATTATACAAAGCGCAGACACCTCTGGGGGGAGATCCTAGTAATATCTGTGTATTATACATCTCCTCTCTATTACACTATACACAGCGCAGACACCTCTGGGGGGAGATCCCAGTAATATCTGTGTATTATACATCTCCTCTCTGTTACATTATACACAGCGCAGACACCTCTGGGGGGAGATCCTAGTAATATCTGTGTATTATACATCTCCTCTCTATTACACTATACACAGCGCAGACACCTCTGGGGGAGATCCCAGTAATATCTGTGTATTATACATCTCCTCTCTATTACATTATACAAAGCGCAGACACCTCTGGAAGGAGATCCTAGTAATATCTGTGTATTATACATCTCCTCTCTATTACACTATACACAGCGCAGACACCTCTGGGAGAGATCCCAGTAATATCTGTGTATCATACATCTCCTCTCTATTACACTATACACAGCGCAGACACCTCTGGGGGGGGGGGGGGGGGAATCCCGGTAATATCTGTGTATTATACATCTTATCTAATACACAATACACAGCGCAGACACCTCTGGGGGGAGATCCCGGTAATATCTGTGTATTATACATCTCCTCTCTATTACACTATACACAGCGCAGACACCTCTGGGGGGAGATCCCAGTAATATCTGTGTATTATACATCTCCTCTCTGTTACACTATACACAGCGCAGACACCTCTGGGGGGAGATCCCAGTAATATCTGTGTATTATACAGCACCTCTCTATTACACTATACACAGCGCAGACACCTCTGGGGGAGGGGGGGGGTACCAGTAATATCTGTGTATCATACATCTCCTCTCTATTACACTATACACAGCGCAGACACCTCTGGGGGAGATCCCAGTAATATCTGTGTATTATACATCTCCTCTCTATTACATTATACACAGCGCAGACACCTCTGGGGGGAGATCCTAGTAATATCTGTGTATTATACATCTCCTCTCTATTACACTATACACAGCGCAGACACCTCTGGGAGAGATCCCAGTAATATCTGTGTATCATACAGCTCCTATTACACTATACACAGCGCAGACACATCTGGGGGGGGGGGGGGGAATCCCGGTAATATCTGTGTATTATACATCTTCTCATCTAATAAACAATACACAGCGCAGACACCTCTGGGGGGAGATCCCAGTAATATCTGTGTATTATACATCTCCTCTCTATTACACTATACACAGCGCAGACACCTCTGGGGGGAGATCCCGGTAATATCTGTGTATTATGCATCTCCTCTCTATTACACTATACACAGCTCAGACACCTCTGGGGGAGATCCCAGTAATATCTGTGTATTATACAGCTCCTCTCTATTACATTATACACAGCGCAGACACCTCTGGGGGGAGATCCTGGTAATATCTGTGTATTAAACATCTCCTCTCTATTACACTATACACAGCGCAGACACCTCTGGGGGGAGATCCCAGTAATATCTGTGTATTATACACCTCCTCTCTGTTACACTATACACAGCGCAGACACCTCTGGGGGAGGGGTACCAGTAATATCTGTGTATTATACATCTCCTCTCTATTACAATATACACAGTGCAGACACCTCTGGGGGGAGATCCCGGTAATATCTGTGTATTATACAACTCCTCTCTATTACACTATACACAGTGCAGACACATCTGGGGGAGATCCCAGTAATATCTGTGTATTATACATCTCCTCTCTATTACACTATACACAGCGCAGACACCTCTGGGGGGAGATCCCGGTAATATCTGTGTATTATACATCTCCTGTCTATTACACTATACACAGCGCAGACACCTCGGGGGAGATCCCAGTAATATCTGTGTATTATACATCTCCTCTCTGTTACATTATACAAAGCGCAGACACCTCTGGGGGGAGATCCCAGTAATATCTGTGTATTATACATCTCCTCTCTATTACACTATACACAGCGCAGACACCTCTGGGGGAGATCCCAGTAATATCTGTGTATTATACATCTCCTCTCTATTACACTATACACAGCGCAGACACCTCTGGGAGAGATCCCAGTAATATCTGTGTATCATACAGCTCCTATTACACTATACACAGCGCAGACACATCTGGGGGGGGGGGGGGGGGGAATCCCGGTAATATCTGTGTATTATACATCTTCTCATCTAATACACAATACACAGCGCAGACACCTCTGGGGGGAGATCCCAGTAATATCTGTGTATTATACATCTCCTCTCTATTACACTATACACAGCGCAGACACCTCTGGGGGGAGATCCCGGTAATATCTGTGTATTATGCATCTCCTCTCTATTACACTATACACAGCTCAGACACCTCTGGGGGAGATCCCAGTAATATCTGTGTATTATACAGCTCCTCTCTATTACATTATACACAGCGCAGACACCTCTGGGGGGAGATCCCGGTAATATCTGTGTATTAAACATCTCCTCTCTATTACACTATACACAGCGCAGACACCTCTGGGGGGAGATCCCAGTAATATCTGTGTATTATACATCTCCTCTCTATTACAATATACACAGTGCAGACACCTCTGGGGGGAGATCCCGGTAATCTCTGTGTATTATACAACTCCTCTCTATTACACTATACACAGTGCAGACACATCTGGGGGAGATCCCAGTAATATCTGTGTATTATACATCTCCTCTCTATTACACTATACACAGCGCAGACACCTCTGGGGGGAGATCCCGGTAATATCTGTGTACTATACATCTCCTCTCTATTACACTATACACAGCGCAGACACCTCGGGGGAGATCCCAGTAATATCTGTGTATTATACATCTCCTCTCTGTTACATTATACAAAGCGCAGACACCTCTGGGG
This sequence comes from Pseudophryne corroboree, assembly GCF_028390025.1. Lineage (NCBI taxonomy): Eukaryota > Metazoa > Chordata > Amphibia > Anura > Myobatrachidae > Pseudophryne > Pseudophryne corroboree. The sequence goes on along the minus strand of NC_086449.1, from coordinate 83,320,875 downwards.
GGAGATCCTAGTAATATCTGTGTATTATACATCTCCTCTCTATTACACTATACACAGCGCAGAAACCTCTGGGGGGAGATCCCAGTAATATCTGTGTATTATACATCTCCTCTCTGTTACATTATACACAGCGCAGACACCTCTGGGGGGAGATCCTAGTAATATCTGTGTATTATACATCTCCTCTCTATTACACTATACACAGCGCAGACACCTCTGGGAGAGATCCCAGTAATATCTGTGTATCATACAGCTCCTATTACACTATACACAGCGCAGACACATCTGGGGGGGGGGGGGGGGGGGAATCCCGGTAATATCTGTGTATTATACATCTCCCCTCTATTACACAATACACAGCGCAGACACCTCTGGGGGAGATCCCAGTAATATCTGTGTATTGTACATCTCCTCTCTATTACATTATACACAGCGCAGACACCTCTGGGGGGAGATCCCGGTAATATCTGTGTATTATGCATCTCCTCTCTATTACACTATACACAGCTCAGACACCTCTGGGGGAGATCCCAGTAATATCTGTGTATTATACAGCTCCTCTCTATTACATTATACACAGCGCAGACACCTCTGGGGGGAGATCCCGGTAATATCTGTGTATTAAACATCTCCTCTCTATTACACAGCGCAGACACCTCTGGGGGGAGATCCCAGTAATATCTGTGTATTATACATCTCCTCTCTGTTACACTATACACAGCGCAGACACCTCTGGGGGAGGGGTACCAGTAATATCTGTGTATTATACATCTCCTCTCTATTACAATATACACAGTGCAGACACCTCTGGGGGGAGATCCCGGTAATATCTGTGTATTATACAACTCCTCTCTATTACACTATACACAGTGCAGACACATCTGGGGGAGATCCCAGTAATATCTGTGTATTATACATCTCCTCTCTATTACACTATACACAGCGCAGACACCTCTGGGGGGAGATCCCGGTAATATCTGTGTACTATACATCTCCTCTCTATTACACTATACACAGCGCAGACACCTCGGGGGAGATCCCAGTAATATCTGTGTATTATACATCTCCTCTCTGTTACATTATACAAAGCGCAGACACCTCTGGGGGGAGATCCTAGTAATATCTGTGTATTATACATCTCCTCTCTATTACACTATACACAGCGCAGACACCTCTGGGGGAGATCCCAGTAATATCTGTGTATTATACATCTCCTCTCTATTACATTATACAAAGCGCAGACACCTCTGGAAGGAGATCCTAGTAATATCTGTGTATTATACATCTCCTCTCTATTACACTATACACAGCGCAGACACCTCTGGGAGAGATCCCAGTAATATCTGTGTATCATACATCTCCTCTCTATTACACTATACACAGCGCAGACACCTCTGGGGGGGGGGGGGGGGGGAATCCCGGTAATATCTGTGTATTATACATCTTATCTAATACACAATACACAGCGCAGACACCTCTGGGGGGAGATCCCGGTAATATCTGTGTATTATACATCTCCTCTCTATTACACTATACACAGCGCAGACACCTCTGGGGGGAGATCCCATTAATATCTGTGTATTATACATCTCCTCTCTATTACACTATACACAGCGCAGACACCTCTGGGGGGAGATCCCAGTAATATCTGTGTATTATACATCTCCTCTCTGTTACACTATACACAGCGCAGACACCTCTGGGGGGAGATCCCAGTAATATCTGTGTATTATACAGCACCTCTCTATTACACTATACACAGCGCAGACACCTCTGGGGGAGGGGGGGGGGTCCCAGTAATATCTGTGTATCATACATCTCCTCTCTATTACACTATACACAGCGCAGACACCTCTGGGGGAGATCCCAGTAATATCTGTGTATTATACATCTCCTCTCTATTACATTATACACAGCGCAGACACCTCTGGGGGGAGATCCTAGTAATATCTGTGTATTATACATCTCCTCTCTATTACACTATACACAGCGCAGACACCTCTGGGAGAGATCCCAGTAATATCTGTGTATCATACAGCTCCTATTACACTATACACAGCGCAGACACATCTGGGGGGGGGGGGGGGGGGAATCCCGGTAATATCTGTGTATTATACATCTCCCCTCTATTACACAATACACAGCGCAGACACCTCTGGGGGAGATCCCAGTAATATCTGTGTATTGTACATCTCCTCTCTATTACATTATACACAGCGCAGACACCTCTGGGGGGAGATCCCGGTAATATCTGTGTATTATGCATCTCCTCTCTATTACACTATACACAGCTCAGACACCTCTGGGGGAGATCCCAGTAATATCTGTGTATTATACAGCTCCTCTCTATTACATTATACACAGCGCAGACACCTCTGGGGGGAGATCCCGGTAATATCTGTGTATTAAACATCTCCTCTCTATTACACAGCGCAGACACCTCTGGGGGGAGATCCCAGTAATATCTGTGTATTATACATCTCCTCTCTGTTACACTATACACAGCGCAGACACCTCTGGGGGAGGGGTACCAGTAATATCTGTGTATTATACATCTCCTCTCTATTACAATATACACAGTGCAGACACCTCTGGGGGGAGATCCCGGTAATATCTGTGTATTATACAACTCCTCTCTATTACACTATACACAGTGCAGACACATCTGGGGGAGATCCCAGTAATATCTGTGTATTATACATCTCCTCTCTATTACACTATACACAGCGCAGACACCTCTGGGGGGAGATCCCGGTAATATCTGTGTACTATACATCTCCTCTCTATTACACTATACACAGCGCAGACACCTCGGGGGAGATCCCAGTAATATCTGTGTATTATACATCTCCTCTCTGTTACATTATACAAAGCGCAGACACCTCTGGGGGGAGATCCTAGTAATATCTGTGTATTATACATCTCCTCTCTATTACACTATACACAGCGCAGACACCTCTGGGGGAGATCCCAGTAATATCTGTGTATTATACATCTCCTCTCTATTACATTATACAAAGCGCAGACACCTCTGGAAGGAGATCCTAGTAATATCTGTGTATTATACATCTCCTCTCTATTACACTATACACAGCGCAGACACCTCTGGGAGAGATCCCAGTAATATCTGTGTATCATACATCTCCTCTCTATTACACTATACACAGCGCAGACACCTCTGGGGGGGGGGGGGGGGGGGGGAATCCCGGTAATATCTGTGTATTATACATCTTATCTAATACACAATACACAGCGCAGACACCTCTGGGGGGAGATCCCGGTAATATCTGTGTATTATACATCTCCTCTCTATTACACTATACACAGCGCAGACACCTCTGGGGGGAGATCCCATTAATATCTGTGTATTATACATCTCCTCTCTATTACACTATACACAGCGCAGACACCTCTGGGGGGAGATCCCAGTAATATCTGTGTATTATACATCTCCTCTCTGTTACACTATACACAGCGCAGACACCTCTGGGGGGAGATCCCAGTAATATCTGTGTATTATACAGCACCTCTCTATTACACTATACACAGCGCAGACACCTCTGGGGGAGGGGGGGGGTCCCAGTAATATCTGTGTATCATACATCTCCTCTCTATTACACTATACACAGCGCAGACACCTCTGGGGGAGATCCCAGTAATATCTGTGTATTATACATCTCCTCTCTATTACATTATACACAGCGCAGACACCTCTGGGGGGAGATCCTAGTAATATCTGTGTATTATACATCTCCTCTCTATTACACTATACACAGCGCAGACACCTCTGGGAGAGATCCCAGTAATATCTGTGTATCATACAGCTCCTATTACACTATACACAGCGCAGACACATCTGGGGGGGGGGGGGGGGGAATCCCGGTAATATCTGTGTATTATACATCTCCTCTCTATTACACAATACACAGCGCAGACACCTCTGGGGGAGATCCCAGTAATATCTGTGTATTGTACATCTCCTCTCTATTACATTATACACAGCGCAGACACCTCTGGGGGGAGATCCCGGTAATATCTGTGTATTAAACATCTCCTCTCTATTACACTATACACAGCGCAGACACCTCTGGGGGGAGATCCCGGTAATATCTGTGTATTATACATCTCCTCTCTATTACACTATACACAGCGCAGACACCTCTGGGGGGAGATCCCAGTAATATCTGTGTATTATACATCTCCTCTCTGTTACACTATACACAGCGCAGACACCTCTGGGGGGAGATCCCAGTAATATCTGTGTATTATACAGCACCTCTCTATTACACTATACACAGCGCAGACACCTCTGGGGGAGGGGGGGGGTCCCAGTAATATCTGTGTATCATACATCTCCTCTCTATTACACTATACACAGCGCAGACACCTCTGGGGGAGATCCCAGTAATATCTGTGTATTATACATCTCCTCTCTATTACATTATACACAGCGCAGACACCTCTGGGGGGAGATCCTAGTAATATCTGTGTATTATACATCTCCTCTCTATTACACTATACACAGCGCAGACACCTCTGGGAGAGATCCCAGTAATATCTGTGTATCATACAGCTCCTATTACACTATACACAGCGCAGACACATCTGGGGGGGGGGGGGGGGAATCCCGGTAATATCTGTGTATTATACATCTCCTCTCTATTACACAATACACAGCGCAGACACCTCTGGGGGAGATCCCAGTAATATCTGTGTATTGTACATCTCCTCTCTATTACATTATACACAGCGCAGACACCTCTGGGGGGAGATCCCGGTAATATCTGTGTATTAAACATCTCCTCTCTATTACACTATACACAGCGCAGACACCTCTGGGGGGAGATCCCGGTAATATCTGTGTATTATACATCTCCTCTCTATTACACTATACACAGCGCAGACACCTCTGGGGGAGATCCCAGTAATATCTGTGTATTATACATCTCCTCTCTATTACATTATACACAGCACTGACACCTCTGGGGGGAGATCCTAGTAATATCTGTGTATTATACATCTCCTCTCTATTACACTATACACAGCGCAGACACCTCTGGGAGAGATCCCAGTAATATCTGTGTATCATACAGCTCCTATTACACTATACACAGCGCAGACACCTCTGGGGGGAGATCCCGGTAATATCTGTGTATTATACATCTCCTCTCTATTACACTATACACAGCGCAGACACCTCGGGGGGGGGGGGGGGGGAATCCCGGTAATATCTGTGTATTATACATCTTCTCATCTAATACACAATACACAGCGCAGACACCTCTGGGGGGAGATCCCAGTAATATCTGTGTATTATACATCTCCTCTCTATTACACTATACACAGCGCAGACACCTCTGGGGGGAGATCCCGGTAATATCTGTGTATTATGCATCTCCTCTCTATTACACTATACACAGCTCAGACACCTCTGGGGGAGATCCCAGTAATATCTGTGTATTATACAGCTCCTCTCTATTACATTATACACAGCGCAGACACCTCTGGGGGGAGATCCTGGTAATATCTGTGTATTAAACATCTCCTCTCTATTACACTATACACAGCGCAGACACCTCTGGGGGGAGATCCCAGTAATATCTGTGTATTATACATCTCCTCTCTGTTACACTATACACAGCGCAGACACCTCTGGGGGAGGGGTACCAGTAATATCTGTGTATTATACATCTCCTCTCTATTACATTATACAAAGCGCAGACACCTCTGGAAGGAGATCCTAGTAATATCTGTGTATTATACATCTCCTCTCTATTACACTGTACACAGCGCAGACACCTCTGGGAGAGATCCCAGTAATATCTGTGTATCATACATCTCCTCTCTATTACACTATACACAGCGCAGACACCTCTGGGGGGGGGGGAATCCCGGTAATATCTGTGTATTATACATCTTATCTAATACACAATACACAGCGCAGACACCTCTGGGGGGAGATCCCGGTAATATCTGTGTATTATACATCTCCTCTCTATTACACGGGCCCTCATTCCGAGTTGATCGGTCGCAAGGCGAATTTAGCAGAGTTACACACGCTAAGCCGCCGCCTACTGGGAGTGAATCTTAGCTTCTTAAAATTGCGACCGATGTATTCGCAATATTGCGATTACTAACTACTTAGCAGTTTCAGAGTAGCTCCAGACTTACTCTGCCTGTGCGATCATTTCAGTGCTTGTCGTTCCTGGTTGACGTCACAAACACACCCAGCGTTCGCCCAGGCACTCCCACCGTTTCTCCGGCCACTCCTGCGTTTTTTCCGGAAACGGTAGCGTTTTCAGCCACACGCCCCTGAAACGCCGTGTTTCCGCCCAGTAACACCCATTTCCTGTCAATCACATTACGATCGCCGGAGCGAAGAAAAAGCCGTGAGTAAAAATACTTTCTTCATAGTAAAGTTACTTGGCGCAGTCGCAGTGCGAACATTGCGCATGCGTACTAAGCGGATTTTCACTGCGATGCGATGAAAAATACCGAGCGAACAACTCGGAATGAGGGCCACTATACACAGCGCAGACACCTCTGGGGGGAGATCCCATTAATATCTGTGTATTATACATCTCCTCTCTATTACACTATACACAGCGCAGACACCTCTGGGGGGAGATCCCAGTAATATCTGTGTATTATACATCTCCTCTCTGTTACACTATACACAGCGCAGACACCTCTGGGGGGAGATCCCAGTAATATCTGTGTATTATACAGCACCTCTCTATTACACTATACACAGCGCAGACACCTCTGGGGGAGGGGGGGGGGGGGTCCCAGTAATATCTGTGTATCATACATCTCATCTCTATTACACTATACACAGCGCAGACACCTCTGGGGGGAGATCCCGGTAATATCTGTGTATTATACATCTCCTCTCTATTACACTATACACAGCGCAGACACCTCTGGGGGGAGATCCCAGTAATATCTGTGTATTATACAGCTCCTCTCTATTACATTATACACAGCGCAGACACCTCTGGGGGGAGATCCCGGTAATATCTGTGTATTAAACATCTCCTCTCTATTACACTATACACAGTGCAGACACCTCTGGGGGGAGATCCCGGTAATATCTGTGTATTATACAACTCCTCTCTATTACACTATACACAGTGCAGACACCTCTGGGGGAGATCCCAGTAATATCTGTGTATTATACATCTCCTCTCTATTATATTATACAAAGCGCAGACACCTCTGGGGGGAGATCCTAGTAATATCTGTGTATTATACATATCCTCTCTATTACACTATACACAGCGCAGACACCTCTGGGGGAGATCCCAGTAATATCTGTGTATTATACATCTCCTCTCTATTACATTATACACAGCGCAGACACCTCTGGGGGGAGATCCCGGTAATATCTGTGTATTATACATCTCCTCTCTATTACACTATACACAGCGCAGACACCTCTGGGGGGAGATCCCATTAATATCTGTGTATTATACAGCTCCTCTCTATTACATTATACACAGCGCAGACACCTCTGGGGGGAGATCCCGGTAATATCTGTGTATTATACATCTCCTCTCTATTACACTATACACAGCGCAGACACCTCTGGGGGGAGATCCCAGTAATATCTGTGTATTATACAGCTCCTCTCTATTACATTATACACAGCGCAGACACCTCTGGGGGGAGATCCCGGTAATATCTGAGTATTATTCATCTCCTCTCTATTACACTGTACACAGCACAGACACCTCTGGGGGAGATCCCAGTAATATCTGTGTATTATACATCTCCTCTCTATTACACTATACAAAGCGCAGACACCTCTGGGGGGAGATCCTAGTAATATCTGTGTATTATACATATCCTCTCTATTACACTATACACAGCGCAGACACCTCTGGGAGAGATCCCAGTAATATCTGTGTATCATACAGCTCCTCTCTATTACACTATACACAGCACAGACACCTCTGGGGGGAGATCCCAGTAATATCTGTGTATTATACATCTCCTTTCTATTACACTATACACAGCGCAGACACCTCTGGGGGGAGATCCCAGTAATATCTGTGTATTATACAGCTCCTCTCTATTACATTATACACAGCACAGACACCTCTGGGGGGAGATCCCGGTAATATCTGTGTATTATACATCTCCTCTCTATTACACTATACACAGCGCAGACACATCTGTGGGGGGGAGGGGGGGGGAGATCCCAGTAATATCTGTGCATCATACAGCTCCTCTCTATTACACTATACACAGCACAGACACCTCTGGGGGGAGATCCCGGTAATATCTGTGTATCATACATCTCCTCTCTATTACACTATACACAGCGCAGACACCTCTGGGGGGGGGGGGGGGGGGGGAGGGGGAATCCTGGTAATATCTGTGTATTATACATCTTCTCATCTAATACACAATACACAGCGCAGACACCTCTGGGGGGAGATCCCAGTAATATCTGTGTATTATACATCTCCTCTCTATTACATTATACACAGCGCAGACACTTCTGGGGGAGATCCCAGTAATATCTGTGTATTATACATCTCCTCTCTATTACACTATACACAGCGCAGACACCTCTGGGGGGAGATCCCAGTAATATCTGTGTATTATACATCTCCTCTCTATTACACTACACACAGCGCAGACACCTCTGGGAGAGATCCCAGTAATATCTGTGTATCATACATCTCCTCTCTATTACACTATACACAGCGCAGACACCTCTGGGGGGAGATCCAGGTAATATCTGTGTATTAAACATCTCCTCTCTATTACACTATACACAGCGCAGACACCTCTGGGGGGAGATCCCGGTAATATCTGTGTATTATACATCTCCTCTCTATTACACTATACACAGCGCAGACACCTCTGGGGGAGATCCCAGTAATATCTGTGTATTATACATCTCCTCTCTATTACATTATACACAGCGCAGACACCTCTGGGGGGAGATCCCGGTAATATCTGAGTATTATTCTTCTCCTCTCTATTACACTGTACACAGCGCAGACACCTCTGGGGGGAGATCCTAGTAATATCTGTGTATTATACAGCACCTCTCTATTACATTATACACAGCGCAGACACCTCTGGGGGGAGATCCCAGTAATATCTGTGTATTATACATCTCCTCTCTATTACACTATACACAGCGCAGACACCTCTGGGGGGAGATCCCGGTAATATCTGTGTATTATACATCTCCTCTCTATTACACTATACACAGCGCAGACACCTCTGGGGGGAGATCCCAGTAATATCTGTGCATCATACAGCTCCTCTCTATTACATTATACACAGCACAGACACCTCTGGGGGGAGATCCCGGTAATATCTGTGTATTATGCATCTCCTCTCTATTACACTATACACAGCGCAGACACCTCTGGGGGGAGATCCCGGTAATATCTGTGTATTATGCATCTCCTCTCTATTACACTATACACAGCGCAGACACCTCTGGGGGAGATCCCAGTAATATCTGTGTATTATACATCTCCTCTCTATTACATTATACACAGCGCAGACACCTCTGGGGGAGATCCCAGTAATATCTGTGTATTATACATCTCCTCTCTATTACACTATACACAGCGCAGACACCTCTGGGGGGAGATCCCAGTAATATCTGTGTATTATAGAACTCCTCTCTATTACACTATACACAGCGCAGACACCTCTGGGGGGAGATCCCGGTAATATCTGTGTATTATACAACTCCTCTCTATTACACTATACACAGCGCAGACACCTCTGGGGGGAGATCCTAGTATTATCTGTGTATTATACATCTCCTCTCTATTACACTATACACAGCGCAGACACCTCTGGGGGGAGATCCCGGTAATATCTGTGTATTATGCATCTCCTCTCTATTACACTATACACAGCGCAGACACCTCTGGGGGAGATCCCAGTAATATCTGTGTATTATACATCTCCACTCTATTACATTATACACAGCGCAGACACCTCTGGGGGAGATCCCAGTAATATCTGTGTATTATACATCTCCTCTCTATTACACTATACACAGCGCAGACACCTCTGGGGGGAGATCCCAGTAATATCTGTGTATTATAGAACTCCTCTCTATTACACTATACACAGCGCAGACACCTCTGGGGGAGGGGTACCAGTAATATCTGTGTATTATACATCTCCTCTCTATTACAATATACACAGTGCAGACACCTCTGGGGGGAGATCCCGGTAATATCTGTGTATTATACAACTCCTCTCTATTACACTATACACAGTGCAGACACATCTGGGGGAGATCCCAGTAATATCTGTGTATTATACATCTCCTCTCTATTACACTATACACAGCGCAGACACCTCTGGGGGGAGATCCCGGTAATATCTGTGTACTATACATCTCCTCTCTATTACACTATACACAGCGCAGACACCTCGGGGGAGATCCCAGTAATATCTGTGTATTATACATCTCCTCTCTGTTACATTATACAAAGCGCAGACACCTCTGGGGGGAGATCCCAGTAATATCTGTGTATTATACATCTCCTCTCTATTACACTATACACAGCGCAGACACCTCTGGGGGAGATCCCAGTAATATCTGTGTATTATACATCTCCTCTCTATTACATTATACAAAGCGCAGACACCTCTGGAAGGAGATCCTAGTAATATCTGTGTATTATACATCTCCTCTCTATTACACTATACACAGCGCAGACACCTCTGGGAGAGATCCCAGTAATATCTGTGTATCATACATCTCCTCTCTATTACACTATACACAGCGCAGACACCTCTGGGGGGGGGAATCCCGGTAATATCTGTGTATTATACATCTTATCTAATACACAATACACAGCGCAGACACCTCTGGGGGGAGATCCCGGTAATATCTGTGTATTATACATCTCCTCTCTATTACACGGGCCCTCATTCCGAGTTGATCGGTCGCAAGGCGAATTTAGCAGAGTTACACACGCTAAGCCGCCGCCTACTGGGAGTGAATCTTAGCTTCTTAAAATTGCGACCGATGTATTCGCAATATTGCGATTACTAACTACTTAGCAGTTTCAGAGTAGCTCCAGACTTACTCTGCCTGTGCGATCATTTCAGTGCTTGTCGTTCCTGGTTGACGTCACAAACACACCCAGCGTTCGCCCAGGCACTCCCACCGTTTCTCCGGCCACTCCTGCGTTTTTTCCGGAAACGGTAGCGTTTTCAGCCACACGCCCCTGAAACGCCGTGTTTCCGCCCAGTAACACCCATTTCCTGTCAATCACATTACGATCGCCGGAGCGAAGAAAAAGACGTGAGTAAAAATACTTTCTTCATAGTAAAGTTACTTGGCGCAGTCGCAGTGCGAACATTGCGCATGCGTACTAAGCGGATTTTCACTGCGATGCGATGAAAAATACCGAGCGAACAACTCGGAATGAGGGCCACTATACACAGCGCAGACACCTCTGGGGGGAGATCCCATTAATATCTGTGTATTATACATCTCCTCTCTATTACACTATACACAGCGCAGACACCTCTGGGGGGAGATCCCAGTAATATCTGTGTATTATACATCTCCTCTCTGTTACACTATACACAGCGCAGACACCTCTGGGGGGAGATCCCAGTAATATCTGTGTATTATACAGCACCTCTCTATTACACTATACACAGCGCAGACACCTCTGGGGGAGGGGGGGGGGGGGTCCCAGTAATATCTGTGTATCATACATCTCATCTCTATTACACTATACACAGCGCAGACACCTCTGGGGGGAGATCCCGGTAATATCTGTGTATTATACATCTCCTCTCTATTACACTATACACAGCGCAGACACCTCTGGGGGGAGATCCCAGTAATATCTGTGTATTATACAGCTCCTCTCTATTACATTATACACAGCGCAGACACCTCTGGGGGGAGATCCCGGTAATATCTGTGTATTAAACATCTCCTCTCTATTACACTATACACAGTGCAGACACCTCTGGGGGGAGATCCCGGTAATATCTGTGTATTATACAACTCCTCTCTATTACACTATACACAGTGCAGACACCTCTGGGGGAGATCCCAGTAATATCTGTGTATTATACATCTCCTCTCTATTATATTATACAAAGCGCAGACACCTCTGGGGGGAGATCCTAGTAATATCTGTGTATTATACATATCCTCTCTATTACACTATACACAGCGCAGACACCTCTGGGGGAGATCCCAGTAATATCTGTGTATTATACATCTCCTCTCTATTACATTATACACAGCGCAGACACCTCTGGGGGGAGATCCCGGTAATATCTGTGTATTATACATCTCCTCTCTATTACACTATACACAGCGCAGACACCTCTGGGGGGAGATCCCATTAATATCTGTGTATTATACAGCTCCTCTCTATTACATTATACACAGCGCAGACACCTCTGGGGGGAGATCCCGGTAATATCTGTGTATTATACATCTCCTCTCTATTACACTATACACAGCGCAGACACCTCTGGGGGAGATCCCAGTAATATCTGTGTATTATACATCTCCTCTCTATTACATTATACACAGCGCAGACACCTCTGGGGGGAGATCCCGGTAATATCTGAGTATTATTCTTCTCCTCTCTATTACACTGTACACAGCGCAGACACCTCTGGGGGGAGATCCCAGTAATATCTGTGTATTATACAGCACCTCTCTATTACATTATACACAGCGCAGACACCTCTGGGGGGAGATCCCAGTAATATCTGTGTATTATACATCTCCTCTCTATTACACTATACACAGCGCAGACACCTCTGGGGGGAGATCCCGGTAATATCTGTGTATTATACATCTCCTCTCTATTACACTATACACAGCGCAGACACCTCTGGGGGGAGATCCCAGTAATATCTGTGCATCATACAGCTCCTCTCTATTACATTATACACAGCACAGACACCTCTGGGGGGAGATCCCGGTAATATCTGTGTATTATGCATCTCCTCTCTATTACACTATACACAGCGCAGACACCTCTGGGGGGAGATCCCGGTAATATCTGTGTATTATGCATCTCCTCTCTATTACACTATACACAGCGCAGACACCTCTGGGGGAGATCCCAGTAATATCTGTGTATTATACATCTCCTCTCTATTACATTATACACAGCGCAGACACCTCTGGGGGAGATCCCAGTAATATCTGTGTATTATACATCTCCTCTCTATTACACTATACACAGCGCAGACACCTCTGGGGGGAGATCCCAGTAATATCTGTGTATTATAGAACTCCTCTCTATTACACTATACACAGCGCAGACACCTCTGGGGGGAGATCCCGGTAATATCTGTGTATTATACAACTCCTCTCTATTACACTATACACAGCGCAGACACCTCTGGGGGGAGATCCTAGTATTATCTGTGTATTATACATCTCCTCTCTATTACACTATACACAGCGCAGACACCTCTGGGGGGAGATCCCGGTAATATCTGTGTATTATGCATCTCCTCTCTATTACACTATACACAGCGCAGACACCTCGGGGGGAGATCCCGGTAATATCTGTGTATTATGCATCTCCTCTCTATTACACTATACACAGCGCAGACACCTCTGGGGGAGATCCCAGTAATATCTGTGTATTATACATCTCCTCTCTATTACATTATACACAGCGCAGACACCTCTGGGGGAGATCCCAGTAATATCTGTGTATTATACATCTCCTCTCTATTACACTATACACAGCGCAGACACCTCTGGGGGGAGATCCCAGTAATATCTGTGTATTATAGAACTCCTCTCTATTACACTATACACAGCGCAGACACCTCTGGGGGAGGGGTACCAGTAATATCTGTGTATTATACATCTCCTCTCTATTACACTATACACAGCGCAGACACCTCTGGGGGGAGATCCCGGTAATATCTGTGTACTATACATCTCCTCTCTATTACACTATACACAGCGCAGACACCTCTGGGGGAGGGGTACCAGTAATATCTGTGTATTATACATCTCCTCTCTATTACACTATACACAGCGCAGACACCTCTGGGGGGAGATCCCGGTAATATCTGTGTACTATACATCTCCTCTCTATTACACTATACACAGCGCAGACACCTCGGGGGAGATCCCAGTAATATCTGTGTATTATACATCTCCTCTCTGTTACATTATACAAAGCGCAGACACCTCTGGGGGGAGATCCCAGTAATATCTGTGTATTATACATCTCCTCTCTATTACACTATACACAGCGCAGACACCTCTGGGGGAGATCCCAGTAATATCTGTGTATTATACATCTCCTCTCTATTACATTATACAAAGCGCAGACACCTCTGGAAGGAGATCCTAGTAATATCTGTGTATTATACATCTCCTCTCTATTACACTATACACAGCGCAGACACCTCTGGGAGAGATCCCAGTAATATCTGTGTATCATACATCTCCTCTCTATTACACTATACACAGCGCAGACACCTCTGGGGGGGGGAATCCCGGTAATATCTGTGTATTATACATCTTATCTAATACACAATACACAGCGCAGACACCTCTGGGGGGAGATCCCGGTAATATCTGTGTATTATACATCTCCTCTCTATTACACGGGCCCTCATTCCGAGTTGATCGGTCGCAAGGCGAATTTAGCAGAGTTACACACGCTAAGCCGCCGCCTACTGGGAGTGAATCTTAGCTTCTTAAAATTGCGACCGATGTATTCGCAATATTGCGATTACTAACTACTTAGCAGTTTCAGAGTAGCTCCAGACTTACTCTGCCTGTGCGATCATTTCAGTGCTTGTCGTTCCTGGTTGACGTCACAAACACACCCAGCGTTCGCCCAGGCACTCCCACCGTTTCTCCGGCCACTCCTGCGTTTTTTCCGGAAACGGTAGCGTTTTCAGCCACACGCCCCTGAAACGCCGTGTTTCCGCCCAGTAACACCCATTTCCTGTCAATCACATTACGATCGCCGGAGCGAAGAAAAAGCCGTGAGTAAAAATACTTTCTTCATAGTAAAGTTACTTGGCGCAGTCGCAGTGCGAACATTGCGCATGCGTACTAAGCGGATTTTCACTGCGATGCGATGAAAAATACCGAGCGAACAACTCGGAATGAGGGCCACTATACACAGCGCAGACACCTCTGGGGGGAGATCCCATTAATATCTGTGTATTATACATCTCCTCTCTATTACACTATACACAGCGCAGACACCTCTGGGGGGAGATCCCAGTAATATCTGTGTATTATACATCTCCTCTCTGTTACACTATACACAGCGCAGACACCTCTGGGGGGAGATCCCAGTAATATCTGTGTATTATACAGCACCTCTCTATTACACTATACACAGCGCAGACACCTCTGGGGGAGGGGGGGGGGGGGTCCCAGTAATATCTGTGTATCATACATCTCATCTCTATTACACTATACACAGCGCAGACACCTCTGGGGGGAGATCCCGGTAATATCTGTGTATTATACATCTCCTCTCTATTACACTATACACAGCGCAGACACCTCTGGGGGGAGATCCCAGTAATATCTGTGTATTATACAGCTCCTCTCTATTACATTATACACAGCGCAGACACCTCTGGGGGGAGATCCCGGTAATATCTGTGTATTAAACATCTCCTCTCTATTACACTATACACAGTGCAGACACCTCTGGGGGGAGATCCCGGTAATATCTGTGTATTATACAACTCCTCTCTATTACACTATACACAGTGCAGACACCTCTGGGGGAGATCCCAGTAATATCTGTGTATTATACATCTCCTCTCTATTATATTATACAAAGCGCAGACACCTCTGGGGGGAGATCCTAGTAATATCTGTGTATTATACATATCCTCTCTATTACACTATACACAGCGCAGACACCTCTGGGGGAGATCCCAGTAATATCTGTGTATTATACATCTCCTCTCTATTACATTATACACAGCGCAGACACCTCTGGGGGGAGATCCCGGTAATATCTGTGTATTATACATCTCCTCTCTATTACACTATACACAGCGCAGACACCTCTGGGGGGAGATCCCATTAATATCTGTGTATTATACAGCTCCTCTCTATTACATTATACACAGCGCAGACACCTCTGGGCGGAGATCCCGGTAATATCTGTGTATTATACATCTCCTCTCTATTACACTATACACAGCGCAGACACCTCTGGGGGAGATCCCAGTAATATCTGTGTATTATACATCTCCTCTCTATTACATTATACACAGCGCAGACACCTCTGGGGGGAGATCCCGGTAATATCTGAGTATTATTCTTCTCCTCTCTATTACACTGTACACAGCGCAGACACCTCTGGGGGGAGATCCCAGTAATATCTGTGTATTATACAGCACCTCTCTATTACATTATACACAGCGCAGACACCTCTGGGGGGAGATCCCAGTAATATCTGTGTATTATACATCTCCTCTCTATTACACTATACACAGCGCAGACACCTCTGGGGGGAGATCCCGGTAATATCTGTGTATTATACATCTCCTCTCTATTACACTATACACAGCGCAGACACCTCTGGGGGGAGATCCCAGTAATATCTGTGCATCATACAGCTCCTCTCTATTACATTATACACAGCACAGACACCTCTGGGGGGAGATCCCGGTAATATCTGTGTATTATGCATCTCCTCTCTATTACACTATACACAGCGCAGACACCTCTGGGGGGAGATCCCGGTAATATCTGTGTATTATGCATCTCCTCTCTATTACACTATACACAGCGCAGACACCTCTGGGGGAGATCCCAGTAATATCTGTGTATTATACATCTCCTCTCTATTACATTATACACAGCGCAGACACCTCTGGGGGAGATCCCAGTAATATCTGTGTATTATACATCTCCTCTCTATTACACTATACACAGCGCAGACACCTCTGGGGGGAGATCCCAGTAATATCTGTGTATTATAGAACTCCTCTCTATTACACTATACACAGCGCAGACACCTCTGGGGGGAGATCCCGGTAATATCTGTGTATTATACAACTCCTCTCTATTACACTATACACAGCGCAGACACCTCTGGGGGGAGATCCTAGTATTATCTGTGTATTATACATCTCCTCTCTATTACACTATACACAGCGCAGACACCTCTGGGGGGAGATCCCGGTAATATCTGTGTATTATGCATCTCCTCTCTATTACACTATACACAGCGCAGACACCTCTGGGGGAGATCCCAGTAATATCTGTGTATTATACATCTCCTCTCTATTACATTATACACAGCGCAGACACCTCTGGGGGAGATCCCAGTAATATCTGTGTATTATACATCTCCTCTCTATTACACTATACACAGCGCAGACACCTCTGGGGGGAGATCCCAGTAATATCTGTGTATTATAGAACTCCTCTCTATTACACTATACACAGCGCAGACACCTCTGGGGGAGGGGTACCAGTAATATCTGTGTATTATACATCTCCTCTCTATTACACTATACACAGCGCAGACACCTCTGGGGGGAGATCCCGGTAATATCTGTGTACTATACATCTCCTCTCTATTACACTATACACAGCGCAGACACCTCGGGGGAGATCCCAGTAATATCTGTGTATTATACATCTCCTCTCTGTTACATTATACAAAGCGCAGACACCTCTGGGGGGAGATCCCAGTAATATCTGTGTATTATACATCTCCTCTCTATTACACTATACACAGCGCAGACACCTCTGGGGGAGATCCCAGTAATATCTGTGTATTATACATCTCCTCTCTATTACATTATACAAAGCGCAGACACCTCTGGAAGGAGATCCTAGTAATATCTGTGTATTATACATCTCCTCTCTATTACACTATACACAGCGCAGACACCTCTGGGAGAGATCCCAGTAATATCTGTGTATCATACATCTCCTCTCTATTACACTATACACAGCGCAGACACCTCTGGGGGGGGGAATCCCGGTAATATCTGTGTATTATACATCTTATCTAATACACAATACACAGCGCAGACACCTCTGGGGGGAGATCCCGGTAATATCTGTGTATTATACATCTCCTCTCTATTACACGGGCCCTCATTCCGAGTTGATCGGTCGCAAGGCGAATTTAGCAGAGTTACACACGCTAAGCCGCCGCCTACTGGGAGTGAATCTTAGCTTCTTAAAATTGCGACCGATGTATTCGCAATATTGCGATTACTAACTACTTAGCAGTTTCAGAGTAGCTCCAGACTTACTCTGCCTGTGCGATCATTTCAGTGCTTGTCGTTCCTGGTTGACGTCACAAACACACCCAGCGTTCGCCCAGGCACTCCCACCGTTTCTCCGGCCACTCCTGCGTTTTTTCCGGAAACGGTAGCGTTTTCAGCCACACGCCCCTGAAACGCCGTGTTTCCGCCCAGTAACACCCATTTCCTGTCAATCACATTACGATCGCCGGAGCGAAGAAAAAGCCGTGAGTAAAAATACTTTCTTCATAGTAAAGTTACTTGGCGCAGTCGCAGTGCGAACATTGCGCATGCGTACTAAGCGGATTTTCACTGCGATGCGATGAAAAATACCGAGCGAACAACTCGGAATGAGGGCCACTATACACAGCGCAGACACCTCTGGGGGGAGATCCCATTAATATCTGTGTATTATACATCTCCTCTCTATTACACTATACACAGCGCAGACACCTCTGGGGGGAGATCCCAGTAATATCTGTGTATTATACATCTCCTCTCTGTTACACTATACACAGCGCAGACACCTCTGGGGGGAGATCCCAGTAATATCTGTGTATTATACAGCACCTCTCTATTACACTATACACAGCGCAGACACCTCTGGGGGAGGGGGGGGGGGGTCCCAGTAATATCTGTGTATCATACATCTCATCTCTATTACACTATACACAGCGCAGACACCTCTGGGGGGAGATCCCGGTAATATCTGTGTATTATACATCTCCTCTCTATTACACTATACACAGCGCAGACACCTCTGGGGGGAGATCCCAGTAATATCTGTGTATTATACAGCTCCTCTCTATTACATTATACACAGCGCAGACACCTCTGGGGGGAGATCCCGGTAATATCTGTGTATTAAACATCTCCTCTCTATTACACTATACACAGTGCAGACACCTCTGGGGGGAGATCCCGGTAATATCTGTGTATTATACAACTCCTCTCTATTACACTATACACAGTGCAGACACCTCTGGGGGAGATCCCAGTAATATCTGTGTATTATACATCTCCTCTCTATTATATTATACAAAGCGCAGACACCTCTGGGGGGAGATCCTAGTAATATCTGTGTATTATACATATCCTCTCTATTACACTATACACAGCGCAGACACCTCTGGGGGAGATCCCAGTAATATCTGTGTATTATACATCTCCTCTCTATTACATTATACACAGCGCAGACACCTCTGGGGGGAGATCCCGGTAATATCTGTGTATTAAACATCTCCTCTCTATTACACTATACACAGTGCAGACACCTCTGGGGGGAGATCCCGGTAATATCTGTGTATTATACAACTCCTCTCTATTACACTATACACAGTGCAGACACCTCTGGGGGAGATCCCAGTAATATCTGTGTATTATACATCTCCTCTCTATTACACTATACACAGCGCAGACACCTCTGGGGGGAGATCCCGGTAATATCTGTGTATTATACATCTCCTCTCTATTACACTATACACAGCGCAGACACCTCTGGGGGGAGATCCCATTAATATCTGTGTATTATACAGCTCCTCTCTATTACATTATACACAGCGCAGACACCTCTGGGGGGAGATCCCGGTAATATCTGTGTATTATACATCTCCTCTCTATTACACTATACACAGCGCAGACACCTCTGGGGGGAGATCCCAGTAATATCTGTGTATTATACAGCTCCTCTCTATTACATTATACACAGCGCAGACACCTCTGGGGGGAGATCCCGGTAATATCTGAGTATTATTCATCTCCTCTCTATTACACTGTACACAGCACAGACACCTCTGGGGGAGATCCCAGTAATATCTGTGTATTATACATCTCCTCTCTATTACACTATACAAAGCGCAGACACCTCTGGGGGGAGATCCTAGTAATATCTGTGTATTATACATATCCTCTCTATTACACTATACACAGCGCAGACACCTCTGGGAGAGATCCCAGTAATATCTGTGTATCATACAGCTCCTCTCTATTACACTATACACAGCGCAGACACCTCTGGGGGGAGATCCCAGTAATATCTGTGTATTATACATCTCCTTTCTATTACACTATACACAGCGCAGACACCTCTGGGGGGAGATCCCAGTAATATCTGTGTATTATACAGCTCCTCTCTATTACATTATACACAGCACAGACACCTCTGGGGGGAGATCCCGGTAATATCTGTGTATCATACATCTCCTCTCTACTACACTATACACAGCGCAGACACCTCTGGGAGGGGGGGGGGGAGGGGGAATCCTGGTAATATCTGTGTATTATACATCTTCTCATCTAATACACAATACACAGCGCAGACACCTCTGGGGGGAGATCCCAGTAATATCTGTGTATTATACATCTCCTCTCTATTACATTATACACAGCGCAGACACTTCTGGGGGAGATCCCAGTAATATCTGTGTATTATACATCTCCTCTCTATTACACTATACACAGCGCAGACACCTCTGGGGGGAGATCCCAGTAATATCTGTGTATTATACATCTCCTCTCTATTACACTACACACAGCGCAGACACCTCTGGGGGGAGAT
This sequence comes from Pseudophryne corroboree, assembly GCF_028390025.1. Classification (NCBI taxonomy): domain Eukaryota; kingdom Metazoa; phylum Chordata; class Amphibia; order Anura; family Myobatrachidae; genus Pseudophryne; species Pseudophryne corroboree. The sequence continues at coordinate 83,300,063 of NC_086449.1, read as the reverse complement.
CCAGGTAATATCTGTGTATTAAACATCTCCTCTCTATTACACTATACACAGCGCAGACACCTCTGGGGGGAGATCCCGGTAATATCTGTGTATTATACATCTCCTCTCTATTACACTATACACAGCGCAGACACCTCTGGGGGAGATCCCAGTAATATCTGTGTATTATACATCTCCTCTCTATTACATTATACACAGCGCAGACACCTCTGGGGGGAGATCCCGGTAATATCTGAGTATTATTCTTCTCCTCTCTATTACACTGTACACAGCACAGACACCTCTGGGGGAGATCCCAGTAATATCTGTGTATTATACATCTCCTCTCTATTACATTATACAAAGCGCAGACACCTCTGGGGGGAGATCCTAGTAATATCTGTGTATTATACATCTCCTCTCTATTACACTATACACAGCGCAGACACCTCTGGGGGGAGATCCTAGTATTATCTGTGTATTATACATCTCCTCTCTATTACACTATACACAGCGCAGACACCTCTGGGGGGAGATCCCGGTAATATCTGTGTATTATGCATCTCCTCTCTATTACACTATACACAGCGCAGACACCTCTGGGGGAGATCCCAGTAATATCTGTGTATTATACATCTCCTCTCTATTACATTATACACAGCGCAGACACCTCTGGGGGAGATCCCAGTAATATCTGTGTATTATACATCTCCTCTCTATTACACTATACACAGCGCAGACACCTCTGGGGGGAGATCCCAGTAATATCTGTGTATTATACAACTACTCTCTATTACACTATACACAGCGCAGAAACCTCTGGGGGAGATCCCAGTAATATCTGTGTATTATACATCTCCTCTCTATTACACTATACACAGCGCAGACACCTCTGGGGGGAGATCCCAGTAATATCTGTGTATTATACAGCACCTCTCTATTACATTATACACAGCGCAGACACCTCTGGGGGGAGATCCCAGTAATATCTGTGTATTATACATCTCCTCTCTATTACACTATACACAGCGCAGACACCTCTGGGGGGAGATCCCGGTAATATCTGTGTATTATACATCTCCTCTCTATTACACTATACACAGCGCAGACACCTCTGGGGGGAGATCCCAGTAATATCTGTGCATCATACAGCTCCTCTCTATTACATTATACACAGCACAGACACCTCTGGGGGGAGATCCCGGTAATATCTGTGTATTATGCATCTCCTCTCTATTACACTATACACAGCGCAGACACCTCTGGGGGGAGATCCCGGTAATATCTGTGTATTATGCATCTCCTCTCTATTACACTATACACAGCGCAGACACCTCTGGGGGAGATCCCAGTAATATCTGTGTATTATACATCTCCTCTCTATTACATTATACACAGCGCAGACACCTCTGGGGGAGATCCCAGTAATATCTGTGTATTATACATCTCCTCTCTATTACACTATACACAGCGCAGACACCTCTGGGGGGAGATCCCAGTAATATCTGTGTATTATAGAACTCCTCTCTATTACACTATACACAGCGCAGACACCTCTGGGGGGAGATCCCGGTAATATCTGTGTATTATACAACTCCACTCTATTACACTATACACAGCGCAGAAACCTCTGGGGGAGATCCCAGTAATATCTGTGTATTATACATCTCTTCTCTATTACATTATACACAGCGCAGACACCTCTGGGGGGAGATCCCGGTAATATCTGTGTATTATACATCTCCTCTCTATTACACTATACACAGCGCAGACACCTCTGGGGGGAGATCCCGGTAATATCTGTGTATTATACAGCTCCTCTCTATTACATTATACACAGCACAGACACCTCTGGGGGGAGATCCCGGTAATATCTGTGTATCATACATCTCCTCTCTATTACACTATACACAGCGCAGACACCTCTGGGGGGGGGGGGGGGGGGGGGAGGGGGAATCCCGGTAATATCTGTGTATCATACATCTTCTCATCTAATACACAATACACAGCGCAGACACCTCTGGGGGGAGATCCCGGTAATATCTGTGTATTATACATCTCTCTATTACACTATACACAGCGCAGACACATCTGGGGGGGAATCCCGGTAATATCTGTGCATCATACAGCTCCTCTCTATTACACTATACACAGCGCAGACACATCTGGGGGAGATCCCAGTAATATCTGTGTATTATACATCTCCTCTCTATTACATTATACACAGCGCAGACACTTCTGGGGGAGATCCCAGTAATATCTGTGTATTATACATCTCCTCTCTATTACACTATACACAGCGCAGACACCTCTGGGGGGAGATCCCAGTAATATCTGTGTATTATACAACTTCTCTCTATTACACTACACACAGCGCAGACACCTCTGGGAGAGATCCCAGTAATATCTGTGTATCATACATCTCCTCTCTATTACACTATACACAGTGCAGACACCTCTGGGGGGAGATCCTGGTAATATCTGTGTATTAAACATCTCCTCTATATTACACTATACACAGCGCAGACACCTCTGGGGGGAGATCCCGGTAATATCTGTGTATTATACATCTCCTCTCTATTACACTATACACAGCGCAGACACCTCTGGGGGAGATCCCAGTAATATCTGTGTATTATACATCTCCTCTCTATTACATTATACACAGCGCAGACACCTCTGGGGGGAGATCCCGGTAATATCTGAGTATTATTCTTCTCCTCTCTATTACACTGTACACAGACAGACACCTCTGGGGGAGATCCCAGTAATATCTGTGTATTATACATCTCCTCTCTATTACATTATACAAAGCGCAGACACCTCTGGGGGGAGATCCTAGTAATATCTGTGTATTATACATCTCCTCTCTATTACACTATACACAGCGCAGACACCTCTGGGGGGAGATCCTAGTATTATCTGTGTATTATACATCTCCTCTCTATTACACTATACACAGCGCAGACACCTCTGGGGGGAGATCCCGGTAATATCTGTGTATTATGCATCTCCTCTCTATTACACTATACACAGCGCAGACACCTCTGGGGGAGATCCCAGTAATATCTGTGTATTATACATCTCCTCTCTATTACATTATACACAGCGCAGACACCTCTGGGGGAGATCCCAGTAATATCTGTGTATTATACATCTCCTCTCTATTACACTATACACAGCGCAGACACCTCTGGGGGGAGATCCCAGTAATATCTGTGTATTATACAACTCCTCTCTATTACACTATACACAGCGCAGAAACCTCTGGGGGAGATCCCAGTAATATCTGTGTATTATACATCTCCTCTCTATTACACTATACACAGCGCAGACACCTCTGGGGGGAGATCCCAGTAATATCTGTGTATTATACAGCACCTCTCTATTACATTATACACAGCGCAGACACCTCTGGGGGGAGATCCCAGTAATATCTGTGTATTATACATCTCCTCTCTATTACACTATACACAGCGCAGACACCTCTGGGGGGAGATCCCGGTAATATCTGTGTATTATACATCTCCTCTCTATTACACTATACACAGCGCAGACACCTCTGGGGGGAGATCCCAGTAATATCTGTGCATCATACAGCTCCTCTCTATTACATTATACACAGCACAGACACCTCTGGGGGGAGATCCCGGTAATATCTGTGTATCATACATCTCCTCTCTATTACACTATACACAGCGCAGACACCTCTGGGGGGAGATCCCAGTAATATCTGTGTATTATACAGCACCTCTCTATTACATTATACACAGCGCAGACACCTCTGGGGGGAGATCCCAGTAATATCTGTGTATTATACATCTCCTCTCTATTACACTATACACAGCGCAGACACCTCTGGGGGAGTACCCAGTAATATCTGTGTATCATACATCTCCTCTCTATTACACTATACACAGCGCAGACACCTCTGGGGGGGTGGGTGGGGGAATCCCGGTAATATCTGTGTATTATACATCTTCTCATCTAATACACAATACACAGCGCAGACACCTCTGGGGGGAGATCCCGGTAATATCTGTGTATTATACATCTCCTCTCTATTACACTATACACAGCGCAGACACCTTTGGGGGGAGATCCCATTAATATCTGTGTATTATACATCTCCTCTCTATTACACTATACACAGCGCAGACACCTCTGGGGGGAGATCCCAGTAATATCTGTGTATTATAGAACTCCTCTCTATTACACTATACACAGCGCAGACACCTCTGGGGGGAGATCCCAGTAATATCTGTGTATTATACATCTCCTCTCTATTACACTATACACAGCGCAGACACATCTGGGGGGGGGGGGGGGGGGGGGGGGAGAGAGATCCCAGTAATATCTGTGCATCATACAGCTCCTCTCTATTACACTATACACAGCACAGACACCTCACAGACACCTCTGGGGGGAGATCCCGGTAATATCTGTGTATCATACATCTCCTCTCTATTACACTATACACAGCGCAGACACCTCGGGGGGGGGGGGGGGAATCCCGGTAATATCTGTGTATTATACATCTCATCTAATACACAATACACAGCGCAGACACCTCTGGGGGGAGATCCCAGTAATATCTGTGTATTATACATCTCCTCTCTATTACATTATACACAGCGCAGACACTTCTGGGGAGATCCCAGTAATATCTGTGTATTATACATCTCCTCTCTATTACACTATACACAGCGCAGACACCTCTGGGGGGAGATCCCGGTAATATCTGTGTATTATACAACTCCTCTCTATTACACTATACACAGCGCAGAAACCTCTGGGGGAGATCCAGTAATATCTGTGTATTATACATCTCCTCTCTATTACACTATACACAGCGCAGACACCTCTGGGGGAGATCCCGGTAATATCTGTGTATTATGCATCTCCTCTCTATTACACTATACACAGCGCAGACACCTCTGGGGGAGATCCCAGTAATATCTGTGTATTATACATCTCCTCTCTATTACATTATACACAGCGCAGACACCTCTGGGGAGATCCCAGTAATATCTGTGTATTATACATCTCCTCTCTATTACACTATACACAGCGCAGACACCTCTGGGGGGAGATCCCAGTAATATCTGTGTATTATAGAACTCCTCTCTATTACACTATACACAGCGCAGACACCTCTGGGGGGAGATCCCGGTAATATCTGTGTATTATACAGCTCCTCTCTATTACATTATACACAGCACAGACACCTCTGGGGGGAGATCCCAGTAATATCTGTGTATTATAGAACTCCTCTCTATTACACTATACACAGCGCAGACACCTCTGGGGGGAGATCCCAGTAATATCTGTGTATTATACATCTCCTCTCTATTACACTATACACAGCGCAGACACATCTGGGGGGGGGGGGGGGGGGGGGGGGAGGGGGGGAGAGATCCCAGTAATATCTGTGCATCATACAGCTCCTCTCTATTACACTATACACAGCACAGACACCTCTGGGGGGAGATCCCGGTAATATCTGTGTATCATACATCTCCTCTCTATTACACTATACACAGCGCAGACACCTCTGGGGGGGGGGGGGGGAGGGGGGATCCCGGTAATATCTGTGTATTATACATCTTCTCATCTAATACACAATACACAGCGCAGACACCTCTGGGGGAGATCCCAGTAATATCTGTGTATTATACATCTCCTCTCTATTACATTATACACAGCGCAGACACTTCTGGGGGAGATCCCAGTAATATCTGTGTATTATACATCTCCTCTCTATTACAATATACACAGTGCAGACACCTCTGGGGAGGGGTACCAGTAATATCTGTGTATTATACATCTCCTCTCTATTACAATATACACAGTGCAGACACCTCTGGGGGGAGATCCCGGTAATATCTGTGTATTATACAACTCCTCTCTATTACACTATACACAGTGCAGACACCTCTGGGGGAGATCCCAGTAATATCTGTGTATTATACATCTCCTCTCTATTACACTATACACAGCGCAGACACCTCTGGGGGAGATCCCGGTAATATCTGTGTACTATACATCTCCTCTCTATTACACTATACACAGCGCAGACACCTCGGGGGAGATCCCAGTAATATCTGTGTATTATACATCTCCTCTCTGTTACATTATACAAAGCGCAGACACCTCTGGGGGGAGATCCCAGTAATATCTGTGTATTATACATCTCCTCTCTATTACACTATACACAGCGCAGACACCTCTGGGGGAGTACCCAGTAATATCTGTGTATCATACATCTCCTCTCTATTACACTATACACAGCGCAGACACCTCTGGGGGGGTGGGTGGGGGAATCCCGGTAATATCTGTGTATTATACATCTTCTCATCTAATACACAATACACAGCGCAGACACCTCTGGGGGGAGATCCCGGTAATATCTGTGTATTATACATCTCCTCTCTATTACACTATACACAGCGCAGACACCTTTGGGGGGAGATCCCATTAATATCTGTGTATTATACATCTCCTCTCTATTACACTATACACAGCGCAGACACCTCTGGGGGAGATCCCAGTAATATCTGTGTATTATAGAACTCCTCTCTATTACACTATACACAGCGCAGACACCTCTGGGGGGAGATCCCAGTAATATCTGTGTATTATACATCTCCTCTCTATTACACTATACACAGCGCAGACACATCTGGGGGGAGATCCCAGTAATATCTGTGTATTATACAGCACCTCTCTATTACATTATACACAGCGCAGACACCTCTGGGGGGAGATCCCAGTAATATCTGTGTATTATACATCTCCTCTCTATTACACTATACACAGCGCAGACACCTCTGGGGGGAGATCCCAGTAATATCTGTGTATTATACATCTCCTCTCTGTTACACTATAGACAGCGCAGACACCTCTGGGGGAGGGGGGGGGGGGTCCCAGTAATATTCTGTGTATCATACATCTCCTCTCTATTACACTATACACAGCGCAGACACCTCTGGGGGGAGATCCCGGTAATATCTGTGTATTATACTTCTCCTCTCTATTACACTATACACAGCGCAGACACCTCTGGGGGGAGATCCCATTAATATCTGTGTATTATACAGGTCCTCTCTATTACATTATACACAGCGCAGACACCTCTGGGGGGAGATCCCGGTAAAATCTGAGTATTATTCATCTCCTCTCTATTACACTGTACACAGCACAGACACCTCTGGTGGAGATCCTAGTAATATCTGTGTATTATACATCTCCTCTCTATTACATTATACAAAGCGCAGACACCTCTGGGGGAGAGATCCTAGTAATATCTGTGTATTATACATATCCTCTCTATTACACTATACACAGCGCAGACACCTCTGGGAGAGATCCCAGTAATATCTGTGTATCATACAGCTCCTCTCTATTACACTATACACAGCGCAGACACCTCTGGGGGGAGATCCCGGTAATATCTGTGAATTATACATCTCCTCTCTATTACATTATACACAGCGCAGACACCTCTGGGGGGAGATCCTAGTAATATCTGTGTATTATACATCTCCTCTCTATTACACTATACACAGCGCAGACACATCTGGGGGGGGGGGGGGGGGGGGGGGGGGTGGAATCCCGGTAATATCTGTGTATTATACATCTCCTCTCTATTACACAATACACAGCGCAGACTCCTCTGGGGGAGATCCAGTAATATCTGTGTATTATACATCTCCTCTCTATTACATTATACACAGCGCAGACACCTCTGGGGGGAGATCCGGTAATATCTGTGTATTAAACATCTCCTCTCTATTACACTATACACAGCGCACACACCTCTGGGGGAGATCCCGGTAATATCTGTGTATTATACATCTCCTCTCTATTACACTATACACAGCGCAGACACCTCTGGGGGGAGATCCCAGTAATATCTGTGTATTATACAACTTCTCTCTATTACACTATACACAGCGCAGACACCTCTGGGAGAGATCCCAGTAATATCTGTGTATCATACATCTCCTCTCTATTACACTATACACAGCGCAGATACCTCTGGGGGGGGGGGGGGGGGGAATCCCGGTAATATCTGTGTATTATACATCTTCTCATCTAATACACAATACACGGCGCAGACACCTCTGGGGGGAGATCCCAGTAATATCTGTGTATTATACATCTCCTCTCTATTACACTATACACAGCGCAGACACCTCTGGGGGAGATCCTAGTATTATCTGTGTATTATACATCTCCTCTCTATTACATTATACACAGCGCAGACACCTCTGGGGGAGATCCCAGTAATATCTGTGTATTATACATCTCCTCTCTATTACACTATACACAGCACAGACACCTCTGGGGGAGATCCCAGTAATATCTGTGTATTATACATCTCCTCTCTATTACAATATACACAGCGCAGACACCCTCTGGGGGGAGATCCCAGTAATATCTGTGTATTATACATCTCCTCTCTATTACACTATACACAGCGCAGAAACCTCTGGGGAGATCCCAGTAATATCTGTGTATTATACATCTCCTCTCTAATACACTATACTCAGCGCAGACACCTCTGGGGGGAGATCCCAGTAATATCTGTGTATTATACAGCACCTCTCTATTACATTATACACAGCGCAGACACCTCTGGGGGGAGATCCCAGTAATATCTGTGTATTATACATCTCCTCTCTATTACACTATACACAGCGCAGACACCTCTGGGGGGAGATCCCGGTAATATCTGTGTATTATACATCTCCTCTCTATTACACTATACACAGCACAGACACCTCTGGGGGGAGATCCCAGTAATATCTGTGTATTATACATCTCCTCTCTATTACAATATACACAGCGCAGACACCTCTGGGGGGGGGGGGGGGGGAGGGGGAATCCTGGTAATATCTGTGTATTATACATCTTCTCATCTAATACACAATACACAGCGCAGACACCTCTGGGGGGAGATCCCAGTAATATCTGTGTATTATACATCTCCTCTCTATTACATTATACACAGCGCAGACACTTCTGGGGGAGATCCCAGTAATATCTGTGTATTATACATCTCCTCTCTATTACACTATACACAGCGCAGACACCTCTGGGGGGAGATCCCAGTAATATCTGTGTATTATACATCTCCTCTCTATTACACTACACACAGCGCAGACACCTCTGGGAGAGATCCCAGTAATATCTGTGTATCATACATCTCCTCTCTATTACACTATACACAGCGCAGACACCTCTGGGGGGAGATCCAGGTAATATCTGTGTATTAAACATCTCCTCTCTATTACACTATACACAGCGCAGACACCTCTGGGGGGAGATCCCGGTAATATCTGTGTATTATACATCTCCTCTCTATTACACTATACACAGCGCAGACACCTCTGGGGGAGATCCCAGTAATATCTGTGTATTATACATCTCCTCTCTATTACATTATACACAGCGCAGACACCTCTGGGGGGAGATCCCGGTAATATCTGTGTATTATTCTTCTCCTCTCTATTACACTGTACACAGCACAGACACCTCTGGGGGAGATCCCAGTAATATCTGTGTATTATACATCTCTCTCTATTACATTATACAAAGCGCAGACACCTCTGGGGGGAGATCCTAGTAATATCTGTGTATTATACATCTCCTCTCTATTACACTATACACAGCGCAGACACCTCTGGGGGGAGATCCCGGTAATATCTGTGTATTATACAGCTCCTCTCTATTACATTATACACAGCACAGACACCTCTGGGGGGAGATCCCGGTAATATCTGTGTATCATACATCTCCTCTCTATTACACTATACACAGCGCGAACACCTCTGGGGGGGGGGGGGGGGGGGGAGGGGGAATCCCGGTAATATCTGTGTATCATACATCTTCTCATCTAATACACAATACACAGCGCAGACACCTCTGGGGGGAGATCCCGGTAATATCTGTGTATTATACATCTCTCTATTACACTATACACAGCGCAGACACATCTGGGGGGGAATCCCGGTAATATCTGTGCATCATACAGCTCCTCTCTATTACACTATACACAGCGCAGACACATCTGGGGGAGATCCCAGTAATATCTGTGTATTATACATCTCCTCTCTATTACATTATACACAGCGCAGACACTTCTGGGGGAGATCCCAGTAATATCTGTGTATTATACATCTCCTCTCTATTACATTATACACAGCGCAGACACTTCTGGGGGAGATCCCAGTAATATCTGTGTATTATACATCTCCTCTCTATTACACTATACACAGCGCAGACACCTCTGGGGGGAGATCCCAGTAATATCTGTGTATTATACAACTTCTCTCTATTACACTACACACAGCGCAGACACCTCTGGGAGAGATCCCAGTAATATCTGTGTATCATACATCTCCTCTCTATTACACTATACACAGTGCAGACACCTCTGGGGGGAGATCCTGGTAATATCTGTGTATTAAACATCTCCTCTCTATTACACTATACACAGCGCAGACACCTCTGGGGGGAGATCCCGGTAATATCTGTGTATTATACATCTCCTCTCTATTACACTATACACAGCGCAGACACCTCTGGGGGAGATCCCAGTAATATCTGTGTATTATACATCTCCTCTCTATTACATTATACACAGCGCAGACACCTCAGGGGGGAGATCCCGGTAATATCTGAGTATTATTCTTCTCCTCTCTATTACACTGTACACAGACAGACACCTCTGGGGGAGATCCCAGTAATATCTGTGTATTATACATCTCCTCTCTATTACATTATACAAAGCGCAGACACCTCTGGGGGGAGATCCTAGTAATATCTGTGTATTATACATCTCCTCTCTATTACACTATACACAGCGCAGACACCTCTGGGGGGAGATCCTAGTATTATCTGTGTATTATACATCTCCTCTCTATTACACTATACACAGCGCAGACACCTCTGGGGGGAGATCCCGGTAATATCTGTGTATTATGCATCTCCTCTCTATTACACTATACACAGCGCAGACACCTCTGGGGGAGATCCCAGTAATATCTGTGTATTATACATCTCCTCTCTATTACATTATACACAGCGCAGACACCTCTGGGGGAGATCCCAGTAATATCTGTGTATTATACATCTCCTCTCTATTACACTATACACAGCGCAGACACCTCTGGGGGGAGATCCCAGTAATATCTGTGTATTATACAACTCCTCTCTATTACACTATACACAGCGCAGAAACCTCTGGGGGAGATCCCAGTAATATCTGTGTATTATACATCTCCTCTCTATTACACTATACACAGCGCAGACACCTCTGGGGGGAGATCCCAGTAATATCTGTGTATTATACAGCACCTCTCTATTACATTATACACAGCGCAGACACCTCTGGGGGGAGATCCCAGTAATATCTGTGTATTATACATCTCCTCTCTATTACACTATACACAGCGCAGACACCTCTGGGGGGAGATCCCGGTAATATCTGTGTATTATACATCTCCTCTCTATTACACTATACACAGCGCAGACACCTCTGGGGGGAGATCCCAGTAATATCTGTGCATCATACAGCTCCTCTCTATTACATTATACACAGCACAGACACCTCTGGGGGGAGATCCCGGTAATATCTGTGTATCATACATCTCCTCTCTATTACACTATACACAGCGCAGACACCTCTGGGGGGAGATCCCAGTAATATCTGTGTATTATACAGCACCTCTCTATTACATTATACACAGCGCAGACACCTCTGGGGGGAGATCCCAGTAATATCTGTGTATTATACATCTCCTCTCTATTACACTATACACAGCGCAGACACCTCTGGGGGAGTACCCAGTAATATCTGTGTATCATACATCTCCTCTCTATTACACTATACACAGCGCAGACACCTCTGGGGGGGTGGGTGGGGGAATCCCGGTAATATCTGTGTATTATACATCTTCTCATCTAATACACAATACACAGCGCAGACACCTCTGGGGGGAGATCCCGGTAATATCTGTGTATTATACATCTCCTCTCTATTACACTATACACAGCGCAGACACCTTTGGGGGGAGATCCCATTAATATCTGTGTATTATACATCTCCTCTCTATTACACTATACACAGCGCAGACACCTCTGGGGGGAGATCCCAGTAATATCTGTGTATTATAGAACTCCTCTCTATTACACTATACACAGCGCAGACACCTCTGGGGGGAGATCCCAGTAATATCTGTGTATTATACATCTCCTCTCTATTACACTATACACAGCGCAGACACATCTGGGGGGGGGGGGGGGGGGGAGAGAGATCCCAGTAATATCTGTGCATCATACAGCTCCTCTCTATTACACTATACACAGCACAGACACCTCTGGGGGGAGATCCCGGTAATATCTGTGTATCATACATCTCCTCTCTATTACACTATACACAGCGCAGACACCTCGGGGGGGGGGGGGGGGGGGGGGAATCCCGGTAATATCTGTGTATTATACATCTCATCTAATACACAATACACAGCGCAGACACCTCTGGGGGGAGATCCCAGTAATATCTGTGTATTATACATCTCCTCTCTATTACATTATACACAGCGCAGACACTTCTGGGGGAGATCCCAGTAATATCTGTGTATTATACATCTCCTCTCTATTACACTATACACAGCGCAGACACCTCTGGGGGGAGATCCCGGTAATATCTGTGTATTATACAACTCCTCTCTATTACACTATACACAGCGCAGAAACCTCTGGGGGAGATCCCAGTAATATCTGTGTATTATACATCTCCTCTCTATTACACTATACACAGCGCAGACACCTCTGGGGGGAGATCCCGGTAATATCTGTGTATTATGCATCTCCTCTCTATTACACTATACACAGCGCAGACACCTCTGGGGGAGATCCCAGTAATATCTGTGTATTATACATCTCCTCTCTATTACATTATACACAGCGCAGACACCTCTGGGGAGATCCCAGTAATATCTGTGTATTATACATCTCCTCTCTATTACACTATACACAGCGCAGACACCTCTGGGGGGAGATCCCAGTAATATCTGTGTATTATAGAACTCCTCTCTATTACACTATACACAGCGCAGACACCTCTGGGGGGAGATCCCGGTAATATCTGTGTATTATACAGCTCCTCTCTATTACATTATACACAGCACAGACACCTCTGGGGGGAGATCCCAGTAATATCTGTGTATTATAGAACTCCTCTCTATTACACTATACACAGCGCAGACACCTCTGGGGGGAGATCCCAGTAATATCTGTGTATTATACATCTCCTCTCTATTACACTATACACAGCGCAGACACATCTGGGGGGGGGGGGGGGGGGGGGGAGGGGGGGAGAGATCCCAGTAATATCTGTGCATCATACAGCTCCTCTCTATTACACTATACACAGCGCAGACACCTCTGGGGGGGTGGGTGGGGGAATCCCGGTAATATCTGTGTATTATACATCTTCTCATCTAATACACAATACACAGCGCAGACACCTCTGGGGGGAGATCCCGGTAATATCTGTGTATTATACATCTCCTCTCTATTACACTATACACAGCGCAGACACCTTTGGGGGGAGATCCCATTAATATCTGTGTATTATACATCTCCTCTCTATTACACTATACACAGCGCAGACACCTCTGGGGGGAGATCCCAGTAATATCTGTGTATTATAGAACTCCTCTCTATTACACTATACACAGCGCAGACACCTCTGGGGGGAGATCCCAGTAATATCTGTGTATTATACATCTCCTCTCTATTACACTATACACAGCGCAGACACATCTGGGGGGGGGGGGGGGGAGAGATCCCAGTAATATCTGTGCATCATACAGCTCCTCTCTATTACACTATACACAGCACAGACACCTCTGGGGGGAGATCCCGGTAATATCTGTGTATCATACATCTCCTCTCTATTACACTATACACAGCGCAGACACCTCTGGGGGGAGATCCCAGTAATATCTGTGTATTATACATCTCCTCTCTGTTACACTATACACAGCGCAGACACCTCTGGGGGGAGATCCCAGTAATATCTGTGTATTATACAGCACCTCTCTATTACATTATACACAGCGCAGACACCTCTGGGGGGAGATCCCAGTAATATCTGTGTATTATACATCTCCTCTCTATTACACTATACACAGCGCAGACACCTCTGGGGGGAGATCCCAGTAATATCTGTGTATTATACATCTCCTCTCTGTTACACTATAGACAGCGCAGACACCTCTGGGGGAGGGGGGGGGGGGGGTCCCAGTAATATCTGTGTATCATACATCTCCTCTCTATTACACTATACACAGCGCAGACACCTCTGGGGGGAGATCCCGGTAATATCTGTGTATTATACTTCTCCTCTCTATTACACTATACACAGCGCAGACACCTCTGGGGGGAGATCCCATTAATATCTGTGTATTATACAGCTCCTCTCTATTACATTATACACAGCGCAGACACCTCTGGGGGGAGATCCCGGTAATATCTGTGTATTATACATCTCCTCTCTATTACACTATACACAGCGCAGACACCTCTGGGGGGAGATCCCAGTAATATCTGTGTATTATACAGGTCCTCTCTATTACATTATACACAGCGCAGACACCTCTGGGGGGAGATCCCGGTAAAATCTGAGTATTATTCATCTCCTCTCTATTACACTGTACACAGCACAGACACCTCTGGTGGAGATCCTAGTAATATCTGTGTATTATACATCTCCTCTCTATTACATTATACAAAGCGCAGACACCTCTGGGGGGAGATCCTAGTAATATCTGTGTATTATACATATCCTCTCTATTACACTATACACAGCGCAGACACCTCTGGGAGAGATCCCAGTAATATCTGTGTATCATACAGCTCCTCTCTATTACACTATACACAGCGCAGACACCTCTGGGGGGAGATCCCGGTAATATCTGTGAATTATACATCTCCTCTCTATTACATTATACACAGCGCAGACACCTCTGGGGGGAGATCCTAGTAATATCTGTGTATTATACATCTCCTCTCTATTACACTATACACAGCGCAGACACATCTGGGGGGGGGGGGGGGGTGGAATCCCGGTAATATCTGTGTATTATACATCTCCTCTCTATTACACAATACACAGCGCAGACTCCTCTGGGGGAGATCCCAGTAATATCTGTGTATTATACATCTCCTCTCTATTACATTATACACAGCGCAGACACCTCTGGGGGGAGATCCCGGTAATATCTGTGTATTAAACATCTCCTCTCTATTACACTATACACAGCGCACACACCTCTGGGGGGAGATCCCGGTAATATCTGTGTATTATACATCTCCTCTCTATTACACTATACACAGCGCAGACACCTCTGGGGGGAGATCCCAGTAATATCTGTGTATTATACAACTTCTCTCTATTACACTATACACAGCGCAGACACCTCTGGGAGAGATCCCAGTAATATCTGTGTATCATACATCTCCTCTCTATTACACTATACACAGCGCAGATACCTCTGGGGGGGGGGGGGGGGAATCCCGGTAATATCTGTGTATTATACATCTTCTCATCTAATACACAATACACGGCGCAGACACCTCTGGGGGGAGATCCCAGTAATATCTGTGTATTATACATCTCCTCTCTATTACACTATACACAGCGCAGACACCTCTGGGGGGAGATCCTAGTATTATCTGTGTATTATACATCTCCTCTCTATTACATTATACACAGCGCAGACACCTCTGGGGGAGATCCCAGTAATATCTGTGTATTATACATCTCCTCTCTATTACACTATACACAGCACAGACACCTCTGGGGGGAGATCCCAGTAATATCTGTGTATTATACATCTCCTCTCTATTACAATATACACAGCGCAGACACCTCTGGGGGGAGATCCCAGTAATATCTGTGTATTATACATCTCCTCTCTATTACACTATACACAGCGCAGAAACCTCTGGGGGAGATCCCAGTAATATCTGTGTATTATACATCTCCTCTCTAATACACTATACTCAGCGCAGACACCTCTGGGGGGAGATCCCAGTAATATCTGTGTATTATACAGCACCTCTCTATTACATTATACACAGCGCAGACACCTCTGGGGGGAGATCCCAGTAATATCTGTGTATTATACATCTCCTCTCTATTACACTATACACAGCGCAGACACCTCTGGGGGGAGATCCCGGTAATATCTGTGTATTATACATCTCCTCTCTATTACACTATACACAGCACAGACACCTCTGGGGGGAGATCCCAGTAATATCTGTGTATTATACATCTCCTCTCTATTACAATATACACAGCGCAAACACCTCCGGGGGGAGATCTTAGTAATATCTGTGTATTATACATCTCCTCTCTGTTACACTATACACAGCGCAGACACCTCTGGGGGAGATCCCAGTAATATCTGTGTATTATACATCTCCTCTCTATTACACTATACACAGCGCAGACACCTCTGGGGGGAGATCCCGGTAATATCTGTGTACTATACATCTCCTCTCTATTACACTATACACAGCGCAGACACCTCTGGGGGGGGGGGGGGGAGGGGGAATCCTGGTAATATCTGTGTATTATACATCTTCTCATCTAATACACAATACACAGCGCAGACACCTCTGGGGGGAGATCCCAGTAATATCTGTGTATTATACATCTCCTCTCTATTACATTATACACAGCGCAGACACTTCTGGGGGAGATCCCAGTAATATCTGTGTATTATACATCTCCTCTCTATTACACTATACACAGCGCAGACACCTCTGGGGGGAGATCCCAGTAATATCTGTGTATTATACATCTCCTCTCTATTACACTACACACAGCGCAGACACCTCTGGGAGAGATCCCAGTAATATCTGTGTATCATACATCTCCTCTCTATTACACTATACACAGCGCAGACACCTCTGGGGGGAGATCCAGGTAATATCTGTGTATTAAACATCTCCTCTCTATTACACTATACACAGCGCAGACACCTCTGGGGGGAGATCCCGGTAATATCTGTGTATTATACATCTCCTCTCTATTACACTATACACAGCGCAGACACCTCTGGGGGAGATCCCAGTAATATCTGTGTATTATACATCTCCTCTCTATTACATTATACACAGCGCAGACACCTCTGGGGGGAGATCCCGGTAATATCTGAGTATTATTCTTCTCCTCTCTATTACACTGTACACAGCACAGACACCTCTGGGGGAGATCCCAGTAATATCTGTGTATTATACATCTCCTCTCTATTACATTATACAAAGCGCAGACACCTCTGGGGGGAGATCCTAGTAATATCTGTGTATTATACATCTCCTCTCTATTACACTATACACAGCGCAGACACCTCTGGGGGGAGATCCTAGTATTATCTGTGTATTATACATCTCCTCTCTATTACACTATACACAGCGCAGACACCTCTGGGGGGAGATCCCGGTAATATCTGTGTATTATGCATCTCCTCTCTATTACACTATACACAGCGCAGACACCTCTGGGGGAGATCCCAGTAATATCTGTGTATTATACATCTCCTCTCTATTACATTATACACAGCGCAGACACCTCTGGGGGAGATCCCAGTAATATCTGTGTATTATACATCTCCTCTCTATTACACTATACACAGCGCAGACACCTCTGGGGGGAGATCCCAGTAATATCTGTGTATTATACAACTACTCTCTATTACACTATACACAGCGCAGAAACCTCTGGGGGAGATCCCAGTAATATCTGTGTATTATACATCTCCTCTCTATTACACTATACACAGCGCAGACACCTCTGGGGGGAGATCCCAGTAATATCTGTGTATTATACAGCACCTCTCTATTACATTATACACAGCGCAGACACCTCTGGGGGGAGATCCCAGTAATATCTGTGTATTATACATCTCCTCTCTATTACACTATACACAGCGCAGACACCTCTGGGGGGAGATCCCGGTAATATCTGTGTATTATACATCTCCTCTCTATTACACTATACACAGCGCAGACACCTCTGGGGGGAGATCCCAGTAATATCTGTGCATCATACAGCTCCTCTCTATTACATTATACACAGCACAGACACCTCTGGGGGGAGATCCCGGTAATATCTGTGTATTATGCATCTCCTCTCTATTACACTATACACAGCGCAGACACCTCTGGGGGGAGATCCCGGTAATATCTGTGTATTATGCATCTCCTCTCTATTACACTATACACAGCGCAGACACCTCTGGGGGAGATCCCAGTAATATCTGTGTATTATACATCTCCTCTCTATTACATTATACACAGCGCAGACACCTCTGGGGGAGATCCCAGTAATATCTGTGTATTATACATCTCCTCTCTATTACACTATACACAGCGCAGACACCTCTGGGGGGAGATCCCAGTAATATCTGTGTATTATAGAACTCCTCTCTATTACACTATACACAGCGCAGACACCTCTGGGGGGAGATCCCGGTAATATCTGTGTATTATACAACTCCACTCTATTACACTATACACAGCGCAGAAACCTCTGGGGGAGATCCCAGTAATATCTGTGTATTATACATCTCCTCTCTATTACATTATACACAGCGCAGACACCTCTGGGGGGAGATCCCGGTAATATCTGTGTATTATACATCTCCTCTCTATTACACTATACACAGCGCAGACACCTCTGGGGGGAGATCCCGGTAATATCTGTGTATTATACAGCTCCTCTCTATTACATTATACACAGCACAGACACCTCTGGGGGGAGATCCCGGTAATATCTGTATATTATACATCTCCTCTCTATTACACTATACACAGCGCAGACACCTCTGGGGGGAGATCCCAGTAATATCTGTGCATCATACAGCTCCTCTCTATTACACTATACACAGCACAGACACCTCTGGGGGGAGATCCCGGTAATATCTGTGTATCATACATCTCCTCTCTATTACACTATACACAGCGCAGACACCTCTGGGGGGGGGGGGAGGGGGAATCCCGGTAATATCTGTGTATCATACATCTTCTCATCTAATACACAATACACAGCGCAGACACCTCTGGGGGGAGATCCCGGTAATATCTGTGTATTATACATCTCTCTATTACACTATACACAGCGCAGACACATCTGGGGGGTAATCCCGGTAATATCTGTGCATCATACAGCTCCTCTCTATTACACTATACACAGCGCAGACACATCTGGGGGAGATCCCAGTAATATCTGTGTATTATACATCTCCTCTCTATTACATTATACACAGCGCAGACACTTCTGGGGGAGATCCCAGTAATATCTGTGTATTATACATCTCCTCTCTATTACATTATACACAGCGCAGACACTTCTGGGGGAGATCCCAGTAATATCTGTGTATTATACATCTCCTCTCTATTACACTATACACAGCGCAGACACCTCTGGGGGGAGATCCCAGTAATATCTGTGTATTATACAACTTCTCTCTATTACACTACACACAGCGCAGACACCTCTGGGAGAGATCCCAGTAATATCTGTGTATCATACATCTCCTCTCTATTACACTATACACAGTGCAGACACCTCTGGGGGGAGATCCTGGTAATATCTGTGTATTAAACATCTCCTCTCTATTACACTATACACAGCGCAGACACCTCTGGGGGGAGATCCCGGTAATATCTGTGTATTATACATCTCCTCTCTATTACACTATACACAGCGCAGACACCTCTGGGGGAGATCCCAGTAATATCTGTGTATTATACATCTCCTCTCTATTACATTATACACAGCGCAGACACCTCTGGGGGGAGATCCCGGTAATATCTGAGTATTATTCTTCTCCTCTCTATTACACTGTACACAGACAGACACCTCTGGGGGAGATCCCAGTAATATCTGTGTATTATACATCTCCTCTCTATTACATTATACAAAGCGCAGACACCTCTGGGGGGAGATCCTAGTAATATCTGTGTATTATACATCTCCTCTCTATTACACTATACACAGCGCAGACACCTCTGGGGGGAGATCCTAGTATTATCTGTGTATTATACATCTCCTCTCTATTACACTATACACAGCGCAGACACCTCTGGGGGGAGATCCCGGTAATATCTGTGTATTATGCATCTCCTCTCTATTACACTATACACAGCGCAGACACCTCTGGGGGAGATCCCAGTAATATCTGTGTATTATACATCTCCTCTCTATTACATTATACACAGCGCAGACACCTCTGGGGGAGATCCCAGTAATATCTGTGTATTATACATCTCCTCTCTATTACACTATACACAGCGCAGACACCTCTGGGGGGAGATCCCAGTAATATCTGTGTATTATACAACTCCTCTCTATTACACTATACACAGCGCAGAAACCTCTGGGGGAGATCCCAGTAATATCTGTGTATTATACATCTCCTCTCTATTACACTATACACAGCGCAGACACCTCTGGGGGGAGATCCCAGTAATATCTGTGTATTATACATCTCCTCTCTATTACATTATACACAGCGCAGACACTTCTGGGGGAGATCCCAGTAATATCTGTGTATTATACATCTCCTCTCTATTACACTATACACAGCGCAGACACCTCTGGGGGGAGATCCCGGTAATATCTGTGTATTATACAACTCCTCTCTATTACACTATACACAGCGCAGAAACCTCTGGGGGAGATCCCAGTAATATCTGTGTATTATACATCTCCTCTCTATTACACTATACACAGCGCAGACACCTCTGGGGGGAGATCCCGGTAATATCTGTGTATTATACATCTCCTCTCTATTACACTATACACAGCGCAGACACCTCTGGGGGGAGATCCCAGTAATATCTGTGCATCATACAGCTCCTCTCTATTACATTATACACAGCACAGACACCTCTGGTGGGAGATCCCGGTAATATCTGTGTATCATACATCTCCTCTCTATTACACTATACACAGCGCAGACACCTCGGGGGGGGGGGGGGGAATCCCGGTAATATCTGTGTATTATACATCTCATCTAATACACAATACACAGCGCAGACACCTCTGGGGGGAGATCCCAGTAATATCTGTGTATTATACATCTCCTCTCTATTACATTATACACAGCGCAGACACTTCTGGGGGAGATCCCAGTAATATCTGTGTATTATACATCTCCTCTCTATTACACTATACACAGCGCAGACACCTCTGGGGGGAGATCCCGGTAATATCTGTGTATTATACAACTCCTCTCTATTACACTATACACAGCGCAGAAACCTCTGGGGGAGATCCCAGTAATATCTGTGTATTATACATCTCCTCTCTATTACACTATACACAGCGCAGACACCTCTGGGGGGAGATCCCGGTAATATCTGTGTATTATGCATCTCCTCTCTATTACACTATACACAGCGCAGACACCTCTGGGGGAGATCCCAGTAATATCTGTGTATTATACATCTCCTCTCTATTACATTATACACAGCGCAGACACCTCTGGGGAGATCCCAGTAATATCTGTGTATTATACATCTCCTCTCTATTACACTATACACAGCGCAGACACCTCTGGGGGGAGATCCCAGTAATATCTGTGTATTATAGAACTCCTCTCTATTACACTATACACAGCGCAGACACCTCTGGGGGGAGATCCCGGTAATATCTGTGTATTATACAGCTCCTCTCTATTACATTATACACAGCACAGACACCTCTGGGGGGAGATCCCAGTAATATCTGTGTATTATAGAACTCCTCTCTATTACACTATACACAGCGCAGACACCTCTGGGGGGAGATCCCAGTAATATCTGTGTATTATACATCTCCTCTCTATTACACTATACACAGCGCAGACACATCTGGGGGGGGGGGGGGGGAGGGGGGGAGAGATCCCAGTAATATCTGTGCATCATACAGCTCCTCTCTATTACACTATACACAGCACAGACACCTCTGGGGGGAGATCCCGGTAATATCTGTGTATCATACATCTCCTCTCTATTACACTATACACAGCGCAGACACCTCTGGGGGGGGGGGGGGAGGGGGGATCCCGGTAATATCTGTGTATTATACATCTTCTCATCTAATACACAATACACAGCGCAGACACCTCTGGGGGGAGATCCCAGTAATATCTGTGTATTATACATCTCCTCTCTATTACATTATACACAGCGCAGACACTTCTGGGGGAGATCCCAGTAATATCTGTGTATTATACATCTCCTCTCTATTACAATATACACAGTGCAGACACCTCTGGGGGAGGGGTACCAGTAATATCTGTGTATTATACATCTCCTCTCTATTACAATATACACAGTGCAGACACCTCTGGGGGGAGATCCCGGTAATATCTGTGTATTATACAACTCCTCTCTATTACACTATACACAGTGCAGACACCTCTGGGGGAGATCCCAGTAATATCTGTGTATTATACATCTCCTCTCTATTACACTATACACAGCGCAGACACCTCTGGGGGGAGATCCCGGTAATATCTGTGTACTATACATCTCCTCTCTATTACACTATACACAGCGCAGACACCTCAGGGGAGATCCCAGTAATATCTGTGTATTATACATCTCCTCTCTGTTACATTATACAAAGCGCAGACACCTCTGGGGGGAGATCCCAGTAATATCTGTGTATTATACATCTCCTCTCTATTACACTATACACAGCGCAGACACCTCTGGGGGAGTACCCAGTAATATCTGTGTATCATACATCTCCTCTCTATTACACTATACACAGCGCAGACACCTCTGGGGGGGTGGGTGGGGGAATCCCGGTAATATCTGTGTATTATACATCTTCTCATCTAATACACAATACACAGCGCAGACACCTCTGGGGGGAGATCCCGGTAATATCTGTGTATTATACATCTCCTCTCTATTACACTATACACAGCGCAGACACCTTTGGGGGGAGATCCCATTAATATCTGTGTATTATAGAACTCCTCTCTATTACACTATACACAGCGCAGACACCTCTGGGGGGAGATCCCAGTAATATCTGTGTATTATACATCTCCTCTCTATTACACTATACACAGCGCAGACACATCTGGGGGGGGGGGGGGGGGGGGGGAGAGATCCCAGTAATATCTGTGCATCATACAGCTCCTCTCTATTACACTATACACAGCACAGACACCTCTGGGGGGAGATCCCGGTAATATCTGTGTATCATACATCTCCTCTCTGTTACACTATACACAGCGCAGACACCTCTGGGGGGAGATCCCAGTAATATCTGTGTATTATACATCTCCTCTCTATTACATTATACACAGCGCAGACACCTCTGGGGGGAGATCCCAGTAATATCTGTGTATTATACATCTCCTCTCTATTACACTATACACAGCGCAGACACCTCTGGGGGGAGATCCCAGTAATATCTGTGTATTATACATCTCCTCTCTGTTACACTATACACAGCGCAGACACCTCTGGGGGAGGGGGGGGGGGGGTCCCAGTAATATCTGTGTATCATACATCTCCTCTCTATTACACTATACACAGCGCAGACACCTCTGGGGGGAGATCCCGGTAATATCTGTGTATTATACTTCTCCTCTCTATTACACTATACACAGCGCAGACACCTCTGGGGGGAGATCCCATTAATATCTGTGTATTATACAGCTCCTCTCTATTACATTATACACAGCGCAGACACCTCTGGGGGGAGATCCCGGTAATATCTGTGTATTATACATCTCCTCTCTATTACACTATACACAGCGCAGACACCTCTGGGGGGAGATCCCAGTAATATCTGTGTATTATACAGCTCCTCTCTATTACATTATACACAGCGCAGACACCTCTGGGGGGAGATCCCGGTAAAATCTGAGTATTATTCATCTCCTCTCTATTACACTGTACACAGCACAGACACCTCTGGTGGAGATCCTAGTAATATCTGTGTATTATACATCTCCTCTCTATTACATTATACAAAGCGCAGACACCTCTGGGGGGAGATCCTAGTAATATCTGTGTATTATACATATCCTCTCTATTACACTATACACAGCGCAGACACCTCTGGGAGAGATCCCAGTAATATCTGTGTATCATACAGCTCCTCTCTATTACACTATACACAGCGCAGACACCTCTGGGGGGAGATCCCGGTAATATCTGTGAATTATACATCTCCTCTCTATTACATTATACACAGCGCAGACACCTCTGGGGGGAGATCCTAGTAATATCTGTGTATTATACATCTCCTCTCTATTACACTATACACAGCGCAGACACCTCTGGGAGAGATCCCAGTAATATCTGTGTATCATACAGCTCCTATTACACTATACACAGCGCAGACACATCTGGGGGGGGGGGGGGGTGTGGAATCCCGGTAATATCTGTGTATTATACATCTCCTCTCTATTACACAATACACAGCGCAGACTCCTCTGGGGGAGATCCCAGTAATATCTGTGTATTATACATCTCCTCTCTATTACATTATACACAGCGCAGACACCTCTGGGGGGAGATCCCGGTAATATCTGTGTATTAAACATCTCCTCTCTATTACACTATACACAGCGCACACACCTCTGGGGGGAGATCCCGGTAATATCTGTGTATTATACATCTCCTCTCTATTACACTATACACAGCGCAGACACCTCTGGGGGGAGATCCCAGTAATATCTGTGTATTATACAACTTCTCTCTATTACACTATACACAGCGCAGACACCTCTGGGAGAGATCCCAGTAATATCTGTGTATCATACATCTCCTCTCTATTACACTATACACAGCGCAGACACCTCTGGGGGGGGGGGGAATCCCGGTAATATCTGTGTATTATACATCTTCTCATCTAATACACAATACACGGCGCAGACACCTCTGGGGGGAGATCCCAGTAATATCTGTGTATTATACATCTCCTCTCTATTACACTATACACAGCGCAGACACCTCTGGGGGGAGATCCTAGTATTATCTGTGTATTATACATCTCCTCTCTATTACATTATACACAGCGCAGACACCTCTGGGGGAGATCCCAGTAATATCTGTGTATTATACATCTCCTCTCTATTACACTATACACAGCACAGACACCTCTGGGGGGAGATCCCAGTAATATCTGTGTATTATACATCTCCTCTCTATTACAATATACACAGCGCAGACACCTCTGGGGGGAGATCCCAGTAATATCTGTGTATTATACATCTCCTCTCTATTACACTATACACAGCGCAGAAACCTCTGGGGGAGATCCCAGTAATATCTGTGTATTATACATCTCCTCTCTAATACACTATACTCAGCGCAGACACCTCTGGGGGGAGATCCCAGTAATATCTGTGTATTATACAGCACCTCTCTATTACATTATACACAGCGCAGACACCTCTGGGGGGAGATCCCAGTAATATCTGTGTATTATACATCTCCTCTCTATTACACTATACACAGCGCAGACACCTCTGGGGGGAGATCCCGGTAATATCTGTGTATTATACATCTCCTCTCTATTACACTATACACAGCACAGACACCTCTGGGGGGAGATCCCAGTAATATCTGTGTATTATACATCTCCTCTCTATTACAATATACACAGCGCAGACACCTCTGGGGGGAGATCCCAGTAATATCTGTGTATTATACATCTCCTCTCTGTTACACTATACACAGCGCAGACACCTCTGGGGGAGATCCCAGTAATATCTGTGTATTATACATCTCCTCTCTATTACACTATACACAGCGCAGACACCTCTGGGGGGAGATCCCGGTAATATCTGTGTACTATACATCTCCTCTCTATTACACTATACACAGCGCAGACACCTCGGGGGAGATCCCAGTAATATCTGTGTATTATACATCTCCTCTCTATTACATTATACAAAGCGCAGACACCTCTGGAAGGAGATCCTAGTAATATCTGTGTATTATACATCTCCTCTCTGTTACACTATACACAGCGCAGACACCTCTGGGGGAGGGGGGGGGGAGGGTCCCAGTAATATCTGTGTATCATACATCTCCTCTCTATTACACTATACACAGCGCAGACACCTCTGGGGGGAGATCCCGGTAATATCTGTGTATTATACATCTCCTCTCTATTACACTATACACAGTGCAGACACCTCTGGGGGGAGATCCCGGTAATATCTGAGTATTATTCATCTCCTCTCTATTACACTGTACACAGCACAGACACCTCTGGGGGAGATCCCAGTAATATCTGTGTATTATACATCTCCTCTCTATTACATTATACAAAGCGCAGACACCTCTGGGGGGAGATCCTAGTAATATCTGTGTATTATACATATCCTCTCTATTACACTATACACAGCGCAGACACCTCTGGGGGAGATCCCAGTAATATCTGTGTATTATACATCTCCTCTCTATTACATTATACACAGCGCAGACACCTCTGGGGGGAGATCCCGGTAATATCTGTGTATTATACATCTCCTCTCTATTACACTATACACAGTGCAGACACCTCTGGGGGAGATCCCAGTAATATCTGTGTATTATACATCTCCTCTCTATTACACTATACACAGCGCAGACACCTCTGGGGGGAGATCCCATTAATATCTGTGTATTATACATCTCCTCTCTATTACATTATACACAGCGCAGACACCTCTGGGGGAGGGGTACCAGTAATATCTGTGTATTATACATCTCCTCTCTATTACAATATACACAGTGCAGACACCTCTGGGGGGAGATCCCGGTAATATCTGTGTATTATACAGCTCCTCTCTATTACATTATACACAGCGCAGACACCTCTGGGGAGAGATCCCGGTAATATCTGTGTATTAAACATCTCCTCTCTATTACACTATACACATCGCAGACACCTCTGGGGGGAGATCCCGGTAATATCTGTGTATTATACATCTCCTCTCTATTACACTATACACTACATCTCCTCTCTGTTACACTATACACAGCGCAGACACCTCTGGGGGAGATCCCAGTAATATCTGTGTATTATACATCTCCTCTCTATTACACTATACACAGCGCAGACACCTCTGGGGGGAGATCCCAGTAATATCTGTGTATTATACATCTATAGATTGTAAGCTTGCGAGCAAGGCCTTCCTACCTCTATGTCTGTCTGTTTTTACCCAGTTTTGTTCTATTACTGTTGTTCTAATTGTAAAGCGCAACGGAATATGCTGCGCTATATAAGAAACTGTTAATAAATAAATAAATAATACATCTCCTCTCTATTACACTATACACAGCGCAGACACCTCTGGGGGGAGATCCCAGTAATATCTGTGTATTATAGAACTCCTCTCTATTACACTATACACAGCGCAGACACCTCTGGGGGGAGATCCCGGTAATATCTGTGTATTATATAACTCCTCTCTATTACACTATACACAGCGCAGAAACCTCTGGGGGAGATCCCAGTAATATCTGTGTATTATACATCTCCTCTCTATTACACTATACACAGCGCAGACACCTCTGGGGGGAGATCCCGGTAATATCTGTGTATTATACATTTCCTCTCTACTATTACATTATACACAGCGCAGACACCTCTGGGGGGAGAGCCCAGTAATATCTGTGTATTATACAGCTCCTCTCTATTACACTATACACAGCGCAGACACCTCTGGGGGGAGATCCCGGTAATATCTGTGTATTATACATCTCCTCTCTATTACATTATACACAGCGCAGACACCTCTGGGGGGAGATCCCAGTAATATCTGTGTATTATACATCTCCTCTCTATTACATTATACACAGCGCAGACACCTCTGGGGGGAGATCCCGGTAATATCTGTGTATTATACATCTCCTCTCTATTACACTATACACAGCGCAGAAACCTCTGGGGGAGAGCCCGGTAATAGCTGTGTATTATACATCTCCTCTCTATTACACTATACACAGCGCAGAAACCTCTGGGGGAGAGCCCGGTAATAGCTGTGTATTATACATCTCCTCTCTATTACATTATAGACAGCGCAGGTGTGGGAGGGTTCAACTGGGACCGCCCCTCCCGAACTCATTGGAACCCAAAGAATCATGTCCCCGCGTCACCGGGCGCACCCACAGCTTATTTAAGCCATCACATGCGGCCGGATTCTGAGTTGTGCTACAGCATCGCAGGGGGAAGAAGTCCTCCGCGCCTGGAAAAAAAGATGCCGCACAGATTAGGGAGGACGACAGGTCAACAGGAGATGGATGTATAGAGAGGAAAGCACAACAGCAGTCGGCAGACAAGGTAAGCCCTCAGTGAAGCCCCATTTGTTATATATTGTTCCATTGTTCCATCTACTCTCAACTATACCACCACTGCCAGCGCTAGACTGGAGCCCACATTCTACTGCTCAGGCAGACCCAAGGCCGGAGCCACTGGAGGGCAGTAGGCATCATTTCCCCTACCCCACATTAGGCTTCTTTATAAAAAAAATAAAAAAATTGAATAGTACTACTACTACTACAATAGCACAGGAGATTCCGTCCGGCGGTAATACGTACTGATCCCGCACAGGGATGTGGAGGTGACCAGCACATACCAATGTGCCAAGAGACAAGCACTAGCAAAGAGAGTTCATTTTATCAATATTGTTCCACAGTTTATTCTATGACCTGTGATATTGATAAAAGATATCACGGGCAAATCTAAACAGTGACGCTAATAATGGGGGCAGACGTTCATCATTACCAACTGCATCTGCATTTCTAGTTTTTGTTACTAAAACATACCTTATTAATGAACTAAACACAGTCTACTTGTATCTGCAACCGTGAGCAGTCTGAGGGGCATGCGATACAGACGTGGATTCATTCTATATGGTAAAGCCTGTGACTGAGCATATAGCGTGTTGGATGTGGGCAAGTAGGAAGATTTAGCTATAGTAGAACAGTGGGTTATGCTATATACTGTATGTCTTGACTGCTGGTCTGCTTAGAGATCTGTAAGATCATGTAATAAACGTCCTACCAGGCACCTTGTCCCCAAACAGGATATTCATCAACAGACAAATGGGGAATATTGTTTCTTATATAGTGCAGCATATTCCGTTGTGCTTTGTCAGATGTCATACCAACTATGTGACCAAGATATGACAGCAGAGGACCCGGAAATAAGAGCACACCACCACCCGATGCTGTCCCTTATTCTAAAACAGCATGTATATTATATATCATACCAATTGACCGGTACTACACTCGTGAAACTGCATCACCAGGGCCTTCCCACGGACCATGCAAAGTAGAAAGAGAACGGGCAGCACTCCACTGATTCAAACTTACAGTAAGCTGTTGTAGCTGTCTCTGTTATTATAAATCCGCGGAGTGCTGCCCATTCTCTTTCTACTATAGAGATATATATACACATATACATACATACATACATACATACACACACACACACTGTAAAGTATCCACCTCCTGGTGGTATCCATAAAGTCAACCAAGGCACAACAGACTACAAGCCAAGAAAATCCAGCAGTAGCACAGAATTAACCACCTGCAAAAAAAAATACATTACATAGCAGAGGCCAGGGATGTAAAGACAAGGGACCTGCCATAGGCGCTGTGATGGACTTCTCCTTACGTGAGATACCACAGGCTGTGGCTGATAAAAGTGTGGAATCATATGAGTGCTCCAACAGCCACTGCACCTTCAATGTAAATCATTACAGTAGTGACATTAGATACCTTCCTTTTCTCATCAACCCCTTTCAAGACAGACTTTTACAGAAATATGTCAGCGAGCAAAGAGCAACTTCACAAAATGATTTCCTGTAATAGAGGAAGAGGCATTTTCCCACAATCCACTTTCTACAACAAACGAATCAAGGCAATCAATAGGCTGAGGTATTTAGGAGCCAGGAACATCATGTACTAATCAGGCATTATGGCAGTGGTTCCAAAACTTTCATGAATCTCTGGACCCCAGAGTATCAGCATTTTATTCACAGCACCCCAAGGCCAAAAATTATTATTAAAGTAAGTAAATTGTGCTTTTCTGTCACCTGTAGGTACAGTTATGTTGTGGTGGACGCGGTTGCCTTTTATTTGTCCACAAATGTATGTTTGCCAGCCACAAGCACTGGTTTTGAGCGACACATTGACCATAAATAATTTGATTTGGTCCTGGACCACCAGCATTATAGCTAGCTGGCAACCAGAATTTGCTAGTCTTTCTCCATAAAAAGTACGAGACTACAGGAAACCGCTACAAATGAAATACCATGCCATACTACAACATCTGCTACACAAGGAGGTGGCAGTCATCTTGTGGGATGAGCCACTGTGAGGCTCATGCCTAAGTGATGTCGCTGATTCCCAGTGAATCAATCGCTTGCACTCCCATGAGCACTGGTTCAGCCCACAAAATGGCCACCTCTGCTGTGCGCATGTGCAGGCTCTGCTTTCAGAGACGTGACAGTGATCTTTATGCATAACATTCACCTGGTCCCACCATCCAACCAGCCAAGGTCTGGAGCATGTCTCACAAAAAAAATCGACTAAGGGCATTTTTCAATCCTAGATGGACATATCCGGAGGAATCCAGTCCGTGGGGCGACGATGGAAAAGGCAGGGCAACTGCACAATGTTCCAGAAATTGTTGCAATATCCTTAGTAACTTGGAGACCAAAACCTTTGTTTCCAGAGTATCATTTTGGGTGGGAAAAATACACTATGCCTCAAACTTTTGCAATCCACAAAAAAAAGGAGGGAGAATCCATGTGTTGGGGGATGTTATCCTTTAGAGTTTTCAGCACAATAAATCTGTGGACTTGTGTGATGTTCTCAGTCCAAAAAGTTAAAGATCATGAGATTCTGAAGATCAGTCATCGGGTTACACATGAGAAGGAATAACTATCCGCACAATAGTGGACTCTGAGCGTGGGCTGGTTCCACCCGACGCCTTCCCCAGGCGAGGAATTAGCTGCAGATGTAAGGTGGTGCAGAATGCCCCAAACTGTTAGATGTGACCAGGTATCCATCTCTGGCTACAGGAAAGCATACAGCCATGTGGCAGGTAGATAGCAGACTTGGTGTCTGCCTACTCCCCTTCCACAGGAGTCCACACACAGGCCCCAATCTTACTAATTTCCCTGGAACCTGAAGACATAATCGGAGGTTTCGTCCATGGCGGATTCTCCCCCCCACCCCCCCAAAAAAAACATGTAAATAGCAAAAAAATGCAGCTAGGCCATTGCTTTTAACCCATCATGAACAGCTAGTAAATATTGCAGGTTATCAGGCTTTTTCCTTTGAGGTGTTACATCTTTAAAGCTTTTACTTAATCCCCTGTGCAACCCCTCCCCCCCCCACCCTGACCCCTTGTCGTCCTCTTCTTCCCCCTCCGTGTCGCGATGTGGGGGGAAGAAAACAAGTCAGGGTTGCGGAGGGCCTAAGAAACTGCAAGATAAGGCCTCTTCCTGCATCCTTAAGGGGAAAAGAGGAGGTAGCAAAATCACAGCAGCATCCTTCCTGGGTACCAGATCGGACATGCAGCCTGGGCGGAAAGAGGCGATCAGCTGCTAGCACATGGATGGAATAACTGGGGTGAGAGACGAATGTGGATCTGTTATCCTGTCAGCCGGAGCTGCCTCCTGTAGGGCTGTTTGTCTGCTAATATCCTCCGTTATTCCTACATCTAGCATACTGCAGTAGGGGAGAATGTGATGTAAAATGGGGAGGGGAGGAAAGAGAGTCACAGGAAGGAGGAGGGAGGGAGGGAGGGAGGAGAGCGGCCGTGCTTCTAGGCATGAGATTCAGCCAGTGCAGGCTCCTTGTCCTAATTTATTATATACTTAATAAATATATTTCTTTTTATACTATGTGTTGTTTCACCATTTAGACTTTTTTTTACTGTCTCGGAAATAAAATGTTGCCCTTGTCTTCCAATCACTTCAGTGATAATGAATATATATATATATATATATATATATATATATATATATATATATATATATGTACATACACACATTTTAATATATTGTAGCTGGTTTGGAAAGCAATGACATAGGTGTTTATTTACCTGGTATAAATAAAAGGTTTATAGTTCAACTCAGAACCTTCTGATGACTTCCACAGGACAAGCACTGGTAGATAATGATATGTTGCAATTCTCCAAATCCCCTTTAATAACAATAATTCTGATAATTAGATGCTTGGGGACTGAGCACCTTAGAAAGATACTTTGTATATAGAAAGTCTGACGGTAATGAAGCTGACTCTCCCAATATATGACAATCAGTAAGCTTTGTGGAGAAGCTCTGCAATGTAGAGTAAATGCTGCAGATATATGAGCACATATGTACAACCACAAACTGAAATGTGAAGGGTTAAGGGCGCCATCTATGACAATGACATGACATTGGTGACCTTGGAAAAATCATACTTGGTCACAGGCATCCTGGAAAAAGAAAGTACCACCAGAGGTCATGACCCATTCTGCATTCAATAGGACTGTGGTGTGTATTTCTCAACAAGGATCATTAATCCCTACGCAACCACACTTCGCTTAGCCAGTTACCTAATATTACCAATCTTGTTACTAAATACTGCATAGTTTGGGTCCTGACTGCCTTGGGCTCAAGTTTTAGGGTACATCCACGGATCATGATCAAGCACTGACTGAATGGTTTACGGGCACTGCACACCGCTCTGCTACCAACTCCCGGTCCACATGGTAATGATGTCATGGTCTTGTAGACCCACATTTCCTGAAACAAAGTACTACTATATGTTGCATCCATGATTTACCCCAAGCAGTTTGTTCACATTTACACCATCATCGGTCACATCTTATAAGTCTAAACAATGCACATCACTATTATAGATGTCATTAAACTCTATATCAAACCATGGGTATAACACAGGACTGGCCAGGAACCAGTGAGGAGAGTGGGGCTTTGTGTCACACAGCTCGTCCTTTTAGCAGTATCCTAACAACCGCATAAGATTCTAACGCATTTCGACTAACGCATTTCGACATTCTTCAGAGACTGAGCTGAGAAAGGCTATTAGGGTGGTCTCTGTATAACTGTAAGCAGGATCAGTGAAATAGTAGTTGGGAAGGTGTGTGTGTGTGGGGTAGTTTAAGCTAAAGTTATACTTTGGTTGAAGTTATCGGTCATGGTACTGCTCCATGAGTGTGACCCCACCAGCTGTCATGCAGAAGGACACACGATAAGATTCCACCAGGTTGCAGTATAATACACGTTGAATTACGCAGCTGTTATTTAGAGACACAAAATTCCCACCTCCATTCAAGTTTCAGCATGTTGCTAATGGAACAGAGGATGCTTGCTGTTTAAGAATAATAATCTGCTTCTAGTTTCAAGTCAAAGCTTCATATTAAATGTATTCTATACATGATGTATTTATTTTCGACATCTCTATTATATATATTACACCCTTACTGTGAACTTGTTGCTGTTAGCTCAATAGAACATGGTTCCTGCTCCTTGGGACAACTGCTGGCCAGCTGACATACTGTACTCACTTCTGGATGCTTGAGGAAGGAGGGATCCAAAGTAGGGCTGGAAATAATGGCCAGCTCCTGATTTTTACAGCATCTCAGCCACCTACTCCAGGGGCAGCTATTATATCTAGCCCTACGCCAGATCCAGCAGGGACCCAGAGTCCACCGCGCAGGCTGACCAGATCAGTCTTCCACTAAACACCATACCCTACTGAGCAAATATTGGTTGGGCCTGATAAAATATATGCTAGGGAAGGTTTCATTTCATTACTGTTGGCTACAAGCACATGACTGTGTTTGATTAGAACCCTGGTGGAATTAGGTGCCCGCAAAAGATATTGACTAGTCATGAGAACATGATGTACCACTTCCTCACTCGTGCCTGGTGCACGGATCGGATGCGACCTCATGAGCATTGTTCCGGCTCATGAAACAGCCATTGACTGGGTTGCGATGAACCCCAATAACAGATAAAGGGAAATTATGGTCCAGATGTACCCTAACAAGTCTTACCTTGGTAGAAGCCATATCACTGACAGAGCGATACGTCTGTATGGTCTCCAGTTGATCTAGACACCAGTCCAACTCCTCTAAGGTCTCTTTGGCTAACTGCTGATACGTCTCCTCTGCGGGCACAAGACATGACAAGAGTGAGGAGCTGAGAAATCGTCCTTGTGCTAGTAAGACAGACTGCTTCAAACATCCCTGCACCGTGCCCACCTACCCA
Source organism: Pseudophryne corroboree (assembly GCF_028390025.1). Classification (NCBI taxonomy): domain Eukaryota; kingdom Metazoa; phylum Chordata; class Amphibia; order Anura; family Myobatrachidae; genus Pseudophryne; species Pseudophryne corroboree. The sequence goes on along the minus strand of NC_086449.1, from coordinate 83,265,756 downwards.
ACGCTCCTTGGTGGCTCACAAGCCAATCCCAACCAGCACATGTGATGATCACACAAGTGAGAAGCCGGCTGCTGTGTGAACATTGCCTTATAGTACTGGAAATTAATATTACTCATTTGTATATTATTCTTTTTTGCATTTGCACACCTATGAAATGCGTATCAGAGTATTGCCCAATAGCCTCAACGAGATACTGAGGATACATTAATAGGGGAGAAATAAGAGCATAGCCAGTTTTATATTGCCTACCTACATAGCAATGCGTTTTATGCTGCCCTCCTCTAACCGCCAGTTTGTCACATAACATTCATTTCCATATATACCTAGTGGTAGATTTACGAACACTTCTAAAAATGAAAAGTGATGGTGTTGCCCATAGCAACCAATTAGATTCCAGCAATCATTTCATTAGCGAATCCTAGAAAATGCTAGAATCGGATTGGTCGACACACCGCCACTTTTTATATTTTTAAAAGCTTTCATAAATCTACCTCCTAGTCTTTGTATAATGAAACGCACACTTACCTGAGAGAGTTGCTTTACAGACTGTCTGCTGAGGCATGACTGGGGAACGCCTGGCCAAAGAGAAGCATAAAATACATCATAGACAAAGATCATTAGAATAACACTGCGCAATAAACATCAGCGCTTCCTAGCATAAGCCTCCTCTATAACCCTACCACTTCTATTCAATACACAGTGCAGGGAAGCGGCAGTTTCATGTACGTACAAAACGCCAAGTTCTATCCGTTAGAGTCTGTGATAATTATTACATACAAAGGGGTGTATTCAATAAGTGTCGGAAGCTGCCGACAAGACGGCAGCTTCCGACACTTATTGAAGACACCCCTTTGGGGTGTCTTCAATAAGTGTCGGAAGCTGCCGTCTTGTCGGAAAGACGGCAGCTTCCGACAGGTTTAGGTCGGAAGGGGTTCTGACCTATTCAATACTGGCTGTTTTTTTCCGACAAGTCGGGAATTCCCGACTTGTCGGAAAACACTTGGATTGTCGGATTAGCCGCGGATCCACGTGTTCTGCGGCCAAATCGGACAGGTGTTGGCCCCGTTCGGACAATGTCAATCCGACTTTTATTAAAGTCGGATTGACATTGTCGGAACCGGGGAGATGAGAAGTGTGAGGCGGCAGGAGGAGCAGCGTGAGGCGGCCGGAGGAACAGCGGGACAAGCGGCTGGAGGAGCAGCGGCAGAGGCGGCCGGAAGAGCAGAGGCAGAGGTGGCCGGAGGAGCAGAGGTGGCCAGAAGAGCAAAGGCGGCCGGAGGAGCCGGGGATCGGGGACGGGTGAGTATTGCCAAGCAGCAGCACGGCCCGGCGCTCAGCAGTGCACTGACAGTTGTCGGGAGCGGCCCGCTGCCCCATTGAATACTCACCTGTCGGGTCCTTTCCGTCGGAAAGGACCCAACAGGTATTGAATATACCCCAAAATGTACCTTATGGCAATCTGGAGAGACAGAGCGAAACAATGGAAGGAGAATTGTTATACTGGTCAGCTATTACATAGGGTCTCCAAAATACGTGCCATAATCAGAAGCTCACAGAACATATTGGGGGCATTATAACCATTAATGGGAGATCTCTCTGCAGCTTCATTTACACTTTTATTATTCGTAACGCTTGGAAAATGTACATTATATGCACTCATTGTTACTGATGCTTTTTTAATTTTTTATATAGAACATATTTTTACTAATCCCTTCTCCTACAAGTGTCAGGCCTGCGGTCGTGTGATGGGGCGGATGAGGAGAATACTCACTTGTTGGTAGGGCTGGTGACGTTGGCGAGGATGGTGAAATTGTTCCGGACACTGCGCAGGCTGGCCAGCACCTGGGGAAAGTAGATAGAGGGTTACGGATCGCTAAGGAACAACGCTCTAACATCTATAGAGCTTTCAAATCAGCACTGTATGATTTAATGATGTAGTGTATAGAGTTCTATGTATTAATGTAACAGAGAGCCACAGTGTTACTGGAGCAGAGCACAGCCATACAGTAGGGGGATACTTAATAATTGCCATTAACCCCCCCAAAAAAAGGTGTTTTCGGGGATTAAGCCGCAAATATACAATGACAAATGGGCCCCATAGACTGTAAGCTCGACTGGTTTGGGGACTGATGTGAACAACTAAATATTCTCTCTACAGTGCTATTGAATATGTGTGCTCTATAAAAATGTTAATAAATATTATTCTAACCATTCTGTAAAAGCAGTGAATGTGAAACACACAATGTCACAGCAGATAAGAACCACTTGGCCCATCTAGTCTGCTCTAAACACGTGTATATATATATATATACACACACACACACACACACACACACACACACACACAAAGTTAATTTTTGTCAAGAACCAGTTCACCTACCAGTTTATTTTTTGATTGTGGAATGTACCTGGAGTACTCGGAGGATACCCATGCAAGCACAGGGAGAATATACAAACTCCACACAGTTAGTGCCATGGTGGAAATCAAACCCATGACCTCAGTGCTGTGAGGCAGTAATGCTAACCATCACACCAATGTGCATCCCTTGAGGTCAAATAAAACACACGGCCTACAGCCACTATTATTTGAATGCACCCCATCAACTTAATAGGGATGCATAAATGTTATAATAAAAATAAAAGGCTTTTTTTGATACGCTACAAAGTGTAATGACCACACTCTTCCCCACTACAAATACAGACAGGTGGTGACCGCTCATAACAAAAACTTGGCAGGCGAGTGTAATTCACGTATGTAGCCAAGTGTATACAACTGTACACCTTTGCATAAGTGCCACTGCCAGAACAGTATATTGGGAAGAATAAAGTTTCATTGAAAGGTGGCCTGGTAGTTACAGCATCCAGCCAGCTGGTGTCACTGTTCCCATGCTCTACAAAGCTTAAGGGTTATCTCCTACAAGGCTGTAACTCATGCAGCAGCACACTTCCAGCCCTGACCTCCGCTCCCCTCTCCACACTTTCTCAATGCTCTGGGGGTGCTGCACCCCAAGTATAGATCATTTGGAAGACTGTTTGAATGTCAGCTTAAGGCATATGCACTACTTCATGTAGCTGATAAACGGGTGTGGTATGGAAGGTAGATAGTAACTAGGTCGACAGTGTCTAGGTCGACCACTATTGGTCGACAGTAACTAAGTCGACAGGGTCTTTAGGTCGACATGAGTTTTTAATGTTTTTTTGGTGTCGTTATCTTCGTACAGTGACCGGGAACCCCATATAGTGCACCGTGTTCGCTCGCCATGCTTCGGGCAAGGTGCCTCGCTGCGCTCGGGACAGGTTACCGTTCCCAATTATAATCCACGTGGATTGTTAAGTATGAAAAGGTTCAAAAAATATATTAAAAAATCGTGAAAAACTCATGTCGACATTTTGACCTGTCAATCTTTTGACCTGTCGACCAATAGTGGTCGACCTAGAGACCGGATCCCCTGATAAACATGACAGCCAAATTGGGAACTGAAGGGTCCAGATTACTCTGTCCCATGTTTTTGTTTTTAACAAATGGAAGGAGTAAGGGGGCCAGTATGTTGCCTGTGGTACCATAGGTGCTTTATAGGGTTCTCCTGTACATGTTTTATTCTCTGCATATCAGAATGTGGGATTCTCATGGTATAACGGTATGTGAAGGTTTCAGGTACCCAGATATTTGCAAGCAGCGCAGCCCCTTTATACTACATGACTATATGATTACAACTGAGGGCCATGGACAATTATGGAAACATGGAATGATTGAAATGTGACACTTGAGATGGAGTCAGACTTCATGGCCCTTTTGTGCCACGTGTTATAGACTATGGGGTATGTACAATTAGGTTCGGATCCATTTCGACATGCATTTGTCGGAATGGATCAGACAACCCCTATTCAGATCTCATCTCAATTCGACTTTTAAAAAGTCGAATTGATATGAAGGACCCAGAGGAGGAGAGGAGGGGGGGGAGCCGCGGGCAGATGGAGGAGATCAGCGCTACAGTAGCGCTGCAGGAAGATGTCACACAGCCGCCAGACCTAATGGCAGCATCCATCCGGCTCCAGCAAGCGTGACCTCACTTGCTGGAGCCGGGTGGACGCTGCCGTGAGCAGCGCGGCTGTGAGACATCCTGCTCCAGCGCTGTAGCGCTTTTCTCCCCTGTATGCCCGCGGCTGTCCCCCGTCTCCCTGCGGCTCCCCCCCGTCTCCCCTCCTCTGGGTCCCACATCCCAGTCCGACATTTTTTTATATCGGACTGAGATGGTCGGAAACAGGGCGAAATCATGTTGAATTTGGCCCTGTTACCCTCGAAAGTACGTGAATCGGCAGCTATACTGCCGATTCACGTACTATTTGGCAAGTCGAATTCCACGACTTGTCGAATAAAAACTGCTGGGACTGAATAGGTCGAATCACGGTTCGACCTTAAAAAGTCGAAAACTGCAGTTTTTTCAACAGACGGCAGCTTTCCACATCAATTGAATATACCCCTATATCAGAAAGGGTAGGCTTGCCACAATATCCCCTAAATCCGGGACCCCTACTAAATAACTTACACAAGTTCTGTGGCTGCCTGACAACAAGCCTGCTTTTCATCTGGTTTTAATCAACCACAGAACAAGTGTAAATCATAAGTGTCTCAGATTAAAGGCAAATTATGGCAAGCCTAGTTAAGGATCAGATGAGCAGAAAAAGTAGGATTCCCGGATCACTTGATCCGGGAATTTGCCGGGGGACCCGTTTCCACTAGGGAAAAACACGGGTAAATGCGCGCCCCCGCGCATTTACCCGTGTTTTAAGGAGCTAGTGGAAAGGGGTATTATATAGTAACTTTCATAGAAGTGTCCATTTCAGTAAGGGGCTAAACATCCACTAAATGCTGTGCAGAGTGTCCGCTGGAACAGACCAATGCATGAAGGGTTTGTACATGTATGTGTGTTGAGCAAAGGCTGGAAAGTATTTAAGTATCCAAAACTAAATCCAGTTGTTCCCTAGTCTCTCTCAACAATTTACAATTTTTTGTTTACTACAAAGTAAAGGCTTTGTGTTTTATCTGTAGTAAGCGAACAGTGGGGCTAATTCAGACCTTAGCGCTAGGCTGCGTTTTCATACAGCGGGCGATCAGGTCTAAACTGCGTATGCACCGTAATGCGCAGGCGCGTCGCACGGGTACAAAGCGGATCGCCGCTCAGCGATCGGTTTGTGCAAAGAATTCATTCGCACGGGCGACCGCATGGAGATTGACAGGAAGCAGGCGTTTGTGGGTGGCAACTGACCGAGTGGTTGGAGAAACAAAGGCGTGTCCATGCGTTTGCAGGGAGGGTTCCTGACGTCAGTTCCGGTCCCGGACAGGCTGAAGTGATCACAGCGGCTGAGTAAGTCCTGGGATACTCAGAGACTGCACAAGATCTGTTTGTACAGCTCTGCTACACATGCGTTCACACACTTGCACAGCGAAAATACACTCCCCTATGTGTGGCGACTATGCGAACGCAGGACTGCAAAAAACCCTAGCAAGCGAACAGGTCTGAATTAGGCCCAGTATTACCATAGCTGAGGTAGCCAGAGTCTGATTGATTGATGGTAAATCATAGAGAGAGACTCAGGGCTCTTATAGAGACACTATGGAACCACATAGCAATTCCAATTGAATAAAATATATAGGAATATTACTGTCAAATGTTGAGCTTGTATAGACACTATCTGATTACACGGGACACTAAAATCATCATCATTATTATTTTAATATAAGTAAGCCTTTCCCATAGGCTGAACCTTTCCATGAAAAAACAAAACCATGTATGTCAAACTATGTCATTCTATTGGTGGGTGCACACGGCACGATGACACGTCATACCCAGTGGGGGTGGCATCGGCAAGTGCATACACACTTGCACTACCGATGCCGGCAGCGACAAATGGGGGGGGGGGGGGGAGCAGTGGCCATGATGCAATCGGCAGCCCCAGATCTTCTTGCATGTTCCAAAGGGATGGGCCTGTTGCAATTTGCCATCGTTCATGCACACAGAACGATGTACACGATGTGTCGTTCCAAACGATCAGGAGCGCCCACATCGCGGCTCTAATCGTTATGTGTGTACCCACCTTAAGGTATCATTCTAATAAAGACAGATATATGTTCCCTGACAATATGAAAACATTACAGTAACGAATAAAGAGAGCAAGCCTAAAAAGTATACATAATAAATACGAATAAAGATCAGTTTTGCATGTGGCAGCACAGATGGTGCAATGGTTAGCATTACTGCCTCACAACAGTGAGGTCATGGGTTCAATTCCCACCATGGCAGAAACTGTGTGGAGTTTGTATATTCTCCCTGTGCTTGCGTGGTTTTCCTCCCACATTCCAATAATATACTGGCAGGTTAATTGACTCCCCAAAAAATTAACCATAGTGTAAATGTCTGTGCATGTGGTAAGGAATAGAAGAGGTAATTCAGACTTGATCATAGATGTGCTAAATTTAGCACATCTACGATCACTTTCACAGACATGCTAGTCCGCTCTGCATGTCTGCCGCTGTGCGATACTTTTGTACCTGAAGAGTAGCTCCCTACCAGCGCAGCTACCCATCGCTCTCATGGTCGCAGCGGCTGCCCCCCGCACAGTCTGCGGTGCCCGGATCGCTCCCCTAAAACGGCGGCCCAACGCCACCGGCCCGCTCCCTCCCGCCCGGCGAACGCCTCTGCCCGTCAAGAGGCAGAGGCGATCGCTGGGCTGAGATGCCGATCGCATCTCTGGCATGCATCGGCGCACTGCGGTGCCTGCGCATGCGCAGGTCAAACCGGATCACCCGCTGTGCGTAGATTATAAGCTCCACTGGGGCAGGGACTGATGTGAATGGCCAGATACTCTCTGTAAAGTGCTGCAGAATATGTGTGCACTATATAAATAACTGGTAATAAGTAAATAAATAAATGTAGCAGCCACTGCAGGACGTTCAGGAATATTCTATAGTTGGAAATGCCAGAGAGAATACAGCGAGCCACCCTTACATGTTCCCTGTTACACCACATAATAATGCATCTACACAGCTGTCAGCACAATGCCTGTGTTATTTCAGTCCCCAGTACTCTGTAATAGTGCACAGGTAGGAACACGTCACATACGTACCTGAGCAAATGGTGTAACGATGAGGTCTTCAGCATGCCTGTGATACAACAAGAAAACACTTATTAGTGCAGAAATACACTGTTATATTATTTTCAGTATGAACGTCAGCATGCTCAGACACTCAGGCCTGGTGTTTTGTGCTTGTACTTACAAAAGGGGGGATGTTTCCACGGATCTGGTATGAATGGGTCGACAGTCATTAGGTCGACCACTATTGGCAGACATTGACATGGTCGACATGGACAAATAGCCAACACATGAAAATGGTCGACACAGGACAGGTCGACACAAACAGGTTGACGTGGATTTTTGAGCGGTTTGTGGTGTCATTTTTTCCCTACCATGACCAGGAACCCCAATTAGTGTACCGCGTCCGCTTGCATGGCTCGCAGGTTATTATTCCCAATCGTAGTCCATGTGGATGGTAAAGTATGAAAAAGTTAAAAATCAATTAAAAAAACAAAACAAAACATGTCGACCTGTTCATGTGTCGACCATTTGTCCATGTCAGTGTTGACCAACAGTGGTTGACCTAGTGACTATCGACCTAAGTAGGGTTGACCTGCCAAACGGATACCTGTTTCCGCACAAATCTGGTCCTTGTATTAGTATAGCGCAAGTTAATGGAAAATTATATCTAATAACCAACATAATCTAAAGTATGTCCTAGATAGGAGTAGTATAATTACATGGTTGGTGGTTCTCCTTAAGAGTCAAAACACACTGTATTTAAACATATAAGAGGGAAAGAAGACTCTTTTTGCTGGGGCACTACTTTTATTAAAATATTTTTTGTGCTTATTATTAGACATGCTTTAAAGTTTGAGGTCAAAACGCTGCTTCATAAATATTCCTCTCAATATCATTATACAGCGCAGTGTGATCATTATCAGTGTATAGATACTCAGTATTATTATACATCGCAGTGTGATCACTATCAGTGCATAGATACTCAGTATCATTATACAGTGCAGTGTGATCACTATCAGTGTATAGATACTCAGTATCATTATACAGCGCAGTGTGATCATTATCAGTGTATACATACTCAGTATCATTATACAGCGCAGTGTGATCACTATCAGTGTATATAGATACTCAGTATCATTATACAGCGCAGTGTGATCATTATCAGTGTATAGATACTCAGTATCATTATACAGGGCAGTGTGATCATTACCAGTGTATACTCAGTATCATTATACAGTGCAGTGTGATCATTATCAGTGTATAGATACTCAGTATCATTATACAGTGCAGTGTTATCACTATCAGTGTATAGATACTCAGTATCATTATACAGCGCAGTGTGGTCATTATCAGTATATAGATACTCAGTGTCATTATACAGCGCAGTGTAATCATTATCAGTGTATAGATACTCAGTATCATTATACAGTGCAGTGTGATCATTATCAGTGTATAGATACTCAGTATCATTATACAGCGCAGTGTGATCATTACCAGTGTATACTCAGTATCATTATACAGTGCTGTGTGATCATTATCAGTGTATAGATACTCAGTATCATTATACAGCGCAGTGTGATCATTATCAGTGTATAGATACTCAGTATCATTATACAGCGCAGTGTGATCATTATCAGTGTATAGATACTCAGTATCATTATACAGTGCAGTGTTATCACTATCAGTGTATAGATACTCAGTATCATTATACAGCGCAGTGTGATCATTATCAGTGTATAGATACTCAGTATCATTATACAGTGCAGTGTGATCACTATCAGTGTATAGATACTCAGTATCATTATACAGCGCAGTGTGATCATTACCAGTGTATACTCAGTATCATTATACAGTGCAGTGTGATCATTATCAGTGTATAGATACTCAGTATCATTATACAGTGCAGTGTGATCATTATCAGTGTATAGATACTCAGTATCATTATACAGTGCAGTGTGATCATTATCAGTGTATAGATACTCAGTATCATTATACAGTGCAGTGTGATCACTATCAGTGTATAGATACTCAGTATCATTATACAGCGCAGTGTGATCATTATCAGTGTATAGATACTCAGTATCATTATACAGCGCTGTGTGATCATTATCAGTGTATACTCAGTATCATTATACAGTGCAGTGTGATCACTATCAGTGTATAGATACTCAGTATCATTATACAGCGCAGTGTGATCATTACCAGTGTATACTCAGTATCATTATACAGTGCAGTGTGATCATTATCAGTGTATAGATACTCAGTATCATTATACAGTGCAGTGTGATCATTATCAGTGTATAGATACTCAGTATCATTATACAGCGCAGTGTGATCATTATCAGTGTATACTAGATACTCAGTATCATTATACAGCACAGTGTGATCATTATCAGTGTATAGATACTCAGTATCATTATACAGCGCAGTGTGATCATTATCAGTGTATAGATACTCAGTATCATTATACAGCGCTGTGTGATCATTATCAGTGTATAGATACTCAGTATCATTATACAGCGCAGTGTGATCATTACCAGTGTATACTCAGTATCATTATACAGTGCAGTGTGATCATTATCAGTGTATAGATACTCAGTATCATTATACAGCGCAGTGTGATCATTACCAGTGTATACTCAGTATCATTATACAGTGCAGTGTGATCATTATCAGTGTATAGATACTCAGTATCATTATACAGTGCAGTGTGATCATTATCAGTGTATAGATACTCAGTATCATTATACAGCGCAGTGTGATCATTATCAGTGTATACTAGATACTCAGTATCATTATACAGCACAGTGTGATCATTATCAGTGTATAGATACTCAGTATCATTATACAGCGCTGTGTGATCATTATCAGTGTATAGATACTCAGTATCATTATACAGCGCAGTGTGATCATTACCAGTGTATACTCAGTATCATTATACAGTGCAGTGTGATCATTATCAGTGTATAGATACTCAGTATCATTATACAGTGCAGTGTGATCATTATCAGTGTATAGATACTCAGTATCATTATACAGCGCAGTGTGATCACTATCAGTGTATAGATACTCAGTATTATTATACAGCGCAGTGTGATCATTATCAGTGTATAGATACTCAGTATCATTATACAGCGCTGTGTGATCATTATCAGTGTATACTCAGTATCATTATACAGCGCAGTGTGATCATTATCAGTGTATAGATACTCAGTATCATTATACAGTGCAGTGTGATCATTATCAGTGTATAGATACTCAGTATCATTATACAGTGCAGTGTGATCATTATCAGTACATAGATACTCAGTATCATTATACAGCGCAGTGTGATCATTATCAGTGTATAGATACTCAGTATCATTATACAGCGCAGTGTGATCATTATCAGTGTATAGATACTCAGTATCATTATACAGCGCAGTGTGATCATTATCAGTATATAGGTACGCAGTATCATTATACAGCGCAGTGTGATCATTATCAGTGTATAGATACTCAGTATCATTATACAGTGCAGTGTGATCATTATCAGTGTATAGATACTCAGTATCATTATACAGCGCAGTGTGATCATTATCAGTGTATAGATACTCAGTATCATTATACAGTGCAGTGTGATCATTATCAGTGTATAGATACTCCGTATCATTATACAGCGCAGTGTGATCACTATCAGTGTATAGATACTCAGTATCATTATACAGCGCAGTGTGATCACTATTAGTGTATAGATAGATACTCAGTATCATTATACAGCGCAGTGTGATAATTATCGGTGTATAGATACTCAGTATCATTATTCAGAGCAGTATAATCATTATATGTACTATTTATATTATATATAGAGGTGTGATCATTATGGGGCATATTTACTAATTATCACTTCCTAGACCCGATAATAATCATTTCTTAGGGAAGCTACTGTATGTGTGGCAATAAGAAATGACATACCGCCAGCAAGTATCAGTGACCAAGGGTTCTGATAGCAGCCTGTCCCACTCTCTACGATGTGGATGATCACATTACAGATCCCTCCCCCGTTACTTTGGTATCCGGTCTCTATGCCGACAGAAACTAAGTCGACACTATCTAGGTCGACCACTATTGGTCGACAGTAACAAGGTCGACAGGGTTTCTAGATCGACATGTTCTAGGTAATCTGTGTCGAGTGAAGCGGTAGCGGAGCGAGGGGACACGGTGCACTAATTGGGGTTCCCGGTCACTCTACGAATAAAATGACACCAAAAAAACATTAAAAACTCATGTCGACCTTTTGACCTAGACCCTGTTGACCTAGTTACTGTCAACCAATAGTGGTCAACCTAGACACTGTCAACCTAGTTACTATCTACCTTCCATACCACACCCGTTACTTTATGTGGAGTGTAGCCCATAGGCTGCAATGGCTGACGCTACCTTAAGATGGCGCTGGCTACTGGGGATGGGCACTGGAGAGCTTCGCATTCTGGAGCTTGGTAAATTCGGCAAGAAAGCAGCCTCCATAGGTTTCTATGGTGGCTGCTTTTGTGGTCAAAAACTGGGGACTGCAGCCAATATCTGCTGTGGTCCCCTGCAGATACATTTGGGCAACACATATTATTTGTGGGTACCCCCCGAAAACACGTAATGTGGGTGGATATCCTGCAAATGATACGTAGGTCCAAAATGTTCTGTGTAACATTAAATAGTTGTGCTAGAAAGTTTGTGAATCCTTTACAATTTTCTGAATTTCTGCAAAAATGTGCTCAGCTATTTACCCAATGCAAGAACCGACATATCCGCCTGATATCAGCGGATCGGGCAGATATTTGCAGCGTGTAAGTGGCCGTCCGGCCCGAAAATATAATTGATCGGTCGGGCATGCCAGATCGTCCACAATGTCCATCCGATTCGATATTTTCAAAGTGTCATGTCGGCCGCATCGGACAGTGTATGACATACTGCTGCCGACCGACGGACATTCACCTGTTCCTTTACGTAGGAAGGAATGGGGAAATGTCTCCTCCCCTGGGGCGGAGCGCCGATATCCTGTGGCATACACTGTGAGAGATCTCACAGTGTATGTCCCGGATATTGGCCGGGTCAGATAAAATGCTAGTTGTTCTACAGGCACTTTATCTGCCCGTGTATGCCCGGCATAAGTCCTAAAAACAGTTAAAAAACAAACATCTAACATACAAAAAACAGAGGGGCGTATTTACTAAGCAGTGATAAGAGCGGAGAAGTGAGCCAGTGGAGAAATTGCCCCATCAACCAATCAGCAGCTCTGTATCATTTTATAGTATGCAAATTATAGATGTTACTTCAGTGCTGATTGGTTCCCATGGGCAACTTCTCCCCTGGCTCACTTCTCCGCTCTTATCACTGCTTAGTAAATGTCCCCCAGAGCCATATAAAGTAGTCATTGGGGCCCTAGGTAAGATACCCCAAACGCTGCCAGACATCGCTGGCCAGGACTCACTGGCAGTTGGTGCGTCTCCTATTTGAATTTTGGACGGTGCTGCAGCCCCACCTCTGGAACCGTCACTGGAAAGGAAGTCCAGGAACAGAACATTATGTACCTAGTGGAATGGGTCATGTTGCAGGGTATGCCAGGAGTGAGTATGGGTAGCTCTGCCTTACTTCATAAGCATAAATCAGGTGCTGGCCTTCACCACACAGCTCTATGGATGCATGCACACTCATCAGGCTGGAAAAGGTTACAAAACTCTGGCCTTCACCAATCCACTGTCAGGCAGCCCATGTACAAACGGAGAATATTCATCACCATTGACCATTGTAAAGCACAATGGAATATGCTGGTGCTATGGAAGTTAATGTTAATAAACAAAACTGTTACTCTTCGCAGGATCAGGGGCAAATGCAGGATATGTAAGGATGGGATGGGGTGGGGTGGGGGGCTTGTGTTCTTGTAGTGAGATAACATGGTAATCAATCAGCGCAAAGCAAATGGTTGCTACAGCAACCACAGTAAACAAAGTGAGCTTAAAGTGCAAAAGTGAGCAATAGGTTACACTACATACCAAACGGGAAAACATCCACATCTAAAGGGGTAGTATACAGTACATTAAAGTCAGCACATGAAGGACATTATTATCGCTTAAAGAGGAACTGAATACTGCAAACATCTAGATCCGCAAAGACACATACAGTATTAACAGTGCCGCAGTTCTTATCAATGGCACTACTGGCTATTATTAACCCCCCCGCGCGTGCGCCACTTAGGATGGTTCATCTGAGAAATAATGACTCCAAGAGCAAGGCATGCAACAGTCCGGGAGGTTACACTGTACCCCAGGGTAACCTCAGAGGATCTGCTCAAGGTAGCGTTACAGTACCTGCAGGCGTCTCTGGCACTGGCTAATATATTTGGGAGTCTGTCATAAGGCAAACACTGACAAGAACAGTATACATAGGAGGGTAGCAACGAGGGAGCCATTACTCTCCAAGAAGGACACTGCTGTCTGTTAAAGATTGCTGCAGAAGACCTGGATGAGCCTGAAGACTGCTGGAAGAAATGTTCTCGGGATGAGTCTAAATTTTTGACTAAGTGAGAAAATTATGTTTGGAGAAAACCAATCAGCATATTTCAGCATGACAACCTCATCCCAACCAGAGTACACAGTGGAGGCAGCATCATAATTTGGGGCCATTCTGATGTCACCTGATTGGGTCACCTTGCCATCAATGATGGAACTGGAAATTCTACAGGGGAATGTCAGGGTGTCCGTCCATGAACTGACACTCAACAGAAAGTGGGTGCTGCAGCAAGACGACGACCCTAAAAAAAGATGTACAGGTGTCTACAGTTGACAGGTGTCTACTGAACTTCCATACCCAACTTCTGTACCCTCACCATACCTTGTGACTGGCCCGCACCACGGATCACTGCCTTTGTGTAGGTTGGTCACTGGACTGGTAATGGCTACTCCATTCAGTGAAGTACTGCAATGCTTATCTAAGTGTATTATGCATAGCTGAGTTTGGTTTACTAGCCTATGATGCATGCTTATTGCAATAACTTGTCTTATAATAATCTCCCCTATTTACTAACTCTGTCCCTTTATGGCCAAATCGTCCACCATCGAATTATAACTAGGATACTAACGACACTGTTATTGGAGGCAATATTTATTAGATCGGAGGAGTCAACAAGTGAACTTTTCATCATCTGGTTTATTTTCCAAATACTGCAGCTGCAGTCCATTCACTGATTATAAGAGCCCATAACGAGAGAGACTCTGGGAGGAATTTAGTTGAGGGTGTGAATTGCCGTGACGTTTAAACCCCAGCAACGGAAGCCTGACCCATTAACCTGTTCAACGCAGGTTTGGCAATCATACATTAAGAGGGAAGTGCAGGAGCAGAGCATTGTGTCCCTCCTGGAGAGGGTCATGTTGGGAGGTATGTATACAGTGTGATTTCCCCAGTGCCTGTTATACACATAAATCCAAAAATACGATTGACGCAAGATTCATTTTGCATTTTGGAATAAAAAAAGCCCTATCCTTAATCCAATGGAAATGTTATGGCAGGACCTAAATTGTGGTGTTCATTCAAGAAAGCTCAGCAACATCCATGAGAGTAAGCAGTTCTGTGAGGAGGAATAGGACACAATCCCTCCAATCTCAGCAACTATTGTCATTAACGTTTTAATGGTGCCGTTGGTGCTACACCAGTTACTACAGGTCACATGCATCTACCGGCAAAGAAATGTAATGTTGGATCATTTTGAGTAATAAATAAATGTGTATTCCAGAGGTCCTCAAATGTGGTCCTGAAGGCACCCCAACAGTCCAGGTTTTATGTTTTCATGCTTGGCCACAGGTGACTTAATTAGCACCTCAGTCAATTTGATTTAACCATCTGCACTAAGCCATGAATATACCTAAATCCTGTACCATTTGGGTGATTTGAGGACCGCGTTTGATAACCTCTGGTGTATTCCCTTCGTGCGGGTTCTCTCTCTGTATTCTCAGAGAATGGATGAAAATCTGTCCACACATCTGATACTGCATGCCCACCATAACATTGGGCACAGCCTCGCTGTGTGGCAAGCTGCATTCCCTTCCCTGCCACACCCCCCCTCTTGCCTTACGAGATACAGTATGTGGCCCAACCCTCGCCCTTGTCCTACCTAGTCCGTCGTTTTATTACTCTTTGTTGTTCCTAAGAAATGTCAGCTTTTATTGGTTGCCATGGACAACTTCCACACTGGCTCATTTCTTCACTTTTATTACTGCTTAGTACATGTCCCCTAATACAGATATGATGGTTTTTGACGAGGCGGATATAGGGCCCCTGGCTACAATTGGAGGCACAGACAGTGATATGGGACAGAGACTGCAATGTGTATGACAGCGTCACGGGTAAACATTTATGAAAATCCAGGGTGATACCCCAGTAAGATTAGGGACACTTACGCTTCGCTGGTGACAGAGGAGTTCCGGGACATGGTTTTGGGGGACATGTCGTAGTCACTGTCAGAGCGGTAAAGGAAGGACTCCCTCCGCTGGCTCTGTGGGAAGCTGGGGTGCAGCACCAGCCCTGGACTCGCCTGCGAATCGATCGGGCTGCGACCTGGAGAAGGCCCATTTTCCACATCGAAGCTGTAGAGGAGACAAAACAGAGATCCAGTTACTGGCTGCTGCCAAAATAGGTAATTGACAGGGGAATACATACAAACTCTACACAGTGCTGTCAGGCAGCAATACTAGCCACTCCACTACATGCCAGTAAGGCTTACACAAGCATTCGTTAAATATCCAGGATTCTATTACCCAGAGTAACCGCACCTCAGAACTATAGGTCTCTTTCTTGAACACTAATCCTAAATGCAGGCTTGTCAGATAATTACACAAGTTCCCTGCGCTCTCCATGCACCCGCTACAGTATACGGTAATGAGATCAGGCACCCCTATTGAGGCGAAGCAGCTTTGCTAAATTACAGTTGCAACATCTGGAGTGCGTGCTCACGTCAATGGGGCAGCTGTGTTGGGAAAGGGGATTAAAGGAGAAGATGGGACAAAGGTCAAAGGAGGGAAGGGCGGAGGAATAACAGTGGATTCATTCATTATGCGGATGGGTTTATAAGTGAGCTGAGCCTCCGCTCGTTGCTTGTACAGTAGGTCAGGTTCAGGCAACACACTGGCGTTCCACCTTTCGTGGGACTATAAGGCATTGCCTGATTAGCAGAGGTCACCTACCTCTGTCTTCCTAGCTGTAGGTGCTAGTATAATAGTATCACACAGTGAAACACGTCTTCCTGTTAGTATTTGCTCTGTGTGTGCCTGTCAATGGGCAAGAATGCGGGTGATAAGAAGTGAAAGATTACCATCATATGGGCAGGGTGACATAATAAAAAGGCACAGGACGGCAGCAGCACCCACTGTAAGCTGCAGTGACAGTGACCTACTGTGTGTCGGAAGAACCCTATATTTGAGGGATTACACTGACCAAGAGCCGGTAGAGTACATTACTGTGCATGATCATGTGCTGCATAAACTGAAATGCTGTCAAACACAGCTTTATATACAGTATATACCTTTCATTTATTGCAAGGTTAGGTTAAAATTTAGGGGGAGATGTATAAAGAATTGTAAAGAGTGGAGAAGTTGCCCATAGCAATCAATAAGCCTTTACCTGTTATTTTATAGAATTGACTTGATAAATGCTACCTCAAAGCCAGGGGTTAAAGTGAGCCGGAACGGGGTGGAACTGCGTTCCGTCAGTTCCACTTGGAGTTCCGCCTCACCTAACCCGATGTGTGCCCGGCGCCGCAGGGAGATGCCGGGCACCCGCTGAGATTGTGTTACCAGCGGGCGCCCGGCTCTCTCGCCACAGCGGAAGCCGGAGGCAGGAGCTCACTACTGAGCTCCGGCTTCCAGCTCCGTTAGTGCATGCTATGGGAGAGGCGTCATGACGTATCTCCCATAGTGCCGAGGAGCGGACGCCAGGAAGACTGCAGCAGTCGGACGCGGGAGCGGGGCTTGGTGAGTATGGTGTGGGTTTTATTTAAATGTATTTTTAGATGTGTGAGTGCTTCTACTGGGGGCAAACTACAAGGGGGGTATTACTACAGGGGGGCTAAACTACAGGGGGGCATTACTACAAGGTGGCAAACTACAAGGGGGCTAAACTACTGTGGGCATAACTACAGGGGCTAAACTACTGGGGGCATTACTACAGGGGGGCATTACTACAAGGTGGCAAACTACAAGGGGGCTAAACTACTGTGGGCATAACTACAGGGGCTAAACTACTGGGGGCATTACTACTTGGGGGCTAAACTACAATGGGGCTAACTACAGGTGGGAATTACTACTGGGGCATAACTACAGGGGCATTACTACTTGGGGGCATTACTACAGGGGGGCATTACTACAAGGGGGCTAATCTACTGGGGGCATAACTACAGGGGATAAACTACTGTGGGCATAACTACAGGGGCTAAACTACTGGAGGCATTACTACTTGAGGGCTAAACTACAAGGGGGCTAACTACAGGGGGGGGGGGGGGGAATTACTACTGGGGGCATAACTACAGGGGCATTACTACTTGGGGGCTAAACTACAGGGGGGCATTCCTATATTGGGGCAAACTACAAGGGGGCTAATCTACTGGGGGCATAACTACAGGGGATAAACTACTGGGGGCATTACTACTTGAGGGCTAAACTACAAGGGGGCATTACTACTGGGGGCAAACTACAAGGGGGCTAAACTACTAGGGGCATAACTACAGGGGCTAAACTACTGGGGGCATAACTGCAGGGGCTAAACTACTGGGGGCATTGTATAAGGGACGCTACTGCTGTGGGCATTATGTGTATTACGGGGTGCTACTACTGTGGGCATTAAATGGTTTATGAGTTCTACAATTGTGGGCATTATTACTATTGTGTGACCACACCCCCTTATTTGGGGGCAATACCTTTATTACATGGGGGAGGGGGAGTTCCACCACCTCTCTATGACCACTTTAAGCACTGCTCAAAGCTGATTAGTTGCTATGGGCAGCTACTCCATTCTTAACACTGCTTGATACATCACCTCCTTAGAAGAGGCTTCACTGGGTCTGGTGACACTGGCTAGTACACACAGGTGCAGTATATACTGCTGGAAATATGGTGAGTTTTGATCAGAGATGTGTGGAAAAGATAAGACAGTGGAGGCACTGTCTCACCTGCCATAGACTTTTTACTCCAGAGTTTTGACTATAAAAATGATTAGAATACAAAGATATTTCCATTATGTTCTTTGTATTTTTCATATACGTTATATAGTCAAAAATTTGGCTTCTACGTTAGTATGACAGGAAAGGCTCTGCCTCACCCCACCGCACCGCACGTCACTGGTTGACACATTGTGCACAGAACAGAGGCCAGCCACCGAAAGGGGCATGGTCTCATGGGAAAGAGGCGTGGTCTCGCAGTACACTCGTACTTACCCACATTTTCATTTTCTTTTCACTGAGAAACCCGGGGAGGAGAATAAGGTGGGCAGTGATGGGCCGGACAGGTCGTGTCATTAGGCTCACCCCTTGCAGATCTGAATAAAGGAGTGGGACTAAAATGACACAATTACCACAGATTTGCATCATTAGGCCATGCTCTCAGGCAGATCGCAGAGTCACAATATTTATCTACCGTTTTGCCCACTTCACTAATCCAAATTAAATAGTACACTATAAGCGAACTAAGATGCAAAACTAAGGATGAAGTTGCACAATGGTGGAAAGACTGCACAATCTATAGTAAAAAGGCAAAAAAGACAGGGCTGACACGAGTGGCCCATGGTATGCAGTGTTATCCTTAATCTGTGGCTTTATTCTTGGCCCTATCCCCTTCCGCCTCCTCCGCTGCCTCTCTCCCTTTGGTGGTTCCTCTCTTGCCAATCTAATTAGGCACTGTGTCGTCTGCATTCAAGCATGACCTTGTCTCCCCCATTCTTGATCCTGACACTCTAATTACCGCTCCATCTCTCTCCCCTCTTGGCCTCCAAAACTCCTTAAATGGATTGTCTACAACCACCGCCTTTCTTTCCTCCCATTCTCTGCATGGCCCATTTCAGTCTGGCTTCTGTCCTCTCGTCCACTCAGTGGTCATCTCCAGATTGGACTACTGTAACCTCCTCTTGGCTGGCCTCCAAGACTCCCACCTCTATCTAATCTGTCCTCCATGCTGCTACCTGACTCATCTTTCTCTCCAAGCGTACATCTGCTTCCCCTCCTACAAGCCCTACACTGGCTCCCTTTCTCGTTCAGAACCCAAGTCAGACTTCTCACACTCACTTACAAAGCCATTACCCAGGGTGGGATGCATTAAGCATCACATTTTGCATAGGATGCATCCCGCCACTGACAGCATGCATATCAGCATTTAGAAACACCGTATGCATGAATATTTTACCAAAGTACAGCTGTGTGTGATGTCGGGACTTCCGGGATTAGGACCCGGGAGTCCATCTGTGCATGTAATATATAACGAGATTTGGACGCATTTTAAGCGTTGGTGCATCCCGCCCTCAATCCTCTCCTACTTACATCTCTGACTTATCTCCCATCACACGCCTGCACACTTCGCTGCAGAAATGAATGCTACCTCTTCTCCTTACTGTTACTTCCTCCCAACTCCTGCCTCCAGGATTTTGCTTGTGCTGCTCCCTACCGCTGGAACTCTCTTTCTCGACTGTCCACCACTCTACAAAACTTAAAACGGACTCTCAAAATCCACTTCTTTATCAAAGCATTCCAGCACTCATCCTAACCTACTGCTACACGCTCCTCCGTCACTGAGTCTCGCCTCTGTGTCGCCCATGTCTGTCTCCCACTCCCCTTCAGACTGTGAGCTCTCACAAACAGGGCCCCCTTCCGTCACTTATACCATCATCTCCTCCCCACTACCAAACCTGTGGCTTCGGCAGCCCTGCTGCTTATTCGGGTATTATGGCTGCTGCTGCTGCAGTAGCAGCGTTTGTCCTTGTCCATGTTCTGCAATGTTTTTGTACTGTATTGTGACTCACTTTCACTTGTTCTGTTTATACTGTTTATGTATTATGTAAGGTGCTGTGGATCCTTGTGGCGCAATATAAAGGCTAATAATAATAATATTAATAATAATAATAAATAATAACTACTTTGCTAATATAAAAACTAATCCTACGTACCCAGCACAGTATAACACAACACACGCATGTGCCTTACACTGTACCCTGTGTATATAAAACCTGTACGCGTGAACTAAAGTATATATGAATGCCAGTGGGTGATTATGATACATGCACAGGGAATTATTACGGTGGCGAAGGTGGTACAGGAACCGGTTCTACACTCTTACAAACAGAACGACAGGTGAGGTCACGTCTGACTACCCTATTGCATGGTCTGCTGAATATTGTGACAACGTGTGACGCTACAATAGCACAATCGTCAATAAGCCATATTATCATGCAGTGATATGAACTCGTTAGACATGTCGCTGCGATTAGGTCGCACACCTTTCCAAGCTGGGTTTCTACACACAATCCATGAAACACTTCAGTAAGGTCGAGCGTCTACCAGTTGTCACCTGGCAACCCCCCTCCCCTCTACACCAGGCTTGTTATGTTTCCTATACAGCCCCTCGTGTCTCCATAGCGCTATGACTATACATACATGGCAAACACACTGATTAACAAGGAGCAGAATTATTAACTGTGTAATACATTACTCTCTCCCATTCACAGGTGTTTACACAAGAACACTGCGTCCTCGCTGGTAAGATTGTTATCAGCAGACTTCAATAAGGGAAGCCCAATGTCCACCGATGAATATATAGGGGGAACTGCATTCCTTACTGTAGATTATAAGGATATTGGAAGTCTCCCACAGGCTTTGTGGCCATAGAGATGCACAAAGCTGTATTCTAGGGGGTCGATTCAATTCAGGAACAGTTGAATAGCGCCGGGAATTAGCTCCAGACGCTATTCAATACAGCGACTAGTTTCCCTGAATGGTCAGGAATTCTTCTCTCACCCCCGGGGGGTGAAAGAAGAAAACCGTAAAAAGGGCTGCCGCGCAGCCGGCGCAAGGCTGATTCTGTCGAGAATCAGCATCGCCGCGGCTATTTAAGTTGGAGAATGCCCGTTCTCCCGACAAAACAACCTGTTAAATCTGCGAGAACGGGCATTCGCCAACTTAACTTTAGCTGAATTGAATAGCGCCGGGAGCTAGCCTACAGGGAGAGGGGGAAATCGCTGTGCAGGGGTGCGATTCGCATGTGCAGGAGAGCTACACAAACAGAAGTTTGTGCAGTCTCTGCACAGCCCAGGACTTACTCAGCCGCTACGATGATCGGGGCCGAAGCGGACGTCAGGAATCCTCCCTCCAAACACCTGGTCCCTCCTGCGTTTTTCCGGACACTCCTCAAAAACAGTCAGTTGCCACCCACAAACACCCTATTCCTGTCAATCTATTTGCGTTCGCACCATCCCGTCGATCCCCGTCGCAGCGGACCGTCACGCATGCGCATTGCGGTGCATACGCATGCACAGTTCAGACCTGATCGCCCGCTGTGCAAAAACTCACAACAGCGATCAGGTCTGAATCGGCCCCTGTGTCCGAACGGAAGCAACACTTGAATTGCTCCATCGGGCACCATCTAGTGGCC
Organism: Pseudophryne corroboree; assembly: GCF_028390025.1. NCBI lineage: Eukaryota > Metazoa > Chordata > Amphibia > Anura > Myobatrachidae > Pseudophryne > Pseudophryne corroboree. The sequence goes on along the minus strand of NC_086449.1, from coordinate 83,244,010 downwards.
ACCAGTGCACAAAACACTTTAATTCCCCTCATGGAAGTGAGAAGCAGTGTTGGTCTTTTAGTATATAGGATAGCAGTTTTGGACTTGGGGAGCCTGCACACTGAACGCGCTGAGTGTCAAGCATCTGGTATTTCCTTTATTACTCCTCTTCCTGATGTCATATTGAGATAATGCATATCTCAGTTTCTTTCTATGGGGCAGATGTACTAAGCCTTGAAATGTGATAAAGTGGAGAGAGATAAAGTGGATGGAGATAAAGTACCAGCCAATCAGCTCCTAACTGCCATGTAACATGACTGGGTTTGAAAAATGACAGTTAGGAGCTGGTTGGATGGTAGTTTATCTCCGTCCACTTTATCACTTTTCAAAGATTAGTACATCTGGTCCTACTGTAGGTCACTAAGCTATCCAATAGTGAAAACGCCATCCAGATTCATCCATTAGTTTTTGCGTGATGTGCGAATCAACAGACAAAGGGTCTATTCATGAAGCAAGTGAAAAGAATAGAGAAGTGAGCCAGTGGAGAAGTTGCCCATGGCAACCAATCCGCTACTACCTATAATTTGTCACTTGCGTGGGTTTCCTCCGGGTACTCCGGTTTCCTTCCACAATCCAAAAATATACTGGTAGGTTAATTGGCTCCCAACAAAATAAACCCTAGTGTGAATGTGTCTGCGTGTACATGTGATAGGGAATATGGATTGTAAACTCCACTGGGGCAGGGACTGATGTGAACTGCTAAATATTCTCTGTAAAGCGCTGCGGAATATGTGTGCGCTATATAAATAACTGGTAATAAAATAAATAAATAAAATATAATTTTATAGGAAGCGCTTGATAAACTATACTTCAAAGGTGATTGATATGTAATTAGTTGGTTGGCTTAATTTATATCTGAAAATGACAATATAACCTAACATTTCCTAATACCCCTTTTAGACAGAGAAAAGAACCCGGTAATTTCCCGGCTCCTGAAGGGTCGACCTGGATTTTTTTCTGTCTGAAAGGGTCAACACGGGACTGAGTTCCCGGGAATTCGACCAAGGAATTTACCTGGGTTTTTCCCGGCTCTTACACGGGAAAGGGGTTGACCCGGGAATTTTCTGGTTTTTTTTGTGCTGTGTGAAAGGGGGTAAGGGGCTGTAACCCGGGTTTTTCCCGGGAACAAAAACCTGTGAAAAATCCGGGTTGTGATTTTTCTGTCTGAAAGTGGTATAAGGCTCCTTTATAGGCAAAATTGACTTGCCTGCACAGTCTATCTATGCTTGCGATGTTGACCGCGCGGGACCGCGCATTTGCATCAAATCGGGATCGCAAGGTGACTTTCAACTTGCGATCTGCACTAACTTTTCTTACGATTTTGACTATATAGTCAAAATCGTAAGAAAATATCTCCCCATGTGTACACACCATGGGGGTCATTCCGAGTTGTTCGCTAACTGCCGTTGTTCGCAGCGCAGCGATCAGGCTAAAAATCGGCATTTCTGCGCATGCGTATGCACCGCAATGCACAGGCGCGTCGTACGGGCACAATGAGCATCGTGAGTTTGCACAGGGTCTAGCGAAGCTTTCAGTTGCACGCCCAAACGCAGGAAGATTGACATGAAGTGGGCGTTTCTGGGTGGCAACCAACCGTTTTCAGGAAGTGCTTAGAAAAATGTAGGTGTGCCGGGGAAAATGCAGGCATGGCTGGGCGAACGCTGGGCAGGTGTGTGACGTCAAATGCCGTCCCTCCGTCGTTAGAATCAACGCACACGAAGAGTAACTACAGGGCTCGTCTTGTTTTGCACAAAAAGATTTTGCAGGCGCTCTGCTGCACAAGCGTTCGCACTTCTGCAAAGCGAAAATACACTCCCCAGTGGGCGGTGACAATGCGTTTGCACAGCTGCTAAAAACTGCTAGCGAGCGATCAACTCGGAATGACCCCCCATTACTGTAGCTACAGAGGAGGAGTGCAGTACCAAATGCAACGACAATGTAAGTGAACCGTCATCATCCAGTCCAGGTAATGCCGGAAAATAAATGTAAAAGAGTGTTAAGGGGGTTACACACGGATAAGTGTGCTTGTAATCCAATCGCTGAGCCACAATGATGTAATGTGACTTATTGCCAAAGAATTGCCGTCATGAGAGAAATGTGCTCAGACCCTAATTACCAGTGAATGATTCACAAGGGCTGCAATGCCACAGAAAGCGTTGGTGCACATACATGTCAGACACAACTCTCCCCTCATGAACCTCAATATCACTGTAACATTGGATAAAGCCAAGGCAAATAGCGACTGTAATAGGAAATTCTCAACACACTCTAGCACCTGAATGGGGGGTATTTATCAAAGGATGTTGAAAGAAAGTGGAGAGAGATAAAGTACCAGCTAAACGGCTCCTGACATTTTTCAAACACATGCCTTATTTATCAATGAGTGATAAATTTCACTGAGTGTGATAAATAGCACCAGCCAATCAGCTCCTAACTGCCATGTTAATGTGTTTAAAAAAAATGAAAGTTAGGAGCGGATTGGCTGGTGCAATTAATCACTCACGGTGAAATTTATCACTTATTTGATAAATAAGGGCAACAGCCTGTAACATGAGAGGTAAAAGCTGATTGTTTTGTGCTTTTTCGCTCTCCATGCTTTGATAAATACCCTCCTAAATGATCATCCTGAAGGTGAAATGTTGCAGTAAACAGTAGCTGAGGAAACTAAAAAAAAAAAGATCACTGTAACTTCCACCATCAGTGGTAACGTGATCAGGACAGGACAAAGTGCCGACACGCAGCTTGGGCAGGAAACAGTTCCAGGTACCGGACACCCTGCCACAAGGTTACCAACCAGACAGGAGTGACTGCAACAGCTGAACACAGAGGCCTGCGTCACTGGGAAGGGATATCAGGGGGAGGACAGAAATCTCTCTTACGTTTCACTGACATAAGAAAATGAGGAAGGTAATAGGATTGGCAGGTTGTCCTGCATAGATCTTACAGGATTCCCCTAATCCACAAGTCTCCACCCTCAGGAGATTGCCAAGCAGGGCCGCAGCCTTATCCCTTTATCAGCGTTGATGAATCAGGTCCTGCATTACACATAATGAACACATCAATCAAGGAAACTGGAAGTAAATCACAAAAAACAAACAAAAAACCCCCATAAGTTTTTAAAATTTGCGGTAAACAACATTCACGCATATAAAACAAACAAGGAGTTTACACTGACATCATCATAAAACAAATAGTAAGAAGAATAACTAATTGTATTTATGTAGCAGTTTTCTCAAGGCACGTTTTTCTCCGCTCTGTCATGATGCATCTCACAATGGGGGTAGCAAGCTGTGGAATATTACAGCAAACAAATGATACTTACAGGTATGACAAAACTATGCTTTGAACTAGCGGTTGGTTGAAAGCATATACAAGGGGTTGTGTCTATGTTACCTTCGTGATCAGGACCAGGAAGTGACATAACGAAAGGGCAGGAGAGAACTTCCGCCCTTACAGCACCTAAATGTTTTCTCCGTTTTCCGTTCATTTGAGGTTCATTTTTTTTTTCCTATGCACCATTGGACCCTGGCGGGCTCGGTGTTTCGCTTCGTTCCGCTTCGCTCGCCACAGGTCACTATTTCAAATAGTTTGTGACATGGACCAAGGGGCGTATGGGAAAGGTCCTCTCCACGAAGGGAAACTAGACGCTACCATATAGAAGGTGCTACCTGTTAAGGGATGATCCCAGAATCCCTTTCACTCCAACTAGCAGAACCAGTGAGGGTTTCACTCCGTCAGTGTCGCGGGGCTGCAACAAGCTGCTGCCCCGGGCCGGAACAAGGGTAAATCTTGCAATCAAAACAGAAAACCAGAGTGGAATCCACCGCAGTCTTCTGCCTACCCAAACATGCACCTGTTAGTCTACCGAAATCAACCGCATGTGATATCATGGACTTGGCTTAGACGTACCACCTACAGTAATAGCCACAATTTATTCTCTGGTAACTTTTTGCTGGCTATTTTTCCTAGATCTCCTCCTTTTCTTTAACATAGAAGCAACAAAACTTTTAGTACATCACTTTAAAATGCTGCTTGGCTGGATTGATCCGATCATTCGACCCTTTCTTCTATTTCGTACTGTCCATACATTACTAGGACTTGGCAGAGTCTGTTTATGACAGTGGCTGCGGTAACTATCATGTATCGCAGTGCTACATAATGAAGTACCGCAAATATTCACCATGCCAGGGCTGCTCTGGGAGTATCTGGAAAAACTCCCTTCCTTTGCAAGCATTCTTTCCCTTCCGCTGCAGCCGAACGCCGCCGGCAATAGGACGTAGGGTTATGTGCAGGTGCAACTAATGCCCACAAACGCGCACAGTGATTTGGCCCTGCAAGAACAGCATCCACAATTAAATCTACGACAACCCTGAGGAAATAATTTGCTCACAGTTGTAGTGATCATAGAAACCTTTGATTTTGTCCGACGTAGACAGCGGTAATACTGCCCTTTGCTGGCATTTAGGTCAGCGTTGCGGCTCTTCATTGCTGCAAAAGTACACCCCATAATTCAAGTTTGCATGTCCACTCTCACAGTCCAGGATAATCAGTAATATGCTCATCCTAAGATACCTACAGAGGGTATTCAGTTGATAGGTCGACATCAAATGGTCGACGTGACAATGGCCAACACGTCAAAAAAGGTCAACATGAGGTTTTTTACGGTTTTATTTTTTTACTTTTTCATACTTTACAATCCACGTGGACTACGACTGGGAATAGTAACCTTGCCGGAAGATAACTCGCCATGCGAGGGGATGCAGTACACTAATTGGGGTTCCACGTGCTGAAAGGTAAATTTTGCACAATAAGCCCCCATCAAAAAGCCAAGTCGACTCTTTCATGTGTCAACCTTTTGACATTTTCACCATGTCGACCATTTGGTGTTGACCTAGACATTGGAGAGTTTGCTGAGGTCGTGGCACCTTATTATGCTCACCCTTCAGCTCCTGCTTGCCCATCTGGGTTTAGCTATGACGTGGCAGGGAATACCGTAGCCACTGTGATCATCAGAAAGCCCACAGCAGCACAAAGTATGTCAGCGAGCTGTATACTAGACTACCTACTAACAACTTATACTTTACACTGAGGGGAACTGAGAATTATGTCTTTATGCTTCCACCCCAGAAATCACCAAGCAGGCTCAAGAAGAAAGTTTCCACAGGAAGCAGAGACCAGAACACAGGGGAATGGGACACACAGCAACAGAGAGACACTCGGACATCACAGCACATATACCCTCAGCACACAGACGGGATGACGTCTGTTTGTCCCCATGGGGTAAGCCTGTCACACCCCGGTCCCCGTAGGCTCCCTCCCATTGATGGTGACAGTATTGACGTAAGGTGTGCAGGCCAGGACAAACACTCCATTGTAAAAGTAAGGACTGGGAGCAGCAGGGCAACAGTAATTGTAGATCGCAACCCCCCCATAGGGATAGTCAGCAACAAACACTGGCGAGGACGGTGCTTATACGTATGGCAATGAGGACTGGTATAGTGTACAAAGTCCAATTGAACAGCGAGACTGCTCAGCCGTGCAAAACTATGTATAACTATATAACATAGCAACAGCAGCAAATAATAAAAATAACATATAATTCTAATGGAACGTAAGACACATATATATGGAGTTTAAACAGATTATACAAAAACGGTCAGAAAGACCCAAACAAACGTAATTTATCATTCAAACCACATAACTAGATCCAATGAAAGTGTAAACTGTGCTAACTGATAAGAAGTTCACCATGATCAAAATCACTCATTGCACATCAGCAACTTATGCGGTAGCGCTGTACAGTCACGGAATGTAACACTGTCACACAGTCCCTGCCCCGGTGTCGCTAGCAATCTAATGTCCGTGCCACTAGAAACACTCACACAGCAGGGCTACAGTAAGTCACAGACGCAGTCACAACGTCAGGTGCGGTACGGCACTCCATGTCAGCGCAAGGCTCTGGTCTGGCATATCATCAGGTTTATGGAAACTGGGGTTCTCCAGCTGTCGTGGAAGTAGACATGGCATGCTAGGGCCTGTAGTTCCACAAATGTGTCTCTTACAATTCTGCATTCAGTTAAAGTAGGTATTTTAATTTAAAGCAAAGCGCTGAAGCCTACTTTAATAGAGATTCAGAAATATGCAAAAGAATGTAATAATAATTATTAAAAAATAACAAAAATATGAAGATTCAGTGGCAATTCAATTAGTAGGGATAGGAATGTAAACTTTCAACACTTCCAGCCCAGATTTGTGTGAAGGCCACGGCCAGCTGCCAGCCACAATACGCAGAAATTCCTCTCTTGTCTAGTAAGCAAGGTTACCGTCCCTGTGATCTTCCATATTCCACCTAAGATTTCCTCTATTCCGTTATTCAGCAGCTGTCTATAACGGTGTACTCTGGACAATAACATTCCTTTCTCTTATCTCTGAATTGCATCAGAGTCCTCCGTTATGCCTCTCGCTCTTGTGTATTTGTGTCCTCTGTATATTAAAGTGTTAGCTTTGCAGGAAAGACACATGTACAGTACCTCAGCAGATAGACCTCTCTGATTTATGTCTGTCCTTCCTATATATTTCTGTATGGAAATAATAAGATTTTAAACCTACCGGTAAATCTTTTTCTCCTAGTCCGTAGAGGATGCTGGGGACTCCGTAAGGACCATGGGGTATAGACGGGCTCCGCAGGAGACATGGGCACTATAAAGAATTTTAGAATGGGTGTGCACTGGCTCCTCCCTCTATGCCCCTCCTCCAGACCTCAGTTAGAGAAACTGTGCCCAGAGGAGATGGACAATACGAGGAAAGGATTTTGTTATTCTAAGGGCAAGATTCATACCAGCCCACACCATCCACACCGTATAACCTGGAATATACGCAACCAGTAAACAGTATGAACAAAACAGTATCAGCTAAAGACTGATCTCAACTGTAACATAACCCTTATGTAAGCAACAACTATATACAAGCCTTGCAGATTTTGTCCGCACTGGGACGGGCGCCCAGCATCCTCTACGGACTTGGAGAAAAAGATTTACCGGTAGGTTTAAAATCTTATTTTCTGTTACGTCCTAGAGGATGCTGGGGACTCCGTAAGGACCACGGGGTTTATACCAAAGCTCCAGACCGGGCGGGAGAGTGCAGACGACTCTGCAGCACCGACTGAGCAAACGCAAGGTCCTCATCAGCCAGGGTATCAAACTTATAGAACTTTGCAAAAGTGTTTGAACCCGACCAGGTAGCTGCTCGGAAAAGCTGTAAAGCCGAGACGCCTCGGGCAGCCGCCCCAGAAGAGCCCACCTTCCTAGTGGAATGGGCCTTTACCGAATTTGGTAACGGCAAACCTGCCGTACAATGAGCCCGCTGAATCGTGTTACAGATCCAGCGAGCAATAGTTTGCTTCGAAGCAGGAGCGCCAACTTTGTTGGCTGCATACAGGACAAACAGTGCTTCTGTTTTCCTAACGCGAGCTGTCCTGGCTACATAGATTTTTAAGGCCCTGACTACATCCAGGGCCGCGGAATCCTCCAAGTCATCCGTAGCCTCAGGCACCACAATAGGTTGGTTCATATGAAATGAAGAAGCCACCTTAGGCAAAAATTGAGGACGAGTCCTCAACTCTGCCCTATCCACATGGAAAATCAAATAGGGGCTCTTGTGAGACAAGGCCGCCAATTCAGACACCCGCCTTGCCGACGCCAAGGCCAACAACATGACCACCTTCCAAGTGAGAAATTTTAATTCAACCGTTTGAAGCGGTTCAAACCAATGAGACTTCAGGAACTGTAACACCACATTAAGGTCCCATGGTGCCAATGGGGGCACAAAAGGAGGCTGGATGTGCAGCACTCCCTTTACAAAAGTCTTGACCTCCAGGAGAGAAGCCAATTCCTTCTGAAAGAAAATAAACAGGGCCGAAATCTGTACCTTAATTGAGCCTAATTTTAAGCCCATATCCACTCCTATCTGTAGAAAGTGGAGAAAACGGCCCAGATGGAAATCTTCCGTAGGAGCCTTCATGGCTTCACACCAAGATACATACTTCCTCCAGATATGGTGATAATGTTTTGCCGTCACCTCCTTCCTAGCCTTTATTAGAGTAGGGATGACCTCTTCCGGAATACCTTTTCCAGCTAGGATTCGGCGTTCAACCGCCATGCCGTCAAACGTAACCGCGGTAAGTCTTGGAACACGCAGGGCCCCTGTTGCAACCGGTCCTCCCTGAGAGGAAGAGGCCACGGATCTTCTGTGAGCATCTCCTGAAGATCTGAATACCAGGCCCTTCGAGGCCAATCTGGGACAATGAGTATTGTCTGCACGCTTTTTCGTCTTATGATTCTCAATATTTTTGAGATGAGAGGAAGAGACATAGACCGACTGAAACACCCATGGTTTCACCAGGGCGTCCACCGCTACTGCCTGTGGGTCCCTTGACCTGGCACAATACCTCCGAAGCTTCTTGTTGAGGCGTGATGACATCATGTCTATTTGAGGAAGTCCCCAAAGACTTGTTATCTCTGCAAAAACTTTTTTGATGAAGTCCCCACTCTCCTGGATGGAGATCATGTCTGCTGAGGAAGTCTGCTTCCCAGTTGTCCACTCCCGGAATGAATACCGCTGACAGAGCGCTTACGTGATTTTCTGCCCAGTGCAGAAACCTGGTGGCTTCCGCCATTGCCACTCCGCTCCTTGTCCCGCCTTGGCGGTTTACATGAGCCACGGCTGTGACGTTGTCTGATTTAATCAGAACCGGTAGGTCGCGAAGAAGATTCTCCGCTTGCCGTAGGCAGTTGTATATGGCCCTTAATTCCAGTACGTTGATGTGTAGACAAGCCTCCTGGCTTGACCACAGTCCCTGAAAATTCCTTCCTTGTGCGACTGCTCCCCATCCTCGGAGGCTCGCGTCCGTGGTTATCAGAACCCAGTCTTGAATGCCGAATCTGCGACCCTCTAGAAGGTGAGCACTCTGCAGCCACCACAGGAGAGACACCCTGGCCCTGGGGGACAGGCTTATCTGCTGATGTATTTGTAGATGGGACCCCGACCACTTGTCCAGAAGGTCCCAATGAAATGTCCTCGCATGAAACCTGCCGAAGGGGATGGCCTCGTAGGCTGCCACCATTTTTCCCAGAACTCGAGTGCATTGATGAACCGACACTCATTTTGGTTTTAGCAGTTTCTGACCATGTTCTGGAGGTCCTGGGCTTATTCCATTGGGAGAAAAACCCTCTTCTGTTCCGTGTCCAGAATCATGCCTAGGAATGATAGCCGCGTCGTTGGAATCAATTGCGACTTTGGCAGATTTAGAATCCAACCGTGCTTTTATCAGGAGATCGTCCAAGTACGGGATAATTGTGACTCCCTGTCTGCGCAGGAGCACCATCATCTCCGCCATCACGTTGGTGAAAATTCTCGGGGCCGTGGAAAGCCCAAACGGCAACGTCTGAAACTGGTAATAGCAGTTCTGTACAGCGAATCTCAGGTACGCCTGATGAGGAGGATATATGGGGACATGAAGGTATTCATCCTTTATGTCGAGTGACACCATAAAATCCCCCCCTTCCAGACTGGAGATAACAGCCCGGAGTGATTCCATCTTGAATTTTAACTTTTTCAAGTACAGGTTTAGGGATTTTAGATTTAAAATGGGTCTGACCAAGCCATCCGGCTTCGGGACCACGAACAGGGTTGAATAGTACCCTTTCCCCTGTTGGACTAGGGGAACCGTGATAATCACTTGCTGTTGACACAGCTTTTGAATTGCAGCTAACACTACTGCCCTCTCTGGGGGAGAAGGTGGCAAGGCCGACTTGAAAAATCGGCGAGGGGGCACCTCTTCGAATTCCAGTTTGTAGCCTTGGGATACAATTTCCATCGCCCAAGGATCCACGTCTGACAGAACCCAGACCTGGCTGAAGAGTCGAAGACGTGCCCCCACCGGCGCGGACTCCCTCAGTGGAGCCCCAGCATCATGCAGTGGATTTAGTAGAAGCCGGGGAGGACTTCTGCTACTGGGAACTAGCCGGAGCAGGTGCTCTCTTCCCTCTACCCTTACCTCTGGCGAGGAAAGATGAGCCCCGACCTCTTCTGGACTTATGCGACCGAAAGGACTGCATCTGATATTGTGGAGTTTTCTTTTGCTGTGGGGGAACAAAAGGCAAAAAGGTAGATTTACCCGCGGTAGCTATGGCAATCAGGTCCGCGAGACCTTTCCAAAATAAAACTTCACCTTTGTATGGCAAAACCTCCATATGCTTCTTTGAGTCGGCATCACCCGTCCATTGGTGGGTCCACAGGGCTCGGCTAGCAGAAATCGGCATGGCGTTGGCTCTCGAACCTAGCAGCCCAACGTCTCTTTGAGCGTCCCTCATATATAAGACTGCGTCTTTAATGTGACCTAAGGTCAATAAAATGGTATCCCTGTCTAGGGTATCAAGGTCAGCTGACAAGGTATCTGTCCAAGCTGCAGCTGCACTACACACCCATGCCGATGCTATTGCCGGTCTGTGTAAAGCACCCATATGCGCATAAATAGATTTTAAAGTAGTTTCCTGTCTGCGATCAGCAGGATCCTTGAGGGCTGCCGTGTCCGGAGATGGTAGCGCCACCTTCTTGGACAGGCGCGTTAAAGCCTTGTCCACCCTGGGTGAGGATTCCCAACGTACCCTGTCCAGGGAAAGGATACACCATAAGAATCCTTTTGGGAATCTGCAGTTTTTTAGCTGGAGTTTCCCAAGCTTTTTCAAATAACTCGTTAAGCTCAAGAGATGGGGGAAAGGTTACCTCAGGTTTCTTTTCCTTATACATGCGCACCCTCGTGTCAGGGAGCGAGGGGTCATCTGTGATATGCAAAACATCTTTTATTGCAATAATCATATAATGAATACTTTTGGCCACCCTTGGGTGTAACCTCGCATCATCGTAGTCGACACTGGAGTCAGAATCCGTGTCGGTATCAGTGTCTGCAATTTGGGATAGGGGACGTTTTTGAGACCCAGAAGGGCCCTTTGACCCAGTCGAAGCCGTGAATTGACTCTCTGCTTTTTCCCTGGACTCTGCTTTGTCTAGTCTCTTATGTAATAAGGTCACATTTGCATTTAAAACATTCCACATGTCCATCCAATCATGAGTCGGCGTTGCCGACGGAGACACCACAATCATCTGCTCCACCTCCTCCTTTAGTTAAGCCTTCCGCATCAGACATGCCGACACACTCGTACAGACACCCCCCCCCACACACAGGGATATAGTTATAAGGAGACAGTTCCCCAATAAGGCCCTTTGGAGAGACAGAGAGAGAGTATGCCAGTACACACCCAGCGACAACTGACACTGGAAACAATTTCCCAGATAATATAGCGCTTTTATATTAATTTACTGTGTAATACACTCACTGCGCCTTACAAGTGCCCCCCCCCCCCCCCTCTTTTCAGCCCTGTGTCACCGTGTTCAGCAGGGGTTAGACCGGGGAGCTAGCTTCTCTGCAGATCTCTGTGGAGAAAATGGCGCTGGTTAGTGCTGAGGGACCTAGCTCCGCCCCCTCCAGCGGCGGGCTTCGGTCCCGCTCAAAGTATAAAAACTGGCGGGGGATTTATATAATTACTACCTCCGCAGCCCATAAACTTATAAATGCCAGATTTAGAGGTTTTTATTGCTGCCCAGGGCGCCCCCCCTGCGCCCATCAGTGCCTGCTAGTGTTTGTTGTGTGTGGGAGCAATGGCGCGCAGCGTTACCGCTGCGCGCTTACCTCAGGGAAGATCTGAAGTCTTCTGCCGCCTAAGAAGTCTTCTTTCTTCGTATACTCACCTGGCTTCTATCTTCCGGCTCTGTGAGGAGGACGGCGGCGCGGCTCTGGGACGAACGGCGAGGGGAGACCTGCGTTCCGATTCCCTCTAGAGCTAATGGTGTCCAGTAGCCTAAGAAGCAGAGCCTATCACTTAAGTAGGTCTGCTTCTCTCTCCTCAGTCCCACGATGCAGGGAGCCTGTTGCCAGCAGTGCTCCCTGAAAATAAAAAAACCTAACAAATTCTTTTTCAGAGAAACTCAGGAGAGCTCCCCTGTAATGCACCCAATCTCCTCTGGGCACAGGATCCAACTGAGGGAAGGAGGGGCATAGAGGGAGGAGCCAGTGCACACCCATTCTAAAATTCTTTATAGTGCCCATGTCTCCTGCGGAGCCCGTCTATACCCCATGGTCCTTACGGAGTCCCCAGCATCCTCTAGGACGCAAGACAAATTCCCTTTCCTCAATAGTTTATGCTCTCTGTGTTGTAGCTCTGTACACTGCATATTAGAGTGCAAGCTCTGCAGGGCAGGATTTCATTTGCTCAATTGTTGGTGTTCTTTGCATTGTAGCTGTATATATTGTATATTAGAGTGCAAGCTCTGCAAGGCAGGATTCCATTCTGTCAACAGTTATTCTCTGTATTGTGTGTATGCAAACTGTATATTAAAGTATAAGCTCTGCAGGTCAGGCTTTCCTACTTTCTGTATTGTAGCTCTATATATAGGGGCAGACTAGATGGGCCAAGTGGTTCTTATCTGCCGTCAAATTCTATGATTCTATGTAAAATTCTATACACTGCAAACTAGAGTATAATTCTACATACTGCAAACTCTGTATTGTAATTCTACACACTGAATAGAAGCGCAAGCTCTATGGGTCAGGAGAACTTTCAAAATGTACTGCTCTCTGTAATGTATCTATACATATTGTACTATAGAGTGCAAGCTCTGCAGGGCAGTATAACTTTCTCTCAATATTAATGTTCTCTGTATTGTAGCTCAGCGTGCTATATATCGGAGTGCAAGTTCTGCAGGTCAGGATTCCTTTCAATAGTTACTGCTCTCTGTATTATAGTTCTACACATTGAATTATTAGAGTGCAAGCTCTGTAGGGAAGGATTTCTTCGGTCAACAGTCCCTTATGACAATGCTTTTTATTATGTGATATTTAGTGAACTCTGACTGTATGGGTGACATGCCAGAAACCATGTTTACGCCTGTGTAGAGTCTATCTCAGCGTTTTTCAACCACTGTGCCGCGGCACATTAGTGTGTAGCGAGCAATTCTGAGGTGACCCAGAAATGCCCACCAAGTTTACAGCCACCACCGCTGGTTCATCTATTAATTTTGGGCAAGGTGAGGAGCTGCTCGGGTGCCCTGCTGCTATACTGTCTGCACTAGCTCCCTAGGAGAACATGATGGCAGCTGGGCAGTGACTTGTTCACATGAGGGCATTTTAAATCTACACCCTGGGGCACGCCACACTGAAAACAATTATCATAAGGTCCCCACTGTGTTCTGCAAGCAGATAAGCCTGGCACAGACTCTGTACTGCACTATACTGTGTTCATCTGGGGGCCAGTGTGTTTTATTTTTGTGTTCTATGGGAGATAGTGTAATTTTTTTTTTTTTTTCATGTGGGGTCCAATTTATTTATTTTTCATGTGGGGGCCAATGTGTGTGTTTTTCCCCATAGTAGACTGATGGTGTGCCTTGACAATTTTAAAATCTTGTTTGATGTGCCGCGAGTTGATAAAGGTTGAAAATCACTACTCTGGCTGCTGTGGCACTACACATTCCCAGCATGCACTGTCACAGTTTTCACATACAGTAAGACCCTCCCCTTTAGAATGTAAGCTCTCACGAGCAGGGCCCTCTTCCCTCATGTGCGTATCCTTTTCTTACTCGAATAATATTCAACTGCACCAAATCCAGCAGTCTTCTGCCACCTGATACTTATTCCAGTGTCATCTGCTGATGTAGCTATGTTTATTTACCCTGTACTTGTCCTATATTGTCATCAACTGTAAGTTGCTGTTTTCCTGCTTGATTATTTATGTAGTCTGTAATTGGGCGCTGCGGAACCCTTGTGGCGCCATATAAATAAAGGATAATAATAATAATAATAAATCTATGGCCATTCGCTTGATATGTGTAATTATACTGGAGCTGGTGTGGCGTAGGTACCTGCCCCTTGTCTACGCATATCTTGATGGGACAATGGGAACATCAGACCCTGCACAGTGTTTGTGCAGTGCTCCTCCCTCCGTGGGACACTATTATGTACACTTACCCATTATGGATTTTCGGCACTATTAAGTATCTATGTCGAGATTCGGACTACTTTCACTGTGACTGTTCCTATATTTTACATGTGGACATTCTGCCTCTCTAAAGTGACTACATCCCAGTACGACAGCAGCCTGTGTGTGGTGGAGGATTCCCAGCCACTGTGCAACTCTCACCTCCCTCCCGGTTACAATCAATGTTTATTGTCAAATGTCCTTTCCCGCCATCGATCTAATCACATCATAAGCTTTAATCAGGACACAGCACAAGGAAGATACACACAGCCTGTGGGGAAGAGACCAAACACTATGATGTTGGGGGTCATTCCGAGTTGATCGCTCGCTAGCTGTTTTTAGCAGCCGTGAAAACGCTAAGCCACCACCCTCTGGGAGTGTATCTTAGCTTAGCAGAAGTGCGAACGAAAGGATCGCAGAGCGGCAACAACAAAAAAATTGTGCAGTGTCAGAGCAGCTCCAGACCTACTCAGCGCTTGCAATCACTTCAGACCATTCAGATCCGTATTTGACGTCACAAACACGCCCTGCGTTCGGCCAGCCACGCCTGCGTTTTTCCTGGCACGCCTGCGTTTTTTGGAACACTCCCTGAAAACGGTTAGTTGACACCCAGAAACGCCCCTTTCCTGTCAATTACTCTGCCGCTGCCATTGCGACTGAAAAGCGTCGCTAGACCTTGTGTAAAAATACATCGACCGTTGTGAAAATACGTTGCGCGTGTGCACTGCGCCGCATGCGCAGAAGTGCCGCTTTTTCACTTCATCGCTGCGCAGAGAACATTTTTCACTAGCGATCAACTCGGAATGACCCCCGTTATTGTATATCTGTACGGTCTACCGAATGGATCCTTCAGCAAGGGTGACAATCCAAACATTGGAGCAAATGTATTAACCTGGAGAAGGGATAAAGACGTGACACTGCAGTGGTAAGCGCAAGGTGATAACGCACCAGCCAGGCATTATGGATTTAGAAAAAGGACAGTTAGGAGCTGATTGGCTGGTGCGTTATCACCTTGCGCTTATCACAGCTTTATCACTTCTCCAGGCTTAATACATCTGCCCCATTGCTTCCTAGAAAATAACTACTAATAACATGTACAGATGTGTGTGTAAAGGTTGTAGAAGCTTATTGGAACTAATGCAAATAAAGTTCAAGAAAGAAGAGGAAGAATTATTTTTAATGAACATTAGCGGTCAGACAAGTTGGTCATACACCGGTTTACTCACCCCTCGGTTTCCCATGGATTCCCATGTTTCCCTGCCCATCCCCTATAGACTGTTGTAAGCTGTCACAAGCAGGGCCCCCCACCCTTGTGCACTCTTTCTTTCCATATCTACACCATCATCTTTACCCCCATGGTATTCTCTGTGCAATCAGGGACACTGAACCTGTCTGCGGCATCCGGTTAACTATATTAGTACTGTAGTTCTGCATGCTGTTTATCCGGGGCTGCTGGTCCCTTGTGGTGCTCTATGACAAAAGTGTAATAACAATCATATATTGTGATATAAGGTAATAGGAGTGCTTAAACTCTGCCGGTAAAGGTGCCACTTCTACTATGGTTTGTGACCGACCTAACAGCATTCAGTCACTTTAGTAACAGCAACCATCAGAGCAGTGTATGAGGCCACCGGCACAATGCACAGAGAGAATTCTGTTCTACTAGTTCCCCCCGCACAGACACAGGCTTGGACTGGCCCACAGAGGTACAGGGGAAACCACCGGTGGGCCCCACTGCCTGGGGGCCCCACCTCCTTCTCTAAGGATCAGGTTCCAGACTGTACACTGGAATTATACATTATACATATGTTATTTTATACTGGACTATGGTGTATTTTCTACAGTGCATTACTGTTATTAATCTAATACATTATCATGCAGCAGCAGCAGCTGAATTTACTGTATATATTTATGAAGGGGCCCACACGTTGCACTCTCTAATAGTTAGTCAAACCAATGTGATGGCAGGCCACACCCCCTCTGCCGGCTGACCACACCCCTAACATGGGCCCCTACCACTGCATTCCCCCGATGGGCCCTACATGCCCCAGTACGACACTGCACAGACACTTACTACAGCACGGGGCAATTGCTGCGCTTATTCTACGCTTCTTTTATAAGATTGCCATCTGTTAGTGACAGTAAGTGGCATTATTTATTGGCATTAATAGGAGCATGCAAAACAAATATTACCAAAATATTTTCTGCAGGTCCTATAAATAGGAATAAGTCTGCTAAATACCAATTATCTTGAAAACTAGAAAAAAAAATGTCCTTGTGACGGAGCCAGCAAAGCATAACAAAATAAGAGTCCCGTAGAATCTCCAAGGCTACATAACAATCTGACCTTTAGCGAATATACCCCATATTGCTCCCTGGCTTAGTACTCAGATTTTGTTGACATTCATAATTTTGACATTGTAATAATAAAGTCAATGTTGACAAAACGTTCCAGTTGGTCCAGTGGTGGTGATTCCAGGTGTTTTCTAGGTCCGAGTCCGACTGTCAGCTGATGATGAGTAACAGTAATACACAGACATGAGGACACTGACCTCTCCCCTCCTCCTAATACACAGACATCAGGACACACTGACCTCTCCCCTCCTCCTAATACACAGACATCAGGACACACTGACCTCTCCCCTCCTCCTAATACACAGACATCAGGACACACTGACCTCTCCCCTCCTCCTAATACACAGTCATCAGGACACACTGACCTCTCTCCTCCTCCTAATACACAGACATCAGGACACACTGACCTCTCTCCTCCTCCTAATACACAGACATCAGGACACTGACCTCTACTTCTCCTAATACACAGACATCAGGACACACTGACCTCTCCTCCTCCTAATACACAGACATCAGGACACTGACCTCTCTACTTCTCCTAATACACAGACATCAGGACACACTGACCTCTCCTCCTCCTAATACACAGACATCAGGACACTGACCTCTCTACTTCTCCTAATACACAGACATCAGGACACACTGACCTCTCCTCCTCCTAATACACAGACATCAGGACACTGACCTCTCTACTTCTCCTAATACACAGACATCAGGACACACTAACCTCTCTCCTCCTCCTAATACACAGACATCAGGACACACTGACCTCTCCCCCTTCTAATACACAGACACTAGGACACACTGACCTCTATACTCCTCCTAATACACAGACATGAGGACACTGACCTCTCCCCTCCTCCTAATACACAGACATCAGGACACACTGACCTCTCCTCTCCTCCTAATACACAGACATCAAGGCACACTGACCTCTCCTCCTCCTAATACACAGACATCAGGACACTGACCTCTCCCCTCCTCCTAATACACAGACATCAGGGCACACTGACCTCTCCTCCTCCTAATACACAGACATCAGGACACTGACCTCTCTACTTCTCCTAATACACAGACATCAGGACACACTGACCTCTCTACTCCTCCTAATACACAGACGACATCAGGGTACACTGACCTCTCCCCTCCTCCTAATACAGACATCAGGGTACACTGACCTCTCCCCTCCTCCTAATACACAGACATCAGGGCACACAGACCTCTCCCCTCCTCCTAATACACAGACATCAGGGCACACAGACTTCTCCCCTCCTCCTAATACACAGTCATCAGGGCACACAGACCTCTCCCCTCCTCCTAATACACAGACATCAGGACACTGCCTTCTCACATTGACCTCTCCCCTCCTCCTAATACACAGACATCAGTAAACACTAACCTCTACCACCCTCCTAATACACAGACATCAGTACACATTGACCTCTCCTTCCTAATACACAGATAGCAGGACATTGACCTCTCCTCTCATCCTAATACACAGATAACAGGCACACTCCCCTCATAGATTTACAGACAGGTCAGGCGAATTCATGTCACAGTGCAATAAAACACATAAAGACAAACAGTTGTTAAAGTTCACAAACCATATACAGTAGGTGTCAGCAAGGTGTGAGAAATGTCATTATCAAGCAATGCGTGTGCTATACTGGGCATACATGCTGTTCTATTGCAGCGTATATGACCTGAAAATGACAGTAATGCCATAATGCTATAGATATATTGTATGTATAGTATCATTATCGGGAGTGAGTCTGGATGAGACGGAAAGGTGACCATGGCCGACCTCTATCTGCACTGGCTGTGGAATCAGCATGATCAGTGTTGCTTCTTGCTGGGTATGGAGTAGGTGCATATCTACCAATTAATACACCCATGGGCAAAATACAACTGATGTAAATGATATGAAAGGACAGAGAGTGAGGGATTGTGGAGGGCACACTTCTACCCCAAACACCCCTGAGGCGGTAGACATTGCACCTTGAGCCTGGTGATTCAGACCTGATTGCTGGTGTGCGTTTTCACACAGCGGGCGATCAGGTAATAACTGCGCATGTACTGCAATGCGCACGCATGTCGGCCATAAACGGGCATCGCCGGTCAGTGACAGGATGGTGCGAAAATTACATTCACACAGGCGTTCACAAGGTGATTGACAGGAAGAGGCCGTTTGTGGGTGGTAACTGGCCGTTTCCTGGGAGTGTCCGTAAAAAAGCAGGTGTTACCAAGCGTTTTCAGGGAGGGTGTCTGACGTCAGCTCAGGCCCCAATCAGACTGTTCTCATCGCACTGTAGGAGTAAGTCCTGGGCTGCGCAGAGACTGCACATGCTGGATTTTTGCAGCTCGGCGTACACATGCGATTGCACACTTGCACGGCGAATTTACACTCCCCCTGGGGGCAGCGACTATCTGAACGCAGGACTGCAAAGTTAACAGCCCATCGATAAGGTCTGAATCACCTCCGCTGTCCTGTATGCAGCATGCCCTGTGCACTGTCCAGACGTATATGGAAGGAGTGTTTTCAGGCATGCTGCACCCAATGCTATAAAATCCCTGCAATGTAGGAAGGTGACACATATAATAAAGGTCCCTCACTCCCATTAGTAATTTAAGCCATAGCCGTTACCAAAGATGGGAACCGTCCTAGACGCATGTTAAACTGGACTACCCCGTGCATTTCCAGGTGGGCAACAAACCCACATAAATGAAAATCCCTTGTAAGCAGGACGAGACCGCTGGTTGGCGGAAAACAGGCTGATTTGCACAGGAGAGCGCCCAGAGGATGCCCGCCATTTTTATAGTGTGCCAATTTCCCGTGGCGACTGTGTGTTACTGGCGTGATCATATCCCCAGGAATTTAATCCATTTTGCTGTCTTCACCCAATAAGAGACAGGGAAAGCAGAATAAGAGTGTAATAGACAAGAAGACAAACCCTTAACACTCTACTAATCTGACAGCTCAGACCTCAGTCTAACAATGTTCCAGATGTTTCAGCTAAATGGTAAATAACAGATACGTATAAACAGGATCCTCGGTGCAATTAATCTCTCCATTTCCTTCCTTAAGCAATGGTGTTATTAGATGATATCACCTCTGCAATTAGCTCCAGGTGCTGCGCTATTATAGTTTCACAATACCAGGGTTTCAGCCGGCGCACTCGCACAAATACAAATACCAGACCTTTACTCGGGTATGGGTCGACTCAACTTAGGTCGACAGCCATTAGGTCGACCATGGAAGGTTGACATGTACTAGGTCGACAGGTCAAATGGTCGACATGGGTTTTTGGATTTTTTGGGGTGTCGTTTTCTTCGTAAAGTGACGAGGAACCTCAATTAGTGCACCGAGTCCCCTCGCATGGCGAGCGACCCCAAGGTGCCTCGCTCCGCTCCCGCTCCCGATTGTAGTCCACGTGGATCGTAAAGTATGGAAAACTCAAAAAAAATTACCTGTCGACCTAGTACACATTGACCTAATGACCACGTCGACCTATTGACTGTTGACATAAGCTGTGTCGACCTAACGACCGTATCCCCTTTATTCTTCCTATTTTGTAAACCAAGGCCCTATAAAGTCAGACTACTGTAGACTCATTTACAAAGCACAGAGACCATAGGCTTGCATTAATTATTAGTGATGACAACTGGATGGTGAAAAATGACTCCTGTTATAATTACGAGGTTTGCTTTGCAACCGAGAACACAAGAACAACCGCTGGAAGTGAAAAGATGCGCGCTTCCTCCGTAAACCTGCCATCTCTGCGCCCGCCAGCACGTTACAATAAACCCACTCTGCAACATGAAATGTCATTTCTCCAGCTCAGGGCAAAACTACAGTAGCTGGCCTCGTGCCCTCAATCTATCCAACTGCATTTACTGGTTGGTGAATATTTCTGCACCCTCAGAGGCACAGACATTGCAGACGCAGTATAACCAGAATAAAGGCCAAAGTACTGCAGAAAGGATGGAGGGTAACATTTAGAATAGATTCAGCCATTTGTAGCTTAATCCAGTATACATGACAATGTATATCACTCGGAACCAGTGACATCACTGAGACATTTTATATGCCTCGTGCCTCAGTGGTGTCTCTGGTTCCTAAGTGCATATACAGGCTGTATACTGGTTCTGGCCACAAGCTGGCTAGCTCCAATGCCCTCGGGTGACAGATACTCTGTAGAGGTGTGCAAGCTGTGGTGTGGAAGCTGGAAGCAGAAGTGTGTTTGGTGTTGATGTCTTATGAAGACGACAATACCGGATATAAATGCAGTCTGTATATTCGCTGTACTACTGTGGTAAATAAAGTTCTTTTTGGAAGATCAGGCGGCCTGTCAGCGGAGGCAATGCCACCATATGCCTGGCATGAGCATTATTCAATGCTATGGTAGGAGAAGCAGCTTCATTCTAGAGCTGCTTCACCAGCCCTCTGGGAATGTAAATGAGACACTGGGTGTAGGCAGCTGAGGGTGTAGTACCTAGGGTTCCACACAAAACATCATACACTGTCTAATCAGGTCAACAGACATGATCGGCTGTAGATATCTACTGCTCAGCAGGGAGCCACAGGGCTGGGGGCTACAGACCAAAGGACAGTACCTCCCTGCAGTTCCCAGACTGGGGAAATCTAAGCGGCATATGTATCAAAGCTTGGAGAGAGCTAAAGTGGGGAGAGATACAGTACCAGCCAATCGGATCCTGTTATTTTTCAACCACAGCCTCTAACATGGCAGTTACGAGCTGACTTGCTGGTACTTTATTTCTCTCCAAGCTCTGATACATACGCCCCTGCGTTTTTTAGTTGCTTTCTAGGGAACTCAAGGCCTGGGAACTGACTAATTGCATTTCTACATTTTTGTGACAAATATACAAAAAGGTCTACTATGGAAAACATATACCTCATCTGACCGGGAGGGTGCTGGAGTAAGCTCAATACGAGAAAAGTGAGGACCAGCTAGAACGTACAGGTGACCGCGTTAGTGGAAACGAGACAAGTGAAATATAGGGGACAGGTAGATATCACTGCAGCTTAAAATAGAGGAGATGTACTAAGCTTTAGAGAGTGATAAAGTGGAGAGAGATAAAGTACCAGCCAATCAGCTCGTAACTGCCATTTTACCGGCTGTGTTTGAAACATGACAGTTAGAAGCTGATTGGTTGGGTATTCAGTAAACACTATGTATACATTAAGAGACACTAGTGGGTACCCTGTTAACATTTAGACATAAGTAAACGTCTATGTTATATAATGGCTCATACACCCTTTGCCTGAAGGGTCATATATGTTGAAAATACCATTAAGTTCTCTGGCAAGTCCCATCGGAATGCTGCAGGGGGTGGGGGTGGGGGGGTGGGGGTTCATCTATGGCGTTTAGCTAGTGTTCATTTAAAATGCCCACATGCATCTGTATGACATAGCGGGCATGATGGATCCTCTATACTGGCACAGTGAGCAAGTCCTCCTCTTTGGGTTGGATCTTGCAATGATGAAGCAGTCTTCCCCTGATTGGGCCAGCGGAAGTCACACTTACCGAGTCAGACCTGAAGGTTGTTTAAAGGTTCTTAAAAGAATCTATGTTGTGTACTGTGTAAATACTACTGGCTTACAATGCAAAGGTCCCTCTTTAAATAAGCAGATCAATGTAATTCTATAGAGGAAAGTAAAGTAAAGATTACATAAATCTCTCGGACACTGCGTCAGTCTCATATTTAAGAACGTAAATCATAGACGGGGGGGATTCTGTACACTTCCATAAACGTCCTCACAGTATATACAATGCATACACATACAGCATATACACACAGTATATACAACAAATCCTCACAGTATATATACAACAAATCCACATACTGTACATTTAATAAAAAAATATTTACGAAGTGACAAAAA
This sequence comes from Pseudophryne corroboree, assembly GCF_028390025.1. NCBI lineage: Eukaryota > Metazoa > Chordata > Amphibia > Anura > Myobatrachidae > Pseudophryne > Pseudophryne corroboree. The sequence goes on along the minus strand of NC_086449.1, from coordinate 83,221,624 downwards.
TCTGCCCATCCACACTGAGATAAACCCAGACGTCTGGAGAATAATGTATACACCTTTCTGTGTGACTGCAGAAATATATCGCAGCAAGAAAAGTTTATACACATACCCCAAATGCCACCCAATAAGCAGTCACCCTGTTGCATGCTGTATGGCAGAGCACAGACTCTCCTTGGAATCAGTGGCCAGCATATATTATTAACCCCTTGTTTACCATCCTTACTTTTGTTCCCATGCATTACTGAACCTACTGCAACAGTAATATCCAGCCATTCTCCATTTTAAAGAGTGTAAGCTCTGTGGGGTATAACATTTCTCCTTACAAAACCCCCATAAACATACCTCCCAACATGACCCTCTCCAGGAGGGACAAAAGGATCTGCTGCTGGACTTTTCTCTTCATTTATGATTGCTGGCACCTGTTTTGAATAGGTTTATGGATAAGAAAGGTGTTTCAGCACAGGTGTCGGCAGTCATACATTCAGAGGGAAGTCCAGGAGCAGAGCATTGTTGGGAGGTATGCATAAAACATACACACAGAGCAGAGCTTACAATGCAGCGAGTACGGATTTAGCACAGCCTCCTACCACTGTAATAGTGGTTCTAACTGACTGCTCCAGCGAATGGGATGCATGTCCGCACTGGGCACTCTCGTCACAGGAGGGGAAACATATCATTAGAATGGAGACAGCAGATCCACCCTGTCTATTACCAGGTCCACCTGTGGTGCCAACACAGAACCCGTCTACAGACCCTGGGCTTTTTTTTGTTTTTTGTAAACAACCCTCTTTGTAAACTGTCCCTGGGCTTTTAAACAGATCTCATTCCATCACTTATAACCACAAGCTACCAGCGATAGCCCCACAGGCACTGTGACCGCTCTACGCCTCTCCCCTGACACACATCCCCAGAAACAGGCACTTTGTTCTAGAACAGTGTTTGCCAACCTTGGTTCTCAGGGCACACCAAGGGGTTAAGCCAAATACCCACGAAGCATACAAGTTGCCGCTGCAGCGGCGTGCAAATGCCGGCAACTGACCCCGAACTTGCACCCCTCGCGGTCCCTTCTATTGCCCGACTCGCATATTTTTGCAGCTGTACTTGCAACTGCAAAGACATTACGGGTAATTCGAAGGACCCTTAACTGTCCATGGTTTCAGTGACGTGCTTGAGCACAGATTTGTTAACCCAAAATATCTGAGGTACTAATTAAGTCACCTTTGCTCAAGTATGAATATCCTTAAAACCTGGACTGTCAGCGTGCCTTGAGGCACAGCTAGATGCTCCAAATTCTGCTCAGACTACACTGTGCACTATGCTGGTGTCACACTAAGCGGACGGCACTGACCTCACAGATTTCACCAGCCGGTGTCTCTTGATGTCCTCCTCACTGAAGGAAAAATGCATTCTGGGTGTCCTTGGAACCCGCAAGGCACCCCGGCTTCTGGAGGGCATAGAGTGTAGGGGGGTCCTCCGTGGGATCCCCGGGGACAAAGGTATAAATGAGGGGAGAAAGTTCCTTCTCCTGCAGTCACACAGATTGTACTGGCACAGTCCTAGCAGTGCGAGGCATGCACACACACACCCACTACGGACAGTAGGGGATAGAAGTCCTGGAAATGGATTAGGCTGGAGGGCGGAGGTCCTATTACATAAGAAGGTTACTCCAGAACGGTTAACCCCTTGGCTACGGGGGGGGGGAAATTGGGTGTGTTTCACTGCCAGAGGTTTATAAAACAGATCAAGAACGTGGTAATGTTCTGTGATGTGAGATGTGTGGCCTTTTCTGATCACTTATTATGCACCACATGTAACTCTCTGCCATGCAGGACATGTAGCGCTGTTCCTTAAAGTCCTTTGGCATGGAATCTTAATGCAGCAGATACAACGCAAACCACAAAAAAAAAATAACACAAAAAACACAAACCCTTAACGCCATCACAGCAACAAAACAGCAAAATTGTATCCACTTTGCCAGAGTAGTCACAGAAGTCATTGCTTTAATATTGGCTATGACAGTTTTATTAACTTTTTAAACCTCTTCTTAAACCATTTCCAATCTGCGGCAATACTAGGCAATGACTTTACGCTGTTGCAAATTCCTGTATATAGTAATTTCAGCCTCTGTCCAAGTTAATGCATCCTGGCAAGTTCGGTTTTCCCTTTTGTAAGGATGGACGTGGATGGTCGATGGTCTATCACCACCAATGCTTTCCTTGAAATGGTAGTGGTTTACCCATTCGATTGCAGCTTTCCGGTGGCAGCCTCCATCGAATGGTGTGAAGGTGATGGCAGTTCGATGATAAACTACAGCTGAATTCAGCTGTTCAACATTGGACAGGAGTTGCTATTGCGCATATGCAAACTTGGGTTACACAAACCATCGCATATATGGTGTAAGTAAATGTAATGGCGTAAGTAAAGGTTAATGGGGAGATAAAGAGATGTAGAGAAGAACATCCCACATGGTAGGTGAGCAAACTGCCTCATTGATAGTAAGAGTTGCTCCCACTCCCAGTCTGCTCAGTACTCTACCATGTTATGCAGCAGCATGCACAAGAGGCTACCAACGGGTCCCACGTAGACTACGTTATGTAGGTTACCTACCTCCATCGCACGCCAAGAGTACAGCACTGTAGGGAATATTTGTCAATGCAGACGGCGAACAACAAAAGGTCTGATGCCACAACACTATGGGGGTAATTCCAAGTTGATCGCAGCAGGAAATTTTTTAGCAGTTGGGCAAAACCATGTGCACTGCAGGGGAGGCAGATATAACATGTGCAGAGAGAGTTAGATTTGGGTGTGGTGAGTTCAATTTGCAATCTAAATTGTAGTGTAAAAATAAAGCAGCCCGTATTTACCCTGCACAGAGACAAAATAACCCACCCAAATCTAACTCTCTCTGCAGATTTCTGTGTGTTATATCTGCCCCCCCTGCAGTGCACATGGTTTTGCCCAACTGCTAAAAAATGTCCTGCTGCGATCAACTTGGAATTACCCCCTAAGTGTGGACTCACGGTCATGGATCAGAGAAATACAATAAACCCATATATATTTCACACCGCAGCTAGAACCGTTTTGGAAGGCTTAAAAAACTGCAATTTACCGGGTTATAGCTGCGGTGTGAAAGGGGTATCAGTGTTCGGAAGCAACTGGTTGATTCTCATTTGCTTTCTACCACTTCCAGAATTTCAATCCAACCGGCCAGATCTGGCAGATAAATGTAATTGTATGGTGTATGCCCAGTTTAACAAAGAGTTTATAACCAACTAGTACATTAAGTTCCAGGACTGGTTCATCCTGCCCAATCTGGTTCTGTAACGGTCAGCAGGCATCAGATAACAGGCAGAGAATTATCAGGCGCAAGGTTTGTACAAAGCAGCTGTGCTGCTATCTCCACATCTACCAGTCATCCAGGTACAGGAGTGGGATTATGTGCCATTTGTCACTGTACGTTTAAAAGACTTTAGGGTTTACTGACTGTTTAAAAAAAAAACAAAACACCATAATATAATTGTTGTACAGCCGGGGGTATTAACCAGTAACCTGACTGTCATACAGATGTGTCCTCTTACATCTTTGCGCTGTGCGCTATAAGTCACAATACACATGTGAGCGCCGCGTGACTCTGTAGTGCCGAGCGTCTTTTTTACGTAAAACTGCATCTTATGCTGGCCATACACTTGTGTGATGCCCCGCGACACGACATCGCAGGGCATCGCACCGGCAGTTCAGGTGCGATCAAATCGTACCTGAACTGCCAAAGTGGTTACCATGCGATCATGCGATAGATCGCATGGTAATCACGCGTTGGGCACGTCACCGCCGAGTGCAGCACATAATATCTTGAGACGCGATATTCGACCGGCGTGCCCGTGCATCGCGTCGAAAGGTACCTAAAATGTGCATACAATCCTTCGATTTCTCTCACAGATGTGGTCGAAATCGAAGGATAGTACCGATAATCTCACAAGTGTATGGGCACCAGTAGACGCAATGTAATACAATAGGACGCATGAGCAGCTTGCCTATATTCTGTGTGTGACTGCGATTGTATTTGCATACAAAATACTATGCTTCAGTGTTTTCCTGACCGTGGTATTTCGGATGCAGATACAGCCGCAATTACACAGACGCAGAATATAGGCGCGCCGCACATCATTTTAATCAGCAGAAGCTGCATGCGTGTCCCATTACATTACATTGCGTCTAAGACGCATTTTTGCTAAAAAAAAAAAAAGCAAAACAAAGACACTCTGTGCTACAGAGTGCTGTGACATCATAGCGCGACTTGAAGGCCTGTTTAGTGTGACTGCAGCAAGGATGTAAGATGACATATCTGTACATCACTAACAAGTTTTGCACTAGTAAAAAGACATAAAAAACCATATACAATAGGGTAATTCTACAATATGTATGTACAGTTTATGTATATAGGGGGTAATTCCAAGTTGATCGCAGCAGGATTTTTGTTAGCAATTGGGCAAAACCATGTGCACTGCAGGGGAGGCAGATATAACATGTGCAGATAGAGTTAGATTTGGGTGTGGTGAGTTCAATCTGCAATCTAATTTGCAGTGTAAAAATAAAGCAGCCAGTATTTACCCTGCACAGAAATAAAATAACCCACCCAAATCTTACTCTTTCTGCACATGTTATATCTGCCTCCCCTGCAGTGCACATGGTTTTGCCCAATTGCTATCAAAAATCCTGCTGCGATCAACTTGGAATTACCCCCATAGTACAGTACGCTGTACTAAGTAAATACACTATACACAGCACCCTAGATGATAACAGACGAGGGATACAGTGCATGGCAGGTAATTCGTGAAGGCAGTAACAAAAGGAAATTTGCATTCCCTGTCCAAAAGAGCTTACAATCTAGATCAGGCATGTCCAAACTGCGGCCCTACAGCTGTTGTGACACTACATATTCCAGCATGCCCTGACACAGTTTTGCTGTCAGAGAATGCTAAAGCTGTGTCAGGGCATGCTGGGATGTGTAGTTTCTCAACAGCTGGAGGGCCACAGTTTGGACATGCCTGATCTAGATGATATATAGGAAAACATACAATACTTATAAGGTATACCTAGCAGTGATACACAGAATGGTATTTGCTTAAATCAATGTACTGTATTGGTCGCAGGTGCATGTATGGGAGAGGTTATCCTAAACTAGAAAAAACTAATTCCCCCAGCACACCATAATGGACCAGCAAAAGAAATAAACATCCTACATGATAATAGTAATGCAGAGATCTCAATTATTCCCCTTTCACATCGCACAAATATGTAGCCCGGTATCAACCCAACATATTGCCGGGTCAACACGGGTCAGTGTGCGATGTGAAATGGTCATGTCCAAATTCCCAGGTAGCCTGACCCGGTAATTCAACTCGGGTAATAAGAAGGGTAATTCCCGGGTTGAATACCGGGTCAGGCACAGTGTGAATGGGTTGCCGGCTCGATGCGACCTGGTACCCATTCACAGCATAGGGAGAGGCAGCGCGGAGATGAGCTCATGTCCCAGCACCGCCTCCGCCCCCACCGCTATGGCAACCGCTATGGCAATTTGCTGGGTCGAGAAGCCAGAAGATAGTCTCCAATGCTGGATCCCACCCGGGAAGGACCCGTTTCCAATTCCCGGGTGGGATCCGGCATTGGAGATGTGAAAGCGGTTTTACATATATTTGCAAACATATGGTAAGCCACCAGACACAGCAAGGAATCTCTGCTCTACCGGTTCTACGCTACATGATACTAGCACCCACTTTGGGTCATACATTTATGTATTTCTAAATTGAGAGTCAACTCATTAGGAGGTATCCCAAGAGCCTACAATATGGCACTACAAGGATCAGCATATCCTCTAACTACTGATCCCATCCATGCCTCTCAGAACTGTGATACACAGAATGGTAGTTGCTTAACTTAATGTATAGATTCATCAAGGTGCAACCAGATAAAGAGTGGGAGCTGATTGTGAACTTAATGTAACAAGAATGTGAGCGTGTTCTGCAAAATGATGACTTTGAGATAATATAATATATTACAAGCATTACACATATACGCATAAGGGGGTAAATGTAATATGGGGGCGGGTCAGTCACAATAAAGAAGGTGCTTGGCATTAAACCAACACCTCGCAAACTGAAGGCACCCTGAAAATCTGCCAGCATAAAGGCTACATTTTCTTTATGTTTCATTGGTATCTATCCATAGATAAGCAATAAATGTCGTTTACAGCATGGTGAAGATCCTCAACAACTGTACAATGAGTAAACAGTGGGTAGGGGACTTCATTAGGGCAATGATAACACGTGTTACTGTGGGACGCCACGGGCGACACCCACTCCCCCGGCCGTCAGGCCGGAAGCCGCCGATGGTCCCCGCGTCGCCGGGCACGCTCCAGGTGGTGTGGCGCTTCATCACTGGGCGACTCTGGTGGCAAATCAGGGGCCACCACGTCACCCGGCCCAGAAGCCCCTGCGGTGGAGGATTTAAGGAGCAGCGCGGAGAGGCCAGCGGTTGCTGCACATGGAGCCGAAGAGGAGGAGGGAGTCTACCACCGCTGCCAAGAGGAGAAACCAGGGATCCACTGCTGCTGCTGTTGAGAGGGAGGAGAGGCAAGGACCTGCAGCCCAGGTAGGCCATCATTGAGACCCCATTTATTGCTGTGTTTACATTGGAGTGGGCACTAGGCTCCATTTACTAGACAGGGTTTGCATTGTTCAGGCGCTAAGCCGCAGATGCGCAGAGAATTGGCCGTCCCTGCGTAGTCGCGCCACAGCCAGGCCCACCTCAAAGGTAGGCTTGTTTTTTTAAGTTGCAAAGCAGAGTCAGGTAAGTAGTCAGGAGCATCCGCGAAGCTCCTGCCCGGTACTGTGTCACCGCCCTGCGGTATTTCTCTTCTGTACTCTATCCTAGGCACAGGAAGTGAGACCACTCGGCGTGCAAGCTGACAAGATGGTGCCTGGTGAGCAGTTCAGTGTTTCGTGTGTGTTCGCTCAGGTTTGTTGTGTGGCCCCCGTTTTGGGCATTTCTGCCCAGGGTCACAACTGGTGCATCGCACCTCACGGGCACCCAGTCTGAGGTCACAAATGCCATCGATGACCCATCATTGAGCCCGCTGGGGGGAGTCTTCCTTACCCTTCCTCCCTGTGTGTGCGCATGTACATGCTTGACTCCTTACAGGAATGACGGGGAGGATCTCGGGCCCATTCTCGTTGAGAACCGGTGTCACCCGCGGTGTGACATAGGTGCGCCAGAAAAGGATAGAGAGACGGCACCCGGTAAGTGTTTAATCCACCCTCACCACATCGGGGGTCCCTCCCACATTACATACTGTAGGTGATAGCTGAATGTTTTGACAAAACAAATGATGGGATTTATATACTAATCTTTGGAGAGAGATAAAGTACCAAACAACCAGCTCCCAACGGCCATGTTACAGGCTGTGTTTGAAAAATGAACTGAAAAATTAGTCGACTGGCTGGTACTTTATCTCCATTCACTTTATCTCTCTCTTGGGGGTCTATTCATGAAGCAGTGAAAAGTGTGGAGAAGTGAGCCAGTGGAGAAGTGGCCCATCACAACCAATCAGCATTGAATTAACATTTATAATTTGCATACTATAAAATTGTACGGAGCAGCTGATTGGTTGCCAGGGGCAACTTCTCCACTGGCTCACTTCTGCTCACTTTTCACTGCTTCATGAATAGACCCCTAAGGCTTTCTACGAGTTCCCAGCACCCAGCATGCCACAGGCACAGACATGGCACAGCAGAAAGGGTGGTAAATAATGTGCTGGCTATTGTGTGTGTGAGTGTGTAACAAATGGTGTGTGTGTGTGTGTGTGTGTGTGTGTGTGTGTGTGTGTGTGTGTGTGTGTGTGTGTACAAGTATGTAAATAACAAATAAGTAATAACCGTAAATAAGTGTAACGTGTACTATTGTGTAACAGTGTCTAAGAAGTGTAAAGTGAATCTGTACAAGTGTATGCAAATAACATGTGTGTGTAACAAATGGATCAGAGTACCAAGCGTGCAGTATGTGTGTTAGAACTGTATGTGTGTAAGTGTACAATATGCAAATAATGTGAGACTTGTGGAAAAGTGAATAATAAGTGTATAAGTGTAACAGGTTTATTAATGTGTAATAACTATATAAGTGTGTAACAAGTGTAGGAGTGTGTAATAAGTATACAAGTGTGTAATAAGTGTATGAGTGTAAAAGGTTTAATAATGTGTAACAAGTGTATGTATGTGTATAAATGAATATAAATAACTTGTGTAACAGGTTGACTAATGTAACAAGTGTATTAATGTGCAACAAGTGTAGTAATTTGTAACAGGTTTATCAGTGTGCAACCAGTGAATTCAACATGTGTGTGTGTGTGTAACAACTGTATTAATGTGTATGAGTGTGCAACAAGTCTGTGAATTTAACAACTGTATTACAATGTACAAATGCATCAGTGTGTAATACGTGCATTACTGTTAAACAAGTGTATGAGTAACAAGAGTATTCATGTATAAGACGTATAGTGTAACATGTGTATTACTATGTAATGATTGTGTAAGAAGTGTGTGAACGTATAATGAGTGTATCACATGTATGAGTGTGTAATAGGTGTATGAGTGTGTAAGAAGTGTGTGAACGTATGAGTGTATCACATGTATGAGTGTGTAATGTGTATTAGTGAGTAAGAAGTGTGTGGAAGTATAATGAGTAACACATGTATGAGTGAGTAATACATGTATGAGTGTCAGTGTGTAAGAAGTGTGTGAATGTATTCGTATGCGGCTAGTGTGACAGCCCAGCACAACGTGCAGGCTCCTGGCTTGCTGAAAGATTCTAGTGTCCAAGTTTTACTCACAGCCAGAGTGTGGGCGGGGCTTGCAGTCTGTGGCTCCGCCCATGGAGTCAGAGACAGCACTGGTAGTGTGGAGCGCAGCTGTCTGGAGAGAAGAGAGGAAGCCTAGCTAGCTGCTACAGAATGGGAATACACTTACAATAAATAACACACAACACTTCTAGTGTGTATATTGCTGTAAGACATAAAGGTACACTCCTCTACTATAACAAAAGAAGAAGAAAAAAATACTGGTAGATTAAGTGTGGTGACTGTGGTCTGACAAAACGAATACTACCGTGTGTATGTGTGGGTGCACTTCTATAGTATGTTAGGGACTGTAAGCTCCAAAAGGGGCATGGACCGAATATAATGATATATATTCTCTCTATACAAAGCTGCGTAAATGAATGGTGTCATAATAATAATAATCATCATTATAATACTACACTGAAGGGTCTATGTGTTAAGCCTTGGAGAAAGACAAAGTGGATGGAGATAAAGGGGGTCATTCAGACCCGATCGCACGCTAGGTTTTTTTTTTTAGCTGCGCTGCGATCTGGTCTGATCTGCGCAAGCATATGCACCGCAATGCGCAGGCGCGTCATACGGGTGCAAAGCGGATCGTTGCTGAGCGATGGATATAACGAAGAATCCATTCACACAGCCGATCGCAAGGAGATTGACAGGAAGAGGGCGTTTATGGGTGTCAACTGACCGTTTTCTGGGAGTGTTTGGGAAAACACAGGCGTGTCCAAGTATTTGCAGGGCGGGTGTCTGACGTCAATTCCGGCCCCGGACAGGCTGAAGTGATCACAGCGGATGAGTAAGTTCTGAGCTACTCAGAAACTGCACAAAACTTTTTTGTACCGCTCGGCTGCATACGTGATTGCACACTTGCAAAGAAAAATTACACTCCCCTATAGGTGGCGACTATCTGATTGCAGCGCTGCAAAAAATAGCTAGCAAGCGATCAGGTCTGAATGACCCCCATAGTACCAACCAATCAGCTCCTAACTGTCATTATTCAAACACAGCCTGTAAAATGCTCTCCAGGGCTTAGTACATAGAACCCTAAGCCAGTATAGTATAGGCCGGTGATAGGTAACCTGATACAGTATAGGGCCTGCTAACCTTCAAAGGGGACGCACATTGCTCTTAGGGGTAACCAATCCGCTGCTCCATAAAAATTGTATAGTATGCAAATTATAAATATTACTGCAAGGCTGATTGGTTGCCATGGGCAATTTCTCCACTGGCTCACTTCTCCACTCTTATCACTACTTCATACAATTACACCTTAATCTCAGTAGCAAGATAAAACAAGATTTATGGTAAGAACATACGTTGTTAAATCTCTTTCTGCGTGGTACACTGGGTTCCGCAGGGAATAACATTGGGTGTAGAGTAGGATCTTGATCCGAGGCACCAACAGGCTAAAAGCTTTGACTGTTCCCAAGATGCCGCCTCCTCTATAACCCCGCCTCCGTGCACAGGAGCTCAGTTTTGTTAACCAGTCCAATGCAGTAGCAGGTAAAAAGGACGACAACTGTTAGTAGCCACATACACCACACTCTCACGACATGAGAAGGTGTCAGTGGCTAATGCCATACAAACCCAAAGAAGCTAAGTGTGTCAGGGTGGGCGCCCTGTGGAACCCAGTGTACCTCGCAGAAAGAGATTTAACAACGGTAAGTTCTTACCATAAATCTCGTTTTCTGCTGCGGGGTACACTGGGGTTCCACAGGGAATAACATTGGGGATGTCCTAAAGCAGTTCCTCATGGGAGGGGACGCACTGTAGCGGGCACAAGAACACGGCGTCCAAAGGAAGTATCCTGGGAGGCGGAAGTATCGAAGGCATAGAACCTTATGAACGTGTTCACTAATGACCACGTCGCCGCCTTGCACAATTGTTCAAGGGTCGCACCACGGTGGGCCACCCAAGAAGGTCCAACTGACTGAGTAGAATGGGCCTTGATAGTAGCAGGAGCTGGACGACCAGCCTGTACACAAGCAAGTGCAATCACCATTCTAATCCATCTGGCCAGGGTCTGCTTGTGAGCAGGCCAGCCACGTTTGTGAAAACCAAACAGTACAAAGAGAGAATCAGACTTTCTAACAGAAGCTGTCCTCTTTACATAGATACGGAGAGACCGTACCGCACCCAAAGACCGCTCTTTGGAAGACAATTCAGGAGAGACAAAGGCCGGAACCACAATCTCCTGATTAAGGTGGAAAGAAGACACCACCTTAGGTAGATACCCGGGATGTGTTCTAAGAACCGCCCGGTCACGGTGAAATATCAGATAGGGAGACCTACACGACAAGGCACCCAAATCCGATACCCGTCTAGCAGAGGTAATAGCCAGCAGAAACAATGCCTTAAGAGAAAGCCACTTAAGGTCTGCAGATTCAAGAGGCTCAAACGGAGACTCTTGCAATGCCTCCAGAACCACCGACAAATCCCAAGGAGCCATAGGCAGGACGTATGGAGGTTGAATCCGTAACACACCCTGAATGAATGTATGAACATCAGGCAGAGTCACAATTTTTCTCTGAAACCAAACCGACAAGGCAGAAATATGAACCCTGAGGGAGGCCAGACGAAGGCCTAAGTCCAGGCCCTGTTGTAGAAAGGCCAAAATTTTGGCCGTATTAAACTTGTAAGTGTCATGATTGTTATCCGCGCACCAAGCAAAGTAGGAATTCCAGACCCTATGGTAAATCCGAGCCGAAGCTGGTTTCCGGGCCTTCAACATGGTTTGAATGACCGCCTCAGAACATCCTTTGGCCCTTAGAACCGAAGCTTCAAGAGCCACACTGTCAAAGCCGGTCGGGCCAAATCCTGATATACACAAGGGCCCTAAACGAGGAGGTCTGGGCGCTGTGGAAGTAGAAGGGGACGCTCTATCGATAGACCCTGAAGGTCTGAGAACCAATGCCGTCTGGGCCACGCTGGGGCAATCAGAAGCATGAGTCCTCCTTCTTGCTTGAACTTCCTTATTACCCTGGGCAGAAGTGACACCAGAGGGAACACGTACGGAGCCGAAAGTTCCATGGAATTGCCAGTGCGTCCACGAACGATGCTTGAGGATCCCTTGTCCTTGCTCTGAAGACCGGAAACCTTGTGATTGTGTCGAGACGCCATCAGGTCTACATCTGGGAGACCCCACTTGTCCACTAGGAGTTGAAATACTTCTGGATGGAGGCCCCACACTCTGGCGTGAAACGTCCTGACGACTGAGGAAGTCCGCTTCCCAGTTTAGGACCCCAAAATGAACACTGCCGATATGGCTGGCAGATGGCGTTCCACCCACTGAAGAATCCTTGATACTTCCCTCATTGCCATGCGGCTTCGAGTGCCGCCTTGATGATTTATTTACGTCACGTGGTGGCGTTGTCCGACTGTACCTGAACAGGTCTGTTCTGTATTAAATGCTGGGCCAGGTTCAGAGCATTGAACACCGCCCGCATTTCCGGAATGTTTATCGGGAGGAGAGACTCCTCCTTGGACCACCGACCCTGAAGGGAGTGTTGCTCCAACACCGCACCCCAACCTCTCAGACTGGCATCCTTCGTCAGGAGGACCCAGCTGGAGATCCAGAAGGGACGACGCCTGCTCAATTGATGGTCCTGCAGCCACCAGCACAGTGACAGACGGACCTCCGGAGACGAGGAGATCATGTGAGACCTGATCCGGTGAGGCAGGCCATCCCACTTGGCAAGAATCAGTTTCTGTAGAGGGCGGGAATGGAATTGAGCATACTCCCCCATGTCGAAAGCCGACACCATGGGACCTAGCACTTACATTGCCGAGTGTAGCGACACTTGCGGATGAGATAGGAAGCATCAAATCCTGTCCTGAAGTTTCAGGACCTTCTCCTGAGACAAGAACAACCTCTGTTTGTGAGTGTCCAACAATGCCCCTAGGTGCACCATGCTCTGAGCAGGGACCAGTGAAGACTTCTTCCAGTTGATGAGCCACCTGTGGGCTTACAGAAACTGGAGCGTCAGATCCAGATGACATAGGAGAATTTCTGGGGAATTTGCCAGGATCAACAAGTCGTCCAGATACGGGAGGATCCTGACCCCTTGACGGCGAAGTACAGCCATTATTACCGCCATGACCTTTGTGAAGACACCCGGCCGTAGTCAAACCAAAAGGTAAAGCCCGAAATTGATAATGGAGGTTGCCCACAGCAAACCTCAGGTACTGCTGATGCGACATTGCAATGGGAATATGCAGGTAAGCATCCTGTATGTCCGGGGAGACCATAGAATCCCAAGGCTACAAGGCCAGAACAATAGAGCGAAGAGTTTCCATACGAAACTTGGAGACTCTCACAAATCTGTTGAAGGACTTGAGGTTGAGAATGGGCCGAGAGGACCCATTCGGTTTCGGGACTAGTAACAGCAGTGACTAGTACCCCTTGCCTCTCTTAGCCAGAAGCACCTGTACTACCACTCCTGTGTCCAGGAGGGACTGTACCACCGAATGAAGAGTTTTTGCCTTCATCTGATCCGAAGGGACGTCTGTCAGGCAAAATCGATGAGGGGGACGATTCTTGAAGGATATGGCGTATCCGCGAGTGATGACTTCCCGTACCCAGGCGTCGGACATGGTCTTCAACCATTCCTGGGTAAACCCTAGAAGTCGGCCTCCCACTCTGGGATCCCCCAGAGGGAGGCCCGCCCCGTCATGCAGCAGGCTTGTCAGTTTTGGAAGCAGGCTGATGGGCAGCCCAGGCACGTTTAGGCTTGGGCTTAGTGGTTTTGGAAGTGCGAACCTGTTTCGGGTACGCCTGACCTTTGGCTTTACCTAAAGGACGAAAAGAGCGAAAGGAAGTACTCTTAACCTTCGGCACCGAAGGAGCAGTACTAGGTAGACACGCTGTTTTAGCAGAAGCTAAGTCAACCACTATCTTGTTGAGGTCCTCTCTAAAAGGAATATCTCCCTTAAAAGGGAGCACCTCCAGGGTTTTCTTAGAGTCCAGGTCCACAGACCAGGACTGTAGCCATAGGATCCAGCGAGCCAAAATGGACGTAGTAGAAGCCTTGGCCGCAGAACACCAGCATCAGAAGCCGCCTCCTTAATGTAATGAGATGCTGTGACAATATACGAGAGACACTGTCTAGCACTATCAGAAAAGTTGGAAGGCTGCTCCGCTTCCACCTCCTGATCCCACGCTTCAATAGCTGCAATAGTGGGCCGATGCACAGCTCCTGCGAGGGTGTAAATCGCCATTAAGCAACCCTCTACATGCTTATCCGTCGGTTCTTTCAGAGAAGTGATGGTAGTTACAGGGAGAGCTGAGGATATCACCAGCCGCGCCACTTGCAAATCCACTGGCAGGGGTGTTTCCCAATTTTTACTTAGCTTCGCAGCGAGGGGATAGCGAGCTAGCATCTTCTTGTGAGGTGTGAATTTCTTTCCTGGTTTTTCCCAGGATTCCTGACGTATGTCAACTAAATTGTCAGCGTGAGGTAAAACTTGTTTAACGACCTTCTGACGTTTAAACCTATGCGGTTTCTTAGAGGTAGCATCAGGCTCTGGGTCATCAGTAATTTGAAGAATCAGTCTGATAGCCTCCAATAAGTCAGGAACATCCACCTGTGAGACAGATTCCCCATCAGAAGTATCTGGATCAGAGTCTGTGGGGTCAGTATACACACCATCCTCATCAGACGAGGTGTCTAGGACGTGGGTGGATTGTGAGGAAGTAATGGCCCGCTTAGAGGACCCCTTGGTCTTAGGCGGGCGAGGGTTAGATTTCTGTTTAGTCAATGAGTGGTTCAATTGCTGTAACTGAGTGGACAGTTGATCTGCCCATGGCGGATTAACCACAGGGACAATATGCGGTTGTACCGGCACGTGAGGTCCCATAGGGGGCGTAACTCTAGTTACCAGCATACTTAATAACGTGGAGAAAGTAGCCCAAGGTGGGTCATTATGAACCCCCGTTTCTACAGACCCACTGGGGGGTAGAGAACCCCCAGAACCTGAACCGTCTGCTGCTATGTTTTCCTCTAATGTGTCTGCAGCGTCACCATCACGCATTGTGGGATCAGCCCCAGCTCCGTCGCCCCTTGTTGCTGACATACCTGAAAGCTCAATTCACGGGCAAACCAGTACAATATCAGCAGTCTAATATCTTAACAAGAACCCCCTGTGCAATGTATTAGCACAAACAAAGAATTCAAGAGGTATATGGTGACTGAAAATCACAGAGAAAATTACTCAATTAGTATATCCTGTGAAACACCTACAGTATATGAACTAATACCCCTGACGCACTTAGCCCTCTGCAGGGTACAGAATATAGGGATAGCAATCTGAGTGAGATACACGGAATGGAAGTTACGCAGCAGCTATATGCACACACACACAGTCACATGTACAATGCAGAAATGATGACATGCAATAAAACTGCACTGGACTAGCAATACTAAGTAAAGGCCCATATAGAAGGGCCGATGCAGGAGAGATGTGTGCTGAGCGAACCGCTCAGCACACATCTCTCCCGCGCTCAGCACAGCGCGATTTGTGCTGAGCGTGCGGGGGGAGCCCCTCACTTCACCCAGCGGGTGAAGTGAGTGACCCGCTAGATTGGCCTGCATGCAGGCCAATCTAGCAGCAGCGATAGCGATGTGCGGGGCCGTGCATCGCTATCGCTGAGGGGGCTACACATGGAGCGATCATGCTGAAATTCTAAGCAATCTAGTCAGAATATCGCTCCCATATAGCTACAGTGAATTTAAGCACACATCGCTACGTGTGTACCCCCCTTAAGTTATAACTAACAGTTATGATAACAAAGTAGAGAAGAGCTTGAGGCTGCTAGTGGTGGTTTGGGGGGCCACCTGTTGCCCAGCACTGGTATAGACAGGTCAGTCTGTGTTATTGAATGGTTACTGCTCCTGCTACATTTCTACTTTCATTCTGGTACATGATAGTCTAAAATAGAATGTGACTGGACCGTGCACACACTTTCTGACAAGCCGTCACTTTGCATCATGCTAACACTCGTTATTACACACTGTAGCTATGTGGGAGCGCTCATTAAGCACATGCTACACTCTGCGGCACAGAGGGTTTAAAAATGCGCTTCCAACATTCTGCTAAACGTGAGGACTTTGTACACTGCCATGAGTGCGGGTCCTACCTGAAATAAATCAAGACATGTTGCTGGAAGTACAGGCAGCATGAACCCTTCACAAATGTAATTTACAGACGTACGGAAAGAAAGTACAATGGCACCATCTAGTGGAGAAATTCGATATAGCCTCTATTTAGGTTAATATTATTTATCTACCATGAAAACAATAAGGCTTTTTCTTGTGCATCTCTCTCTCTCTCTCTCTCTATATATATATATATATATATATATATATATATATATATATATATATATATATATATATATATATATATATATATATGTGTATGGGCCATTAGGTCAACCACACTTAGGTCAACAGTTATTAGGTCGACCACTGTTGGTCGACATGGTCACTATTGGTCGACATGAGTTAAAAAAAAATGGTGTCGCTTTCTTCGTAAGGTGACGGGGAACCCCAATTAGTGCACCGTGTTCACTAGCCATGCTTCGGGCAAGGTGCCTCGCTGGGCACAGGTTAATATTCTCAATCGTAGTCCATGTGGATCGTAAAGTATGAAAAAGGAAAAAATTTGAAAAACTCATGTCGACCTAATGCATGTTGGCCCATAGTGGTCGACCTAAGTGTTGTCGACCTAATGACAGTATCCTATGTATGTATGTATATATATATATATATATATATATATATATATATATATATATATATACACACATACTCATACACACACATATACATACACACGTAATACCTAAAATGTGCAGAAAGATATATCCTTTGAGATCAATAAATTGATACAATACAGTTGAATGCAAGTCCGTTTCATGGGGATCCGTCTGTAGGTCGACAGTAACTAGGTCGACCGCTATAGGTCGACAGGTCAAAAGGTTGACGTGAGTTTTTCACAATTTTTTTTCTTTTTTTTGAACCTTTTCATACTTAATGATCCACGTGGACTACGATTGGAACGGCAATCTGTGCTGAGCGAAGCGGCAGTGGAGCGAGGCATCGTGCCCGAAGCATGGCGAGCAATGTGGTGCACTAATTGGGGTTACCGTCACTCTCCGAAGAAAACGACACAAAAAAACAAACATTAAAAAATTCATGTCAACCTGTCGACCTAGACCATGTCAACCTAATGACCCTGTCGACCTAGTTACTATCTACCTTCCATACCACACCCTTTTCATGAAGGCAGGTTTCCCATGTACAGTCCTCTGCCAGTGTGAACCAATAGGAATTTCTCGAAAATGGTGCTCTTGGCCAAACTAATTTAGCCAGGTGAAAGTTCGTTTACTTAAGAACACCTGTCGGGATTATGGCGGTCAGGATGCCGCTATCTGTATTCTGACCACCGCCATCCTAGCTGCCGTTTAGCACAATGTACAGTTTTTAGTACATGTGTAACCCAGTCAATAAGGAACTCACAAGTGGGTATTTATGAAGCAACGCAAACTCATTTATGCCCCCTCCCCGTGCGTGTTCTCCATATCACATTCCTCATTAGTTAGGGTTCTCTGTGCTCTTAGATCCCTTGATTATGGGGGTTATTCTGAGTTGATCGCACAATGCCGATTTTCGCAGCGCAGCGATCAGGTAAAAAAAATGGCAAAACTGCACATGCGTATGCACTGCAATGCGCACGCTCGTCGTACGGGTATAAACAGCATTGTTGCTTTGCAATGTTTCTACCGACGATTCCATTCGCACAGCCGATCGCAAAGAGATTGACAGGAAGAGGGCGTTTATGGGTGTCAACTGACCGTTTTCTGGGAGTGGTAGAGAAAACGCAGGTGTGACCAGGCGTTTGCAGGCGGGTGTCTGACGTCAATTCCGGGACCTCCGACGCTAGACTCATCGCACAGGATAAGTAACTACAGGGCTTGTCTTGTTTTGCACAAAATATTTTTTTGTACCGCTCGGCTGCACATGCAATCGCACACTTGCAAAGCAAAAATACACTCCCCCGTGGGCGGCGACTATGCGTTTGCACGGCTGCTAAAAGTAGCTAGCGAGCGATCAACTTGGAATGAGGGCCAATATACGTCATTTGCAACGTATATCTTACAGCGGAACGTGGTTTTCACATAGAACACACTCACTGCAGGAACACAATGTATTAAATTAGTATGCACAGAATGGTAACGTTCTGTGTGGCTTTTACCACTGTGGGTAACTGTAGATAAGACTATTGTCATGGATTCTTAATAAGCTGAGAGACTTTTATCAGCCTTTGTCAGGGTGTTTGATAATTTCAGGCTGCAGAGCTTTTAAATTGCATTTTAGCAAAAAGCATTGAACCTAAAATTATTTACAAATGTCGAAGGAGAGAGAAGAAAAAATAGTACCCCACTGACTTTCCTATAGGACTTCTACTTAGCCAGAAATGTGTCCAGTGGTTGCTCAATGTTTGCTGCCATATTACTGGGAATTTACTGTCAGTACAACACAGAGTGGCCAAATTATTATGACCGCCAGGTGAATTTATGCAAAGTAGCTATTCCGCAGACAATGCTGACGTAGGATGTCTGATATTGTGTAAGAACGGAAAGGTACGCAGAGACTAATGATGGACTCTGAGAGTGGAATGACTATTGGCGCTTATGGGCATCAGCAAACCGGTTGCACTGGGGAGTTGTTTGAGTGTCGCAACTCTTACAGTGCACACAGATTGCCCCAGCAGACTAATAACTGAGTCTGAGCACAAGGCCTGTGGTCAGCAACGGCTACTGGATGGCTGCCCAGGAATGGAGAGGGTGGAGGCTTGTTCAGTCCCACAGATGGGCAACAGTGCATCAATTTGTAGATATTCGGCATCAGGGACCAATTCAGACGGCGTCTCACCGAACAGTACACTGCACATTACACTGTATGGGATACAGGGGCCGGCTGCCTGTCCACACGCCACTGCTACCAGCTGCAATAGGCTGATATGCCTCCAGTGTGCTTGGACAGTAAATGATTGGAATCAGGTCACGTGATCTGACGAGACTCATTTTCAATTACACCATGTGGTAGATGGTAGGGTGAAGATGGAGACATGGATGACGAATACATGGGCCCTCATTCCGAGTTGTTCGCTCGGTAAAAATCTTCGCATCGCAGCGATTTTCAGCTTAATGCGCATGCGCAATGTCCGCACTGCGACAAGTAAATTTGCTATGCAGTTAGGAATTTTACTCACGGTTTTTTCATCGGTCTGGCGATCGTAATGTGATTGACAGGAAATGGGTGTTACTGGGCGGAAACAGGCCGTTTTATGGGCGTGTGGGAAAAAATGCTACCGTTTCCGGAAAAAACGCGGGAGTGGCTGGAGAAACGGAGGAGTGTCTGGGCGAACGCTGGGTGTGTTTGTGACGTCAAACCAGGAACGACAAGCACTGAACTGATCGCAGATGCCGAGTAAGTCTGGAGCTACTCAGAAACTGCTACGAGGTGTGTAATCGCAATATTGCGAATACATCGTTCGCAATTTTAAGATGCTAAGATTCACTCCCAGTAGGCGGCGGCTTAGCGTGAGCAACTCTGCTAAAATCGCCTTGCGAGCGAACAACTCGGAATGAGGGCCATGGATCCTTCTGGATCTGCTAATAACAATCCTTCGGGAACTGTAAAATGCCATTCATTGTATTTGGGATAATGATCCCTATGAAACATAACGACCGTTAGTAGAATCCATGCCTAGAAGAATTAAAGATGTACTAACAGCAAAAGGTGGCTCAACAGAGTACTAACCTGGGTGCCATAATAACTTGGCCACTCAGTATATGTCTCATTACCACTCATGTCTGCAATCAGCGTGTAGAGCCAAGGTCAGTATTACCACTTTCCCATGTATGAACCAATGCTTCTTACATAATGTGATTATGGCCGGAAGGCACCAAGGGTCTCATTGCAGTCAAACCTCTGAAAACACCATTTTCTGAGGCTTGGCCGCATTTCACATTTCGGGCTTGGATGCAGTAGGCATCGCCACCTATTAGAAGTCTATGGGATTCTTACTGCAATGTACACTGAGAGGGAGTATTTGTATTACATTTTATATATAAGGTGCCACAAGTGGGTCACATGCGGCAACAGTAGGACAGTACAGGGTACACAGAACATTGCAGAACATTACAGTAACCAAGACATAAAACAGAGCACAGGTAACAGGAATTGGATCCATCACACTGGGGCAGATGTAATAACCTGGAGAAGGCATAAGGAAGTGATAAACCAGTGATAAGTGCAAGGTGATAATGCACCAGCCAATCAGCTCCTAACTGTTAATTTACATATTGGAGCTGACTGGCAACTGCGTTATCACCTTGCACTTATCACTGGTTTATCACTTCTTTAGGCTTATCTGCATAACTGTCCACTGTGCTGCGTGCGTCAGCCGACACATGCACAGATAGGACTCCTGGGTCATAAACCCGGAAGTCCTATCATCGCTCTTACTGGGAGAGCTGTCCTTTGAGATATTATTCAGGCATATGGCATTAGTAAACGCAGTTATGCTAGCAATCAGGTGGGATACATTGCAAGCAAAACGTGACGCTTGATGCTTCCCGCTCTATGTGGCAATGCAACTGTGGGAACTGCATGTATATTTAGAAGGGAGAGCGGCCTTTCAGGTGGGAAAAAGAGTTGTAGGCAACATGTGGCACTCCAACTGTTGTCTAATATGAAGAACGATTTTACAGAACAGTTGGAGTGGCACAGGGTATCCACACAAGCGTAACAGAAGCATTTTGATTTACCTGAACTCTAGTGCCGGAGTTGTACCAGGGACACACACAAGACGCCATACTGAACCATCATCGGCAACTGGCCTCAAAAACAATTATGATACTACTGAAGCCCTAAACAGATTGGTTTAATATTGGACCTGTTGCTAATACCCCTTGGCCTGACTGTGGAAAATTTAGACTAATTTTCCCATCAACTTGTCTGTCTATATTGGACACTGATCTCGTTACTGGAATAGAGAGCCAGGACTGATCTTGTGAGGCCACCTTACACTATCGCCTTGTCTTGTTGTGTTATGTGATGATCAATTATGAGACCTGATCGTAGATGTGTGAAAAAACAAGCATCTACGATTAAATTCATAGGCATGCGGGGGGGATGCCCAGCACAAGGCTAGTCCGCCCTGCATGCCAGGCCTTAGAACCCCCCCCCCCCCTCTACCCCTGGCAGACGTGTGAAAGCATCACACAGTGGTGATGCTTTCGCATCTGTCGAGTAGCTCCCTGCCTACACAGCCTAGCTGCGAAGGCAGGCGGCTACCTGCCATGTTTTTACCACCGCCGCTGTGTGTGATAGCACGCAGCCGCTGCAACCCAGACCACACCCCCTCCCCAATGCCGCCGACTGCCCCGCCGCGACTATCTGTCAATCAGGAAGAGGCAATCCCACCAGTGAGGTGCATCTCACCTTGTGCGCACGCGCAGTGCAGCTGCCGAGCCTGCGCACACAGCACATGGGTTCAGTCTGCGTTCGCTGCTGCTGTTGCAGCGTCCAGGTCTTAATTAGGCCCTATGTTTGGTACCAAACCTACACGGACAAGAACATATCCCAACTTGACTGTCCAAGACTATAGAAATCTGACCGGATCCGTATCTATCTGTGAATTAATAAAAAACGTTCCTTTGAGAGTCCAGTGTTTGGGCGACCCACAGAAGAACCAGATCTGTCCAACTTGGTTGCAATGATTGGGTAACAATTATAAGTTGTGATCTGTTACATGCAACCAAGCACTTCATTCATCACAAGCTTCGCCAGTGGCCACCTAAACCCACAGATTAGTACTGTATATTATAGAGGTAGAAAATATCTGAATGCTGTCACCCTCACATGATGTCCTCTAGTAGAGCAGGAACTGAGTCAAACCCTCTCAGTATGTGTACAAAAACTGGATACGGAATGAGACGTCACCAATTTTAGAAGATAACCAACCACGTGTAAACTGTAGCAAGCTCTGTTTCCTGCTGGCAGTATAAATACAATACCATGCAAATACATCTTGCTTTTTTATCTTTTCTTGAACTGTTCAGGAAGATATACACTGGGTTACTTATGTCAGCTAGGAAATGTGCATCTTTGCATAAAGATCTACTAATTACGGCATCATTACACCAAATGGCGTGCACCTGCGACAGCGTGCTGCAGAAGATGATGGGAGTTATATGCTAATGAACGCCATTCGCTAGTAATTCTCTACAGCCCGAAGAATATGTCAGTTTACATTAAAACAGTGGGAAATTGGTTGAAGCCGCCATCCCAGTGCTGAAGAACTAGCAAGAATCCTGCAAAATAACAGCTAAAGCACTACAAAACGCATACATACGTGTGGTTATGAGTGGGTGTATAAATATACACTACTTAAGTCCATACGGTAAATGAAGTGATCATATTCCTTTCTGGGGGGTGTAAGTAATACGCTAACACACCGAGCAATCTAGCATAACTTAAGCACACAATCTGCACCAGGAGATATATAATCAGATATGAAGATCACAGTCCTTGGCCTGCAGCATGTGCTGCTGAGAACACCGTACAGGTGGACAGAGGGGGAATAGAGCCGGGTACACACTGGAGCAATGTCGGGCCGATTTGCCGTTCCGTAACGACAATTTGCCTACATCGCTCAGAGCGTAGGGCTCTCCTATGGTCACTGGTGACGGTCGCCAGGTTTGATGTGCTGCACATCAAATCATATCTCTAGCGACCTTGTTTATGCTCATGAAGGATGGAAAATGATTGCTCGGTCTTTCATAAAACTCGTTCCGGTGTGTACATAGAATCTGGGCTCAAGGGGCATTCGTTCCGATGTCAGAACAAATGCCCGTCGTTCCAGTGTGTAACCAGCTTAATGCCCCGTAGAGCTTCCAATCTAGTAAAGAGGATACATAAAAAAATTCGGGGGAAAAAAATTGTTACATGGTGCGTGCAAAGTGCTCCTAGGTGCAAGCCTACCATCCAGTCCTTGTGGACGTCTTATGCTAACAGGTGCAGAGAAGGAAAGACGATGAGGTGACAGATACAGTAGGAAATGTAAATGTTCCATCTAAGCCAACCCTCCATCACAGAGAATGCTGAAATGGGTACAAAATTATATTTATAAACTACTTACTGTAGATACATCAGGGTGTTTCAACAGGAGGACTTGAAATGTTGTGGAAAATGGAGCAAGAAGAAAAGTTAAAGGGAGATGTATGGAGCAACAACTGGAGCTATAGGGAGAGGTTATATGGAGTAATCGGAGGAGTTACAGGGTGAGGTTACTTTGCCGTCAGTCGGTATCCCGGCGATCAGGATACCAATGCCAGGATCCCGACTGCTGACAATACCGACAGCCAGAATCCCGACTCACGGACTATACCCACTCATGGGTGTTCCAGACATCCATACAGTGGGAATAGAACCTGTGGCAAGTACAGCAAGCCCGCAAGGGGACTCTTTGCTCTCGCCCTGCTGCCGGCATACCGATGGCTGGGATGCCGTTGTCTGTATACTGACGACCGGCATCCTGACCGTCGGTAAATCATACTGAACCTGAGGTTACTGTATATAATGTAACAGGAGGCAATACAGTGATAGGGTATATGGAGTAATAGGAGAAGATACAGGGATTAATGGAAGTTATAGGGAGAGGTAATATGGAGTACTAGGAGTTATAGGAAGAGGTCCTATGGAGTAATGGAAGGTGTTATAGGAAGAGGGTTATACAATGGGTGGGGTTAGAAGGAGAATTGGGTGTAGTTATAGCAAGGGGTTATATGGAGTAACTGGAAGCTATACAGAGACTGCATACAGCATGTAAGATGAGGCACTATGGGGATAAGCGGAATGCTGTGTATATTATGCTCACCAGAACTGGAGACTCCGGTGTTTGCGGAATTCCTGAATGCTCCTATTTATTTGTAGTTTCTTCAGGTAACTCGGAGAGGAACAGGAAAATAAGACAGGGGACTTAGGAGATCTCTCTTGGAGCTTTGATCTTAGCCCGGGGGGTTCCGCACTTGCTGGGAGAAAGGCATCATCTTCGTGCATTTTCATTCTGGGTGTCCGTTCTAGGATAGTGGCTAAAACACCCTGATTCTGCCCCGAGGCAGGCTTTGGTTCTGGCTTCTCCATAATAGGGTTAAAAAAAGGAATAAGTACCTACCTGCATGTACATATATATGTAAAGATATACATACACACAACTCAGGAGATGCTGCTGGCGATCAAAATTAAGCTTCTAAGCTAAATCAGTGGATTGTAGACTGTACGGTTTATATCCAAAAGGCCTCTGTGAAGAATATCCGTCTCCTATTCCTCTGCAAGTTAAATCCTGTGAGTTCGGGGACTAAGGAATCTGTTGCAGCTCTCTAGACAATCCAGCAAATAAATAGCTGTGGAAAATTGCGATGAAGAAAGCGTGATCAGAAGCGGGAGAAGTGTCATTAAGGCATCTCGGAAAGTAAGAATATTCTTCCCTCTCTTCTGTTATCTCCCTCTTTTTCCTCTCTTCTGCTCCTGCAGCTATCGGCGGGATGTGGTGGGTTAAATCATGAAGCTGGTTCTCCGCACTACTCTGCAAGACTCAACAGGTGACCCAGGCAGAAAAGCGGGTTCTAGATTCCTCACTGTACGCACTCTGCGGGAGATGACAGCAAACTTTGTGTTCTGTTTAATTAGCAAACTATAGAAAGTCAGTTGTGTTTATGATCCTGGATAGAAGAAAGGTTTAGAAAGTTATTGGTCGGTTACTCAGTCGTTGTCTGTCTGACCACGCTTCTTCCGTCTGTGAGAAAGCAGAAGGGGAGAGACAGATAAGTGAGAGATGAGAGGGAGGGGATAGGGGATAGAGAAATAGAAATGAGGAAGGAAAGGGGCAGAGAGAGAGAGGGAGAGCATAAAAAGTGAGATCAAGAGGGAGAGAAGGGGGTTTAGGGAAAAAAGAGAGAGAGAGAGAGAGAAAGAAAGAAAGAAAGAAAGAAAGAAAGAAAGAAAGAAAGAAAGAAAGAAAGAAAGAAAGAAAGAAAGAAAGGAGAGAGAGAGAGAGAGAGAGAGAGGGGGGAAAAGAGACAAACAGAAAGGGAGAGGGGGATCAGTGAGAAAAAGAGGAGAGTCAGAGGCTGAAAGGAGGATCCAGACAGAAGGAGAATAAGAAAGAAGAGTCAGGGCAGGATGCATGACACATTGCATTTTGTATAAGATACATCCCGCCACCCATGGCAAGCACAAAGGAGTTTAAATACACTGTTTGCTTGAAAAGAATTAAAGGACAGCTCTCCTGGTAAGAACTGTCCTTTGCTATAGACGGACTCTGGGAGTCCTTTTGACCTGCGGGTCCTTCTGTGTATGCATCAGCCGACATGCGTAGCAGAGGGGCGGGGTGGGATCTGATTGAATCCCCCTCAGAGCGATAAGAAGCCCTTGGGCTTCTATTAGGCAACGTTGTCTACCTGGTCCAAGCGGTCAAACCCCAGAAGACTGCATTATCAGAAGGTTTGGGTGCATTTATAGTTATGATACATTACGCCTTCAGAGAGAGGGAGACAGATAGCGCACACATACACAAAAAATAACTTTCAAAAAGAAACGGATAAGAAAAAAGAAAAATTATTGGTAAAATAAAAAAAATAAGATTTAAACCTACTGGTAAATCTATTTCTCCTAGTCCGTAGAGGATGCTGGGGACTCAGTAAGGACCATGGGGTACAGACGGGCTCCGCAGGAGATAGGGCACCTAAAAAGAACTTTGACTATGGGTGTGCACTGGCTCCTCCCTCTATGCCCCTCTTCCAGACCTCAGTTAGAGAACTGTGCCCAGAGGAGATGGACAATACAAGGCAGGATTTAGCAATCCAAGGGCAAGATTCATACCAGCCCACAACAATCATACCATGTAACCTGGAACATACATAACCAGTTAACAGTATGAACAAACGACAATAACGGTCCAAGACCGATGTCAACTGTAACATAACCCTTATGTAAGCAACAACTATATACAAGTCTTGCAGAGTTTCCGCACTGGGACGGACACCCAGCATCCTCTACGGACTAGGAGAAATAGATTTACCGGTAGGTTTAAAATCTTATTTTCTCTTACATCCTAGAGGATGCTGGGGACTCCGTAAGGACCATGGGGATTATACCAAAGCATCCAATCGGGCGGGAGAGTGCGTATGACTCTGCAGCACCGACTGAGCAAACGCTAGGTCCTCATCAGCCAGGGTGTCAAACTTGTAGAATTTAGCAAAAGTGTTTGACCCCGAGAAAGTCGCCGCTCGGCAAAGTTGTAATGCCGAGACGCCTCGGGCAGCCGCCCAAGAAGAGCCCGCCTTCCTAGTGGAATGGGCCTTAACCGAATTTGGTACCGGCAATCCAGCCGTAGAGTGAGCCTGCTGAATCGTATTACAGATCCAGCGAGCAATAGTCTGCTTCGAAGCAGGAGCGCCAATCTTATTGGCCGCATACAGGACAAACAGAGCCTCTGTTTTCCTAATTGTAGCCGTCCTGGCTACATAAAATTTTAAGGCCCTGACTACGTCCAGGGATCTGGAATCCTCCAGGTCACTTGTAGCCACAGGCACCACAATAGGTTGATTCATATGGAACGAAGAAACCACTTTAGGCAAAAATTGCGGACGTGTCCTCAATTCAGCTCGATCCACATGAAAAATCAAGTAGGGGCTCTTGTGTGACAAAGCCGCCAATTCTGACACTCGCCTTGCCGATGCTAAGGCCAACAACATGACCACCTTCCAGGTAAGAAATTTCAACTCAACCTTGTTAAGTGGTTCAAACCAGTGTGATTTTAGGAACTGCAACACCACGTTCAGGTCCCATGGTGCCACTGGAGGCACAAAAGGTGGCTGGATGTGCAGCACTCCCTTTACAAACGTCTGGACTTCTGGAAGAGAAGCCAATTCCTTTTGAAAGAAAATCGAGAGGGCCGAAATCTGTACCTTAACAGAGCCTAATTTCAGGCCCATATCCACTCCTGTCTGTAGGAAGTGGAGAAGACGACCCAGATGAAAATCTTCCATAGGTGCATTCTTGGTCTCACACCAAGACACATACTTTCGCCAGATACGGTGATAATGTTTTATCGTCACCTCCTTCCTAGCCTTTATTAAAGTAGGGATGACCTCTTCCGGAATCGCCTTTTTCGCTAAGATTCGGCGTTCAACCGCCATGCCGTCAAACGTAACCGCGGTAAGTCTTGAAATACACAGGGCCCCTGCTGCAACAGGTCTTCCCTCAGAGGAAGAGGCCAGGGATCTCCTGTGAGCATCTCTTGTAGATCCGAGTACCAGGCCCTTCGAGGCAGGTCTGGGGCAACGAGTATCGTTCGTACTCTTCTTCGTCTTATGATCCTCAACACCTTTGTGATGAGAGGAAGAGGAGGAAACACGTAGACCGATTTGAACACCCACGGTGTTACCTGAGCGTCTACTGCTACTGCCTGAGGGTCCCGAGACCTGGCGCAATACCTCCGAAGTTTTTTGTTGAGGCGTGACGCCATCATGTCTATTTGAGGAGTTCCCCAAAGACGTGTTACGTCTACAAAGACTTCTTGGTGAAGTCCCCACTCTCCTGGATGGAGATCGTGTCTGCTGAGGAAGTCTGCTTCCCAGTTGTCCACTCCCGGAATGAAGACAGCTGACAGAGCGCTTACATGATTTTCCGCCCAGCGAAGGATCCTTGTGGCTTCCGCCATTGCGACTCTGCTTTTTGTCCCGCCATGGCAGTTCACATGAGCCACTGCTGTGACATTGTCTGATTGAATCAGAACCGGTAGGTTTCGAAGAAAACTCTCCGCTTGCCGAAGGCCGTTGTAAATGGCCCTGAGTTCCAACACATTGATGTGTAGACAGGACTCCTGGTCTGACCAAAGACCCTGAAAAATTTTTTCCTGTGTGACCGCTCCCCATCCTCGGAGGCTCGCGTCCGTGGTAACCAGGATCCAATCTTGAATTCCGAACTGCGACCCTCTAGGAGGTGAGCACTTTGCAACCACCACAGGAGGGACACTCTGGTCCCTGGGGACAGAGTTATTTTCCGATGTAAGTGCAGATGGAACCCGGACCACTTGTTCAGAAGGTCCCATTGAAAAGTCCTTGCATGGAACCTTCCGAAGGGAATGGCCTCGTAGGCCGCCACCATTTTCCCCAGAACTCGAGTGCATTGGTGAACTGCCACCCTCTTCGGTTTTAGCAGGTCTCTGACCATGTTCTGGATGTCTTGGGCTTTCTCTATTGGGAGGAAGACCTTAATTTGTTCCGTATCCAGTATCATACCTAGGAACGGTAGTCGAGTTGTCGGAATCAACTGTGACTTTGGTAGATTTAAAATCCAACCGTGTTGCCGGAGCACTCTCAAAGAGAGCGCCACACTGCTCAGCAATTTCTCCCTTGATCTCGCTTTTATCAGGAGATCGTCCAAGTATGGGATAATTGTGACTCCATGCTTGCGCAGGACCACCATCATTTCCGCCACTATCTTGGTGAAAATCCTCGGGGCCGTGGAGAGTCCAAACGGCAACGTCTGAAATTGGTAATGACAATCCTGTACAGCGAATCTCAGGTATTCCTGATGGGGCGCATATATGGGGACATGAAGGTACGCATCCTTTATGTCCAGAGACACCATAAACTCCCCCTCCTCCATGTTGGCTATTATCGCTCTGAGAGATTCCATTTTGAATTCGAATCTTTTTATGTACAGGTTTTTTTTTTACTTGTGTAATTTTTTATTAGAGTTTTGCACAGGGACAAGGTAAAAAAAACAAAACAACAACATTAAATGCAGAACAAAACCAGAACAACAATCAAAACAGAGGGAGAAAGAAAGAGAAGAGAAAGAAAAAAGAAAAAAAAAAAAAAAACACACATTGCAGAAAAAATACAGTAATTAATACCATCTGTGTCACAGTGTCACATGGAATAAGCGTCACGGCAACATTGCCTAGGAATGATAGCCGCGTCGTTGGAATCAATTGCGACTTTGGCAGATTTAGAATCCAACCGTGCTTTTATCAGGAGATCGTCCAAGTACGGGATAATTGTGACTCCCTGTCTGCGCAGGAGCACCATCATCTCCGCCATCACGTTGGTGAAAATTCTCGGGGCCGTGGAAAGCCCAAACGGCAACGTCTGAAACTGGTAATAGCAGTTCTGTACAGCGAATCTCAGGTACGCCTGATGAGGAGGATATATGGGGACATGAAGGTACGCATCCTTTATGTCCAGAGACACCATAAACTCCCCCTCCTCCATGTTGGCTATTATCGCTCTGAGAGATTCCATTTTGAATTCGAATCTTTTTATGTACAGGTTTTTTTTTTACTTGTGTAATTTTTTATTAGAGTTTTGCACAGGGACAAGGTAAAAAAAACAAAACAACAACATTAAATGCAGAACAAAACCAGAACAACAATCAAAACAGAGGGAGAAAGAAAGAGAAGAGAAAGAAAAAAGAAAAAAAAAAAAAAAAACACACATTGCAGAAAAAATACAGTAATTAATACCATCTGTGTCACAGTGTCACATGGAATAAGCGTCACGGCAACATTGTAAATTCAAATACGAAGCCTCAATCAGTCAGAGAATATTGCTCCAGTTGTAGCCAGACGGGAGGTATTCCACCTATCCCACTTGGTAAAGTAATGGGGTAGGGTCCCTCTAGATCTATGTGTAAACCTCTCGTGTCCTGACACCTCATTTACTAGGGCTCGCCAGTTGTACACACTGGGGGAAGAGGTAGCAAACCAGTTACGCGCTATAATCACCTTAGCTAAGGTAGTCAGGCAAAGAACATATTTGTATAGTGCAGGGCAGTAGGATTCCTCTAAGTCTAGCGCAAACATACATATAGTAGGAGAGAGGGGGGGGAGCGTAGGTTCAGTGAGCAGAACGTCCGCCCAAACTGCTGCCCAAAAGGCATACACAGTGGGGCACAGCCATAATAGGTGCCAAAAAGTAGATTCAGGGGCACCACATCTGGGGCAGGTACTATCAGGCCGTAGGCCTGCTTTATACATAGAAACTGGAGTTCTGTATGTCCTATGCAGAACATAAAAATAAACCTGCTGATATTTGATACACTGAGTGGAGTATTTAAGTGAGCTCAACACCTGTAGCCATTGGTCATCTGCAATTGGGCCAATGTCTTGTTCCCATTTGAGCTTAAGTTGATCAAATATATTCGGACAGATGTGTGCATTCAGACTACTATATAGAATGGAAACTTGGTGTCTTGCACCTAAATTCCTAACCATATCTTTAATCGGGGAGTCAGAAATGGGCGGGGGTGAGGCCCCAAACTGTGCCTGCACCGCGTGGCGGAGCTGTAGATAGCGATAAAAGGATCTATTGGATATTTCAAGCTCCTCCTTCAGTTGTGCGAAAGACTTGAGAACACCATTATCAAATAGTTGCAAGACTGTGGTAAGGCCTGCCCCAATCCATATGTTGTCCTGTGAGAGTTGCAACAACTCCCTATATCTTGGATTGAACCAGAGTGGCGTGTCAGAGTCTGTGTCCTGCCATGAGTAATAGGAGTGAGCCTGACGCCACACAAGTAGCGATTGTCGTAGCAAAGGAGGAAGACCAGCAGTAGAAGAGGCAGAAAGAAGAAACTGGAGAGGGGAGAAATGAGACCCCACACACTCGGCAAAGAATCTCTCAAATGTGAGACTATCCCTGTTGAGAATCCAATTAGACAGGTGTGCAAGCTGAGCAGCTATATAATAAGTCCGGAGATTGGGAAAGCCCAAGCCTCCATCCGATTTAGCCTTAACCAGAGCTCTCAGGGCAACCCTAGGCGTTTTGTCGCCCCAAACAAAGGAGGAAAGTACACTATCAATATTAGTGAATATTTTCTTGGGGATATAAGTAGGAGAGTGCTGCAATAAATAAAGATACTTCGGTTGCATCACCATCTTAATAAGGTTAATGCGACCCGTGACAGTAAGGGGAAGCTTCTTCCATACATGAACCCGTCGCTTCAGATCCATCGTGACCTGGTCAATGTTTTGATGTACAAAAGACTTAACATTAGGAGTGATCCAGACACCAAGATACTGAAAGCGAAGGGTCCAGGTCAAGGAGGACACATCTGGCAACGGGTCAGGAAGAATACCAGAGATGGGAAAGACATTAGACTTATTCCAGTTGATAGTCAGGCCGGAGTAGAGACCAAATGTATCAACAATACCCAGAAGGGAGGTCAGGGAAGCATCAGGGTCTCTGAGGAACAAGAGCATGTCATCGGCATATAATGCAATGACATCCTCATGTCCGTCAATGGTGATGCCCCTAACATCAGGGGACGCTCTGATGAAACATGCCAATGGCTCTACAGCCAGGGCAAAAAGGGCAGGGGAGAGTGGGCAGCCCTGTCTGGTACCACGGGACAAGGCAAACGGGGAGGTCACATAGCCATTGACAGATATCCGAGCCACGGGGGAGGAATAGAGTAATTGTACCCAGCGTATGAATTTGGGGCCAAAAGCAAACCGTCTAAGTACTTCCCACAAATACACCCACTCCACAGAGTCGAAGGCCTTGGCAGCATCCAAGGAAACTACCACAGCCTCCGACTCGGGGCGGTCCCCCATCTGCAGGTGACAGAACAGTCGCCTCAAATTTTGGAGGGTGGACTTGCCTGGCATAAATCCTGTCTGGTCATCATGTATGATCGAAGTGATAACACTATTGAGTCTAAGTGCCAGAATTTTGGCCAAAATTTTGACATCAGTAGGTAGCAATGAGATCGGGCGGTAGGATTCCGGGGCCGTAGGGTCTTTACCCGGTTTAAGGATCACCACGATAATAGCTTCAGACATAGAGGGAGGTAGACGAGCGCCCTCCAGCAATGTATTAAAGAGAGTCAAAAGATAGGGGACAAAGTATGCACGATATTGTTTATAAACTTCAACCGGTATACCGTCGCTACCCGGGGCCTTTTTGTTAGGGAAGGAGGCAATAGCAGCCTCAACTTCCTCTGGGGTAATATTAGCATCCAAAATATCTACAGATTGTTGAGATAGTTGTGGCAGGGTAATGTCTGAAAGATATTGCTGTAGTTGAGTGGGGGTATAGGCGACTCTAGAGGCATACAGCGAGGAATAAAAGGACTGGAAGACCTGGGCCATTTCAGGAGTGGCATATACCATTTCGCCCTGAGTATCACAGATCTGCTGAATGGAACCCCCCGTTCTCTCTCCCCTAGCCAGAAATGCCAAGTAACTACCCCCCGTGTCCGATTGTGTATACAGGGCGTGCTGGGAGAAAAGTAATTTGCGCTTTGATTTATCAAGCAAGTGGTCAGACCAGGCTTTCCTGGCCAAATCCCAACTTGCCCGATCATCAAGGGTCCTAGTAGTGAGGTAAGTAGATTCGGATTGGGAACAGGCAAGCTCCAGGCGCATCTCCTCTTCTCTACTAGATTTCTTGACATTAGCTATTTGTCGTATGAAGGAGCCCCTTAGTGAAGCTTTAAATGCGTCATGTTTGACCAGTGGATCAGAACAGGACGCATTATGAACCCCAAAATCACTCCATTCGTTAAGCAAGGCCTCGTGGTCAGTTAACAAGGTCAACCAGAAGGGATTCAACTTCCAGAGCTTAGCCCCACGGGGAGGAACAGAATCCAGGACCACCAGCACAGGTGAGTGATCCGAGATTCCTCTCTGAAGGTACTGGGCATCCAGTATTCTAGCAGTGAGATCAGGGGAGACGAGGGCCAAGTCTATTCTCGAAAACGAGTGAAAGCTGGCCGAGTGGCAGGAGTATTGGAGTTGATTAGGGTGTCTCAACCTCCAAATATCCAGGAGTCCAAGCTCGGAAATCAACCTTGCGAACGGAGTGGGGGACGGGGAGGCAGAGGGTAGGGAAGGGGGAAGCTCAGTCCATCTATCTAAGACTTTATCCAAAACATTATTGAAGTCACCGATGCAAAGGACCGGAGCCGAGGGAGAAGTAGCAAGAAACGACATCGCCTGCCTGAGTACCTCATTATTGTAGGGGGGAGGGACGTAGACAGCAAGTATGTGTAAAAGTGTACGGTTAACATAGGCCCTAAGAAATACATATCTGCCATATTGGTCAATTTGGCTATGAACCAAGTGGAAATTAACCGACTTCCGCACCAAAACTGAAACCCCCCTGGAGTTAGCAGAGAAGGTGGAGTGATAGGAGAGACCCACCCAGGGCTTCCTGAGAGCCAAGGTTTTAGTACCAACTAGATGCGTTTCGGAAAGGCATATGATATCTGCCCTATATTTTCTCACCTGAGACAAAACCAGCGCCCGCTTAATGCGGTCATTCAGGCCCCTCACATTCCAGCCGAGTATGCGGAGCCCATCAACCCCTGCAGCCATAGATACAAAAGAGAAAGGACAGGAGGAGAAAAAGGGCAAGGGGCAAATGCGGAGAGGGAGGGGAAGAAGAAAATCCAAGGCAAGCAAGGCGCGCAAAAGAGAGGAACCCATAACATAGAGGGGAGAGAAGCAAAGGGATCACTACGACCCCCCGCCAGCACACAGGCGGAGCATACGGAGAGCAGAAGGCATACATAAACGAAATCATGGACACATTACAGTTCGAGAAAAAAAAATAGCACAGTGACACATAAGACAATACATGTACAAAAAAAAGAACAAACCCAGAACAACCCAAACCCCCCCCTCCCTGCATATCCATCCCAAACTAGACACGCCTGGATCCCAGAAAAACCGTTAACTGAACTAAGGCTGAGAACCTATAACAACCCTAGGGAGTAGAGACAACTAATGCCTCTACAAAAAGGCTATATCCTAGCATTCAGCTCCTAGAAATAAAGATCATTCCCGCTATAGGACTAGAAGGAGTACAGAACCCAGCAGTCAATGCGTCCTCTGAGGGAGAACCAGTCCCTAAATAGGGGGCCTGGGTCTGCGCTCAAGCCAGGCCTCCGCCTCTTGAGGGGTATTGAAGAAGTGTGTGGAGCCATCATACACCACCCTCAACCGTGCCGGAAATAACATGGCATATTGAATTTGATGATCACGAAGCTTTCTCTTGACCTGTAGGAACTGCGTACGCGACTTCTGGACTTCCACGGCAAAGTCTGGGTAGACAGCAATATCATGGTTGTCAAATTTCAAAGGACCCTGTGTACGGGCCAGCCGTAGGACTGCATCCCGGTCCCTGTAATGTAGAAAACGGGCTATGAAAGTGCGTGCAGGTGCGCCCGGGGGAGGAGCCCTGGCAGGCAATCGATGGGCCCTCTCCACAGAGAACTGAGGACCAAAGTCATCGCGTTGAAATAGACGGAGAAGCCATGTTTCAAGGAAGGATTCTGGGGAGGAGCCCTCCACTCTCTCCGGGAGGCCCACAAAGCGAACGTTATTACGACGCAGTCTTCCTTCAATATCGGAGAGCTTCGCCTTAACTGCCGACATCTGAGTTGTGAGGCTGGAAACTGTCTTTGAGAGGATTGGTGACGTCTTCTAGGTCGGAGATACGGTGCTCCGCCTCCCCCACCCGTTCACGAATCTTTTGCATGTCATGCCTGATTAAAGTAATATCCACCTGTACTTGGCCAATTTTATCCATGACTCTGTGCTCGGATGTGGATATGGCTAAGAGAATTTGCTGCGTCGAATGAGACGTGTCGTCTTCCCGAGGTGGTGATTCCGAAGGGGAAGAGGGGGATGGGGGAGCAGCAGCCCTGGTGGGTTGGGAGGAGGATTGAGAGCCTCTAGCATATTTTTCAAGTTTAGCAGCAGCGGTAGCAGCAGCAGCACTGCCCCCACGCACCATGATGGGAGACGGGCAGATTCAATGATATAGAATAAACAGTACGTGCTCACCACAGGTTGTAAAATCCCCAGGACTCCAGAGTCTCACGCAGTTGAATAAACCCAGGCAGGGGAAAGGAAATCTGTAATGTCAGCAGTCAGGCAGTATAATCAACAGCAGGCTTTTGAGTGGACCCTCTCAGAGAGTAGTGTAGATATGGAAACGTCACCCAGCAGTGTGGGTAGAGCAGGGTAGTTGTAGGTATCAAGGCAGCCCTGCAGGCAGAGTAATGCAGGCTGGGAGGCTCCGATCAGCAGCGCAGAAAGGCAGGGGATGTGAGGAGAGACGGCCCGTGTAGGCAGATGTACCCCCGCACCGCCAGCAGCTATCACCGCCACAGAGGGGCCTGCAGTCCGCCAAACGCAAGGTGAAAGGAGACAGGGGCACACAGCGATCTCCGGTTCAGCCGAAAACAGCAGATGGTGCGAGTGGAGGGAGCCCCGTCCCAGCGCGGCTCCGGACTCCGCCGCTGATTCCCAAGATGGCGCCGGGCGGAAGGAGTGATGCCGAGCGGTGTAGGCCGCGATGCGTCCAGCGGCTTCCCAGAGCAGAAACACCGTCCCACAGACCCCTCAATGTGAGCAGGGTCAGAAGCCACAACGTCTGAGCCGGGTTATTGGTAGCCACTAGCGGGGAAAGCAGGATATAAAAGGCAGGATACACGGAGCTCTAACTCCTAGCTTCCTACTCCATGCTCGGCCAAGCCACGCCCCCCTTATGTACAGGTTTAGGGATTTCAGATTCAAAATAGATCTGACCGAACCGTCCGGTTTCGGGACCACAAATAGGGTTGAGTAGTAACCTCTTCCCTGCTGGTGCAGGGGAACCTTGATTATCACTTGCTGTATACACAGCGTTTGAATTGCAGCTAACACTATATCCCTTTCCGATGTAGAAGCTGGTAGGGCCGATTTGAAAAATCGGCGGGGGGGCACCTCCTCGAATTCCAATTTGTAACCCTGGGAAACAATTTCCAAGACCCAGGAATTCAGGTCCGAACTGACCCAGGCCTGACTGAAAAGTCGAAGACGTGCCCCCACCGGTGCGGACTCCCTCAGGGGAGCCCCAGCGTCATGCTGTGGGTTTTGGAGTAGCCGGGGAGGACTTTTGTTCCTGGGCACCTGCCGAAGCAGGTGCTCTCTTGCCTCTGCCCTTACCTCTGGCGAGGAAAGAGGATCCCCGACCACTTTTGGAATTGTGCGACCGAAAGGACTGCATCTGATAGGGTGTTACTTTCTTTTGCTGTTGGGGAATATATGGTAAAAAAATTAGATTTACCTGCTGTAGCTGTGGAAACCAGGTCCGTCAGCCCATCCCCAAACAATACATCACCCTTATAGGGTAGTACTTCCATATGCTTTTTAGAATCCGCATCACCCGTCCATTGGCGAGTCCATGAGGATCTTCTCGCTGAGACAGACATGGCATTGGTCCTAGAAGCTAGCAATCCAATGTCCCTTTGAGCATCCCTCATAAATAAGACTGCGTCTTTAATATGGGCTAGAGTTAAGAATATAGTATCCTTATCTGTATTATCAAATTGATCTGTCAGCTCATCTGTCCAAGCTGCAATTGCGCTACACACCCATGCCGACGCAATTGTCGGTCGTAGCACAGCCCCCGTATGAGAATAAATACACTTTAAGGTAGTTTCTTGCCTGCGATCTGCAGGGTCCTTAAGGGCTGCTGTGTCAGGAGACGGTAGCGCCACTTTCTTGGACAAGTGCGTCAGGGCCTTGTCCACAGTGGGGGGTGATTCCCAAATTTCCCTGTCCTGCTTAGGGAAGGGGTATGCCATATAAATTCTTTTGGGGATCTGCGGTCTCTTATCCGGAGTCTCCCAAGCTTTTCCAAAGAATTCATTTAATTCATGAGATGTGGGAAAGTTAATAATCTGTTTCTTTTCCTTAAACATGTGTACCCTTGTGTCGGGGACCGAGGGTTCATCCACAATATGCAACACATCCCTTATTGCCACAATCATACCCTGAATGGTTTTAGTCACCCTAGGGTGCAATTTTACTTCGTCATAGTCGACACTGGAATCAGAATCCGTGTCGGTAGTAGTGTCTTGTGTTAAGGGACGCTTTTGAGACCCCGACGGGCCCTGTGAGTCGGTCCAATCCGAGGATTGACCCCCTGATGTCCCCCCTAAATAAGCCTTATCAAGCCTTTTATGTAAAGATGACACACTTGCATTCAACATATGCCACATGTCCATCCAATCTGGAGTCGGCACAACCGACGGGGACACACCACTCATTTGCTCTACCTCCTCCTTGGAGAAGCCTTCCGCCTCAGACATGTCGACACACACGTACCGACACCCCCCACACACAGGGATTAACCTATAAGGGGACAAAACCCCAACCAGGTCCTAAGGAGAGACAGAGAGAGAGTATGCCAGCACACACCAGCGCTTAAAAACACTGGAAAAAATATGTCCAGATAGCGCTTTTTTATATATAATAAGAATTTACTTACCGATAATTCTATTTCTCATAGTCCGTAGTGGATGCTGGGGACTCCGTAAGGACCATGGGGAATAGCGGCTCCGCAGGAGTCTGGGCACATCTAAAGAAAGCTTTAGGATCACCTGGTGTGCACTGGCTCCTCCCCCTATGACCCTCCTCCAAGCCTCAGTTAGGATACTGTGCCCGGACGAGCGTACACAATAAGGAAGGATTTTGAATCCCGGGTAAGACTCATACCAGCCACACCAATCACACCGTATAACCTGTGATCTGAACCCAGTTAACAGCATGATAACAGAGGAGCCTCTGAAAGATGGCTCACAACAATAATAACCCGATTTTTGTAACAATAACTATGTACAAGTATTGCAGACAATCCGCACTTGGGATGGGCGCCCAGCATCCACTACGGACTATGAGAAATAGAATTATCGGTAAGTAAATTCTTATTTTCTCTAACGTCCTAAGTGGATGCTGGGGACTCCGTAAGGACCATGGGGATTATACCAAAGCTCCCAAACGGGCGGGAGAGTGCGGATGACTCTGCAGCACCAAATGAGAGAACTCCAGGTCCTCCTCAGCCAGGATATCAATTTTGTAGAATTTTACAAACGTATTTGCTCCTGACCAAGTAGCTGCTCGGCAAAGTTGTAAAGCCGAGACCCCTCGGGCAGCCGCCCAAGATGAGCCCACCTTCCTTGTGGAGTGGGCATTTACAGATTTTTGGCTGTGGCAGGCCTGCCACAGAATGTGCAAGCTGAATTGTACTACAAATCCAACGAGCAATAGTCTGCTTAGAAGCAGGAGCACCCAGCTTGTTGGGTGCACACAGGATAAACAGCGAGTCAGATTTCCTGACTCCAGCCGTCCTGGAAACATATATTTTCAGGGCACTGACAACGTCTAGCAACTTGGAGGCCTCCAAGTCCCTAGTAGCCGCAGGCACCACCAATAGGTTGGTTCAGGTGAGACGCTGAAACCACCTTGGGGAGAAACTGAGGACGAGTCCTCAATTCCGCCCTGTCCGAATGGAAAATCAGATAAGGGCTTTTTCAGGACAAAGCCGCCAATTCTGACACGCGCCTGGCCCAGGCCAGGGCCAACAGCATGACCACTTTCCATGTGAGATATTTTAACTCCACAGATTTAAGTGGTTCAAACCAATGTGACTTTTGGAACCCAAAACTACATTGAGATCCCAAAGTGCCACTGGAGGCACAAAAGGAGGCTGTATATGCAGTACCCCTTTTACAAACGTCTGAACTTCAGGGACTGAAGCTAGTTCTTTTTGGAAGAAAATTGACAGGGCCGAAATTTGAACCTTAATGGACCCCAATTTCAGGCCCATAGACACTCCTGTTTGCAGGAAATGTAGGAATCGACCCAGTTGAATTTCCTCCGTCGGGCCTTACTGGCCTCGCACCACGCAACATATTTTCGCCAATTGCGGTGATAATGTTTTTGCGGTTACATCCTTCCTGGCTTTGATCAGGATAGGGATGACTTCATCCGGAATGCCTTTTTTCCTTCAGGATCCGGCGTTCAACCGCCATGCCGTCAAACGCAGCCGCGGTAAGTCTTGGAACAGACAGGGTCCTTGCTGGAGCAGGTCCCTTCTTAGAGGTAGAGGCCACGGATCCTCCGTGAGCATCTCTTGAAGTTCCGGTTACCAAGTCCTTCTTGGCCAATCCGGAACCACGAATATAGTGCTTACTCCTCTCCATCTTATCAATCTCAGTACCTTGGGTATGAGAGGCAGAGGAGGGAACACATACCCCGACTGGTACACCCACGGTGTTACCAGAGCGTCTACAGCTTATTGCCTGAGGGTCCCTGGACCTGGCGCAATACCTGTCGAGTTTTAAATCACGTGGAAGACTTCTGGGTGAAGTCCCCACTCTCCCGGGTGGAGGTCGTGCTGAGGAAGTCTGCTTCCCAGTTGTCCACTCCCGGAATGAATACTGCTGACAGTGCTATCACATGATTTTCCGCCCAGCGAAGAATCCTTGCAGCTTCTGCCATTTCCCTCCTGCTTCTTGTGCCACCCTGTCTGTTTACGTGGGTGACTGCCGTGATGTTGTCCGACTGGATCAACACCGGCTGACCTTGAAGCAGAGGTCTTGCTAAGCTTAGAGCATTGTAAATGTCCCTTAGCTTCAGGATATTTATGTGAAGTGATGTCTCCAGGCTTGACCATAAGCCCTGGATATTCCTTCCCTGTGTGACTGCTCCCCAGCCTCGCAGGCTGGCATCCGTGGTCACCAGGACCCAGTCCTGAATGCCTAATCTGCGGCCCTCTAGAAGATGAGCACTCTGCAACCACCACAGGAGGGACACCCTTGTCCTTGGTGACAGGGTTATCCGCTGATGCATCTGAAGATGCGATCCGGACCATTTGTCCAGCAGGTCCCACTGGAAAGTTCTTGCGTGGAATCTGCCGAATGGGATTGCTTCGTAGGAAGCCACCATTTTACCCAGAACCCTTGTGCATTGATGCACTGAGACTTGGCTCGGTTTTAGGAGGTTTCTGACTAGCTCGGATAACTCCCTGGCTTTCTCCTCCGGGAGAAACACCTTTTTCTGGACTGTGTCAAGGATCATCCCTAGGAACAGAAGACACGTCGTCGGAACCAGGTGCGATTTTGGAATATTGAGAATCCAATCGTGCTGCCGCAACACTACCTGAGATAGTGCTACACCGACCTCCAACTGTTCCCTGGATCTTACCCTTATCAGGGAATCGTCCAAGTAAGGGATAACTAAAATTCCCTTCGTTCGAAGGAATATCATCATTTCGGCCAATACCTTGGTAAAGACCCGGGGTGCCGTGGACCATCCCTACGGCAGCGTCTTAACTGATAGTGACAGTTCTGTACCATAACCTGAGGTACCCTTGGTGAGAAGGGTAAATTTTGACCTGAAGGTAAGCATCCTTGATGTCCCGAGACATCATGTAGTCCCCTTCTTCCAGGTTCGCAATCACTGCTCTGAGTGACTCAATCTTGAATTTGAACCTCTGTATGTAAGTGTTCAAAGATTTTAGATTGTAGATTTAGAAGCGGTCTCACCGAGCCGTCTGGCTTCGGTACCACAATAGTGTGGGATAATACCCCGTTCCCTGTTGCAGGAGGAGTACCTTGATTATCACCTGCTGGGAATACAGCTTGTGAATGGCTTCCAAAACTGCCTCCCTGTCAGA
This sequence comes from Pseudophryne corroboree, assembly GCF_028390025.1. Taxonomy (NCBI): domain Eukaryota; kingdom Metazoa; phylum Chordata; class Amphibia; order Anura; family Myobatrachidae; genus Pseudophryne; species Pseudophryne corroboree. The sequence continues at coordinate 83,181,146 of NC_086449.1, read as the reverse complement.
GGGAGACGTCGGTAAAACCGACTTTTGGAAACGGCGAGGGGGAGACGTCTCGAATTCCAATTTGTACCCCTGAGATATTACCTGAAGGATCCAGGGGTCTACTTGCGAGTGAGCCCACTGCGCACTGAAATTTATTGAGAACGGGCCTCCACCGTGCCTGAGCTTGTAAAGCCCTAGCGTCATACTGAGGGCTTGGCAGAGGCGGGAAAGGGTTTCTGTTCCTGTGAACTGGCTGATCTCAGCAGCCTTTTTTCTCTCCCTCTGTCACGAGCAGAAAAGAGGCACCTTTTGTCCGCTTGCCAACAAAGGACTGTGCCTGATAATACGGCGTCTTATTTTGAGAGGCGACCTGGGGTACAAACGTGGATATCCCAGCTGTTGCCGTGGTCACCAGGTCTGAAAGACCGACCCCAAATGTCCCCTTTTTAAGGCAATACTTCCAAATGCCGTTTGGAATCCGCATCACCTGACCACTTTACTGGTGGAATTGGACAACGCACTTATACTTGATGCCAGTCGGCAAATATTCCGCTGTGCATCATGCATATATAGAAATGCATCTTTTAAATGCTCTATAGGCAATAATATACTGTCCTTATCTAGGATATCAATATTTCCAGTCAGGGAATCCGACCACGCCAACCCAGCACTGCACATCCAGGCTGAGGCGATTGCTGGTCGCAGTATAACACCATTATGTGTGTAAATACATTTTAGGATACCCTCCTGCTTTTATCAGCAGGATCCTTAAGGGCGGCCATCTCAGGAGAGGGTAGAGCCCTTGTTCTTACAAGCGTGTGAGCGCCTTAACCCCCCTAGGGGGTGTTTCCCAACGCACCCTAACCTCTGGCGGGAAAAGGTATACTGCCAATAACTTTTTAGAAATTATTATCGGGGGAAACCCACGCATCATCACACACCTCATTTTATTTCTCAGATTCAGGAAAACTACAGGTAGTTTTTCCTCACCAAACATAATACCCCTTTTTGGTGGTACTCATATTATCAGAAATGTGTAAACATTTTCCATTGCCTCAATCATGTAACGTGTGGCCCTATTGGAAATCACGGTTGTCTCTTCACCGTCGACACAGGAGTCAGTATCCGTGTCGGCGTCTGTATCTGCCATTTGAGGTAACGGGCGCTTTAGAGCCCCAGACGGCCTATGAGACGTCTGGACATGCACAAGCTGAGTAGCCGGCTGTCTCATGTCAACCACTGTCTTTTATACAGAGCTGACACTGTCACGTAATTTTCAACAGTACATTCACTCAGGTGTCGACCCCCTAGGGGGTGACATCACTATTACAGACAATCTGCTCCGTCTCCACATCATTTTTCTCCTCATACATGTCGACACAAACGTACCGACACACAGCACACACACAGGGAATGCTCTGATAGAGGACAGGACCCCACTAGCCCTTTGGGGAGACAGAGGGAGAGTTTGCCAGCACACACCAGAGCGCTATATATATATACAGGGATAACCTTATATAAGTGTTTTTCCCTTTATAGCTGCTGTATGTTTTAATACTGCGCCTAATTAGTGCCCCCCTCTCTTTTTTTAACCCTTTCTGTAGTGTAGTGACTGCAGGGGAGAGCCAGGGAGCTTCCCTCCAACTGAGCTGTGAGGGAAAATGGCGCCAGTGTGCTGAGGAGATAGGCTCCGCCCCTTTTCCGGCGGCCTTATCTCCCGTTTTTCTGTATATTCTGGCAGGGGTTAAATGCATCCATATAGCCCAGGAGCTATATGTGATGTATTTTTTGCCATGTAAGGTATTTTTATTGTGTTTTATTGCGTCTCAGGGCGCCCCCCCCAGCGCCCTGCACCCTCAGTGACCGGAGTATGAAGTGTGCTGAGAGCAATGGCGCACAGCTGCGGTGCTGTGCGCTACCTTATTGAAGACAGGAACGTCTTCTGCCGACGATTTTTCCGGACCTCTTCGCTCTTCTGGCTCTGTAAGGGGGCCGGCGGCGCGGCTCCGGGACCCATCCAGGCTGAACCTGTGATCGTCCCTCTGGAGCTAATGTCCAGTAGCCAAGAAGCCCAATCCACTCTGCACGCAGGTGAGTTCGCTTCTTCTCCCCTTAGTCCCTCGATGCAGTGAGCCTGTTGCCAGCAGGTCTCACTGAAAATAACAAACCTAATCTAAAACTTTCACCAAGAAGCTCAGGAGAGCCCCTAGTGTGCACCCTTCTCGTTCGGGCACAGAGATCTAACTGAGGCTTGGAGGAGGGTCATAGGGGGAGGAGCCAGTGCACACCAGGTGATCCTAAAGCTTTCTTTAGATGTGCCCAGACTCCTGCGGAGCCGCTATTCCCCATGGTCCTTACGGAGTCCCCAGCATCCACTTAGGACGTTAGAGAAAATATGCCAATTCCCACTCACTGCGTCGCTAATGTGCCCCCCCCCCCCCTCTTTTTCAAGCCTGTGAAGTTCAGCAGGGGAGAGACCAGGGAGCCAGCGTTTTCCTCATGCAGCTTCTGTGGAGAAAATGCCGCTGGTTAGTGCTGAGGATCAAGCCCCGCCCACCCGACGGTGGGCTTCGGTCCCGGTGATTTTTTTATAGAAAATGGCGGGGGATCGTAGAATTACTGCCCAGCAGCCTAATCTACCTTGTCAGTGCCCAAATGTGAGGTTTATTGCTGCCCAGGGCACCCCCCCCTGCGCCCTGCACCCTTCAGTGCTGCTCTGTGTGTGTGTTACTGGGAGCAATGGCGCGCCCCTTACCTCATGAAGATCTGATGTCTTCTGCCGCCTAAGATGTCTTCTGCCTTCTCTATCTGGCTCCTATCTTCGGCATCTGTGAGGAGGACGGCGGCGCGGCTCCGGGACGAACCCCAGGTGAGACCTGTGTTCCGACTCCCTCTGGAGCTAATGGTGTCCAGTAGCCTTAGAAGCAGTGCCCAACTTGACAAGCCAGCTCTGCTTCTCTCTCCTCGGTCCCATGATGCAGGGAGCCTGTTGCCAACAGGACTCCCTGAAAATAAAAAACCTAACAAAATTCTTCTTCAACAGAAAACTCTGGAGAGCTCTCTGCAGTGCACCCATTCTCCTCTGGGCACAAGATCTAACTGAGGTCTGGAGGAGGGGCATAGAGGGAGGAGCCAGTGCACACCCATAGTCAAAGTTCTTTTTAGGTGCTCTATCTCCTGCGGAGCCCGTCTATACCCCATGGTCCTTACGGAGTCCCCAGCATCCTCTAGGACGTAAGAGAGAAAAAAGATGATGAAATGCTGACAAGAACAATGCTTGGTACACCATATTGTGGTATTGTAAGGCATTTCCCTATAAAGAAGCAAAGGGAGATGTTGGGGCAGAGAGAAAAGCAGGCAGGAAAAGGATGTACCAGACGGTCATCTCTGGCTTTCACTCAGAGCTAGAGAGAATAAAAATATACATATGATAACAGTTCATCAAAGTCGGAGCTCAGTCTGGGCCAGACTTCCTCTGGGGCACTAATTGCGACACAGAACAGTGTACCGCAGCACAGACCAGTGACTAGTCTACTCTGATAGGTGTCAGATGCAATACACTCTGATATACACTACAGGCTAAATATACACTGGAAGGACTGAAGGGTTCCAGACCTGTCTCCTACTACTGCAATTGTATCACCCTGTGGTGGGAGGGACAGAACGGCTTGGGTGTGCAAAATCGGCTGTCAGCAAACCTCCGCCGGTATACCGGCAGAGGAATGCCTGCGGGGGGGAGGAGATTGGGGTGGAAGTGCAACAAGCCCCTTGCAGGCTCGCTGCACTCGCCACCATGTGGGCTCGGTGGCAACGTTCTATTCCCACTCTATGGATGTCGTGGACACCCACGAGTGGGAATAGTCCCTGCTAGTCGGCATGCAGACTGTCGGGATTCAAAGGGGGCGGGATGTAGGGGAAGGTGTTAAGTACATCCCAGACAGAACCTGTGTCACATAGCTCCCTCCTGTCTGTGTCACCCTGTGGTGGGAGGGACAGACACCATGTCACATAGCTCCCTCCTGTCTGTGTCACCCTGTGGTGGGAGGGACAGACCCATGTCACATAGCTGCCTCCTGTGTCACCCTGTGGTGGGAGGGACAGACCCCATGTCACACAGCTCCCTCCTGTCTGTGTCACCCTGTGGTGGGAGGGACAGACCCCATGTCACATAGCTCCCTCCTGTCTGTGTCACCCTGTGGTGGGAGGGACAGAACCCATGTCACACAGCTCCCTCCTGTCTGTGTCACCCTGTGGTGGGAGGGACAGACCCCATGTCACATAGCTCCCTCCTGTCTGTGTCACCCTGTGGTGGGAGGGACAGACCCCATGTCACATAGCTCCCTCCTGTCTGTGTCACCCTGTGGTGAGAGGGACAGACACCATGTCACATAGCTCCCTTCTGCCTGTGTCACCCTGTGGTGGGAGGGACAGACCCCATGTCACATAGCTCCCTCCTGTCTGTGTCACCCTGTGGTGAGAGGGACAGACCGCATGTCACATAGCTCCCTCCTGTCTGTGTCACCCTGTTGTGGGAGGGACAGAACCCATGTCACATAGCCCCCTCCTGTCTGTGTCACCCTGTGGTGAGAGGGACAGACCCCATGTCACATAGCTCCCTCATGTATGTGTCACCCTGTTGTGGGAGGGACAGACACCATGTCACATAGCTCCCTCCTGCCTGTGTCACCCTGTGGTGAGAGGGACAGACCCCATGTCACATAGCTCCCTCCTGTCTGTGTCACCCTGTTGTGGGAGGGACAGACTCCATGTCACATAGCTCCCTCCTGCCTGTGTCACCCTGTGGTGGGAGGGACAGACCCCATGTCACATAGCTCCCTCCTGTCTGTGTCACCCTGTGGTGAGAGGGACAGACTCCATGGGGTATATTTAGTAAAAGTTGATTTTGGTTAGACGATCTAATACACCTTAAATTGAAATGGGGTGTGGATCTGGGCCCTCTGTCACTAGAAACATGGGAAGTTGCTTTGGCTAGCCCTTGTAAGTCTGCTACTACAGTCCGGTTTCAGCAAATTCAGCTTTTTGTACATCACATTGTCTACATTACATCTGAGCTAGGAGGTAGCCAGGATGCTAAATGCTTGAAATGCGACTCGCCAGATGGTACATTCTGGCACTTATGAAGGGTGTACCCTGTAGTTGCCTTATTTTGGAAAGCAGTTTTTAAGATTATTACTCTAACTGGGATTTCCATGGATGTTTGTACCCCCTAGCGTGCATTTTAGCGGCATTTGACAATGATATCCTAGACAGATGCACTCAATGTTATGTCATAAATCTGTGTACATTGGCAAAGGTATGCGTGGCTAGGTTGTGGATGGCTTCTACCAGCCCCACTACTGGTGCATGGCTATCACTGGTCAAAGAAGTTGTCGGGCATGAAAAATGTGTCTACCTGCCCAGAAATGCGGATGCTAAATATCTTAAAAATATGGAAAAGATGGTTGACGTCTCCTTATTATCTAAGCCCTGGGGGCCCTGTATGATTACACTATAAAGACAAGAAGGGATCTGGTCTACTACACTATGGGGGTAATTCAGACATAGCAGCAAATTTGTTAGCAGTTGGGCAAAACCATGTGCACTGCAGGTGGGGCAGATACAACATGTGCAGAGAGAGTTAGATTTGGGTGTGGTGTGTTCAAACTGAAACCTAAATTGCAGTGTAAACATAAAGCAGACAGTATTTACCCTGCACAGAAACAAAATAACCCACCCAAATCTAACTCTCTGCACATGTTATATCTGCCCCCCCCCCCCCCCCCCCCTTCCTGCAGTGCACATGGTTTTGCCCAACTGCTAACAAATTTTGCGCTGCGATCAGATCTGAATTACTCCCTACTCTAAGACAGGCTGTACACGAAGAGTAAATTGTCGGCTGGTGATGTAGGATTAATATTTGTAAATAACACGTCTGATATTGTAATAGCATTTGAAGACAATATATCACCCTGTTTGGCTATGCTAATGCCTCTTATATGTCATGTCATGTCTTATATGTCATGGTGCAACTTAATGACGGCAAATGAAAAAGTAATACAAGCTAATGTACTGTATGTCCTTATTGATAAAATGACACAAGAAATGTTCTGTTATCGTTTTGTGACATTATATTGCAATGTATGTTACAATTTGAAAATCTAATAAAAAAAACTATTGAATAAAAAAAAAAAAAAGTTGATGTTAGTTATATTTAAAATCGAGCAGAATTGAACCAACACCCCCACAAAATAAACTACCCCCATTTTCTGGAAACACAAGCAGAGCTGCATGCAGCCTGCCCCCAAACAGCAACAATTGGATCCCTCTCAAGACAAGACTGTGAACAGAAGCCCACAGGCTTCTATTGGGCAGCACCATCTGTAGATTGCGTTGTCTCACTGGTCCAAGGTCTGGAATGTATCGTATTGCAGTGCTTGGTACATATGGGAAATGTGTCCAAAAATCCAAAAACATCAGATTTCAGCATTCTGGTTATATTTTATTTTTAGTACATCATGCCCTCTGCCACATCTCTCCCTCCTGTATTTGCTCTCTTAACTTGGATGCTTTCAGATCTTTAGACGCAATCTATTTACAAAAAAAGGGAACCAGAGTGAGCAAATTACACTTCTCTCTGCTAATTCAATTTAAAAAGAACGTTATCCAACACAAAATGGCATGGGGTGGGATTCATGACGCATCTTATTTTGCATGAAATGCATCCCACAACTCATTCCAAGCATAATGGTGTTTACTGACACTGTTATCTTGAAAAAGTTCCTGATAAGAGCTGTCCTTTCTGATAATTCCCGGGTTTAGGACCTGGGAGTCCTTTTGCGCATGTGTCAAGAGACGCATGGGCCGCAGGGGGTGCTGGGGAGGAATTTGATTGGATCCTTTTCAGGGGTAAACACAAAAAGCAGTCCATAGGCTTCTATAGGGAAACACCATCAAAAGATGGTATTGCCCACCGCATCCAAGCTCCGGAATGTATTGCAATTACTGTATTGGCTGGGACTCTGGGCGGGATGTAATGCAGTTTTAGGGTTGAATTCAATTGTTTGAAGAGTCAGTTGGGTGTCTGTTTTTTCCTGTCTATTAGAACTGATTTTCAAACAATTGAATATCCCCCTTAGCCTTCTACATGATTGCCCCTTTAAAAATAAAAATCGAAGTTCGTCTGGCATTCCGCACGGCTTCTGAACTCGGACTTCATTACATCCCGGCCTCTATCTCCGTCCACTTTATCTCTCTCAAAGGCTTAGTACATAGCTTAAAGCACAGAGGTTTGGGGGTCTGTCATGTAGCTCTGTCACCTTATGGTGGGAAGGGCAGACTCCATTAGCCATACTGCCTCCTACTATCACTATAGAGGGTTAATCATTCTTTATCATCCGAGGGATTCGAAGGAAAAAGGGATTTGAAAGCAGAACTTGCAGAGAAGGAACAGTGACAGAAATATGATGTAACACAAGCTAACTGTGGGAATGAATAAAATATTGCTTTCCCTCACTATCAGGGCTGTGTTTTGGCAACAGAAAAAAAAAAATGACTACAAGGTAAACTGCCATAGGTGACACAGGGCGGGCAGAGAACTGCCGCACACACAAACATCTAATGCAGCACAGGGCATCAAGAGTTTTATTCCACCATTTCAACACTCTATTTAGAGGATGATTCCACTGGGCAGAGACGCTCTTGGCAATTCTGACAACAAATCAAGAACATCTACTGTACGCCTATACAGACATGGAACTCTAATGTGACAAGCCAAAATAAGGCTGGCTGCTAATGGATACATAGGGTGAGCTTCAAAACCTTTCCCACCGGCAGCCACTAGATGGCACCCAAACAAAGTTATTCAATTTTAGCTCCATTCAAGTGCGATGGCTGCCAGGGCCTGCATTTCATCTCACACCCGCCAGGGTTGGCGAGCTGCAATGTGTGAAAAGTGACCCATTCAGGCGCTCAAACAGCACTTCTCACGATTGCGCCCAGCACTTTGGTTGGGTTTAGCTGCTTTACGTGGCTAAACCCGACCTCTAAGAGTGCGCTCACTGCGATAACAGGACTCAATTGATTAGCGCCCCCGCGATCTCCCGTCACCTTAGACGGGAGGCTCTCACCATTGTATTTAGCAAAGTCCTGGCATTAGCTACCACCAATACCTCCACCTGTCACTCATCATGTTTCTCTTGTGACGGTAGTGTTTTTATTATTCGATGGCAGCTTTCCAAAGGCAGACGCAATTGAATGGAGTGGAAGTGATGGCCATTCAATGTTGAAATGTAGCTGAATTTAGCTGTTCTACATCGGCCACGGGTCTCAGTTGTTGGCTTTTTTAAATGCATGAGCCATCGCAATGCTAATTTTCAGCAAATTGTTTTGATGCAATGGTTAGTTACCATCACATCAATAGATGGTTGGCTCCCAATGTCCTTCACTGCTGTGGATGAAAGGCGACTGCTGAGTGGAGACCATACTTGCCTACCTGACCCTCTCCATGAGGGAGAAAATGCTCTGTTCCTGGACTTTCCTGGTAATGTATGATTGCCATCACCTGTGGTGAGCTAGTTAATTGATAAGAAAGGTGTTTCACCACAGGTGATGGCAATCATACGTTACCAGGAAAGTCCAGGAACAGAGCATTTTCTCCCTCATGGAGAGGGTCAGGTAGGCAAGTATGGTGGAGACCTGGTTGCAAAGCAAAACCCCTTACTGCTGTTACTGAATACAGCTCCCTGGCTATGTAACAGCAGTAACCAACTCTGTCTAATGAGATCTCTCTTTATGCTATAGAGCAGAGGTTCTCAAACTCGGTCCTCAGGACCCCACACAGTGCATGTTTTGCAGGTAACCCAGCAGGTGCACAGGTGTATTAATTACTCACTGACACATTTTAAAAGGTCCACAGGTGAAGCTAATTATTTCACTTGTGATTCTGTGAGACCTGCAAAACATGCACTGTGTGGGGTCCTGAGGACAGAGTTTGAGAACCTGTGCTATAGAGAGTTTCATTTGAGTTCAGTAGGTGGTGCAACCAATCATAAGCAGATTACTAATAAGCAACATCATCACGGAGCCAACAGGGGGCAGTATTGTCTGGCTATGCAGCCATGGTGGCACTATGGGTATATATGTTGCATTAGGGGGGAATGTCCAGTCTTTTCCAATTCATTGTGCCTTGCATTGTTCAGTGCAATGCGTACTAATCCTATCTTTACTGTAAGTAGATTATGACATCAAAGTATCTTAAAAACTTGAATCACAGAATAATTTGAAATAGGCCAATCAGAAAACCATATATGTTCCACCTAATGACGTCCTGTTGCGACGAAACACTCTAGGACCTGGCTTGGCGGTCCAAGAGATATATATTGCTAAAGGTCACCCAGTTTTGTTCTATTACTGTTGTTCTAATTGTAAAGCGCAACGGAATATGCTGCGCTATATAAGAAACTGTTAATAAATAAATAAATAAATAAATAAAGGTCGATTAGCAGCAATTTCAAATTTGATGTAAATTGATGTGTTCCCAGGGCTAAAACACACATTTGCTAACAGATGATTTTACTATATTCTTTTTTACATGATATTAAATGTGTGTTTTTAGCAACATTGATTCAGACAGATTTGAAATTGATATAAATAGACCTTTGGTAAATACACCCCTTGCCATCACTTGGATTGGGTCACACCACTGTAGTGTTCACCCTAGGCTGTTTAAGTTTGAGGAGAGCCCAGCACTCAGTCAAGGCTAGGCATGCCCCCATTAATGACATTGTGCGGCTGGGGCATACCCCATTTAGTGATGTACCACACCAAAGATGACGCTGGCGGGGCAGTGCCCCCTCCCCGGCTGTGTGACATAATGCCCCTGCACCTGAGCCCTGCCCGGTTCCTGGCGGGAACACTACAATGGAATGGAAAAAACAAAGAAGCTTCTGTTTCCTGATGGTAACCCAAAGAGATGTCCATTGAAAAACAAACACAAAAAAAAACCCTTGTTTTACTGTTTTGCCTCCTTCTTTAAAGTTTATTACAATCTCCTTCAATTATTGTATTTACTCCGTAAGGGTTCAGGTGCACCATGTAAAGTGGCCTGAGTGCAAATCACCACAGGATTCTGGAGAGCCTCGGAAGTGTGACTTTTCCTGCAGTCACGCTAAACAATGACGGTGGATCCTCTTCCTGAATAACAAGCGGATGGCAGGGATGCAACTTCCACCATCCACATTAGAGCAACACAGTATACATATACACGCCCCTCTCCTTCTCCAGTCGCATATACCCCACTCCGATATTGTACCCCCGTTGACACCAAACGGAGATACTGGGGGCGGTTTCTGAGCCGGACAGATCTCTGTTCACTGCACAAATGTTGAGGCTTTGCGTACTGTGTATTTGTAGATGCACACATAAGCATTTTTGTGTATGACCACACTATTCTGCCTCAGGTGGGACTTGGCTAGATCGGTCTTTTCTTAAACTTGGTTGTATCAGGTGGCAACAATGGGAGCGCATGGAACCGCCTTGTTCTGTGATAGTGTCACGGACTTGTCCCCTTTAACAAACCCTACAGATTGTTGCATTAGCAAAAGGTTGCAAATCAGGAATCTGCACTGCCCACAGCTACAGCCACACTGAGTCCTGCTCAGAATCATCCCATTGGTATTGCCGATATTCCATGACGAATCAGTTACCGGTAAGAGAGAAAGTATGTAGCTCCGGAGTGAGAAAACGGAGAAAAGGCGCATTCCCAAGAGAAGCCTCTGACATAGGCAGAATGGGTCAATTCAGTGCAAATTTGTGTGATCAAAGTTTAAGCTTTTTCCATTTCGCAAGACATGAAGGCGTGATTCAAATGTTTGGTAGAAATCACGTTTCACAGAAATAAATCACAGGCGCAGTTCTGGACTGACGGAATAGTTTCTAAATATAGCGAGATAAACATAATTCAAAACATACATATAAACACACTGAGTAATAAGCTACAGAAACCTACTCATTCCCCAAACAAGTATTTTTGGTAAAGTAGTTAAGTTATATTTAAAACAATTCTTTACATTCAATATTTTCATGTACCATCTCCCTCAATGGGATGAATTGGCGGCCGTGTGGATTGCCGGCTGAACTTTGACATATTTTTTAAAGGGGCAATCATGTATAATGCATGGTTTAGCTTTGTACATGATTGCCCCTTTAATAAAATGTCAGAGTTCACCAGCACCATGCACGGCCACCGAACTGGGACTTCATTACATCCCAGCCAGTAAGTACAGCTACAATTACTGTTTAATTCACAATCCGCACGGTATCAGTGCAGTGTCTTCATTACCTACACACCACCGAGGCAGCCATTTCGTGCTATGACCCAATATGCCTGCTAACACATCCTAATGAGCTGTGTTCCCATGAATACTGCTTCACGCCATAAAATGGCCACCTACAGGTCTCCATTACGTGCAAATGACAGTGCTATATGTCGTTAGCAAATAATTAATTCCAAAGACGTGGGTTCATATAGGCAGGTTACTGGAAAAGTTGCTTTGCAGAGGAAAAAAATTAGAGACAGCTATGCTGGGAGAGAAATTTGGAACTGATAAAACTGCTATGTCATGGGGGGGGTGGTATTAAAAGTCGACAGTAACTAGGTCGACAATGTCTAGGTCGACCACTATTGGTCGACAGTAACTAGGTCGACAGGGTCTTTAGGTCGACATGTTCTATGTCTATGACTGATTTGGGTAGTGCTCTGTGCTGTATAATCTACTTACCTATGTTTTGTACTGGACAGAAATGATTCATTATAAACATATAAACATGTTTACTTTCTCTGAATCATTTCTGTCCGGTAAGTAGATTATACAGCACAGAGCACTACCCAAATCTGTCAAAAAATATGTTGTATGGAAATTGGTACATTTTCAATATTTTTCTGTACTATAGGCTGACCTCTATGTATTGCAAAATAATGTAACTGTTATGGGGGAAAAATATAGCTTTTAGGTGTTTTCTTGTACCTACGCCCCATGACGGGATCCGGACTGAAAGTCGACAGTAACTAGGTCGACAATGTCTAGGTCGACCACTATTGGTCGACAGTAACTAGGTCGACAGGGTCTTTAGGTCGACATGTTCTAGGTCGACAGGTCAAAAGGTCGACATGAGTTTTTCACAATTCTTTTCTTTTTTTGAACCTTTTCATACTTAACGATCCACGTGGACTACGATTGGAAGGGTAATCTGTGCCGAGCGAAGCGGTAGCGGAGCGAAGGCACCATGCCCGAAGCATGGCGAGCGAAGCGAGCCATGCGAGGGGACGCGGTGCACTAATTGGGGTTCCCGGTCACTCTACGAAGAAAACGACACCAAAATAACATTAAAAACTCATGTCGACCTTTTGACCTGTCGACATAGAACATGTCGACCTAAAGACCCTGTCGACCTAGTTACTGTCGACCAATAGTGGTCGACCTAGACATTGTCGACCTAGTTACTGTCGACTTTCAATACCACCCCCACCCCCCCCCATGACATAGCAGTTTTATCAGTTCCAAATTTCTCTCCCAGCTTCTATTTCATAACATTAAGGTCTGACTGACTAGATGCAGGCAACCTGCACCTCTCTAGTCGATGTGGAACTATATGTATCAGAATGACTGGCTATGCTGGTCCTTGTAGTCCAACGGAAACGGAAAAATCCCTGCATAGCTGTCTCTAATTTAGTGTACGTTATGGCAGTAGTCTTGCACATCTGGGGCAATCAAACTATAGTAAAACTCCAAATTCCAACTGTGCGGGGTTCCAGAAACGCTGACATCTGTAACGATGCTGTATAATTGGTATTTATGAAGAGTTGGTCACCAATTAACAGCCCTAGAGTCAACTAACTTAAAGTTTGGCATCAATCTCCATGCATTAAGAAAGTATTTTGCTAGCTATAGGCCAACAATACATCGTTGTTATGAAATGTGACTGACAAAATTGTAGTGGAGGTTCCTTATAACCCTGCGACATCTCTTGTCTGTTAATTAGAATTAATTTGCGTTGGGAGCCGACTAATCTCGGTGGGGCGAGTAGTATAATCTGACAGGCTCTGATTGCTTTGCAGGTGTGGGGAGAATTTCTGTGTCTAATAATTGTATTTTCTCCTTGTAATGAAGGCAGCAGGTGGGGAAGGTCACCTTGGGGAACTAGGAACAGCCAATAAAGATATGCAAGAGGAATCTAGATTTCTGTACATTAATAAGATGCTAGAAGAGGAAGAGGCTTTCACGTGGTAAACTGTACACACACGGGGATCTGATTAGAGTTGGGTACATTTCCCATCTAAGTGGAGGCCCAAATAAACATAGATGTATTTTGCTCAGCTTATAGAGGTTGGACACATCTCACCAGGGCAGTGCTAACGATGCCCAGGGAATGAATAATTACATTAGCATGCAGCAACAGTAGCCAGGGCTGCAATTTTAAATGTAGGTTTTCTTTAGGAATAAATACAGAGAAAATAGTAAATATACAGCTTGCACAGCTTTCTCTTCCATGACTGTAAAGAACAGTATATCGTTAGTCAGAAAACAGCGTCTTGGCTTTGGCCCCAATATAGTGCAGCCCCAGGCCTGTACCTCAGACAGGGATACCAACCGCTGACTACTGCTGCTTATTCTCCACAATTACAGGTAATACATTGTACAAGGATGTGACACTGTGACATGTCTTCTCCCCGGGGACAAGCCTCAGCCATCGCTGCTTACATTTTTCCTCACCAACAGGAAGCCGCCTGGGCACTCCTGGGAAAGACAGGATCAGGAGGAAGAAAGGGTGTCCATTATTCGGTTATTACCATACTAATTAAGGGGGACATGTACTAAGCAGTGATAAAAGTGGAGAAGTGAGCCAGTGGAGAAATTGCCCATGGCAACCAATCAGCATTGACGTAACATTTATAATTTGCATACTATAAACGTAAACAGAACAGCTGATTGGTTGCCATGGGCATCTTCTCCACTGGCTCTCTTCTCAACTTTTATCACTGCTTAGTACTAGAGATGAGCGGATTCGGTTTTACTCGGATTTACTCGGTTCTCAAAACGGCATTTTATTGGCTCACGAATGTCACGTGTTTTGAATAGCCAATAAGATGCCGTTTTGAGAACAGAGTAAATCCGAGTAAAACCGAATCTGCTCATCTCTACTTAGTACATGTCCCCCTAAGCCTGCACAGGTGATAAATGTATACACAGGCTTACAGCTTGCAGAAAACACAGCTGTACTGTACAGTCATGCTGAATGGCACCTAAACTTGTCCATCCACCGGCAGGTGTGTAAGCAAATCGGTAAATCCAGCGGTTCTACCAGGTGTCCTCTGGGCACAATGAGTGCTGTCGGCCAATGACCACAGAAACACTGGCCAGTGGTTGCTGCATGCGAGTCGTAAAGGGAAAGACTGCAGCCACTGCTAGAATACAACCACAGGGAGCATTACAGGAAGTCTATTTACTAAGCCTTGGGTGGAGGTAAAGTGGATGAAGATAAAGTACCAGCCAATCACCTCCTAACTGCCATGTCACAGGCTCTGTTTGAAAAATGAGAGTTAGGAGCTAGTTGGCTGGTACTTTACCTCCGTCAACGTTATCTCCATCTAGTCTTAATAAATAGACCCCATAAAGTGGAGAGACAGGTGCAGATTTATATCACGCGTTACAAATGATAAATGGTGCTCTAGCCAATCAGCTCCTAGCAGCCATTTTTCAAACACAGCCTGCTGTAACATGGCAACTAAATGCTGATTGGTTGGCACTTTGGGGTCTATTTACTAAGCCTTGGATGGGGATAGTCGCTGGAGATAAAGTACCAGCCAATCGGCTCCTAACTCTCATTTTACAAACCCAACCTGTGACATAGCAAATAGGAGCTGATTGGCTGGTACTTTATCTCCAGCGAGTTAAATGTTATCTACCCCAAGGAGTGTTGCATGTCCATAAGTGAACAGTATACTGTATGTGGCTGTGGCTATATCTCTGAGAGCAAATCACACACGGATCATGAAGTACATCAATAAGGTGAAGATGTACTAAACCTTCTAAAGAGAGAGGACAAGTGAAGTTGCTCTTAATAACCAATCAGCTGGTAGTTATCATTTATCAAGTGTATTCTATAAAATGAGAGCTAAAACCGATTGGCTATTAGGGGCAAACCTGCACCCTGGCCTCTTTAGTAGATGTGATGCATCTCGCCATAAAGATCATTACTGATGTTGAATGACAGACAATATATGGCTGGGACGGGCCTAGCACTCTGAATGTGTGGGGTAAAGCACATGGGTGGTCATTCCGAGTTGTTCGCTCGCTGCCGATTTTCGCTATGCTGCGATTTGTTGCTAAATGCGCATTGTACGCAGTGCGCATGCGCTTAGTTATTTAACTAAAAACTTAGCAGTTTTGCTGTTGATTCTGCAGAGCTTTTCAGTCACACTGCTGATCGGTGAGTGATTGACAGGAAAGGGGTGTTTCTGGGTGGTAACTGAGTGTTTTCCGGGAGTGTGCTAAAAAACGCAGGCGTGTCAGGGAAAAACGCGGGAGTGTCTGAAGAAACGGGGGAGTGGCTGGCCAAACGCAGGGCGTGTTTGTGACGTCAAACCAGGAACTAAACGGACCGATCTGATCGCAATCTAGAAGTAGGTCTGGAGCTACTCAGAAACTGCAAGAAAATATTTAGTAGCAGTTCTGCTAATCTTTCGTTCGCTATTCTGCTAAGCTAAGATACACTCCCAGAGGGCGGCGGCCTAGCGTTTGCAATGCTGCTAAAAGCAGCTAGCGAGCGAACAACTCGGAATGAGGTCCATGGAGTGTAAACATCTGATGCAATCACTGGCGTGAGCAGCACATTTTATTAGGGGGTGCACCGTCGGAGGGGTCTGTCTAGCACCGCCTTTTGGGCGTGTCTAGCACCATCTACTGATGGTCAACGCATATAAAATATCCACCTTTATACCAATTCTAATAAAGCAGATACATTGTCAGATGTTGTGGTGTGCACCAAACAAACACCCCTGATGGCACTCACTGCAATTACACTGCTCCTCCTCAGCCTGGTCTGGCTCCCCCTATCTTTCCCCTGCAAGCTGCAGCAGCTTATTTACAAGTCAGTCACTCACTGACACTGACAGTCGCAGACTAGTACTGCTGCTGCTGGAAAAATGAGTGACGTGTCAATGCTGCTGCCGGCCGTCTGCCAGTATTGAATTTGTCTTCCTAAGAGGAACGCTGGCTGCATGCTGATCCTCATCAGTGGCTGGCGTTGGCATAGCATAGAAGGAGAGAACTGTGTATTTGCCGGGTGGGCATGCGAGCAGCATGACGTAATCACGTCACATCACGCTGTTTTTGTACATGGAGGTGGAGCTGGGAATTTGAAAGCCGGTGTCAGTGGCACCCTTGATTAACCCAGGCGTCCGGTCAGTAATGCAGTCCTGACAGGGTGCAACGCAGAGGGGACAGTAATCAGCCTGCTTGGCGATCACTGCATCAGGCATGTGAGATCAGGGTGCCAGACATTAGGGGGTGCCTGTGCGCACCAGGCACCCCCCATGCGCACACATATGGATGCAATACATTGCATACCTTATATCACTGACCTGGTCAAAGGGTGTTGTGGACTCGGGGCTTCTTCCGGTGACTGGGAAGAGGAACCGCTACTGTGTCGCAATAGAGATGGCCGGATGTAGGTCTTCTTCATACAGGATGAAGACGATAAGCAGGAAGCACGGAGGAATGCTTGAAGGTCTCCTGAAAAACAAGACTAGTAAAAGTGCTAAGTGCTGAGGTACAGAGGTGCTGGTGTTATTGAGGTACTGAAGGCACTGAGATGCTGGAGGTGCTGAGGCACCGAGGTACTGAGGTTATGTGGCACTGAGGTGCAGAGGCACCGAGGTACTGAGGTGCTGAGTTTCTGTGGTGTTGAGGCACCGAGGTGCTGAGGTTCTGTGGTACTGAGGTGCTGAGGCACCGAGGTGCTGAGTTTCTGTGGTGTTGAGGCACCGAGGTGCTGAGGTTCTGTGGTACTGAGGTGCTGAGGCACCGAGGTGCTGAGGTTCTGTGGCACTGAGGTGCTAATGGCGCTCAGGCGCCTTGGTGGCACGGAGGTGCGTGATGGTGCTTGGGCGCTTGGAGGCACGGAGGTGCTTGATGGCGCTCGGGCGCTTGGAGGCACGGAGGTGCGTGATGGCGCTCGGGCGCTTGGAGGCACGGAGGTGCGTGATGGCGCTCGGGCGCTTGGAGGCACAGAGGTGCTTGATGGCGCTCGGGCGCTTGGAGGCACGGAGGTGCGTGATGGCGCTCGGGCGCTTGGAGGCACGGAGGTGCGTGATGGCGCTCGGGCGCTTGGAGACACGGAGGTGCTTGATGGCGCTCGGGCGCTTGGAGGCACGGAGGTGCTTGATGGCGCTCGGGCGCTTGGAGGCACAGAGGTGCGTGATGGCGCTCGGAGACACGGAGGTGCTTGATGGCGCTCGGGCGCTTGGAGGCACGGAGGTGCTTGAAAACACTGAGACACTGGAGACACGGGTATACTGGAAGGCACAGCGGAAATAGGAACAAGGGAGCTCTGGAGATCACGGCTTCTGACAGGCAGAATGATGATACACAGGCGCCGGCTCCCTGCTCAGCGTCTGGCTTTGAACCTCCCGCCTTAGTCTGATTGGCGGAGCGGGCAGATGACGTCAGCCCCGCTCCGCCTACCTAATCCAGAACAGCATGGCGGCGCCCTTGCTCCGGGAGCCGCCGGAGAGACCCGCCGTCCCGACGCCGGACCCCCGAGGCCGCCGGAGGAGAGAGACGCCAGGCCATCCAGGACACCCGCAGAGGTAAGCGCGGCCGCCGCTGCCCGCGGGGTGTGACAGTACCCCCTCCTCCAGGAGTGGCCCCTGGACACTTTCCGGGTTTAGTTGGATGTCTGGAATGGAAGATCCGAACCAGTCGGGGAGCCATTACCTCAGTAGCATTGATCCAACTTCTCTCTTCAGGACCATAACCTTTCCACTCTACCAAGTACTGTAGTTTTTTATGAAAATAACGAGTCAAAAATAGCTTTGATTTCAAATTCTGTCCCAGCTTCAGACACTGTAGTAGTTGGCCTAGGAGATGCTGAGTGGAACCGATTTAGAATGAGGGGGCGGAGGAGAGAGACGTGGAAGGAGTTTGGAATTCGAAGGTGGGAAGGCAACTCCAATTTGCAAACGACCGGGTTCAAGACTTGCCGCACTGAGAAAGAACCAATGAACCTTGGGGCAAATTTCATGGTGGGTACTTTCAAACGAAGATTGCGGGTAGAGAGCCATACCTTGTCACCAACCTTATATTGAGGAGCTGCTCGTCGTTTCCTATCCGCAAAGAATTTATAGCGACCGGAAACCCTCTTAAGATTGGCATGAACTCGGCTCCAAATTTGAGTGAAATGTCGGAGAGTTGAAGCTGCAGCAGGAACTTCTTCTGGAGGACAAATGGGCAACTCCGGAACTTGGGGATGAAATCCATAATTAATAAAGAATGGAGACTCACCAGTAGAAGAATGATAAAGATGGTTGTGGGCAAACTCAGCCCACGGCAACAACTCCACCCAGTTATCTTGAGAAGGGGAAAGGTAAATACGGAGAAAAGTCTCTAGATCCTGATTGACGCGTTCAGTTTGCCCATTAGTCTGTGGATGGTAAGCAGAAGAGAATTTGAGCTTAATTTGTAGAGTTGAACAGAGGGCTCTCCAGAATCTTGCTGTAAACTGTACTCCCCGATCTGAGACTATTTCCAGAGGTAACCTGTGCAGGCGGAAATGCTCTTGGATAAATAACAGGGCCAACTTGGAAGCGGAGGGTAATCCGGTCAACGGAACAAAATGTGCCATCTTAGAGAATCGGTCAATGATCACCCAAATGGTGTTATGACCCTTAGAGAGCGGTAATTCAGTAACAAAGTCCATCGAGATATGAGTCCAAGGCCTTTTAGGAATGGATAAAGGATGCAACAAACCCGCAGGCGGCAGACGTGGAGTTTTGTGCTGAGCACATTGAGGACACGAATTGACATACTCTTGAACATCTTTTTTCATAGTGTCCCACCAGTATGATCTTCGCAGAAATTCCCACATTTTCTGAACTCCCGGATGACCAGAAAACTTAGAAGTATGTGCCCACTGCAACAGTTTCGGTCGAAATTTAACTGGTACCGACATTCTTCCAGGAGGAGGACCCAACCTAGTGGGAGCTGCAGAAATAGAGATGGGACTGAGGATTAATGCCTTCCCCATTGTATTCTCCTCATCAGAAGCCATCACTGAACGGGATAGGGCATCCGCCTTGGTATTTAGAGTTCCAGCCCGATACTTGATGATAAAGGAAAATCTGGTAAAGAAGAGCGCCCATCTTGCCTGACGGGGGTTCAAACATTGGGCCGTCTTTAGATACAGTAAATTCTTGTGGTCCGTAAAAATTGTAATTAAGTGTTTAGCATCCTCCAGAAGATACCTCCATTCTTCCAACGCAGATTTAATTGCCAGTAGCTCTTTGTCTCCGATGGTGTAATTTAGTTCAGCAGGGGAGAACTTGCGAGAATGAAACCCACACGGATGCAACTTCCCATCTGAGGCGTACTGCGAGAGTACAGCACCTATGCCTACCGTGGAAGCATCAACCTCCAAAAAGAATGGTTTTAGGAAATCTGGCTGCTGAAGTACGGGAGCAGATATAAAGGCGGTCTTCAACTGTTTGAACGCTGCTACTGCTTCAGAAGGCCAATTGCTTGGGTCAGCCCCTTTCTTAGTCAGAGCCGTAATAGGTGCCACGATGGTAGAGAAACCTCTTATAAATTTCCGATAATAATTTGCGAATCCTAGAAATCGTTGCACTGCTTTTAAGGAAAGAGGTTGAGTCCAATCCCGGATGGCCGAGAGTTTCTCCGGATCCATACGCAATTCAGTTCCAGAAATAATGTAGCCCAAAAATGAAATAGAAGGAACCTCAAAGGTGCACTTGGAGATCTTGCCATAAAGATGATTCTTGCGCAACCGAAGGAGTACTTCTTTAACCTGTAGTCGGTGCTCAGAAAGATTCTTTGAAAAAATCAGAATGTCATCCAAATAGACTACTACATTCAGATACAACATATCCCGAAAGACTTCATTAATGAATCCTTGAAAGACAGCGGGGGCGTTGCTGAGGCCAAATGGCATTACCAGGTACTCATAATGCCCGTCTCTAGTATTGAAAGCCGTCTTCCACTCATCTCCTTGTCGAATACGTATCAAGTTGTATGCTCCTCTTAAGTCAAGCTTAGTAAATACTCGAGCTCCACGCACTCTATCGAAAAGCTCTGTGATGAGCGGCAGAGGATACTTGTTTTTAATGGTGACTTCATTTAAACCACGATAGTCAATGCATGGTCTCAGCCCTCCATCTTTTTTCTTTACAAAGAAGAAGCCAGCTCCCGCTGGAGAAGTGGAGGGACGGATGAACCCCTTCTGCAAATTCGACTTAATGTACTCTGACATAGCTTGTGTCTCTGGAACCGACAAAGGATAAGTGCGACCTCGGGGCGGCATTTTCCCAGGAATGAGCTCAATGGGACAGTCCCAAGCCCTATGCGGAGGTAATTTATCAGCCGCCTGTTCCGAGAAGACATCTAAAAATTCTCGATAAGCCTCAGGAACTAACTCCACGTCCAACTTGGCCGATGCACGGAGTGGAACGACAGGAGTAAGACAATTCAATCGGCAGAAAGGACTCCAAGAAATTATTTGTGTCGACCCCCAGTCGACATGAGGGTTGTGTAGCCTGAGCCAGGGAAGACCCAAAACGAGATCATGAGACATTTCCTGAATAACTAGAAACTTCAGTTGTTCACGATGTAAAGCTCCCACTTGTAGCTGAATTGACTCAGACTGACTCGTAATCAAGGCGTTAGGAATTTGAACACCGTTAATGGCTGTAATAGTAATAGGTCGCTCGACCAACTGTAATTTCAAACCCAAACTCTGGGCGCAGGGGAGAGAAATAAAATTCCCCGCAGCACCTGAATCCAAAAGAGCCATAATGGTTTTGACTTCTGTTTTAGTAGACAAAGATACTGAGAGTAAACAGTCCACTTCTGGAGAAGATTGAGAAACCACACCCAACTTGACTTCCCCGGAACAGGCTAGGATTGCCCGTTTCCCGGGCGAGCTTTGCAAGACTTGAGGAAGTGATCCGCGGCTCCACAGTAGAGGCAAAGTCTGTTCTCACGCCGATGCTGTCGCTCTTCTGGAGACAGTCGAGACCGATTAATCTGCATGAGTTCGTCTGGAGCTGTCGTAACCGATGGTTTAGACGGAGGAGCCCGGAATCTGCACCGATCAGACCGAGAACGTTCGCCAACTCGTTCCTGCATGCGGAGATCCACTTTCACACAGAGCGAGATCAACTGCTCCAAAGAATCTGGCAAATCTCTTGTAATCAATTCGTCTTTAAGACGGTCGGACAGCCCGTTCCAGAAAGCGGCCCGTAAGGCATCATTATCCCAGCGTAATTCGGAAGCTATGGTCTGAAAATGAATCACATACTGACCCACTGAACGAGAGCCTTGTCGAACTCTGAGAAGATCTGAAGAGGCAGCGGCCGTTCTGCCAGGCTCATCAAAGATCCTGCGGAAAGATGAGATGAAATTAGTGTAGCTGGAAACCAAAGGATTAGATCGCTCCCATAAAGGAGACACCCATTCCAGCGCTGAACCCTCAAGCAAGGAAATAATGTATGCTACTTTGGATCGATCCGTGGGAAAGTTGTGTGCGAGGAGTTCAAACTGCACCTCGCACTGGTTAAGAAAACCACGGCAATTCTTCGGGTTGCCGTTGTAGCGAGAGGGAGTGGGAAGCTGAAGGCGTGACCTGGTACCGGACACTGCGTGAGCATTATCAGGAACGACTACCGGAGTGGGTACTGGAGCTGGAACCGGAACTACTGAAGCCAGGGAAACCTGAATTTGATCCAACCTGCCGGATAGTTCTTGGAGATACCGCATCACCTGGTTTTGCGCCGCTTCCTGACTCTGAACACGGGAAACCAGATCTTGGATGGCACTTGCTTCTGGGTTCCGATTCCCCGGGTCCATGTGGCCTGTGTATACTATCACTGACCTGGTCGAAGGGTGTTGTGGACTCGGGGCTTCTTCCGGTGACTGGGAAGAGTAACCGCTACTGGGTCGCAATAGAGATGGCCGGATGTAGGTCTTCTTCATACAGGATGAAGACGATAAGCAGGAAGCACGGAGGAATGCTTGAAGGTCTCCTGAAAAACAAGACTAGTAAAAGTGCTAAGTGCTGAGGTACAGAGGTGCTGGTGTTATTGAGGTACTGAAGGCACTGAGATGCTGGAGGTGCTGAGGCACCGAGGTTCTGTGGCACTGAGGTGCTGAGTTTCTGTGGTGTTGAGGCACCGAGGTGCTGAGGTTCTGTGGTGCTGAGTTTCTGTGGTGTTGAGGCACCGAGGTGCTGAGGTTCTGTGGTACTGAGGTGCTGAGGCACCGAGGTGCTGAGGTTCTGTGGCACTGAGGTGCTGATGGCGCTCAGGCGCCTTGGTGGCACGGAGGTGCGTGATGGCGCTCGGGCGCTTGGAGGCACGGAGGTGCTTGATGGCGCTCGGGCGCTTGGAGGCACGGAGGTGCGTGATGGCGCTCGGGCGCTTGGAGGCACGGAGGTGCTTGATGGCGCTCGGAGGCACGGAGGTGCTTGATGGCGCTCGGGCGCTTGGAGGCACGGAGGTGCGTGATGGCGCTCGGGCGCTTGGAGGCACGGAGGTGCTTGATAGCGCTCGGGCGCTTGGAGGCACGGAGGTGCGTGATGGCGCTCGGGCGCTTGGAGACACGGAGGTGCTTGATGGCGCTCGGGCGCTTGGAGGCACAGAGGTGCTTGATGGCGCTCGGGCGCTTGGAGGCACGGAGGTGCTTGATGGCGCTCGGGCGCTTGGAGACACGGAGGTGCTTGATGGCGCTCGGGCGCTTGTAGGCACGGAGGTGCTTGAAAACACTGAGACACTGAGGACACGGGTATACTGGAAGGCACAGCGGAAACAGGAACAAGGGAGCTCTGGAGATCACGGCTTCTGACAGGCAGAATGATGATACACAGGCGCCGGCTCCCTGCTCGGCGTCTGGCTTTGAACCTCCCGCCTTAGTCTGATTGGCGGAGCGGGCAGATGACGTCAGCCCCGCTCCGCCTACCTAATCCAGAACAGCATGGCGGCGCCCTTGCTCCGGGAGCCGCCGGAGAGACCCGCCGACCCGACGCCGGACCCCCGAGGCCGCCGGAGGAGAGAGACGCCAGGCCATCCAGGACACCCGCAGAGGTAAGCGCGGCCGCCGCTGCCCGCGGGGTGTGACACCTTATAGATGAGATTGCTCTGTGGCTATTTACATTGTGTTCCTCAGAAGCAAGCAGAAATGGAACGTGCAGCAAGCACTGGCCTTCCCCCTAACATTTAAAATGGAAAAAAATAAGAATTTACTTACCGATAATTCTATTTCTCATAGTCCGTAGTGGATGCTGGGACTTCTGTAAGGACCATGGGGAATAGCGGCTCCGCAGGAGACTGGGCATAAAAAGTAAAAGCTTTAGACTAGCTGGTGTGCACTGGCTCCTCCCCCTATGACCCTCCTCCAAGCCTCAGTTAGGATACTGTGCCCGGACGAGCGTACATAATAAGGAAGGATTTTGAATCCCGGGTAAAACTCATACCAGCCACACCAATCACACTGTACAACCTGTGATCTGAACCCAGTTAACAGTATGATAAACGTAGGAGCCTCTGAAAAGATGGCTCACAACAATAAACAACCCGATTTTTTTGTAACAATAACTAAATACAAGTATTGCAGACAATCCGCACTTGGGATGGGCGCCCAGCATCCACTACGGACTATGAGAAATAGAATTATCGGTAAGTAAATTCTTAGTTTCTCGGACGTCCTAGCGCAGGCCTGGCCAACCTGTGGCTCTCCAGATGTTGTGAAACTACACATACCAGCATGCCCTGCCACAGTTTTATCATTCACTAACAGCCAAACTGTGGCAAAGCATGATGGGACTTGTAGTTTTACAACAGCTGGAGAGCCACAGGTTGGCCAGGCCTGTCCTAGTGGATGCTGGGACTTCCGTAAGGACCATGGGGATTATACCAAAGCTCCCAAACGGGCGGGAGAGTGCGGATGACTCTGCAGCACCGAATGAGAGAACTCCAGGTCCTCCTCAGCCAGGGTATCGAATTTGTAAAATTTTGCAAACGTGTTTGCCCCTGACCAAGTAGCTGCTCGGCAAAGTTGTAAAGCCGAGACCCCTCGGGCAGCCGCCCAAGATGAGCACACTTTTCTTGTGGAATGGGCTTTAACAGATTTTGGCTGTGGCAGTCCTGCCACAGAATGTGCAAGCTGAATTGTACTACAAATCCAACGAGCAATCGTCTGCTTAGAAGCAGGAGCACCCAGCTTGTTGGGTGCATACAGGATAAACAGCGAGTCAGATTTTCTGACTCCAGCCGTCCTGGAAACATATATTTTCAGGGCCCTGACTACGTCCAACAACTTGGAGTCCTCCAAGTCCCTAGTAGCCGCAGGCACCACAATAGGTTGGTTTATGTGAAACGCTGAAACCACCTTAGGGAGAAATTGAGGACGAGTCCTCAATTCTGCCCTGTCTGAATGAAAAATTAGGTAAGGGCTTTTATATGACAAAGCCGCCATTTCTGAGACACGCCTGGCTGACGCCAGAGCTAACAGCATGACCACCTTCCATGTGAGATATTTTAATTCCACAGTGGTGAGTGGTTCAAACCAATGTGATTTTAGGAACCCTAAAACTACATTGAGATCCCAAGGTGCCACTGGTGGCACAAAAGGAGGTTGTATATGCAGTACCCCCTTGACAAACGTCTGAACTTCAGGCAATGAAGCCAGTTCTTTCTGGAAGAAGATCGACAGGGCCGAAATTTGAACCTTAATGGATCCTAATTTTAGGCCCATAGACAGTCCTGCTTGCAGGAAATGCAGGAAACGACCCAGTTGAAATTCCTCTGTGGGGGCCTTCTTAGCCTCACACCAGGAAACATATTTTTGCCAAATGCGGTGATAATGTTTCGCAGTTACATCCTTCCTGGCTTTGATCAGGGTAGGGATGACTTCATCTGGAATGCCTTTTTCCATCAGGATCCGGCGTTCAACCGCCATGCCGTCAAATGCAGCCGCGGTAAGTCTTGGAACAGACAAGGACCCTGCTGGAGCAGGTCCTTTCTTAGAGGTAGAGGCCACGGGTCCTCCGTGAGCATCTCTTGCAGTTCCGGGTACCAAGTTCTTCTTGGCCAATCCGGAGCCACGAGTATAGTCTTCACTCCTCTCCTTCTTATGATTCTCAGTACTTTTGTAATGAGAGGCAGAGGAGGGAACACATACACCGACTGGTACACCCACGGTGTTACCAGAGCGTCCACCGCTATTGCCTGAGGGTCCCTTGACCTGGCGCAATATCTGTCCAGTTTTTTGTTGAGACGGGACGCCATCATGTCCACCTTTGGTTTTTCTCAACGGTTTACAATCACTTGAAAGACTTCTGGGTGAAGTCCCCACTCCCCCGGGTGGAGGTCGTGTCTGCTGAGGAAGTCTGCTTCCCAGTTGTCCACTCCCGGAATGAACACTGCTGACAGTGCCACCACATGATTTTCCGCCCAGCGAAGAATCCTTGCAGCTTCTGCCATTGCCCTCCTGCTTCTTGTGCCGCCCTGTCTGTTGACGTGGGCGACTGCCGTGATGTTGTCCGATTGGATCAATACCGACTGACCCTGAAGCAGAGGCCTTGCTTGACTTAGGGCAATGTAAATGGCCCTTAGTTCCAGGATATTTATGTGAAGAGACGTTTCCATGCTTGACCACAAGCCTTGGAAATTTCTTCCCTGTGTGACTGCTCCCCAGCCTCTCAGGCTGGCATCGGTGGTCACCAGCATCCAATCCTGAATGCCGAATCTGCGGCCCTCTAGAAGATGAGCACTCTGTAACCACCACAGGAGAGACACCCTTGTCCGAGGAGATAGGGTTATCCGCTGATGCATCTGAAGATGCGATCCGGACCATTTGTCCAGCAGATCCCACTGAAAAGTTCTTGCATGGAATCTTCCGAATGGAATCGCTTCGTAAGAAGCCACCATTTTTCCCAGGACTCTCGTGCATTGATGCACTGACACTTGGCCTGGTTTTAGGAGTTTCCTGACTAGCTCGGATAACTCCCTGGCCTTCTCCTCCGGGAGAAACACCTTTTTCTGGACTGTGTCCAGAATCATCCCCAGGAACAGTAGACGTGTTGTTGGAATCAGCTGTGATTTTGGGATATTTAGGATCCACCCGTGCTGACGTAGCACTACCTGAGATAGTGCTACTCCGACCTCTAACTGTTCCCTGGACCTTGCCCTTATCAGGAGATTGTCCAAGTAAGGGATAATTAAGACGCCTTTTCTTCGAAGAAGAATCATCATTTCGACCATTACCTTGGTAAAGACCCGTGGTGCCGTGGACAATCCAAACGGCAGCGTCTGAAACTGATAATGACAGTTTTGTACCACAAACCTGAGGTACCCTTGGTGAGAAGGGTAGATTGGGACATGGAGATAAGCATCTTTGATGTCCAGAGACACCATATAGTCCCCTTCTTCCAGGTTCGCTATCACTGCTCTGAGTGACTCCATCTTGAATTTGAACCTTTTTATGTAAGTGTTCAAGGATTTTAGATTTAAAATTGGTCTCACCGAGCCGTCCGGCTTCGGTACCACAAACAGCGTGGAATAATACCCCTTTCCCTGTTGTAGGAGGGGTACCTTGATTATCCCCTGCTGGGAATACAGCTTGTGAATAGCTTCCACTACCGCCTCCTTGTCGGAGGGAGACGTTGGTAGAGCAGACTTCAGGAACCGGCGAGGGGGAGACGTCTCGAATTCCAATTTGTACCCCTGTGATACTGCCTGCAGGATCCAGGGGTCCACTTGCGAGTGAGCCCACTGCGCGCTGAAATTCTTGAGACGGCCCCCCACCGTGCCTGAGTCCGCTTGTAAGGCCCCAGCGTCATGCTGAAGACTTGGCAGAAGCGGGGGAGGGCTTCTGCTCCTGGGAAGAGGCTGCCTGGTGCAGTCTTTTTCCCCTTCCTCTGCCCCGGGGCAGAAATGAGTGGCCTTTTGCCCGCTTGCCCTTATGGGAACGAAAGGACTGAGTTTGAAAAGACGGTGTCTTTTTCTGCTGAGAGGTGACCTGGGGTAAAAAGGTGGATTTTCCAGCCGATGCTGTGGCCACCAGGTCCGATAGACCGACCCCAAATAACTCCTCCCCTTTATACAGCAATACTTCCATATGTCGTTTGGAATCCGCATCACCTGACCACTGTCGCGTCCATAACGCTCTTCTGGCAGAAATGGACATCGCACTCACTCTAGATGCCAGGGTGCAAATATCCCTCTGTGCATCTCGCATATATAGTAATGCATCCTTTAAATGCTCTATAGTTAATAATATACTGTCCCTATCCAGGGTATCAATATTTTCAGTCAGGGAATCCGACCAAGCCACTCCAGCACTGCACATCCAGGCTGAGGCGATTGCTGGTCGCAGTATAACACCAGTATGTGTGTATATACCTTTTAGGATATTTTCCAGCCTTCTATCAGCTGGTTCCTTAAGGGCGGCCGTATCGGGAGACGGTAACGCCACTTGTTTTGATAAGCGTGTGAGCGCCTTATCTACCCTAGGGGGTGTTTCCCAACGCGCCCTAACCTCTGGCGGGAAAGGGTATAGTGCCAATAATTTATTAGAAATCAGCAGTTTTTTATCGGGGGAAAACCACGCTTTATCACACACCTCATTTAATTCATCTGATTCAGGAAAAACTACTGGTAGTTTTTTCACACCCCACATAATACCCTTTTTTGTGGTACTTGTAGTGTCAGAAATATTCAATGCCTCCTTCATTGCCGTGATCATATAACGTGTGGCCCTACTGGACATTACGTTTGTCTCCTCACCGTCGACACTGGATTCAGTATCCGTGTCTGGGTCTGTGTCGACCATCTGAGGTAACGAGCGTTTTAGCGCCCCCGACGGTGTCTGAGACGCCTGAACAGGCACTAATTGATTTGCCGGCTGTCTCATGTCGTCAACAGTTTTTTGCAAAGTGCTGACACTGTCACGTAATTCTTTAAATACGACCATCCAGTCAGGTGTCGACTCCCTAGGGGGTGACATCACTAACACAGGCAATTGCTCTGCTTCCACATCATTTTCCTCCTCATACATGTCGACACAATCGTACCGACACCCAGCACACACACAGGGAATGCTCTGAAAGAGGACAGGACCCCACGAGCCCTTTGGGGAGACAGAGGGAGAGTTTGCCAGCACACACCAGAGCGCTATATATATACAGGGATAACCTTATGTAAGTGTTACTCCCTTTATAGCTGCTGTTTTATATTAGCTGCCAATAGTGCCCCCCCTCTCTTGTTTTACCCTGATTCTGTAGCAGGACTGCAGGGGAGAGTCTGGGAGCCTTCCTTCCAGTGGAACTGTGAGGGAAAATGGCGCTTGTGTGCTGAGGAGATAGGCTCCGCCCCCTTCACGGCGGCCTTTTCTCCCGCTTTTTTTAGGAAAACTGGCAGGGGTGAAATGCATCCATATAGCCCAGGAGCTATATGTGATGTATTTCTTTAGCCATATAAGGTTTAAACATGTTTTATTGCGTCTCAGGGCGCTCCCCCCCAGCGCCCTGCACCCTCAGTGACCGGAGTGTGAAGTGTGCTGAGAGCAATGGCGCACAGCTGCAGTGCTGTGCGCTACCTTATCTGAAGACAAGAACGTCTTCTGCCGCCGATTTCTCCGGACCTCTTCGCTCTTCTGGCTCTGTAAGGGGGCCGGCGGCGCGGCTCCGGGACCCATCCAGGCTGAACCTGTGATCGTCCCTCTGGAGCTAATGTCCAGTAGCCAAGAAGCCCAGTCCACTCTGCACGCAGGTGAGTTCGCTTCTTCTCCCCTTAGTCCCACGATGCAGTGAGCCTGTTGCCAGCAGGACTCACTGAAAATAAAAAACCTATTTAAACTTTTACTTCTAAGCAGCTCAGGAGAGCCACCTAGCATGCACCCTTCTCGTTCGGGCACAAAAATCTAACTGAGGCTTGGAGGAGGGTCATAGGGGGAGGAGCCAGTGCACACCAGCTAGTCTAAAGCTTTTACTTTTTGTGCCCAGTCTCCTGCGGAGCCGCTATTCCCCATGGTCCTTACGGAAGTCCCAGCATCCACTAGGACGTCAGAGAAATAGGAATGATGTAGGGACAAAAAATAGAGGGAAAATTAAAACCAGCCCGAGTATAATCCACTTCAAACATTCCAACATTTGATGGAGGCCACTCTCAGGGCTGCGATCTCTGTCCGGTTACTATCCTGCAAAGGCTTTCAACAAGCAGGAGGACTATATTTCAGTGCACACACCAGACTTCCTGTCCGTAGCACCGGTGAGCAGCACTACAGTCATCCCCTGCACCCAATACTTCCCACCACTAGAAGGAATTACTTAAGGACCCAATATGCCAGTGGCCTGGGGAATGTTTAGGGCAGAGAGGATTTGAGAGAGTAAAAATTGTATACCTCAAAGAATCACCTATTCCTGGTGCTGCGTTACAACGGGTGTGGTTTATTAGATCGACAATGTCTAGGTCGACAATGTTTAGGTCGACCACTATAGGTCAACAGTCACTAGGTCGACAGGATTGGAAGGTCGACATGTGCTAGGTCGACAGGTCAAAAGGTCGACATAAGTTGTTGTTTTTGTGTCGTTTTCTTCGTAGAGTGACCGGGAACCCCAATTAGTGTACCGCTTCGCTCGCCATGCTTCGGGCAGATTACCGTTCCACTCATAGACCACGTGGATCGTTAAGTATAAAAAAGTTGAAAAAAAATAATATTTTTTTTAAAAGTGTCGATCTTCAGACCGGATCCCGTTACAACAAACATGTCCAACACAATGTCACATTCTGTAACTCCTGTCCTAGTAAGCATGCTCTGTATATCTGCCAGTGCTGCAGCTGCTGTACATTAGATTATGTTACACTTTGTCCATCATACGTCCAGTACAGAGACAAAGCAGAAAGCATTAAGCGGGTTTCATAGATTCTACAGGCCCCTAGGGTAAAGCACACCTACAGAGCACCAGCATTCGCAGGTCTGGCTTATTTCAACATCAGCCAGCCAAATTCATCATGCACAGTTTGACACGTTCCACAACACGTATAGAGCATTACATAATCTTTCTTCCTGTATAAATAGATTCTGCTGCAGTATTAGAGCAGGGGATATTTTATAGATACATCAGGGATTAGGCAATATAGCTGTGCACAAGACACTGGCCATACAAGTCTCTGACTATGGACCTCATTCAGGTTGGATTGCAAAATGTGCAAATTGCAATTCGTCCGAATATGGAACAACTGCACATGTATATCGATCAAACTGCGCACGCACAAGTAAAAATGGGGACAGAAATTGCATACACATCGTGATCGCATTGCAGCCGCTGTTTGACTGACAGGAAGCCGATGTTTCTTGGCGGAAACCTGCCGTTTTCTGTGTTGTGGATGATCTTGCCTGGTCCAGATAGGAAAAATCTTTGATGTTCTGGGAATTTTGCATGGTTCTGAGATCAGAATGTACATTGCAATGCATTCGCAATTTCTGCAATGGGCATTTTTTTCTCTATCTCTGGGCGGCAACTATTTGTTCGCAGCAATTGCTTTTAGCAGAAATTGCAATCCTTACTGAATAAGGTCCTATACCTGTTGGCTGTCACAGTCGTCACAAAATGAGCTTTCGCTTTCTCTCCCCCAGCTTCCTCTATCTACCCCAAGATTTCTCTTTCTCCCCCAGCTCCCTCCAATTACCCCAAGATCTTTCTTTCTATACAGCTCACTCTACTTCTATTTACCACCCAGCTACCTTTATTTACCCCCAGCATCCTCTAAATACCCCCAGATCCTTCTATTTACCTACCAGCTCCCTCTGTTTCTCCCCAGTTCCTTCTATGTACCCCCAAGCTCCCTCTATATACCACCAAGCTCGTCTATATACCACTCTGCTCCATCTATATACCACCCTGCCCCCGCTATTTCTCCCCAGTTGCTTCTATTTACCCACAGCTCCCTCTGTTTCTCCCCAGTTCTCTTTTTCCCACGCTTTTGGAAAATATGTTCTTCTTCCCCCAATAACCACATTAGCTAACACACCCAACATCTCACACAACAACGTACGCTAACACACACAATATATTACACTATGGAGGGTATCCAATTAGAAGCGATCTGCGATCGCGGATAATGTTATCGCCCCTATCTCCTGAAAAATATGCTGATCACGACCTGCACGCTCCCGTTTATCGCCCCTATCCTATTCAAACTGGTGATAAGCGGATTTGTGCAATAATTTTTGCCGGCAAAAGCAGAGATAAACATAGGAGAAAATGGGGAAATCTGCCTGTAGCCCCAAAAAAGCAAAACTAATATACTGTAGGAAAACATAATAGAAGTCTATTAGTGGCCGTAATAAAACTATTCGGTGTCATTAAATTAGGTCAAATGGCTGGTATATGCATTTTTTTACAATTGTAAAAAAATGCATATACCAGCCATTTGACCTAATTTACCTAATTTTTCCTGCAAAATAAGTGCTATTTATTAAATTTGGGGTACATAAAAATGGGTATACAGTAGGTATATATTTGGGTCATTTTAGGGGACTTTAAAAAAAAATAGTGGAAATGGACCGATTACTCCCACCTGCAAGCATAAAAACACTTGTCCCACTCATAAATCACCCCAATATACCTTATACCCCAATTTCCATCACTTTGCATTTGTTGACCCCCAAAATGACGTAATTATTGGCTAATTGAAAATAATTCAAAACTTCTAAGTGCCTAATTAGTCATTCAGGGGGGTGCCCCAGGGGTTCTGAACCAAATCCCTAAATTTTTACCTTAAAATAGGGATTTTGCACTACTTAGAACCTGCTCAAAGATGGTGAAAGAAATCAGCGCTAAGCCCTATGGAGACTTATTGGCGATAAATTATCGCAACTGCGATAATTCGGTATACTATTAGCGGCGATAAGTTATCGCAAAACCACATTGGCGCATCTAATTGGACACCCCCTATGTTTGTTGAACAATTATATTATAAATGAAAGTGTAGTGAAATGTAGAGCAGCAAAGTGGAGAGGAATCGCAGCACATTTAGTGGACATCTTCATAATTACTGTATTGTATGTATGCAACATTGTCTCAAGGGCCCTACAGATTTGGCGACTCGCCGCCGAGCTGCCCGACCGCCGATACGGCAGATGGGCGACCCGGCGGCGAGGGGGAGGTGATGGGGGGAGTGAAGTTTTTTCACTCCCCCCGCCACCCGGGTCCATAGCAATGCATGCGAATATGGACGAGATTGTCCATATTGGCCTGCATGTTTAAACGAGCCGGCACCAGCGATGAACGAGCGCGGGGCCACACATCGTCCATCGCTGGTGCCTACACACTGAGAGATATGAACGGTATCTCGTTCATTAATGACCGAGATCGTTCATATCTTTCACTGGTATCGACCAGTGTGTAGGGCTCTTCACACACAACCAAGTGGGGCTTTGCATTACAGTATGTCCCAGGAACGAGCAATCTGCATTCCATGGAAAGAAGCGGGTAACACCTAATACAAGCTGCGTGGCAACAGCTCTGCAACACTTTATAACTCGGTGAGATTAGCAGAGCTTCTATGTGGCTAGACTGCCAGCCATAGGGATCACACAAATCCACCCATCATTCAGAACAAACATTCTTATTTACAAAGAATTCCATCTAGCTGTGTAAATGCATACAGATGAGGAAAACCAGTACAATAGGAATAATAGCTCTATCCTAATTATACACTGCTCGGGATCCAGTCAGGATCCCAGCGTTCAAGCTCCCAGCATTCGGAATACTGACATCGGAATGCCGACACTGCTCGGAAAGCCGATGCCGGGATCCTGAGTGAAGGACTGCCGGTAACGCACAGAGGTAAGCCTCAGGGGTAGTGAGGGTTAGGTTTAGGCTGCAGGGATAGGGGATTAGGGCTAGGCACCACCAGGGAGGGTTAGGCTGCAGGGATGGGGGATTAGGGCTAGGCACCACCAGGGAGGGTTAGGGTTAGGCTGAGGGGATAGGGTATTAGGGCTAGGCACCACCAGGGAGGGTTAGGGTTAGGCTGAGGGGATAGGGGATTAGGGCTAGGCACCACCAGGGAGGGTTAGGCTGCAGGGATAGGGGATTAGGGCTAGGCACCACCAGGGAGGGTTAGGGTTAGGCTGAGGGGATAGGGGATAAGAGCTAGGCACCACCAGGGAGGGTTAGGGTTAGGCTGAGGGGATAGGGGATTAGGGCTAGGCACCACGAGGGAGGGTTAGGCTGAGGGGATAGGGGATTAGGGCTAGGCACCACCAGGG
This sequence comes from Pseudophryne corroboree, assembly GCF_028390025.1. Lineage (NCBI taxonomy): Eukaryota > Metazoa > Chordata > Amphibia > Anura > Myobatrachidae > Pseudophryne > Pseudophryne corroboree. Next base: position 83,147,607 of record NC_086449.1, on the reverse strand, counting down.
AGGGTTAGGCTGCAGGGATAGGGGATTAGGGCTAGGCACCACCAGGGAGGGTTAGGCTGCGGGAAACAAAGGTTAGGGATTAGGTTTAGCATAATTATCTGGTATGTGTCGGAATCTTGAATGTCAGGATGTCGCTGTCTGTATTTTGACTGATGGCATTCCAAGCACCGGGATCCCGACTGCTCATAGATAACTCAAAGCATTAGATATAAAGCGCAGGGTGATCATGATCAATGTATAGGTACTCAGTATCATTATACAGTGCAGTGTGATCATTATTAGTGTATAGATACTCAGTATCATTATACAGCGCTGTGTGATCATTATCAGTGTATAGATACTCAGTATCATTATACAGCGCAGTATGATCACTGTCAGTGTATAGATACTCAGTATCATTATACAGCGCAGTGTGATCATTATCAGTGTATAGATACTCAGTATCATTATACAGCGCAGTGTGATCACTATCAGTGTATAGATACTCAGTATCATTATACAGCGCAGTGTGATCATTATCAGTATATAGGTACTCAGTATCATTATACAGCGCTGTGTGATCACTATCAGTGTATAGATACTCAGTATCATTATACAGCGCAGTGTGATCATTATCAGTACATAGATACTCAGTATCATTATACAGCGCAGTGTGATCAGTATATAGGTACTCAGTATCATTATACAGCGCAGTATGATCACTATCAGTGTATAGATACTCAGTATCATTATACAGCGCAGTGTGATCATTATCAGTGTATAGATACTCAGTATCATTATACAATGCAGAGTGATCACTATCAGTGTATAGATACTCAGTATCATTATACAGCGCAGTGTGATCATTATCAGTGTATGGATACTCAGTATCATTATACAGTGCAGTGTGATCATTATCAGTACATAGATACTCAGTATCATTATACAGCAGTGTGATCATTATCAGTGTATAGATACTCAGTATCATTATACAGTGCAGTGTGATCATTATCAGTGTATAGATACTCAGTATCATTATACAGTGCAGTGTGATCATTATCAGTGTATAGATACTCAGTATCATTATACAGTGCAGTGTGATCATTATCAGTACATAGATACTCAGTATCATTATACAGCGTAGTGTGATCACTATCAGTGTATAGATACTCAGTATCATTATACAGCGCAGTGTGACCATTATCAGTGTATAGATAGATACTCAGTATCATTATACAGTGCAGTGTGATCATTATCAGTGTATAGGTACTCAGTATCATTATACAGCGCAGTGTGACCATTATCAGTGTATAGATAGATACTCAGTATCATTATACAGTGCAGTGTGATCATTATCAGTGTATAGGTACTCAGTATCATTATACAGCGCAGTGTGATCATTATCAGTGTATAGATACTCAGTATCATTATACAGCGCAGTGTGATCATTATCAGTATATAGGTACGCAGTATCATTATACAGCGCAGAGTGATCATTATCAGTGTATAGGTACTCAGTATCATTATACAGTGCAGTGTGATCATTATCAGTGTATAGATACTCAGTATCATTATACAGCGCAGTGTGATCATTATCAGTGTATAGGTACTCAGTATCATTATACAGCGCAGTGTGATCATTATCAGTGTATAGATACTCAGTATCATTATACAGTGCAGTGTGATCATTATCAGTGTATAGATACTCAGTATCATTATACAGCGCAGTGTGATCATTATCAGTGTATATATACTCAGTATCATTATACAGGGCAGTGTGATCATTATCAGTATATAGGTACTCAGTATCATTATACAGCGTAGTGTGATCACGATCAGTGTATAGATACTCAGTATCATTATACAGCGCAGTGTGATCATTATTAGTGTATAGATACTCAGTATCATTATACAGTGCAGTGTGATCATTATCAGTGTATAGGTACTCAGTATCATTATACAGCGCAGTGTGATCATTATCAGTGTATAGATACTCAGTATCATTATACAGCGCAGTGTGATCATTATCAGTATATAGGTACGCAGTATCATTATACAGCGCAGAGTGATCATTATCAGTGTATAGGTACTCAGTATCATTATACAGCGCAGTGTGATCATTATCAGTGTATAGATACTCAGTATCATTATACAGTGCAGTGTGATCATTATCAGTGTATAGATACTCAGTATCATTATACAGCGCAGTGTGATCATTATCAGTGTATATATACTCAGTATCATTATACAGGGCAGTGTGATCATTATCAGTATAAAGGTACTCAGTATCATTATACAGCGTAGTGTGATCACGATCAGTGTATAGATACTCAGTATCATTATACAGCGCAGTGTGATCATTATTAGTGTATAGATACTCAGTATCATTATACAGTGCAGTGTGATCATTATCAGTGTATAGATACTCAGTATCATTATACAGCGCAGTGTGATCATTATCAGTGTATAGATACTCAGTATCATTATACAGGGCAGTGTGATCATTATCAGTATATAGGTACTCAGTATCATTATACAGCGCAGTGTGATCACGATCAGTGTATAGATACTCAGTATCATTATACAGCGCAGTGTGATCATTATCAGTGTATAGATACTCAGTGTCATTATACAGCACAGTGTGATCACTATCAGTGTATAGATACTCAGTATCATTATACAGCGCAGTGTGATCATTATCAGTGTATAGATACTCAGTATCATTATACAGTGCAGTGTGATCATTATCAGTGTATAGATACTCAGTATCATTATACAGCGCAGTGTGATCATTATCAGTGTATACTCAGTATCATTATGCAGTGCAGTGTGATCATTATCAGTACATAGATACTCAGTATCATTATACAGTGCAGTGTGATCATTATCAGTGTATAGATACTCAGTATCATTATACAGTGCAGTGTGATCATTATCAGTGTATAGATACTCAGTATCATTATACAGCGCAGTGTGATCATTATCAGTGTATACTCAGTATCATTATGCAGTGCAGTGTGATCATTATCAGTACATAGATACTCAGTATCATTATACAGTGCAGTGTGATCATTATCAGTGTATAGATACTCAGTGTCATTATACAGCGCAGTGTGATCATTATGAGTGTATAGATACTCAGTATCATTATACAGCGCAGTGTGATCATTATCAGTGTATAGATACTCAGTGTCATTATACAGCGCAGTGTGATCATTATCAGTGTATAGATACTCAGTATCATTATACAGCGCAGTGTGATCATTATCAGTGTATAGATACTCAGTATCATTATACAGCGCAGTGTGATCATTATCAGTGTATAGATAGATACTCAGTATCATTATACAGTGCAGTGTGATCACTATCAGTGTATAGATACTCAGTGTCATTATACAGCGCAGTGTGATCATTATGAGTGTATAGATACTCAGTATCATTATACAGCGCAGTGTGATCATTATCAGTGTATAGATACTCAGTATCATTATACAGCACAGTGTGATCATTATCAGTACATAGATACTCAGTATCATTATACAGCGCAGTGTGATCATTATCAGTGTATAGATAGATACTCAGTATCATTATACAGTGCAGTGTGATTATTATCAGTGTATAGGTACTCAGTATCATTATACAGCGCAGTGTGATCATTATCAGTGTATAGATACTCAGTATCATTATACAGCGCAGTGTGATCATTATCAGTATATAGGTACTCAGTATCATTATACAGTGCAGAGTGATCATTATCAGTGTATAGGTACTCAGTATCATTATACAGCGCAGTGTGATCATTATCAGTGTATAGATACTCAGTATCATTATACAGGGCAGTGTGATCATTATCAGTATATAGGTACTCAGTATCATTATACAGCGTAGTGTGATCACTATCAGTGTATAGATACTCAGTATCATTATACAGTGCAGTGTGATCATTATCAGTGTATAGATACTCAGTGTCATTATACAGCGCAGTGTGATCACTATCAGTGTATAGATAGATACTCAGTATCATTATACAGCGCAGTGTGATCATTATCAGTACATAGATACTCAGTATCATTATACAGTGCAGTGTGATCATTATCAGTGTATAGATACTCAGTATCATTATACAGCGCTGAGTGATAATTATCAGTGTATAGATACTCAGTATCATTATACAGCGCAGTGTGACCATTATCAGTGTATAGATAGATACTCAGTATCATTATACAGTGCAGTGTGATCATTATCAGTGTATAGGTACTCAGTATCATTATACAGCGCAGTGTGATCATTATCAGTGTATAGATACTCAGTATCATTATACAGCGCAGTGTGATCATTATCAGTATATAGGTACTCAGTATCATTATACAGTGCAGTGTGATCATTATCAGTGTATAGATACTCAGTATCATTATACAGCGCAGTGTGATCATTATCAGTGTATATATACTCAGTATCATTATACAGGGCAGTGTGATCATTATCAGTATATAGGTACTCAGTATCATTATACAGCGTAGTGTGATCACTATCAGTGTATAGATACTCAGTATCATTATACAGCGCAGTGTGATCATTATCAGTGTATAGATACTCAGTATCATTATACAGTGCAGTGTGATCATTATCAGTGTATAGATACTCAGTGTCATTATACAGGGCAGTGTGATCACTATCAGTGTATAGATACTCAGTATCATTATACAGCGCAGTGTGATCATTATCAGTGTATAGATACTCAGTATCATTATACAGTGCAGTGTGATCATTATCAGTGTATAGATACTCAGTATCATTATACAGCGCAGTGTGATCATTATCAGTGTATACTCAGTATCATTATGCAGTGCAGTGTGATCATTATCAGTACATAGATACTCAGTATCATTATACAGTGCAGTGTGATCATTATCAGTGTATAGATACTCAGTGTCATTATACAGCGCAGTGTGATCATTATGAGTGTATAGATACTCAGTATCATTATACAGCGCAGTGTGATCATTATGAGTGTATAGATACTCAGTATCATTATACAGTGCAGTGTGATCATTATCAGTGTATAGATACTCAGTGTCATTATACAGCGCAGTGTGATCATTATCAGTGTATAGATACTCAGTATCATTATACAGTGCAGTGTGATCACTATCAGTGTATAGCTAGATACTCAGTGTCATTATACAGTGCAGTGTGACCAATATCAGTGTATACTCAATATCATTATACAGCGCAGTGTGATCATTATCAGTACATAGATACTCAGTATCATTATACAGTGCAGTGTGATCATTATCAGTGTATAGATACTCAGTATCATTATACAGCGCAGTGTGATCATTATCAGTGTATACTCAGTATCATTATACAGCACAGTGTGATCATTATCAGTGTATAGATACTCAGTATCATTATACAGCGCAGTGTGATCATTATCAGTGTATAGATACTCAGTATCATTATACAGTGCAGTGTGATCATTATCAGTGTATAGATACTCAGTATCATTATACAGCGCAGTGTGATCATTATCAGTGTATAGATACTCAGTATCATTATACAGCGCAGTGTGATCACTTCCAGTGTATAGATAGATACTCAGTATCATTATACAGCGCAGTGTGATCATTATCAGTGTATAGGTATCATTGTACGGCGCAGTGTGATAATCAGCATATACAGCAGGTACTCAGCATTACTGGACAGTGTGGCAGAGTTATGCCTCAGTAGCTGGTGGGTGTCCTACAAGTATAGACTGTGCACAGTTAGAACAACAGTTAATGAAGCAGCAATTAGTGTAATGAAGACAGATTTACATGCACCGCTTAGTAGGAGGTGAATTTTAGATTGCAGACTTCATTGATACTGAGTATAACTATGCAGTGATAATGATTGCACTGCACTAAATAATGTTACAGAGTAGTGGCAGATTTTACCAGTGGGTTGCAAAAATGCAGCCCCCTCCCCAGTAAAATCCGCCATACCATCAGTGAGCCAGAAGTGCATGACTGCATTGGCTCCACTGTAACTTGCAGTGACTTCCTATTGGAAGTCCTACCCGTCAGTCACAGACACTACAGGCAGTCCGATTGGGAGGTGTTTCGTCCCTCTGGGACTGTCAGATCGGGCTGCGATAGGCAGAGAGCTGGCTTTCTGTCAGAAGCCACTCCCTGCCTTTGGTGCAGCACAATCCGGCTTCTATGGGCTGCAGCCGATGCAGACCATAGAAGCCAGGGGTTTGCGCATGCGCACCGTGGCATCTGCACATGCGCTGTTATCCAGCACCTGTCTCCTCTTCTATCCGGGCATGGGGCAAGCGGCATCACCCCCCTACTAAAAGAAAGTAGGAGATGCCGCTGTTAGAGTATAACTATGCACACATAAGGATTATACAGATCAGTATATTTCTGTAATGTGCTGATAATGTTAGTTAAACAGTATAATTGATGCTCTCAGTCTGTTATGTCAGCTTGTGACTGATTCATCCCGACCTCTCTCTAAAACAGAAGTGTCAGCTCAGTGGAGTAGCGGTGACACAGGCTTAGTGGAGTCATTTCTGTACATGGCTGAGGATTTATATCAAGTGCTCTCTATGCAGCTGGATAAACACACAGTGACGATTCTCGCCTACCCAGTGTCCCTCATTGTGCACGTGTGTGCCAACTTGCATATGTGCAATGGAACTAAAAAAGCCTAGATTCAGGCACTTTGTATGACAGTGGGATAATGTGTACTTTTGCCAATGAAATAGTCTGTCTTCGACCTTTGATAATTCAGTCCCTGTGTCTCTTTGCATGAATGTCAGTCCAGTCTCTTTTCACCTGCAGCTATAGAGGTGCACCACTAGAGAGCAACATCTGTGCTTTACCGGAATATCACTCGTTCTTTACTTTTTGTTACCCAAGTAGTCCTATTATTAAATTTCATTTATAAGGCGCCACAAGTAGTCTGCAACGCTGTACATATATACGCCAACAGTAGGACAGTACAGGGTACACAGAACATTGCATAATATCACAGTAGCCTAAACATAAACAGAGCACAGGTAACCATTAGCACCATAATTCTCAGTACACACTACAGCTGGGAAGTAAGGTGGTGAGGGAGTAATCAGCAAAGGGTAGAACCTGTCTCCAATAGTGCCGGAACGAATAATAGGAGTAGAGCCACTTGACGAGACGAACGGCTGTGAGAGAGGATTTCTGAGCTAAATGGCCACTGAGTAGGTAAAGGTTGTCATTAAAGTGATAGAGATGAGGGCTGCGAGAACAGGAGGGAGGAGGACCCTTCTCCTAGGAGCTTACAATCTAGGGGGAGGGGAGACTGACATGAGGGAGAGCATGTGGATGGAGACCTGAGGGCAGGAGGTAGGCGAGGCAGAGATGACTGAGGTAGGAAGGTGGGGTGAGCGACCTGGTGACAATGGTGAAAGAGTACATTTTGATGAACAGGTGGGTGCCCGCTTGAAGCTTTGCACGGTCGGGGAGAGTCTGATAGAGCGAGGGAGCTTGATCCACTTAAGGTAGGCAACACGGGCAAAATCTTGGATTCGTGCATGGGATGCAGTGACCAGGGTGGAGGAGAGGCGACGGTCATTGGCTGACCGGAGAGGACGGGAGTATATAGGGAGATGAGGTTGGAGATAGAGGGAGCAGTGGTGTTAGAGAGGGCCTTGTACTGTATGTGAGGGTGAGGAGTGTAGAAGGAATTCTGTAGGGGACTGGGAGCCAGTGCAGGTTTTGTACCTAACCAAAGGAATAGAAAGGATCATAACAGACTTTTTAGTACCATACAGAACCCCATATTCCTGATTTCGAAGAGGTCTGCTCTTGTATTAATAACTGGACGTTACTAGTTTACTAACATGTCTACATATATACTGTATGCAGAGCATTGCTCTGTGCCACCTACTCCTTGGTCGATACATATTCATCAACTTTGCAGAACATCTCGTACTTGTCCGTTAAACACATAGGAACGGCTGCCATTGCACAATAATTACAATTGTCACAGCTAATTGATCATTTTTCATGATGTACAAGAACTAATTATAAGTCACTGTATCAGTTCAGCATTGGCACTGAAATCCTAATTAATATGCCCCATCTACCAGCCTCTGCATAACGCCAGGTAATTGTGTTATTCCAGGAGCTGTCAGTAAGCCAGAAGCGGGGACTGACGTAGGACTGCTTTTCCCAGCAGTGACAGACACACTGTCAGGAAACTCATATGCAAGAGCGCCAAGAGGTGAGGCAAGTGTGTTCAAAGTACCCCGTCCTGTGCCTGTCTGGGAGCTGAGACTGCCAAAGAGACGCAGCCACACCCCCACAATGTTGTGACCACGTCTCCTTCAGCAGGCAGCGGGCCCCAGTATTCACACTGGGTTGTGGTCACGCCCAAGAGACTGTGGGGCTGATTCAGACCTGATCGCTGGGCTGCAAAGTTTGCAGTCCTGCGATCAGATAGTCGTCGCCTCCAGGGGGAGTGTATATTCGCCGTGCAAGTGTGCGATCGCATGTGTACGCAGAGCTGCAAAAAATCCACTGTGTGCAGTCTCTGCGCAGCCCAGGATTTACTCCTACAGTGCGATGAGATGAGGCTGATCAGGGCCGGAGCTGATGTCAGACACCCTTCCTGAAAACGCTTGGACACGCCTGCGTTTCTCCGGACACTCCCTGTAAATGCTCAGTTGCCACCCACAAAAGGCCTCTTCCTGTCAATCACATTGCGAATGCCCTTGCGATCGGATTTGTCGCACCATCCCGTTTCTAACCGGAGATGCCCGTTGTTGTTGTTAGACTCGCGTGCGCATTGTGGCGCATATGCAGTAAGGACCTGATCGCCCGCGAAACGCACAGCAGCAATCAGATCTGAATTACCCCCTGTAACTGTGAGCAATGCATTCTTTATGCTTTGTCTGTCTGTTAATACAAAGTCTTATTTTATGTTAGTGCTTTGTTCCCAATTGTAACGCACGGCTGAGTATGCTGTCCCTGTATAAATAAATGATAGTAATACTACTACAAAAGCAGAACTTCTGGACACGTGCAATGCATTCAATGCCTAGTTCTGAGCTCATATAGCATCATATCCAGTGCTGACAAAGATAACACATTTGTATGGAAGATTAAGCTGTCAGAAAATGTACTACCCCTTTAATAAGCACGTACTGTAAGTAAAAAAAACCATGCATCTTGTGCCATACATGCTTCTTGGTATAGTCATATGCTGGCCTTCGTATCTCGGGTATGTTGGGCCATATGTATTAAGCCTTAACAAGAGATAAAGTGGTGACAGATAAAGAGAGATAAATGACCGGCCAATTAGCTTCCTTACTGCCATGTCACAGGCTGTGTTAGAAAAATGACAGGAGCTGATTGGCCGGTCACTTATCTCTCTTTATCCGTTTCCACTTTATCTCTTGTTAAGGCTTAATACATTTGCGCCAGTTATGCCATGTGTTTTGGGTATAGGTCTTGTGTGCAATGCCACGTACAGTCACACAATGCCATGCACCATAACCCCCTACTACATTGCAAAAGTAACAGCAACTTCCTCCACAAGCGAACAGGAGGACAGTTGTCAACATTGGCCACTAGATGGCTCTGCGAGCACAGACTATAAGGGATGGGTCACTTACATAGAAAATGAACCACATTCTATTTTATTTCCCCCCTTTCCGTTCAGTGCGTGTTTTGGTTTGTATTTCTCTGTGTGCCTATATTGTGTACGGCAGATGTGCAGTGGGCTGTATCGTCATTGTTGTCTCACTGGGAGATGCCTTGTGCATCATTTTTTCCTGTTTTAGGGACTTTCCTTATGGCTTGGAAGCTGGGAGCCATATGTGCAGCATCCGCACGGTCTGCACCAGGGCACAGCGGGGTCCCCCCCAGCTGTGTGCCACATATGGACGCATGAGATTGGGCAGCACTGACCAAACACGCTGTAATCACCAGATCCCGCAGCCAATGAGCACACATTATTGGCAGAATTTCACAATAATTTGCAGGGTCGCTTTGCTGGTGGGAAGGTCCACGCAGGGACAGATGGCGACAATGCAGACACGTGGAAAATATGAGCCCCGAACCGCGCAATACTGTGCCTGTAAGCTCTAACAAAAAGGAATCATTTCTTTCTATGGTATTTTACCATCAATGCGTTTTTAAAATAAATAACAATATGCATAATGGATAAAACATGGAAAAGCCAACACATGGGGGTCCCACGCAAGTGGCTGTAGTGGCGGGCAGCTGTGGAATCCAGATTTACTACTTTATGCAAATGCCAGAATCAGTAGGGTTAATGCGGGGGTCCGTGTGTTTGCAAGCGCAAGGCCAGTCTGTCTATTGGTTTTACCCCAGCCGCTGCTATAATAATTACTGGCACAAGCACCAGCCATATGATGTGTGCAGGGAAAGACACCCCTTTCCCCGTACACACGGCTCGCAGAGATTAGATGTAAGCCATGGACACGCAAACAAGATGGTTCCATAAAATTGCACTGTGGCCGCTCCTAAACACACAATTTCACTGAAAGATAGATTCAGGGCCGGTTCTTGGCCTTGTGGCGCCCAGGGCAAAGTATAGAGGCGTGGCTTCAAATGGGGGCGTGGTCAGTTACGCCCCCATTTGTGCCCCTGTAGCGCCGCTGAAAGAAAAAAATAAATAAATAAAAAGTATACTTACTATCCCCGCTCCTGATTCCAGACCGCTGCAGACCTCCTCCGCCGGCGCCGCTCTTCTCCTCTCCTCGATCTATGGGAGAGACGTTATTACGTCTCTCCCATAGAACAGCATAAACACTAGAGGTCAATTATGACCCCTAGTGTCTGTGCCACTATGCTGTGCGGTGCGCGATGACGTAATCGCGCAACGCACAACAAAGGTCCTCTCCATGAAGGGAAACTAGACGCTACGCGTCTGGTTCCCTTCAAAGCGGGGGCACAGTGGTGGATCTTGCCATGGTGCGGCGCCCTCCGGATGGCGCCGGCGCCCTCCGGAAGGCGGCGCCCCGGGCAAAAGTCTTGCTTGCCCGTGGCAAGATCCACTACTGGATAGATTCAGTCAGGATCCGTCCGAATCAAAGTATGACGGACATAGCGCAACAAAGTGCATCTGCGCCTGCTCTGTGTGTAATGCCAGCGCAAGGACACCCCCCTACCCCACCCGACAGGTTGTGGTCATGTAAACCAGGTAAATCAGCCAGCTCCGACTTATGTGAACAGATGTAATATACAAATGCATCCAGCTCTCAGCTTAGAATGATGTGCCGCTGACACAGTACTGATAGGCTTGTATACGTATTACTGGAGTTCTAGACACTAGAGATGCGCGTGGAACCCTGGGTTTTGGTTCTAATTCATCATCAGGTTTTGGCAAACTGTGGGAGAGAGCAGCCAGGTCGGCTCAGCAGGGGGGCAGGGGAGGTCTGTGACGTGGGAGGGGGTGGACCGGAGGCGGGATGGTGGCGGGACAGGGGCGGAGTTACGGTGGCACATCCTTTAAGCCACGCCCCCGCTCTGTAATGCCGCGATCACCGGCATTACACTGCAGGGGGCGTGGCTATGATGACGCGATTCAGCAAGAATCGCGTCATCGACTGCCCGGACCGCCCACTTTACACACTAAGTGGGCGGGCAGGGGAAACCCCTCAAATCGGGAGACTTGCCTGCTCTTCCGGGGGGCCGGGAGGGTCACCCGATTTTCGGGAGCCTCCCGGCCATTCCGGGAAAGTAGGCAAGTATGGTTTTGGTTCAGTTCAGACCCACAACATTCGGGTGGATTCGGATTGTGAACCGCACATCACACTAGTTTCAGGGAGGCGTGGACATACTGTAAGTCTGGCAGTGGTGAGGGACCCATTGTAGGAGCCTCACTGGAAGGCTACATAAGACTTGGCGGATACAGGTCAGACTGTCCAAAGGCGACAACCACTTTACAATCAGACACATAGGGGTATATTAACTAATACCCCTTTCACATCGCACTAAAAACCCGGTATCGACACGGCATATTGCCGTGTCGAAACAGGTCAGTGTGCGATGTGAAAGCTCCTTTTCAGAATTAGCGGGTCGCCTGACCAGGTAATTCAACCCGGTAAAAAAGAAGGGTTATTATCGGGTTGATTACCGGGTCAGGTGCAGTGTGAATGGGAGCCGTTCCGATGCGACACGGCTCCCATTCACAGCATAGGGAGAGGCGGCGCAGGAGATGAGCTCATCTCCCAGCGCCGCCTGTACCCCCGCCCCTGCTGCTGCTGCGCCCTCCGCTGCTATGGCAACCGACCCGGTATATTGCCGTGTCGGAAAGCCAGCAACGGAGCGCAAATGCCGGATCCCACCCGGTAAGTACACGTTTCTCTTACCGGGTAGGATCCGGCATTTGCGATCTGAATGCAGCATAAGGTGTGCGTTTTTTTGGAAGTGGAGATATTGCCTATAGAAACCAATCAGATCTATTATCTTCTAGAACAGGCATTCCCAACCACGGTCCTCAAGGCACACCAACAGTGCAGGTTTTAGTGATATCCAGGCTGCAGCACAGATGGTTACATCAAACTGAGCTACTAATTAGGTCACCTGTGCTGAAGCCTGGATATCATTAAAACCTGCACTGTTATGCTGCTTTCACATCGCAAAACCTGCTTTTGAAACGGTTCTTTAAACGGGTCTGAGCAGTTAAACCCCCTTCACATCGCATGTTTTAACCAGTATATTACCATTTCATTACCGTTTTGGTACCTTTCACACAGAACCCGTTTCACCCATACAAAACAGTGGTTGTCATTTTAAATGTTTATATCCTGCTTCTGCCTGGTGACATCACACATGGAGACAGCCTATCACCTTCTGGGGCTTGCAAATACCGTTTCAGACCCTTTCACACTGCACAATTAAACGGGTCTGAAACGGGTAGGACCCTGCTTTTTTACCGTTTCAAAATACCGGTATTTTGTAAACGGTAAACTGAAGGGGACCCTTTCACATCGCAGCTCAAACTGTTTAGGAAGCCAGTAAAAATGGCAAATTACCGGGTACAAGCTGCGATGTGAAAGGGGTATTATGCTGCATTCAGACTGCAAATGCCGGATCCTACCCGGTAAGACAAACGTGTACTTACCGGGTGGGATCCGGCATTTGCACTCCGCTGCTGGCTTTCCGACCCGGCAATATACCGGGTCGGTTGCCATAACAACGGAGCGCGCAGCAGCAGCAGGGGCGGGGGTGGAGGCGGCGTCGGGAGATGAGCTCATCTCCAGCGCCGCCTCTCCCTATCTTGTGAATGGGAACCGTGTCGCATCGACACGGCTCCCATTCACACCGCACCTGACCCGGTAATCAACCCGGGTAAAACCCTTCTTTTTTACCGGGTTGATTTACCGGGTCAGGCGACCCGCTAAATCGGCCAGTGTGCTTTCACATCGCACACTGACCCGGTTCGACACGGCAATATGCCGTGTCGGTACCGGGTTATTTGTGCGATGTGAAAGGGGTATTAGTGTGCCTTGAGGACCATGGTTGGGAATGCCTGAGCTAGACAAATGGTAAGTGCAATCTGATTGGTTGCTATGGGTAACATCTCCACATCTAAAAAAAACACACACCTCAGTAAATATACCCCATATGCTGCATATAACTAGAGACATCAGGCAGACACCGTACAGTTAGGAGGTATTGTATGCGATACATCTATAGAATAATCGCTGGGATGGGGGCTCCTGCAGAGATATAATTCAGTGCAGTTGTTTTCTGTCACCGCATTACATGTTTCTGCAATCCATGACATACTGTACATGCAATGTACTAATACAGCACGTGTATTTTCTATAGGTCAGACCTGGGATGTAAAGTCTGACTAGCATTTAATTCCAGGTTTACAATTGGTCGTTTTGTGTAGCGCAGCATGGCTATGCTGATTATATATGTACTTGTCCACTAGCACAGGGCATGTGTGAGGATAACAGAGACTCCTTTACAAATGATAAATGCGCGCACTCTGAGATGGCTGCGCAGATGTCGGAGGGCTGAGCGTTTTCATTTTATTACAGTAATGTTATAATCTGATAAATGGGCACAAGAAGATTATAGGCAAATGAAGGCAGCAAGCTCGGTAAATGGATATTTTAATAGACATGGAGTCGGTCAAGTAATAGGATTAACAAATACCCCTCCGGACTCCATGAAAAACACTCAGATTCTATTTCCTGCTCCTGCGGAGCTGTACAGATGTTACCACATCCAGGTGAACTGGGAAACAGTGGCAGAGAGCACTGAGACACGATCTTAATTCTCTGTACATGGCTGTCTGCTACACATTGAGTATTCCATAGCATCACTTATGAAATTACTCTGTCTGCTGCCAGAGGGAATCTCATCACTTAAAGACAAAGGATTTCTAAAAATAGAGGTAATCCAGTACATCATACCCATACATCTGCGGAGCTCCCCGGGGGCCGGTCACATGTCTGTGCTTATATTTCAGCATTCAGGAGGGTCCTAAAAGGCAGCAGGGCCCTCAGTTATCTCAGAAACAGACAATACCTTACATTGTTACCCCCCACCAAAGTCATACCCTACTACACCAACACCCCCACCAATATCACAAAGACAACTGTTATCATACATCAGTGCCCCCACCACTCAGAGACAGCTAGTACCCTACCTCACCCATCCCACCAGTCTCATAGAAACCCCCTGAGCCAGACTGACTAACCCGCGCTTTTTCAAAGCCACTGACAAACACTGTCCATTGGTCAGAAATGCAGATCATTGGCAGATTTGATAAATCGAGGGTTATAAAATGAAATCCCCAGTATCCTACACCAACACTCTCTCCTCTCTCAGAAACAGACAGCACTCTACCCCACAGCAATCTCACAGACACAGCGAGTACCCTACATCAATACGGGTTGGGAACGGGTGACCGGCGGTCGGGATCCCGGCGGACAGCATACCGTCGCTGGGATCAGGGCCACCAGAATGCCGACAGGGCGGCGAGCACAACGTAGCACCTTGTGGGCTCGCTGCGCTCGCCACACTGTGGGCAGGTTCTGCTACCCCTGTATAGTTGTCGTGGTCACCCACGAGTGGGAATAGTCCTGGCCCCCTGTCGGCATTCTGAAGGCTGAGATCCCGGCGTCGTTATGCTGATCGCCGGGATCATAACTACATCCCATCAATACACCTCACTTATCTCACAGAGACAGCTAGTATACTACATCAATATCCCCCACTAATGTCACAGAGACAGCTAGTACATTACATCAATATCCCCCACTAATGTCACAGAGACAGCTAGTACATTACATCAATATCCCCCACTAATGTCACAGAGACAGCTAGTATACTACATTAATATCCCCCCACTAATATCACAGAGACAGCTAGTACATTACATCAATATCCCCCACTAATCTCACAGAGACATACTAGTATATTACATCAATATCCCCCACTAATGTCACAGAGACAGCTAGTATACTACATTAATATCCCTCACTAATCTCACAGAGACAGCTAGTACATTACATCAATATCCCCCACTAATCTCACAGAGACAGCTAGTATACTACATTAATATCCCCCACCAATCTCACAGAGACAGCTAGTACATTACATCAATATCCCCCACTAATCTCACAGAGACAGCTAGTATACTACATTAATATCCCCCACTAATGTCACAGAGACAGCTAGTATACTACATTAATATCCCCCACTAATGTCACAGAGACAGCTAGTACATTACATTAATATCCCCCACTAATGTCACAGAGACAGCTAGTATACTACATTAATATCCCCCACCAATCTCACAGAGACAGCTAGTATACTACATTAATATCCCCCACTAATGTCACAGAGACAGCTAGTACATTACATCAATATCCCCCACTAATCTCACAGAGACAGCTAGTACATTACATCAATATCCCCCACTAATCTCACAGAGACAGCTAGTATACTACATTAATATCCCCCACTAATGTCACAGAGACAGCTAGTATACTACATCAATATCCCCCACTAATGTCACAGAGACAGCTAGTATACTACATTAATATCCCCCACTAATCTCACAGAGACAGCTAGTATATTACATTAATATCCCCCACTAATATCACAGAGACAGCTAGTATACTACATTAATATCCCCCACTAATGTCACAGAGACAGCTAGTACATTACATCAATATCCCCCACTAATCTCACAGAGACAGCTAGTATATTACATTAATATCCCCCACTAATATCACAGAGACAGCTACAGTAGTATACTACATTAATATCCCCCACTAATGTCACAGAGACAGCTAGTACATTACATCAATATCCCCTACTAATCTCACAGAGACAGCTAGTATATTACATTAATATCCCCCACTAATATCACAGAGACAGCTAGTATACTACATTAATATCCCCCACTAATGTCACAGAGACAGCTAGTACATTACATCAATATCCCCCACTAATCTCACAGAGACAGCTAGTATACTACATTAATATCCCCCACCAATCTCACAGAGACAGCTAGTATATTACATTAATATCCCCCACTAATATCACAGAGACAGCTAGTATACTACATTAATATCCCCCACTAATGTCACAGAGACAGCTAGTATACTACATTAATATCCCCCACTAATGTCACAGACAGCTAGTACATTACATCAATATCCCCCACTAATGTCACAGAGACAGCTAGTATACTACATTAATATCCCCCACTAATGTCACAGAGACAGCTAGTACATTACATTAATATCCCCCACTAATGTCACAGAGACAGCTAGTATACTACATTAATATCCCCCACCAATCTCACAGAGACAGCTAGTATACTACATTAATATCCCCCACTAATGTCACAGAGACAGCTAGTACATTACATCAATATCCCCCACTAATGTCACAGAGACAGCTAGTACATTACATCAATATCCCCCACTAATCTCACAGAGACAGCTAGTATACTACATTAATATCCCCCACTAATGTCACAGAGACAGCTAGTATACTACATCAATATCCCCCACTAATGTCACAGAGACAGCTAGTATACTACATTAATATCCCCCACTAATCTCACAGAGACAGCTAGTACATTACATCAATATCCCCCACTAATCTCACAGAGACAGCTAGTATACTACATTAATATCCCCCACTAATGTCACAGAGACAGTTAGTATACTACATTAATATCCCCCACTAATCTCACAGAGACAGCTAGTACATTACATCAATATCCCCCACTAATCTCACAGAGACAGCTAGTATATTACATTAATATCCCCCACTAATATCACAGAGACAGCTAGTATACTACATTAATATCCCCCACTAATGTCACAGAGACAGCTAGTACATTACATCAATATCCCCCACTAATCTCACAGAGACAGCTAGTATATTACATTAATATCCCCCACTAATATCACAGAGACAGCTAGTATACTACATTAATATCCCCCACTAATGTCACAGAGACAGCTAGTATACTACATTAATATCCCCCACTAATGTCACAGAGACAGCTAGTATACTACATTAATATCCCCCACTAATGTCACAGACAGCTAGTACATTACATCAATATCCCCCACTAATGTCACAGAGACAGCTAGTATACTACATTAATATCCCCCACTAATGTCACAGAGACAGCTAGTATACTACATTAATATCCCCCACTAATCTCACAGAGACAGCTAGTACATTACATCAATATCCCCCACTAATGTCACAGAGACAGCTAGTACATTACATCAATATCCCCCACTAATGTCACAGAGACAGCTAGTACATTACATCAATATCCCCCACTAATGTCACAGAGACAGCTAGTACATTACATCAATATCCCCCACTAATGTCACAGAGACAGCTAGTATACTACATTAATATCCCCCACTAATCTCACAGAGACAGCTAGTACATTACATCAATATCCCCCACTAATGTCACAGAGACAGCTAGTATACTACATTAATATCCCCCACTAATGTCACAGAGACAGCTAGTATACTACATTAATATCCCCCACTAATGTCACAGAGACAGCTAGTACATTACATCAATATCCCCCACTAATCTCACAGAGACAGCTAGTACATTACATCAATATCCCCCACTAATCTCACAGAGACAGCTAGTATACTACATTAATATCCCCCACTAATCTCACAGAGACAGCTAGTATATTACATTAATATCCCCCACTAATATCACAGAGACAGTTAGTATACTACATTAATATCCCCCACCAATCTCACAGAGACAGCTAGTATACTACATTAATATCCCCCACTAATGTCACAGAGACAGCTAGTATATTACATCAATATCCCCCACTAATGTCACAGAGACATACTAGTATATTACATCAATATCCCCCACTAATATCACAGAGACAGCTAGTATACTACATTAATATCCCCCACTAATGTCACAGAGACAGCTAGTATACTACATCAATATCCCCCACTAATGTCACAGAGACAGTTAGTACATTACATCAATATCCCCCAATAATCTCACAGAGACAGCTAGTATACTACATTAATATCCCCCACTAATATCACAGAGACAGTTAGTATACTACATTAATATCCCCCACCAATCTCACAGAGACAGCTAGTATATTACATTAATATCCCCCACCAATCTCACAGAGACAGCTAGTACATTACATCAATATCCCCCACTAATGTCACAGAGACAGTTAGTATACTACATTAATATCCCCCAATAATGTCACAGAGACAGTTAGTATACTACATTAATATCCCCCACTAATGTCACAGAGACAGCTAGTACATTACATCAATATCCCCCACTAATGTCACAGAGACAGCTAGTATACTACATTAATATCCCCCACTAATGTCACAGAGACAGTTAGTATACTACATTAATATCCCCCACTAATGTCACAGAGACAGCTAGTACATTACATCAATATCCCCCACTAATCTCACAGAGACAGCTAGTATATTACATCAATATCCCCCACTAATGTCACAGAGACAGCTAGTATACTACATTAATATCCCCCACTAATGTCACAGAGACAGCTAGTATACTACATTAATATCCCCCACTAATGTCACAGAGACAGCTAGTACATTACATCAATATCCCCCACTAATCTCACAGAGACAGCTAGTATATTACATCAATATCCCCCACTAATGTCACAGAGACAGCTAGTATACTACATTAATATCCCCCACTAATGTCACAGAGACAGCTAGTATACTACATTAATATCCCCCACTAATGTCACAGAGACAGCTAGTATACTACATTAATATCCCCCACTAATGTCACAGAGACAGCTAGTACATTACATCAATATCCCCCACTAATGTCACAGAGACAGCTAGTATACTACATTAATATCCCCCACTAATGTCACAGAGACAGCTAGTATACTACATTAATATCCCCCACTAATGTCACAGAGACAGCTAGTATATTACATCAATATCCCCCACTAATGTCACAGAGACAGCTAGTATACTACATTAATATCCCCCACTAATATCACAGAGACAGCTAGTATACTACATTAATATCCCCCACTAATGTCACAGAGACAGCTAGTATACTACATTAATATCCCCCACTAATGTCACAGAGACAGCTAGTACATTACATCAATATCCCCCACTAATGTCACAGAGACAGTTAGTATATTACATCAATATCCCCCACTAATGTCACAGAGACAGTTAGTACATTACATCAATATCCCCCACTAATGTCACAGAGACATACTAGTATATTACAGCAATATCCCCCATTAATGTCACAGAGACAGCTAGTATACTACATTAATATCCCCCACTAATGTCACAGAGACAGCTAGTATACTACATTAATATCCCCCACTAATGTCACAGAGACAGCTAGTATATTACATCAATATCCCCCACTAATCTCACAGAGACAGCTAGTATACTACATTAATATCCCCCACTAATGTCACAGAGACAGCTAGTATATTACATTAATATCCCCCACCAATCTCACAGAGACAGCTAGTACATTACATCAATATCCCCCACTAATGTCACAGAGACAGTTAGTATACTACATTAATATCCCCCAATAATGTCACAGAGACAGTTAGTATACTACATTAATATCCCCCACTAATGTCACAGAGACAGCTAGTACATTACATCAATATCCCCCACTAATGTCACAGAGACAGCTAGTATACTACATTAATATCCCCCACTAATGTCACAGAGACAGTTAGTATACTACATTAATATCCCCCACTAATGTCACAGAGACAGCTAGTACATTACATCAATATCCCCCACTAATCTCACAGAGACAGCTAGTATATTACATCAATATCCCCCACTAATGTCACAGAGACAGCTAGTATACTACATTAATATCCCCCACTAATGTCACAGAGACAGCTAGTATACTACATTAATATCCCCCACTAATGTCACAGAGACAGCTAGTACATTACATCAATATCCCCCACTAATCTCACAGAGACAGCTAGTATATTACATCAATATCCCCCACTAATGTCACAGAGACAGCTAGTATACTACATTAATATCCCCCACTAATGTCACAGAGACAGCTAGTATACTACATTAATATCCCCCACTAATGTCACAGAGACAGCTAGTATACTACATTAATATCCCCCACTAATGTCACAGAGACAGCTAGTACATTACATCAATATCCCCCACTAATGTCACAGAGACAGCTAGTATACTACATTAATATCCCCCACTAATGTCACAGAGACAGCTAGTATACTACATTAATATCCCCCACTAATGTCACAGAGACAGCTAGTACATTACATCAATATCCCCCACTAATCTCACAGAGACAGCTAGTATATTACATCAATATCCCCCACTAATGTCACAGAGACAGCTAGTATACTACATTAATATCCCCCACTAATGTCACAGAGACAGCTAGTATACTACATTAATATCCCCCACTAATGTCACAGAGACAGCTAGTATACTACATTAATATCCCCCACTAATGTCACAGAGACAGCTAGTACATTACATCAATATCCCCCACTAATGTCACAGAGACAGCTAGTATACTACATTAATATCCCCCACTAATGTCACAGAGACAGCTAGTATACTACATTAATATCCCCCACTAATGTCACAGAGACAGCTAGTATATTACATCAATATCCCCCACTAATGTCACAGAGACAGCTAGTATACTACATTAATATCCCCCACTAATATCACAGAGACAGCTAGTATACTACATTAATATCCCCCACTAATGTCACAGAGACAGCTAGTATACTACATTAATATCCCCCACTAATGTCACAGAGACAGCTAGTACATTACATCAATATCCCCCACTAATGTCACAGAGACAGTTAGTATATTACATCAATATCCCCCACTAATGTCACAGAGACAGTTAGTACATTACATCAATATCCCCCACTAATGTCACAGAGACATACTAGTATATTACAGCAATATCCCCCATTAATGTCACAGAGACAGCTAGTATACTACATTAATATCCCCCACTAATGTCACAGAGACAGCTAGTATACTACATTAATATCCCCCACTAATGTCACAGAGACAGCTAGTATATTACATCAATATCCCCCACTAATCTCACAGAGACAGCTAGTATACTACATTAATATCCCCCACTAATGTCACAGAGACAGCTAGTATACTACATTAATATCCCCCACTAATCTCACAGAGACAGCTAGTATACTACATTAATATCCCCCACTAATGTCACAGAGACAGCTAGTACATTACATCAATATCCCCCACTAATGTCACAGACAGCTAGTACATTACATCAATATCCCCCACTAATGTCACAGAGACAGCTAGTATATTACATCAATATCCCCCACTAATGTCACAGAGACAGCTAGTATATTACATCAATATCCCCCACTAATGTCACAGAGACAGCTAGTTTACTACATTAATATCCCCCACTAATCTCACAGAGACAGCTAGTATACTACATTAATATCCCCCACTAATGTCACAGAGACAGCTAGTATATTACATCAATATCCCCCACTAATGTCACAGAGACAGCTAGTACATTACATCAATATCCCCCACTAATGTCACAGAGACAGCTAGTACATTACATCAATATCCCCCACTAATGTCACAGAGACAGCTAGTATACTACATTAATATCCCCCACTAATGTCACAGAGACAGCTAGTATACTACATTAATATCCCCCACTATTGTCACAGAGACAGCTAGTATATTACATCAATATCCCCCACTAATGTCACAGAGACAGTTAGTATATTACATCAATATCCCCCACTAATGTCACAGAGACAGCTAGTATACTACATTAATATCCCCCACTAATCTCACAGAGACAGCTAGTATACTACATTAATATCCCCCACTAATGTCACAGAGACAGCTAGTACATTACATCAATATCCCCCACTAATGTCACAGAGACATACTAGTATACTACATTAATATCCCCCACTAATGTCACAGAGACAGCTAGTACATTACATCAATATCCCCCACTAATGTCAATAGAGACAGCTAGTATATTACATTAATATCCCCCAATAATCTCACAGAGACATACTAGTATATTACATCAATATCCCCCACTAATGTCACAGAGACATACTAGTATATTACATCAATATCCCCCACTAATGTCACAGAGACATACTAGTATATTACATCAATATCCCCCACTAATGTCACAGAGACATACTAGTATATTACATCAATATCCCCCACTAATGTCACAGAGACATACTAGTATATTACAGCAATATCCCCCACTAATGTCACAGAGACAGCTAGTATATTACATTAATATCCCCCAATAATCTCACAGAGACATACTAGTATATTACATCAATATCCCCCACTAATGTCACAGAGACATACTAGTATATTACATCAATATCCCCCACTAATGTCACAGAGACAGCTAGTACATTACATCAATATCCCCCACTAATGTCACAGAGACAGCTAGTATACTACATTAATATCCCCCACTAATGTCACAGAGACAGCTAGTATACTACATTAATATCCCCCACTAATGTCACAGAGACAGCTAGTATACTACATTAATATCCCCCACTAATGTCACAGACACAGCTAGTATACTACATTAATATCCCCCACCAATCTCACAGAGACAGCTAGTATACTACATTAATATCCCCCACTAATGTCACAGAGACAGCTAGTACATTACATCAATATCCCCCACTAATCTCACAGAGACAGCTAGTACATTACATCAATATCCCCCACTAATGTCACAGAGACAGCTAGTATACTACATTAATATCCCCCACTAATGTCACAGAGACAGCTAGTACATTACATCAATATCCCCCACTAATGTCACAGAGACAGCTAGTATACTACATTAATATCCCCCACTAATGTCACAAAGACAGCTAGTATACTACATTAATATCCCCCACTAATGTCACAGAGACAGCTAGTACATTACATCAATATCCCCCACTAATCTCACAGAGACAGCTAGTACATTACATCAATATCCCCCACTAATCTCACAGAGACAGCTAGTACATTACATCAATATCCCCCACTAATCTCACAGAGACAGCTAGTACATTACATCAATATCCCCCACTAATGTCACAGAGACAGCTAGTATACTACATTAATATCCCCCACTAATGTCACAGAGACAGCTAGTATACTACATTAATATCCCCCACTAATCTCACAGAGACAGCTAGTATACTACATTAATATCCCCCACTAATGTCACAGAGACAGCTAGTATACTACATTAATATCCCCCACTAATGTCACAGAGACAGTTAGTATACTACATTAATATCCCCCACCAATCTCACAGAGACAGCTAGTATACTACATTAATATCCCCCACTAATGTCACAGAGACAGCTAGTACATTACATCAATATCCCCCACTAATGTCACAGACAGCTAGTACATTACATCTATATTCCCCAATAATCTCACAGAGACAGCTAGTATACTACATTAATATCCCCCACCAATCTCACAGAGACAGCTAGTATACTACATTAATATCCCCCACTAATGTCACAGAGACAGCTAGTATACTACATTAATATCCCCCACTAATGTCACAGACAGCTAGTACATTACATCAATATCCCCCACTAATGTCACAGAGACAGCTAGTACATTACATCAATATCCCCCACTAATGTCACAGACAGCTAGTACATTACATCAATATCCCCCACTAATGTCACAGAGACAGCTAGTATATTACATCAATATCCCCCACTAATGTCACAGAGACAGCTAGTATATTACATCAATATCCCCCACTAATGTCACAGAGACAGCTAGTATATTACATCAATATCCCCCACTAATGTCACAGAGACAGTTAGTACATTACATCAATATCCCCCACTAATGTCACAGAGACAGCTAGTATACTACATTAATATCCCCCACTAATGTCACAGAGACAGCTAGTATACTACATTAATATCCCCCACTAATGTCACAGAGACAGCTAGTATATTACATCAATATCCCCCACTAATGTCACAGAGACAGTTAGTACATTACATCAATATCCCCCACTAATGTCACAGAGACAGCTAGTATACTACATTAATATCCCCCACTAATCTCACAGAGACAGCTAGTATACTACATTAATATCCCCCACTAATGTCACAGAGACAGCTAGTACATTACATCAATATCCCCCACTAATCTCACAGAGACAGCTAGTATACTACATTAATATCCCCCACTAATGTCACAGAGACAGCTAGTACATTACATCAATATCCCCCACTAATCTCACAGAGACAGCTAGTATACTACATTAATATCCCCCACTAATGTCACAGAGACAGCTAGTACATTACATCAATATCCCCCACTAATCTCACAGAGACAGCTAGTACATTACATCAATATCCCCCACTAATCTCACAGAGACAGCTAGTATACTACATTAATATCCCCCACTAATGTCACAGAGACAGCTAGTATACTACATTAATATCCCCCACTAATCTCACAGAGACAGCTAGTACATTACATCAATATCCCCCACTAATGTCACAGAGACAGCTAGTACATTACATCAATATCCCCCACTAATGTCACAGAGACAGCTAGTATACTACATTAATATCCCCCACTAATGTCACAGAGACAGCTAGTACATTACATCAATATCCCCCACTAATGTCACAGACAGCTAGTACATTACATCAATATCCCCCACTAATGTCACAGAGACAGCTAGTATACTACATTAATATCCCCCACTAATGTCACAGAGACAGCTAGTACATTACATCAATATCCCCCACTAATGTCACAGACAGCTAGTACATTACATCAATATCCCCCACTAATGTCACAGAGACAGCTAGTATACTACATTAATATCCCCCACCAATCTCACAGAGACAGCTAGTATACTACATTAATATCCCCCACTAATGTCACAGAGACAGCTAGTACATTACATCAATATCCCCCACTAATCTCACAGAGACAGCTAGTACATTACATCAATATCCCCCACTAATGTCACAGAGACAGCTAGTATACTACATTAATATCCCCCACTAATGTCACAAAGACAGCTAGTATACTACATTAATATCCCCCACTAATGTCACAGAGACAGCTAGTACATTACATCAATATCCCCCACTAATCTCACAGAGACAGCTAGTATACTACATTAATATCCCCCACTAATGTCACAGAGACAGCTAGTATACTACATTAATATCCCCCACTAATCTCACAGAGACAGCTAGTACATTACATCAATATCCCCCACTAATGTCACAGAGACAGCTAGTACATTACATCAATATCCCCCACTAATGTCACAGAGACAGCTAGTATACTACATTAATATCCCCCACTAATGTCACAGAGACAGCTAGTACATTACATCAATATCCCCCACTAATGTCACAGAGACAGCTAGTACATTACATCAATATCCCCCACTAATGTCACAGACAGCTAGTACATTACATCAATATCCCCCAATAATCTCACAGAGACAGCTAGTATACTACATTAATATCCCCCACTAATGTCACAGAGACAGCTAGTATACTACATTAATATCCCCCACTAATGTCACAGAGACAGCTAGTATACTACATTAATATCCCCCACTAATGTCACAGAGACAGCTAGTACATTACATCAATATCCCCCACTAATGTCACAGACAGCTAGTATACTACATTAATATCCAACACTAATGTCACAGAGACAGCTAGTACATTACATCAATATCCCCCACTAATGTCACAGAGACAGCTAGTACATTACATCAATATCCCCCACTAATGTCACAGACAGCTAGTATACTACATTAATATCCCCCACCAATCTCACAGAGACAGCTAGTATACTACATTAATATCCCCCACTAATGTCACAGAGACAGCTAGTACATTACATCAATATCCCCCACTAATGTCACAGAGACAGCTAGTACATTACATCAATATCCCCCAATAATCTCACAGAGACAGCTAGTATACTACATTAATATCCCCCACTAATGTCACAGAGACAGCTAGTACATTACATTAATATCCCCCACTAATGTCACAGAGACAGCTAGTATACTACATTAATATCCCCCACCAATCTCACAGAGACAGCTAGTATACTACATTAATATCCCCCACTAATGTCACAGAGACAGCTAGTACATTACATCAATATCCCCCACTAATCTCACAGAGACAGCTAGTACATTACATCAATATCCCCCACTAATCTCACAGAGACAGCTAGTATACTACATTAATATCCCCCACTAATGTCACAGAGACAGCTAGTATACTACATCAATATCCCCCACTAATGTCACAGAGACAGCTAGTATACTACATTAATATCCCCCACTAATCTCACAGAGACAGCTAGTATATTACATTAATATCCCCCACTAATATCACAGAGACAGCTAGTATACTACATTAATATCCCCCACTAATGTCACAGAGACAGCTAGTACATTACATCAATATCCCCCACTAATCTCACAGAGACAGCTAGTATATTACATTAATATCCCCCACTAATATCACAGAGACAGCTAGTATACTACATTAATATCCCCCACTAATGTCACAGAGACAGCTAGTACATTACATCAATATCCCCTACTAATCTCACAGAGACAGCTAGTATATTACATTAATATCCCCCACTAATATCACAGAGACAGCTAGTATACTACATTAATATCCCCCACTAATGTCACAGAGACAGCTAGTACATTACATCAATATCCCCCACTAATCTCACAGAGACAGCTAGTATACTACATTAATATCCCCCACCAATCTCACAGAGACAGCTAGTATATTACATTAATATCCCCCACTAATATCACAGAGACAGCTAGTATACTACATTAATATCCCCCACTAATGTCACAGAGACAGCTAGTATACTACATTAATATCCCCCACTAATGTCACAGACAGCTAGTACATTACATCAATATCCCCCACTAATGTCACAGAGACAGCTAGTATACTACATTAATATCCCCCACTAATGTCACAGAGACAGCTAGTACATTACATTAATATCCCCCACTAATGTCACAGAGACAGCTAGTATACTACATTAATATCCCCCACCAATCTCACAGAGACAGCTAGTATACTACATTAATATCCCCCACTAATGTCACAGAGACAGCTAGTACATTACATCAATATCCCCCACTAATCTCACAGAGACAGCTAGTACATTACATCAATATCCCCCACTAATGTCACAGAGACAGCTAGTACATTACATCAATATCCCCCACTAATCTCACAGAGACAGCTAGTATACTACATTAATATCCCCCACTAATGTCACAGAGACAGCTAGTATACTACATCAATATCCCCCACTAATGTCACAGAGACAGCTAGTATACTACATTAATATCCCCCACTAATCTCACAGAGACAGCTAGTACATTACATCAATATCCCCCACTAATCTCACAGAGACAGCTAGTATACTACATTAATATCCCCCACTAATGTCACACAGACAGTTAGTATACTACATTAATATCCCCCACTAATCTCACAGAGACAGCTAGTACATTACATCAATATCCCCCACTAATCTCACAGAGACAGCTAGTATATTACATTAATATCCCCCACTAATATCACAGAGACAGCTAGTATACTACATTAATATCCCCCACTAATGTCACAGAGACAGCTAGTACATTACATCAATATCCCCCACTAATCTCACAGAGACAGCTAGTATATTACATTAATATCCCCCACTAATATCACAGAGACAGCTAGTATACTACATTAATATCCCCCACTAATGTCACAGAGACAGCTAGTACATTACATCAATATCCCCCACTAATCTCACAGAGACAGCTAGTATACTACATTAATATCCCCCACCAATCTCACAGAGACAGCTAGTATATTACATTAATATCCCCCACTAATATCACAGAGACAGCTAGTATACTACATTAATATCCCCCACTAATGTCACAGAGACAGCTAGTATACTACATTAATATCCCCCACTAATGTCACAGAGACAGCTAGTATACTACATTAATATCCCCGACTAATGTCACAGACAGCTAGTACATTACATCAATATCCCCCACTAATGTCACAGAGACAGCTAGTATACTACATTAATATCCCCCACTAATGTCACAGAGACAGCTAGTATACTACATTAATATCCCCCACTAATCTCACAGAGACAGCTAGTACATTACATCAATATCCCCCACTAATGTCACAGAGACAGCTAGTACATTACATCAATATCCCCCACTAATGTCACAGAGACAGCTAGTACATTACATCAATATCCCCCACTAATGTCACAGAGACATACTAGTATACTACATTAATATCCCCCACTAATGTCACAGAGACAGCTAGTATACTACATTAATATCCCCCACTAATCTCACAGAGACAGCTAGTACATTACATCAATATCCCCCACTAATGTCACAGAGACAGCTAGTACATTACATCAATATCCCCCACTAATGTCACAGAGACAGCTAGTACATTACATCAATATCCCCCACTAATGTCACAGAGACAGCTAGTATACTACATTAATATCCCCCACTAATGTCACAGAGACAGCTAGTATACTACATTAATATCCCCCACTAATGTCACAGAGACAGCTAGTATACTACATTAATATCCCCCACTAATCTCACAGAGACAGCTAGTATATTACATTAATATCCCCCACTAATATCACAGAGACAGTTAGTATACTACATTAATATCCCCCACTAATGTCACAGAGACAGCTAGTATACTACATTAATATCCCCCACTAATCTCACAGAGACAGCTAGTATATTACATTAATATCCCCCACTAATATCACAGAGACAGCTAGTACATTACATCAATATCCCCCACTAATCTCACAGAGACAGCTAGTATACTACATTAATATCCCCCACTAATGTCACAGAGACAGCTAGTATACTACATTAATATCCCCCACTAATCTCACAGAGACAGCTAGTATATTACATTAATATCCCCCACTAACATTACAGAGACAGTTAGTATACTACATTAATATCCCCCACCAATCTCACAGAGACAGCTAGTATACTACATTAATATCCCCCACTAATGTCACAGAGACAGCTAGTATATTACATCAATATCCCCCACTAATGTCACAGAGACATACTAGTATATTACATCAATATCCCCCACTAATATCACAGAGACAGCTAGTATACTACATTAATATCCCCCACTAATGTCACAGAGACAGCTAGTATACTACATCAATATCCCCCACTAATGTCACAGAGACAGTTAGTACATTACATCAATATCCCCCAATAATCTCACAGAGACAGCTAGTATACTACATTAATATCCCCCACTAATGTCACAGAGACAGCTAGTACATTACATCAATATCCCCCACTAATGTCACAGAGACAGCTAGTATACTACATTAATATCCCCCACTAATGTCACAGAGACAGTTAGTATACTACATTAATATCCCCCACTAATGTCACAGAGACAGCTAGTACATTACATCAATATCCCCCACTAATCTCACAGAGACAGCTAGTATATTACATCAATATCCCCCACTAATGTCACAGAGACAGCTAGTATACTACATTAATATCCCCCACTAATGTCACAGAGACAGCTAGTATACTACATTAATATCCCCCACTAATGTCACAGAGACAGCTAGTACATTACATCAATATCCCCCACTAATCTCACAGAGACAGCTAGTATATTACATCAATATCCCCCACTAATGTCACAGAGACAGCTAGTATACTACATTAATATCCCCCACTAATGTCACAGAGACAGCTAGTATACTACATTAATATCCCCCACTAATGTCACAGAGACAGCTAGTATACTACATTAATATCCCCCACTAATGTCACAGAGACAGCTAGTACATTACATCAATATCCCCCACTAATGTCACAGAGACAGCTAGTATACTACATTAATATCCCCCACTAATGTCACAGAGACAGCTAGTACATTACATCAATATCCCCCACTAATCTCACAGAGACAGCTAGTATACTACATTAATATCCCCCACTAATGTCACACAGACAGTTAGTATACTACATTAATATCCCCCACTAATCTCACAGAGACAGCTAGTACATTACATCAATATCCCCCACTAATCTCACAGAGACAGCTAGTATATTACATTAATATCCCCCACTAATATCACAGAGACAGCTAGTATACTACATTAATATCCCCCACTAATGTCACAGAGACAGCTAGTACATTACATCAATATCCCCCACTAATCTCACAGAGACAGCTAGTATATTACATTAATATCCCCCACTAATATCACAGAGACAGCTAGTATACTACATTAATATCCCCCACTAATGTCACAGAGACAGCTAGTACATTACATCAATATCCCCCACTAATCTCACAGAGACAGCTAGTATACTACATTAATATCCCCCACCAATCTCACAGAGACAGCTAGTATATTACATTAATATCCCCCACTAATATCACAGAGACAGCTAGTATACTACATTAATATCCCCCACTAATGTCACAGAGACAGCTAGTATACTACATTAATATCCCCCACTAATGTCACAGAGACAGCTAGTATACTACATTAATATCCCCGACTAATGTCACAGACAGCTAGTACATTACATCAATATCCCCCACTAATGTCACAGAGACAGCTAGTATACTACATTAATATCCCCCACTAATGTCACAGAGACAGCTAGTATACTACATTAATATCCCCCACTAATCTCACAGAGACAGCTAGTACATTACATCAATATCCCCCACTAATGTCACAGAGACAGCTAGTACATTACATCAATATCCCCCACTAATGTCACAGAGACAGCTAGTACATTACATCAATATCCCCCACTAATGTCACAGAGACATACTAGTATACTACATTAATATCCCCCACTAATGTCACAGAGACAGCTAGTATACTACATTAATATCCCCCACTAATCTCACAGAGACAGCTAGTACATTACATCAATATCCCCCACTAATGTCACAGAGACAGCTAGTACATTACATCAATATCCCCCACTAATGTCACAGAGACAGCTAGTACATTACATCAATATCCCCCACTAATGTCACAGAGACAGCTAGTATACTACATTAATATCCCCCACTAATGTCACAGAGACAGCTAGTATACTACATTAATATCCCCCACTAATGTCACAGAGACAGCTAGTATACTACATTAATATCCCCCACTAATCTCACAGAGACAGCTAGTATATTACATTAATATCCCCCACTAATATCACAGAGACAGTTAGTATACTACATTAATATCCCCCACTAATGTCACAGAGACAGCTAGTATACTACATTAATATCCCCCACTAATCTCACAGAGACAGCTAGTATATTACATTAATATCCCCCACTAATATCACAGAGACAGCTAGTACATTACATCAATATCCCCCACTAATCTCACAGAGACAGCTAGTATACTACATTAATATCCCCCACTAATGTCACAGAGACAGCTAGTATACTACATTAATATCCCCCACTAATCTCACAGAGACAGCTAGTATATTACATTAATATCCCCCACTAACATCACAGAGACAGTTAGTATACTACATTAATATCCCCCACCAATCTCACAGAGACAGCTAGTATACTACATTAATATCCCCCACTAATGTCACAGAGACAGCTAGTATATTACATCAATATCCCCCACTAATGTCACAGAGACATACTAGTATATTACATCAATATCCCCCACTAATATCACAGAGACAGCTAGTATACTACATTAATATCCCCCACTAATGTCACAGAGACAGCTAGTATACTACATCAATATCCCCCACTAATGTCACAGAGACAGTTAGTACATTACATCAATATCCCCCAATAATCTCACAGAGACAGCTAGTATACTACATTAATATCCCCCACTAATGTCACAGAGACAGCTAGTACATTACATCAATATCCCCCACTAATGTCACAGAGACAGCTAGTATACTACATTAATATCCCCCACTAATGTCACAGAGACAGTTAGTATACTACATTAATATCCCCCACTAATGTCACAGAGACAGCTAGTACATTACATCAATATCCCCCACTAATCTCACAGAGACAGCTAGTATATTACATCAATATCCCCCACTAATGTCACAGAGACAGCTAGTATACTACATTAATATCCCCCACTAATGTCACAGAGACAGCTAGTATACTACATTAATATCCCCCACTAATGTCACAGAGACAGCTAGTACATTACATCAATATCCCCCACTAATCTCACAGAGACAGCTAGTATATTACATCAATATCCCCCACTAATGTCACAGAGACAGCTAGTATACTACATTAATATCCCCCACTAATGTCACAGAGACAGCTAGTATACTACATTAATATCCCCCACTAATGTCACAGAGACAGCTAGTATACTACATTAATATCCCCCACTAATGTCACAGAGACAGCTAGTACATTACATCAATATCCCCCACTAATGTCACAGAGACAGCTAGTATACTACATTAATATCCCCCACTAATGTCACAGAGACAGCTAGTATATTACATCAATATCCCCCACTAATGTCACAGAGACAGCTAGTATACTACATTAATATCCCCCACTAATATCACAGAGACAGCTAGTATACTACATTAATATCCCCCACTAATGTCACAGAGACAGCTAGTATACTACATTAATATCCCCCACTAATGTCACAGAGACAGCTAGTACATTACATCAATATCCCCCACTAATGTCACAGAGACAGTTAGTATATTACATCAATATCCCCCACTAATGTCACAGAGACAGTTAGTACATTACATCAATATCCCCCACTAATGTCACAGAGACATACTAGTATATTACAGCAATATCCCCCATTAATGTCACAGAGACAGCTAGTATACTACATTAATATCCCCCACTAATGTCACAGAGACAGCTAGTATACTACATTAATATCCCCCACTAATGTCACAGAGACAGCTAGTATATTACATCAATATCCCCCACTAATCTCACAGAGACAGCTAGTATACTACATTAATATCCCCCACTAATGTCACAGAGACAGCTAGTATACTACATTAATATCCCCCACTAATCTCACAGAGACAGCTAGTATACTACATTAATATCCCCCACTAATGTCACAGAGACAGCTAGTACATTACATCAATATCCCCCACTAATGTCACAGACAGCTAGTACATTACATCAATATCCCCCACTAATGTCACAGAGACAGCTAGTATATTACATCAATATCCCCCACTAATGTCACAGAGACAGCTAGTATATTACATCAATATCCCCCACTAATGTCACAGAGACAGCTAGTTTACTACATTAATATCCCCCACTAATCTCACAGAGACAGCTAGTATACTACATTAATATCCCCCACTAATGTCACAGAGACAGCTAGTATATTACATCAATATCCCCCACTAATGTCACAGAGACAGCTAGTACATTACATCAATATCCCCCACTAATGTCACAGAGACAGCTAGTACATTACATCAATATCCCCCACTAATGTCACAGAGACAGCTAGTATACTACATTAATATCCCCCACTAATGTCACAGAGACAGCTAGTATACTACATTAATATCCCCCACTAATGTCACAGAGACAGCTAGTATATTACATCAATATCCCCCACTAATGTCACAGAGACAGTTAGTATATTACATCAATATCCCCCACTAATGTCACAGAGACAGCTAGTATACTACATTAATATCCCCCACTAATCTCACAGAGACAGCTAGTATACTACATTAATATCCCCCACTAATGTCACAGAGACAGCTAGTACATTACATCAATATCCCCCACTAATGTCACAGAGACATACTAGTATACTACATTAATATCCCCCACTAATGTCACAGAGACAGCTAGTACATTACATCAATATCCCCCACTAATGTCAATAGAGACAGCTAGTATATTACATTAATATCCCCCAATAATCTCACAGAGACATACTAGTATATTACATCAATATCCCCCACTAATGTCACAGAGACATACTAGTATATTACATCAATATCCCCCACTAATGTCACAGAGACATACTAGTATATTACATCAATATCCCCCACTAATGTCACAGAGACATACTAGTATATTACATCAATATCCCCCACTAATGTCACAGAGACATACTAGTATATTACAGCAATATACCCCACTAATGTCACAGAGACAGCTAGTATATTACATTAATATCCCCCAATAATCTCACAGAGACATACTAGTATATTACATCAATATCCCCCACTAATGTCACAGAGACATACTAGTATATTACATCAATATCCCCCACTAATGTCACAGAGACAGCTAGTACATTACATCAATATCCCCCACTAATGTCACAGAGACAGCTAGTATACTACATTAATATCCCCCACTAATGTCACAGAGACAGCTAGTATACTACATTAATATCCCCCACTAATGTCACAGAGACAGCTAGTATACTACATTAATATCCCCCACTAATGTCACAGACACAGCTAGTATACTACATTAATATCCCCCACCAATCTCACAGAGACAGCTAGTATACTACATTAATATCCCCCACTAATGTCACAGAGACAGCTAGTACATTACATCAATATCCCCCACTAATCTCACAGAGACAGCTAGTACATTACATCAATATCCCCCACTAATGTCACAGAGACAGCTAGTATACTACATTAATATCCCCCACTAATGTCACAGAGACAGCTAGTACATTACATCAATATCCCCCACTAATGTCACAGAGACAGCTAGTATACTACATTAATATCCCCCACTAATGTCACAAAGACAGCTAGTATACTACATTAATATCCCCCACTAATGTCACAGAGACAGCTAGTACATTACATCAATATCCCCCACTAATCTCACAGAGACAGCTAGTACATTACATCAATATCCCCCACTAATGTCACAGAGACAGCTAGTATACTACATTAATATCCCCCACTAATGTCACAGAGACAGCTAGTATACTACATTAATATCCCCCACTAATCTCACAGAGACAGCTAGTACATTACATCAATATCCCCCACTAATCTCACAGAGACAGCTAGTATACTACATTAATATCCCCCACTAATGTCACAGAGACAGCTAGTATACTACATTAATATCCCCCACTAATGTCACAGAGACAGTTAGTATACTACATTAATATCCCCCACCAATCTCACAGAGACAGCTAGTATACTACATTAATATCCCCCACTAATGTCACAGAGACAGCTAGTACATTACATCAATATCCCCCACTAATGTCACAGACAGCTAGTACATTACATCAATATCCCCCAATAATCTCACAGAGACAGCTAGTATACTACATTAATATCCCCCACCAATCTCACAGAGACAGCTAGTATACGACATTAATATCCCCCACTAATGTCACAGAGACAGCTAGTATACTACATTAATATCCCCCACTAATGTCACAGACAGCTAGTACATTACATCAATATCCCCCACTAATGTCACAGAGACAGCTAGTACATTACATCAATATCCCCCACTAATGTCACAGACAGCTAGTACATTACATCAATATCCCCCACTAATGTCACAGAGACAGCTAGTATATTACATCAATATCCCCCACTAATGTCACAGAGACAGCTAGTATATTACATCAATATCCCCCACTAATGTCACAGAGACAGCTAGTATATTACATCAATATCCCCCACTAATGTCACAGAGACAGTTAGTACATTACATCAATATCCCCCACTAATGTCACAGAGACAGCTAGTATACTACATTAATATCCCCCACTAATGTCACAGAGACAGCTAGTATACTACATTAATATCCCCCACTAATGTCACAGAGACAGCTAGTATATTACATCAATATCCCCCACTAATGTCACAGAGACAGTTAGTACATTACATCAATATCCCCCACTAATGTCACAGAGACAGCTAGTATACTACATTAATATCCCCCACTAATGTCACAGAGACAGCTAGTATATTACATCAATATCCCCCACTAATGTCACAGAGACAGTTAGTACATTACATCAATATCCCCCACTAATGTCACAGAGACAGCTAGTATACTACATTAATATCCCCCACCAATCTCACAGAGACAGCTAGTATACTACATTAATATCCCCCACTAATGTCACAGAGACAGCTAGTACATTACATCAATATCCCCCACTAATCTCACAGAGACAGCTAGTATACTACATTAATATCCCCCACTAATCTCACAGAGACAGCTAGTACATTACATCAATATCCCCCACTAATGTCACAGAGACAGCTAGTATACTACATTAATATCCCCCACTAATGTCACAAAGACAGCTAGTATACTACATTAATATCCCCCACTAATGTCAGAGACAGCTAGTACATTACATCAATATCCCCCACTAATCTCACAGAGACAGCTAGTATACTACATTAATATCCCCCACTAATGTCACAGAGACAGCTAGTACATTACATCAATATCCCCCACTAATCTCACAGAGACAGCTAGTACATTACATCAATATCCCCCACTAATCTCACAGAGACAGCTAGTATACTACATTAATATCCCCCACTAATGTCACAGAGACAGCTAGTATACTACATTAATATCCCCCACTAATCTCACAGAGACAGCTAGTACATTACATCAATATCCCCCACTAATGTCACAGAGACAGCTAGTACATTACATCAATATCCCCCACTAATGTCACAGAGACAGCTAGTATACTACATTAATATCCCCCACTAATGTCACAGAGACAGCTAGTACATTACATCAATATCCCCCACTAATGTCACAGACAGCTAGTACATTACATCAATATCCCCCACTAATGTCACAGAGACAGCTAGTATACTACATTAATATCCCCCACCAATCTCACAGAGACAGCTAGTATACTACATTAATATCCCCCACTAATGTCACAGAGACAGCTAGTACATTACATCAATATCCCCCACTAATCTCACAGAGACAGCTAGTACATTACATCAATATCCCCCACTAATGTCACAGAGACAGCTAGTACATTACATCAATATCCCCCACTAATCTCACAGAGACAGCTAGTATACTACATTAATATCCCCCACTAATGTCACAGAGACAGCTAGTATACTACATTAATATCCCCCACTAATCTCACAGAGACAGCTAGTACATTACATCAATATCCCCCACTAATGTCACAGAGACAGCTAGTACATTACATCAATATCCCCCACTAATGTCACAGAGACAGCTAGTATACTACATTAATATCCCCCACTAATGTCACAGAGACAGCTAGTACATTACATCAATATCCCCCACTAATGTCACAGAGACAGCTAGTACATTACATCAATATCCCCCACTAATGTCACAGACAGCTAGTACATTACATCAATATCCCCCAATAATCTCACAGAGACAGCTAGTATACTACATTAATATCCCCCACTAATGTCACAGAGACAGCTAGTATACTACATTAATATCCCCCACTAATGTCACAGAGACAGCTAGTATACTACATTAATATCCCCCACTAATGTCACAGAGACAGCTAGTACATTACATCAATATCCCCCACTAATGTCACAGACAGCTAGTATACTACATTAATATCCAACACTAATGTCACAGAGACAGCTAGTACATTACATCAATATCCCCCACTAATGTCACAGAGACAGCTAGTACATTACATCAATATCCCCCACTAATGTCACAGACAGCTAGTATACTACATTAATATCCCCCACCAATCTCAGAGACAGCTAGTATACTACATTAATATCCCCCACTAATGTCACAGAGACAGCTAGTACATTACATCAATATCCCCCACTAATGTCACAGAGACAGCTAGTACATTACATCAATATCCCCCAATAATCTCACAGAGACAGCTAGTATACTACATTAATATCCCCCACTAATGTCACAGAGACAGCTAGTATACTACATTAATATCCCCCACTAATGTCACAGAGACAGTTAGTATACTACATTAATATCCCCCACTAATGTCACAGAGACAGCTAGTATACTACATTAATATCCCCCACTAATGTCACAGAGACAGCTAGTATACTACATTAATATCCCCCACTAATGTCACAGAGACAGCTAGTACATTACATCAATATCCCCCACTAATGTCACAGAGACAGCTAGTATACTACATTAATATCCCCCACCAATCTCACAGAGACAGCTAGTATACTACATTAATATCCCCCACTAATGTCACAGAGACAGCTAGTACATTACATCAATATCCCCCACTAATCTCACAGAGACAGCTAGTACATTACATCAATATCCCCCACTAATGTCACAGAGACAGCTAGTATACTACATTAATATCCCCCACTAATGTCACAGAGACAGCTAGTACATTACATCAATATCCCCCACTAATGTCACAGAGACAGCTAGTATACTACATTAATATCCCCCACTAATGTCACAGAGACAGTTAGTACATTACATCAATATCCCCCACTAATGTCACAGACACAGCTAGTATACTACATTAATATCCCCCACTAATCTCACAGAGACAGCTAGTATACTACATTAATATCCCCCACCAATCTCACAGAGACAGCTAGTATACTACATTAATATCCCCCACTAATGTCACAGAGACAGCTAGTACATTACATCAATATCCCCCACTAATCTCACAGAGACAGCTAGTACATTACATCAATATCCCCCACTAATGTCACAGAGACAGCTAGTATACTACATTAATATCCCCCACCAATCTCACAGAGACAGCTAGTATACTACATTAATATCCCCCACTAATGTCACAGAGACAGCTAGTACATTACATCAATATCCCCCACTAATGTCACAGACAGCTAGTATACTACATTAATATCCCCCACCAATCTCACAGAGACAGCTAGTATACTACATTAATATCCCCCACTAATGTCACAGAGACAGCTAGTACATTACATCAATATCCCCCACTAATCTCACAGAGACAGCTAGTACATTACATCAATATCCCCCACTAATCTCACAGAGACAGCTAGTATACTACATCAATATCCCCCACTAATGTCACAAAGACAGCTAGTATACTACATTAATATCCCCCACTAATGTCACAGAGACAGCTAGTACATTACATCAATATCCCCCACTAATGTCACAGAGACAGCTAGTATACTTCATTAATATCCCCCACTAATGTCACAAAGACAGCTAGTATACTACATTAATATCCCCCACTAATGTCACAGAGACAGCTAGTACATTACATCAATATCCCCCACTAATCTCACAGAGACAGCTAGTATACTACATTAATATCCCCCACTAATGTCACAGAGACAGCTAGTACATTACATCAATATCCCCCACTAATCTCACAGAGACAGCTAGTACATTACATCAATATCCCCCACTAATCTCACAGAGACAGCTAGTATACTACATTAATATCCCCCACTAATGTCACAGAGACAGCTAGTATACTACATTAATATCCCCCACTAATCTCACAGAGACAGCTAGTACATTACATCAATATCCCCCACTAATGTCACAGACAGCTAGTACATTACATCAATATCCCCCAATAATCTCACAGAGACAGCTAGTATACTACATTAATATCCCCCACTAATCTCACAGAGACAGCTAGTATACTACATTAATATCCCCCACTAATGTCACAGAGACAGCTAGTATACTACATTAATATCCCCCACTAATGTCACAGAGACAGCTAGTACATTACATCAATATCCCCCACTAATGTCACAGACAGCTAGTATACTACATTAATATCCCCCACTAATGTCACAGAGACAGCTAGTACATTACATCAATATCCCCCACTAATGTCACAGAGACAGCTAGTACATTACATCAATATCCCCCACTAATGTCACAGACAGCTAGTATACTACATTAATATCCCCCACCAATCTCACAGAGACAGCTAGTATACTACATTAATATCCCCCACTAATGTCACAGAGACAGCTAGTACATTACATCAATATCCCCCAATAATCTCACAGAGACAGCTAGTATACTACATTAATATCCCCCACTAATGTCACAGAGACAGCTAGTATACTACATTAATATCCCCCACTAATGTCACAGAGACAGCTAGTATACTACATTAATATCCCCCACTAATGTCACAGACAGCTAGTATACTACATTAATATCCCCCACTAATCTCACAGACAGCTAGTACATTACATCAATATCCCCCACTAATGTCACAGACAGCTAGTACATTACATCAATATCCCCCACTAATGTCACAGACAGCTAGTACATTACATCAATATCCCCCACTAATGTCACAGAGACAGCTAGTATATTACATCAATATCCCCCACTAATGTCACAGAGACAGCTAGTATACTACATCAATATCCCCCACTAATGTCACAGACAGCTAGTACATTACATCAATATCCCCCACTAATGTCACAGACAGCTAGTACATTACATCAATATCCCCCACTAATGTCACAGAGACAGCTAGTATATTACATCAATATCCCCCACTAATGTCACAGAGACAGCTAGTATATTACATCAATATCCCCCACTAATGTCACAGAGACAGCTAGTATATTACATCAATATCCCCCACTAATGTCACAGAGACAGCTAGTATATTACATCAATATCCCCCACTAATGTCAGAGACATACTAGTATACTACATCAATATCCCCCACTAATGTCACAGAGACAGCTAGTATACTACATTAATATCCCCCACTAATGTCACAGAGACATACTAGTATACTACATCAATATCCCCCACTAATGTCACAGAGACAGCTAGTATACTACATTAATATCCCCCACTAATGTCACAGAGACAGCTAGTACATTACATCAATATCCCCCACTAATGTCACAGAGACAGCTAGTATATTACATCAATATCCCCCACTAATGTCACAGAGACAGCTAGTATACTACATTAATATCCCCCACTAATGTCACAGAGACAGCTAGTATACTACATTAATATCCCCCACTAATGTCACAGAGACAGCTAGTATATTACATCAATATCCCCCACTAATGTCACAGAGACAGCTAGTATACTACATTAATATCCCCCACTAATGTCACAGAGACAGCTAGTACATTACATCAATATCCCCCACTAATGTCACAGAGACATACTAGTATACTACATTAATATCCCCCACTAATGTCACAGAGACAGCTAGAACATTACATCAATATCCCCCACTAATGTCAATAGAGACAGCTAGTATATTACATTAATATCCCCCAATAATCTCACAGAGACATACTAGTATATTACATCAATATCCCCCACTAATGTCACAGAGACATACTAGTATATTACATCAATATCCCCCACTAATGTCACAGAGACA
The DNA here is from genome assembly GCF_028390025.1 of Pseudophryne corroboree. Classification (NCBI taxonomy): domain Eukaryota; kingdom Metazoa; phylum Chordata; class Amphibia; order Anura; family Myobatrachidae; genus Pseudophryne; species Pseudophryne corroboree. The sequence continues at coordinate 83,105,483 of NC_086449.1, read as the reverse complement.
TACTAGTATATTACATCAATATCCCCCACTAATGTCACAGAGACATACTAGTATATTACATCAATATCCCCCACTAATGTCACAGAGACATACTAGTATATTACATCAATATCCCCCACTAATGTCACAGAGACATACTAGTATATTACAGCAATATCCCCCACTAATGTCACAGAGACAGCTAGTATATTACATTAATATCCCCCAATAATCTCACAGAGACATACTAGTATATTACATCAATATCCCCCACTAATGTCACAGAGACATACTAGTACATTACATCAATATCCCCCACTAATGTCACAGAGACATACTAGTATATTACATCAATATCCCCCACTAATGTCACAGAGATAGCTAGTATATTACATTAATATCCCCCAATAATCTCACAGAGACAGCTAGTACATTACATCAATATCCCCCACTAATGTCACAGAGACAGCTAGTACATTACATCAATATCCCCCACTAATGTCACAGAGACAGCTAGTATACTACATTAATATCCCCCACTAATGTCACAGAGACAGCTAGTACATTACATCAATATCCCCCACTAATGTCACAGACAGCTAGTACATTACATCAATATCCCCCAATAATCTCACAGGAGACAGCTAGTATACTACATTAATATCCCCCACTAATGTCACAGAGACAGCTAGTATACTACATTAATATCCCCCACTAATGTCACAGAGACAGCTAGTATACTACATTAATATCCCCCACTAATGTCACAGAGACAGCTAGTACATTACATCAATATCCCCCACTAATGTCACAGACAGCTAGTATACTACATTAATATCCCCCACTAATGTCACAGAGACAGCTAGTACATTACATCAATATCCCCCACTAATGTCACAGAGACAGCTAGTACATTACATCAATATCCCCCACTAATGTCACAGACAGCTAGTATACTACATTAATATCCCCCACCAATCTCACAGAGACAGCTAGTATACTACATTAATATCCCCCACTAATGTCACAGAGACAGCTAGTACATTACATCAATATCCCCCACTAATGTCACAGAGACAGCTAGTACATTACATCAATATCCCCCAATAATCTCACAGAGACAGCTAGTATACTACATTAATATCCCCCACTAATGTCACAGAGACAGCTAGTATACTACATTAATATCCCCCACTAATGTCACAGAGACAGTTAGTATACTACATTAATATCCCCCACTAATGTCACAGAGACAGCTAGTATACTACATTAATATCCCCCACTAATGTCACAGAGACAGCTAGTATACTACATTAATATCCCCCACTAATGTCACAGAGACAGCTAGTACATTACATCAATATCCCCCACTAATGTCACAGAGACAGCTAGTATACTACATTAATATCCCCCACCAATCTCACAGAGACAGCTAGTATACTACATTAATATCCCCCACTAATGTCACAGAGACAGCTAGTACATTACATCAATATCCCCCACTAATCTCACAGAGACAGCTAGTACATTACATCAATATCCCCCACTAATGTCACAGAGACAGCTAGTATACTACATTAATATCCCCCACTAATGTCACAGAGACAGCTAGTACATTACATCAATATCCCCCACTAATGTCACAGAGACAGCTAGTATACTACATTAATATCCCCCACTAATGTCACAGAGACAGTTAGTACATTACATCAATATCCCCCACTAATGTCACAGACACAGCTAGTATACTACATTAATATCCCCCACTAATCTCACAGAGACAGCTAGTATACTACATTAATATCCCCCACCAATCTCACAGAGACAGCTAGTATACTACATTAATATCCCCCACTAATGTCACAGAGACAGCTAGTACATTACATCAATATCCCCCACTAATCTCACAGAGACAGCTAGTACATTACATCAATATCCCCCACTAATGTCACAGAGACAGCTAGTATACTACATTAATATCCCCCACTAATGTCACAAAGACAGCTAGTATACTACATTAATATCCCCCACTAATGTCACAGAGACAGCTAGTACATTACATCAATATCCCCCACTAATCTCACAGAGACAGCTAGTATACTACATTAATATCCCCCACTAATGTCACAGAGACAGCTAGTAGATTACATCAATATCCCCCACTAATCTCACAGAGACAGCTAGTACATTACATCAATATCCCCCACTAATCTCACAGAGACAGCTAGTATACTACATCAATATCCCCCACTAATGTCACAAAGACAGCTAGTATACTACATTAATATCCCCCACTAATGTCACAGAGACAGCTAGTACATTACATCAATATCCCCCACTAATGTCACAGAGACAGCTAGTATACTACATTAATATCCCCCACTAATGTCACAAAGACAGCTAGTATACTACATTAATATCCCCCACTAATGTCACAGAGACAGCTAGTACATTACATCAATATCCCCCACTAATCTCACAGAGACAGCTAGTATACTACATTAATATCCCCCACTAATGTCACAGAGACAGCTAGTACATTACATCAATATCCCCCACTAATCTCACAGAGACAGCTAGTACATTACATCAATATCCCCCACTAATCTCACAGAGACAGCTAGTATACTACATTAATATCCCCCACTAATGTCACAGAGACAGCTAGTATACTACATTAATATCCCCCACTAATCTCACAGAGACAGCTAGTACATTACATCAATATCCCCCACTAATGTCACAGACAGCTAGTACATTACATCAATATCCCCCAATAATCTCACAGAGACAGCTAGTATACTACATTAATATCCCCCACTAATCTCACAGAGACAGCTAGTATACTACATTAATATCCCCCACTAATGTCACAGAGACAGCTAGTATACTACATTAATATCCCCCACTAATGTCACAGAGACAGCTAGTACATTACATCAATATCCCCCACTAATGTCACAGACAGCTAGTATACTACATTAATATCCCCCACTAATGTCACAGAGACAGCTAGTACATTACATCAATATCCCCCACTAATGTCACAGAGACAGCTAGTACATTACATCAATATCCCCCACTAATGTCACAGAGACAGCTAGTACATTACATCAATATCCCCCACTAATGTCACAGACAGCTAGTATACTACATTAATATCCCCCACCAATCTCACAGAGACAGCTAGTATACTACATTAATATCCCCCACTAATGTCACAGAGACAGCTAGTACATTACATCAATATCCCCCAATAATCTCACAGAGACAGCTAGTATACTACATTAATATCCCCCACTAATGTCACAGAGACAGCTAGTATACTACATTAATATCCCCCACTAATGTCACAGAGACAGCTAGTATACTACATTAATATCCCCCACTAATGTCACAGACAGCTAGTATACTACATTAATATCCCCCACTAATCTCACAGACAGCTAGTACATTACATCAATATCCCCCACTAATGTCACAGACAGCTAGTACATTACATCAATATCCCCCACTAATGTCACAGACAGCTAGTACATTACATCAATATCCCCCACTAATGTCACAGACAGCTAGTACATTACATCAATATCCCCCACTAATGTCACAGAGACAGCTAGTATATTACATCAATATCCCCCACTAATGTCACAGAGACAGCTAGTATACTACATCAATATCCCCCACTAATGTCACAGACAGCTAGTACATTACATCAATATCCCCCACTAATGTCACAGACAGCTAGTACATTACATCAATATCCCCCACTAATGTCACAGAGACAGCTAGTATATTACATCAATATCCCCCACTAATGTCACAGAGACAGCTAGTATATTACATCAATATCCCCCACTAATGTCACAGAGACAGCTAGTATATTACATCAATATCCCCCACTAATGTCACAGAGACAGCTAGTATATTACATCAATATCCCCCACTAATGTCACAGAGACATACTAGTATACTACATCAATATCCCCCACTAATGTCACAGAGACAGCTAGTATACTACATTAATATCCCCCACTAATGTCACAGAGACATACTAGTATACTACATCAATATCCCCCACTAATGTCACAGAGACAGCTAGTATACTACATTAATATCCCCCACTAATGTCACAGAGACAGCTAGTACATTACATCAATATCCCCCACTAATGTCACAGAGACAGCTAGTATATTACATCAATATCCCCCACTAATGTCACAGAGACAGCTAGTATACTACATTAATATCCCCCACTAATGTCACAGAGACAGCTAGTATACTACATTAATATCCCCCACTAATGTCACAGAGACAGCTAGTATATTACATCAATATCCCCCACTAATGTCACAGAGACAGCTAGTATACTACATTAATATCCCCCCACTAATGTCACAGAGACAGCTAGTACATTACATCAATATCCCCCACTAATGTCACAGAGACATACTAGTATACTACATTAATATCCCCCACTAATGTCACAGAGACAGCTAGTACATTACATCAATATCCCCCATTAATGTCAATAGAGACAGCTAGTATATTACATTAATATCCCCCAATAATCTCACAGAGACATACTAGTATATTACATCAATATCCCCCACTAATGTCACAGAGACATACTAGTATATTACATCAATATCCCCCACTAATGTCACAGAGACATACTAGTATATTACATCAATATCCCCCACTAATGTCACAGAGACATACTAGTATATTACATCAATATCCCCCACTAATGTCACAGAGACATACTAGTATATTACAGCAATATCCCCCACTAATGTCACAGAGACAGCTAGTATATTACATTAATATCCCCCAATAATCTCACAGAGACATACTAGTATATTACATCAATATCCCCCACTAATGTCACAGAGACATACTAGTATATTACATCAATATCCCCCACTAATGTCACAGAGACATACTAGTATATTACATCAATATCCCCCACTAATGTCACAGAGATAGCTAGTATATTACATTAATATCCCCCAATAATCTCACAGAGACATACTAGTATATTACATCGATATCCCCCCTAATGTCACAGAGACATACTAGTATATTACATCAATATCCCCCACTAATGTCACAGAGACATACTAGTATATTACATCAATATCCCCCACTAATGTCACAGAGACATACTAGTATATTACATCAATATCCCCCACTAATGTCACAGAGACATACTAGTATATTACAGCAATATCCCCCACTAATGTCACAGAGACAGCTAGTATATTACATCAATATCCCCCACTAATGTCACAGAGATAGCTAGTATATTACATTAATATCCCCCAATAATCTCACAGAGACATACTAGTATATTACATCGATATCCCCCCTAATGTCACAGAGACATACTAGTATATTACATCAATATCCCCCACTAATGTCACAGAGACATACTAGTATATTACATCAATATCCCCCACTAATGTCACAGAGACATACTAGTATATTACATCAATATCCCCCAATAATCTCACAGAGACATACTAGTATATTATATCAATATACCCCACTAATGTCACAGAGACATACTAGTATATTACATCAATATCCGCCACTAATGTCACAGAGACAGCTAGTATATTACATCAAAATCCCCCAATAATCTCACAGAGACATACTAGTACAGGTTGAGTATCCCTTATCCAAAATGCTTGGGACCAGAGGTACTGTATTTTGGATATCGGATTTTTTCGTATTTTGGAATAACTGCATACCATAATGAGATATCATGGTGATGGGACCCAAGTCTAAGCACAGAATGCATTTACCGTATATACTCGAGTATAAGTCGACCCGAATATAAGCCGAGGCACCTAATTCTACCACAAAAACCTGGGAAAACTTATTGACTCGAGTATAAGCCTAGGGTGGGAAATGCAGCTCTAGCCGTACACAGCCCTCAGTGCCAGATATGCCCTCATAGTGCCAGATATGCCCCCACAGTGCTGCCAGATATGCCCCCACAGTGCTGCCAGATATGCCCCCACAGTGCTGCCAGATATGCCCCCACAGTGCTGCCAGATATGCCCCCACAGTGCTGCTAGATATGCCCCCACAGTGCTGCCAGATATGCCCCCACAGTGCTGCCAGATATGCCCCCACAGTGCTGCCAGATATGCCCCCACAGTGCAGCCAGTTATGCCCCCACAGTGCTGCCAGATATGCCCCCACAGTGCTGCCAGATATGCCCCCACAGTGCTGCCAGATATGCCCCCACAGTGCTGCCAGATATGCCCCCACAGTGCTGCCAGTTATGCCCCCACAGTGCTGCCAGATATGCCCCCACAGTGCTGCCAGTGCTGCCAGATATGCCCCCACAGTGCTGCCAGATATGCCCCCACAGTGCTGCCAGATATGCCCCCACAGTGCTGCCAGATATGCCCCCACAGTGCTGCAAGATATGCCCCCACAGTGCTGCCAGATATGCCCCCACAGTGCTGCCAGATATGCCCCCACAGTGCTGCCAGATACGCCCCCTCATGATGCCAGATACGTTCCCTCCCCAAGTGCCAGGTATGCCCCACAGTGTTGTTACTTACCCCTCCGTCGATCCCGCGCTGTCTTCTGGAGGGACACGAAGCGCACAGCACGCGCCTCTCCTGTGTCCCTCCTGCATCTTCGGCGGCCGGGGCGGGTCTATTAAAGGAAGTGCCGGTTCGTGATCAGAGGTCACGAACGGGTACTTCCTGTAATAGAACCGCCGCTGCTGCCGCCGGAGATGCAGGAGGGACACAGGAGAGCCGCGCGCTGTGCGCTTCGTGTCCCTCCTTCACACTGCTCTGCCTCTGCCTGTCACTGACTCGAGTATAAGCCGAGGTGGCTTTTTCAGCACAAAAAAAAGTGCTGAAAAAGTCGGCTTATACTCGAGTATATACGGTATGTTACATATACACCTTATACACACAGCCTGAAGGTCATTTTAGACAATATTTTTTATAACTTTGTACATTAAACAAAGTGTGTCTACATTCATACAATTCATTTATGTTTCATATACACCTTATACACACAGCCTAGAGGTCATTTAATACAATAGTTTTAATAACTTTGTGTATTAAACAAAGTTTGTGTACATTGAGCCATCAAAAAACAAAGGTTTCACTTTCTCACTCTCACTCAAAAAATTCCGTATTTCTGAATATTCCGTATTTCAGAATATTTGGATATGGGATACTCAACCTGTATATTACAGCAATATCTCCCACTAATGTCACAGAGACAGCTAGTATACTACATCAATATCCCGACTAATGTCACAGAGACATACTAGTATATTACATCAATATCCCCGACTAATGTCACAGGGACATACTAGTATATTACATCAATATTCCCCAATAATGTCACAGAGACATACTAGTATATTACATCAATATCCCCCACTAATGTCACAGAGACATATTAGTATATTACAGCAATACACCCACTAATTTCACAAAGGGGTAAATTTACTAAGATTCATGTTACCCCTTCCATTACAAACTGCTCGAAATCACAGCGGTTTGGTGGTCCAAAGTACATGATTTACTCTCATTCTTAACGTATTATCGCAAAGCACCGGCGATATCCATCGTATTTTTCTGACTATAAGGCGGTCAGATTGTTCCCTTACGATAGACTGCACAGTGCAATAGATGTTTGCATGCGACTAATTGCGATCTAAATCAATGGAAACCGGAAATCACTTCCTACCATTGTCCTATTGGTGGAAAAACAGACACAATAGCAGAAGCGCTAGTGTGTGGCTGATTAAACAAGTTGCCTGCTGCCGTCAAGGTATGAGGTATGCCTTCCTCAAAATAAAGAAATACAAAAGAAAAAACCCAATGGCGCAAAGACAAGAGTCTGACAACTTGAATGTATAATACAAAACAATTTACTAAAATAACACAATAGAAACTATTTTATCTCCAGAGATACTTAGACATATTATGGACTGTATAATTTTGTTAAATGTTTCTCTTATAACCATTTAAATGTTACTTAATAAAAATGTAACCGATAAAATATGTGTCAATACAAAAAACACACAATGTTGCCACCATTATCCTAATATATCTTTGTAAGAAATATTAGATATATAATGTCCACACAGTGATGGTATTATACTTGCATAGTCAATAGTCCCAAAGGATCAGTACACATGCGGGGGTTAAGCAAAAAGACATGGTAGGCTGCAAGGCACTTTTGGATCCCCTGCTTTGCTCAGTCCCTCAGGCCCCTTTATTCACAGTTTATAATGGAGACAGCGGCAAATGAGTAGGGGAGAGATCGGGCCTGTCCACCGTACATATGTGGCGGCCCGGCTGACTCAGAATCTCCTCACTGACAGCAAGATGGTAAATGCTGGTACAGTGATATGCTTGCAGCCGCTGATGCACTCCTAGTGGTTTTCCACATCAGATGCTAGTGAGAGTGGGCAATATGTGATCCCGGACTTGGTGCTGGTTATAAATGGCTAAAAATAGCTGCCACAGTACGTGTGGCAAAATGATGGTAACCAAATGGTGGCAAACAAGGAATCCCGTCTCTTCAACCGGTTTCTCCACACTGAAGGGTGGCTTTCTTGAGAAAGCGTCTGCGAGCAGCTCACTGTACCAACATTTATCATCTTGCTGTCAGTGAGGAGATTCTGAGTCAGTCGGGCCGCCACGTATGTACAGTGGACGGGCCCGATCTCTCCATTATAAACTGTGAGTAAAGGATCCTATTGGTGGAATAAAGCACAAGTTAATTGGTCACCAGACAGCCCTTATAAAAACACCCCAAACCGTACAAACAATGGCGCTGTAATGTCTTTTGGAGGCCGAAAGTTGCACTTGTGTTGCTGAAAGGTGTCTTGTGTTTAGTTTCTGTTTAAAGTGTGTTTTTGTGAGTTTTTTTTTTTTTTTTTGTCTTGTTAGTATGTGTGTGTCTGTGTTGTGTGTGAGGAGAATGTGTGAGTAGGTAGAGTGGGGTTTATTGTTAGTTGAAAGCTTTTTTTTGTGGTATTTGTTTTCTCTGTATATGGAGGAGGAGAGAAGCAGGGGTAGTGAGGAGGCGATGGAGGCAGAGGTAGGGGAGGAGATAGAGGAAAAGGAGGCACAGCAGGGGTATTCAGCATCCTTGGAGGAGGAGTAAGAGTAGAGTAGTGTGTACACTTACACAGAAGCTGCCTGAATTACTCTATTTAAGTATGATGAAAGAGTGGCCCTAGTGAGTAAAGTTGTTAAACATTAAATACATGAGCGGATCATGTAGTGTGTACGGCTATGCAATATCTTATTACATTGCATCACACCATCATTCAGGTGTGTACCCAGATTAAGGACCCTATTCAGTAAGGATTGCAAATTCTGCTTTTTAGCAGAATTTGCTATCCTTATGATCGTATGCTGAGGGCCGCCCATCGCAGAGCAAGGCCACCCAGCATGCTACCCACCACCCCCCCCCCCCCTTCAACCACGCTAAAATTGTGGTCACACCGCAATTTCAGCATGATCGCAGAATTTGTTGATGCCTCCTGCCGGCACAGCCTGACTGTGACAGCAGGAGGGCCACGGCCATCTTCTGATCGGAGCGGCTGCGTGTAACATCACGCAGCCGCCCCGATCACACCCATGCCACGCCCCCGTTCGACTGCTACATCTACTGTTTCCATGACACCACCTCCCCACAAGGCTCAGTCTCTGCCTAGGAAACGGAGTGTTGCCGCCCCCCTGCCTCCCCACCAACGCCCCTCATTCGCATTTTCTGCGGGCGCATGGACAGGACGGACCCTGCATATGCACCCGCATCATCTTAGTAATTTTTGCAGTTGGATCACTAGTTGCGATCCAGTCTGAATTAGGTCCTAACAGTCCCATTGACTATAACAATATAGCACACGTCTGCTTTCCAGCCCATCTCCAGGCAGCTCACCATGGTACATCTGCTGAATAACTCCAAATAGTTGGAAACTGCTGTATAAATCTAATGGAACAGCTATATCGATGCTCCCTGCAACATGCAGATATTATACGGCCTAATGCCAAGCTAAGCCTGGAGGACATTTGTCTGTGATCAGCGTATTTGACCTTTCTGATGTTTTCAGGACAGCCGGCCACCAATTTATCTCTGTGCTCTGTGGGGTTGTGATTCTTCGTCACCATGGTTCTTGGTAAATGGATAAAACACCCCTCTGCCTTCTCCCCCTCTACCATTCAAAGATGGGGGGAGGGGGGGGGGGGGGGGGGGGGGGGAGTCTTCCAAATTCTCTGCTCCTTCCCTTTCTTATTTGCATATTTTGGCTTTATGGGGAAGAATGTGGAGTTTTCCTGCAGAAATTCTGGTGCATGCTGCGGTACAAATGACTGCGCCCTCAGCTGAGAGGTGATAGGCGCATTACTTGCAGAGTAGGGATTAGTCGCGCAATGGCGACTACTTAGCATAATTAAATTTTCACCACTATCCTTATAACTGGACACATTCTGCACCTTTCAGTGGGAGGACACTAAAGCACCAAACACACAAAAATGATGCATATACTAATATTATTTGTAATTAAAAAATGAGGTTAAAAGGAGCTGTATTTGGGAGATAAATCATAAACTTTTAAACTAAAAGAACCATTTTTCCATCTCCAAACAGAAAATGTTCTGGGGAAGCTTAGATTCCCTTGCAGTGAAAAAGCACAGACCCCCCACCCCCTTTGCTAAAAAGCTCAGACCTCCCTTGCTCTGTAAAGAAAAAGGTCTCCATTGCTCTGAAAACGTCACTGTCCCTTGTTCTGAAAAAGTTCAGCCTCCCTTACTCTGAGAAAGCTCAACTTTCCTTGTACTGAAAAAGCTCAGTCACCATTGCTCATGAAAATCTTATTCTCCCTTGCTCTGAAAAACTCTGCTTCCCCTGCACAGAAAAATCTCAGCCCCACTTACTATGAAAAAGCTTACCCTACCTTGCATTTAAAAAGCTCAGCCCCATTTACTATGAAAAAGCTCATTCTCCTTTGCACTGAAAAAGCTCAACCGCCATTGCTCTGAAAAAGATCAGCCTCTCTTGCTTTGAAAAAGCTCAGCTTCCATTTACTCTGAAAACACTCTCTGTCTTCCTTGTTCTGAAATGGCTCAGAACCCTTTACTCTGAAGAAAAGATAAGCCTTCCTTGCTCTGAAAACGCTCAGCACGTCTTAAGAATGGAATTGAATTGAGCTACCAATTATCCTTCTCTGGCTAAGTAACCAAAGCATTTTCTTTGCAAGTTGACATTATAAGAGCCACAACACAGGAATAGATGTGTAACATCTTCTGGATCTAGCAAGATGAACTCTAGAATTTCATATTGCTGTCAGACACTCAGCAGCCTCTCCTGTGAAATATACTCGCTCAACGCTTGACTTTAATCTGATGGATCTTTTTCTTGCTACTCCCCATGGACACACATGAGTGTCATGAAATCAATAGGGTGAAGAGGAATGCACATCAGATGGCTTTAAATCAAATGCTACGGAGCAGACCATACATTAGCAAAGCATGGATCTGTCCATGATCAATACATATATTATCTGTTTTTATTTTAAGGCTGATCACTCATTTAGCCATCTCTTCATATATACGAGTCAAAAATGGGGGCAGTACACCTTTTCAGGTTGTTTTGGGTGATCAAACATCCTAGAGAAATTCACCTCTATTTGCAGGAAGCGGTGCATGCATTATTTATTTCTTTACTTGCTAACAGTTATGTATACATTACGCACATATTCCGCAGCACTTTAAAGAGGACATTTAGTCATTCACATCAGTCCCTGCCCCAGTGGAGCTTACAATATATATTCCCTACCACATGTATATACGAACACATGAGTTTATTTTTGTTGGGAACCAATTAACCTAGCTGTATGTTTTTAGATTGTTGGCAGAAACCTACGCTAACACAGGGAGAACATATAAACCCCACACAGTTATGGCCATGGTGGGAACTGAAGTCAATTCCTTCATGCTGTGAGATAGAAATGATAACCATTACACCATCCATGCTGCCCCTGAAAAGCAGGTATGCTACAGTCCTCCGGGGCCATATCCAAAGCGCTGGACCACGCACATCTGCTAATGGTAAGCAGGGCAGTGAAGGGGCATCTCTGAGTGGTACCTGTGGGACTTACCCCCTTTCTGTCCTGGAATAAGAACAAATGTCCTGCTCCATGGTGCACCGGGCAAGTCTCATCAAACCGGGAATGTCCCGTCTAAACCGGGACAGTTGGGAGGAATGCAATAAGTCATCTAGTGAGAGTTTTAAGACACAAAGGGGGAGCTATATCAAACCTTGGAGAGAGATAAAGGGGGTGATTCAGACCTGATCGTAGCTGTGCTAAATTTAGCACATCTACGATCAGCTTCGCTGACATCCGGGCAGACGCCCAGCACAGGGTTAGTCCGCCCCGCATGTCAGACCCGACCCCACTGCACAAGTACAAAAGCATCGCACAGCGGCGATGCTTTTGTACTTGAAGAGTAACTCCCGGCCAGCGCAGCTCCTGCGCGCTGGCCGGGAGTTACTCGTCGTTGTGATGGTCGCAGCGGCTGTGTGTCACGTCACACAACCGCTGTGGCCCGCCCTCCGACACAGTCTGGCCACGCCCACAAAATGGCGGCCAAACGCTGCCGTGCCGCCCACTCCCGCCTCTGCCTGTCAATCAGACGGGAGGCCATCGCTGAGCTACAACAGCCGTCGGCTGTCTGGCATGCGCCGGCGCCTGCGCACTTCTGATCTGATCGCTGCGATGATCGCACATCAGGTCAGAATGACCCCCAAAGTACCAACCAATCTTCTCTTTTCATTTTCAAACACACCCTGTAACATGGCAGTTAGGAGCTGATCGGCTTGTACTTTATCTCTCCCCAACTGACCTCTCTACAACAAAGCAGTATTTTAAGAGAAGAAGAAAAAAAGGAAACGAAATGAAATGAATGAAGTGGGCGATCCTAAGTTGATGGCAGACAGTAACAGTGACGTTTTGAATTTTAGTCTGCCCACAGCAGTTGTACTTGGGCGCTTGAATAAGGGCGAGGGGGTAGGGGGGCATTCATGTATGCACTATGTGGACAGATTACCACCCAAATGAAATGTGTTGCTCTTGTGCCTATTCAGCAATCAGTAAATGAGTTTTACCATCGTCTGCAGACAACTGGCAGCAGTTAATGGTTTCCACTTTCCACTGTGATAAACAAATACATTTCTACATTATATGCATCATCTTTGCAGGGTTTTTACACCGTGCAAATCAGAGATAAGATGCCGGAGTGCAGAGGTGCTGTACATGCTGCAATCATGCCAGTATCTATGTAGACGAGGCAATGTGTCCCAGCTCCTCTGCGATCTGCACTCTATATATACAGGTCTATATATATATATCATCACCCAGAGCTCATCCTCAGGACAGCTGTATACCATTCAGCTGTATACAGATGAGTAATCTGACAGAGCCCTATAATCATTGAGCACAACTCTGTCATTATCAAGGAATAGGATGGGGTACAGTAATGGTATAGGATTAACCCCTACGTCACTGCTTCCGTGCTTATACAGCTGCCAGTACAGAGACAGCAGGCATACGGAAAGCTTGGAAGTGTTTCAAGCCATCATTCAGAGCTTCTGTCTTATAGAATTATTATTTTTATTTATAAGGGGCCTCAAAATTCTGGAGGGTGACCCGTCATCCCTGAAATACACTGCTGAAATCCCACCACCACAGTCTTTGAGGGTGGAGGAAGCTGGAGAGGCTGACCCATATGTAACAGTCATTTCATATAGATTTTATTCTCTACTAATAAGTGCAATGTTATTTTGAGTCATATTTAACAGACTGTAGCCCCTTAATTTGTCACTAAACCTTTTTTGCTCGTTATCCCACACAATGCCTATCTGGAGCTGGCTAATTATCTGGGATAGAGGGATGACGGGGCTAGGATGCGGGAGGCTGGAATGATTTGTAGAACTTTCCCTGAAATGAAAATTGATGTCAGGCGTCAACGCTCTGATGGTGGGAAGTTAAGATGTAAAAAGTATTTTGGAGAGCAGAGGGAAGTTATTCAGCCATGTCACATCGCAGCAATTTGCAGAGCAGGCGGATCTGACAGAACCTTCTCAGTGACTCCTGTCATACTCTCTCCATCTGTCACCGGTAAGTAACCCGCTGACGCTTGAAATCCCTAGGCAGAAAGAGGGGGGGTGCACTAAGAAAAATAAAGGATGAAAAGTTCAAGGGTGACTGAAGGGCTCTACATACGGATCGTGAAAGGTTTACAGATGGAGCGGGACACTGAAGCGGCCCAATGTCATGATTCCATGGTCCTGTCTAATTCTTGGCCACACTCTCTGGTATAAGCACTGCCAGTCACTTATTCATCTCCTTATTCTGAAAAATACATTCATATATCTGAAACTAGCGAGCCGAAGCCGGTCAGGAAATCATGGCACGGGCCCAGGATGGCAATACCCGATGCCCAACATAGTCCGCCATTTTGTCTTCCATTATTTCATGTGCGTGTGGTGTGACTGGATTTTAGCAGCTGTCTCCTTAGATTACAAAAATAGAAAGAAGCCTAAGGCAACTCTATTTAACATAAATATATTTAATGAATTATACAAGATCTGGATATTTGTTGTGTCTCAGAGCTTCATTGCTACTGTAGTGTGTGTGTGTGTGTGTGTGTGTGTGTGTGTGTGTGTGTGTGTGTGTGTGTGTGTGTGTTTTAGCACTAATAAAAATAAAGCTGACCGTATGTTTTCAAATACACTGAAGAGTGGCGAATGCACAACTCATGTAAAACCGTAAATGGAGAGAATTCTGAAGGGTGACCTGTCTTCCCTGAAATACGGTGCACTGCTGAAATTGCATCCGGCGCAATGTCGGCGCAGGGATACCGACATTGCTTACCATCCAGAATTCCGACCACCGGGATCCCGGATGAGGATGTCATGGGCCGCCAGAGAGGGAGATTAGGTTTAGGCTACATGGGGAGGGTTAGGCTACGGGGGCGGGGTGTGGGGTGGAGGGGTAAGGGTTAGGCACCCCCAGAGAGGGTTAGGTTGCAGGGGAGGGAGGATTAGGTTATGCTGTGGGAGGGGGGGGGTTACAGTTGGGCACCATGTAGGAGGATTAGGGTTAGTGTGGGGGGTGGGTGTTTAGGGTCAGGCTGCCGGAAAGGTGGGTTAAAGGAGTTAGGGATCGGGGTTAAATTCAATAATTATTCAGTATCGGTATTTTCATGCACAGGATCCCGATACCAACCCTCTGACATCCCACAACCACAGCATATGTGGGTACAGGAAAGTGGAGAGAATTCTAATCCATATTTGATGATATATATATATATATATAACTGTTCTCCTATTGGGACTCAAAGCTTTAGATTTGCCTTTACAGCATGTGGGATTCACGCATGAAAAACCACTGATTCCAAACTGGGGAATCAGTATGGTTTTTTTTCTCGCATGCGACTCAATTTTGGGGGTTTTACGCTGACTTTTCCTCACAGGTCCATGAGCTGCGAGATCCAGTCCATGCCAGTGTACTCACGGGAGTGCGGGGTCTCACGCGTGGCGGAAACTCCAGTAATTCAATAATTGCGGTAAGGCAATTAGCGGCGCCCCCAAAAGTGGTTATATACTCTTACAGAAATGTAGTGTCAGGAGCTAAGCCTATGAAGCTGGCAGGCCATGTATGTGTGTGTTCTCCTCGGGATCCGGTCTGAAGATCGACAATGTTTAGGTCGACCACTATAGGTCGACAGTCACTAGGTCGACATGGATGGAAGGTCGACAGGGTTTCTAGGTCGACATGTGCTGGGTCGACAGGTCTAAAGGTCGACATGAGTTTTTTTTAAAAAAATATTTTTTTTTTATTTTTTTCATACTTAACGATCCACGTGGACTACGATTGGAACGGTAAAGTGTGCCGAGCGAAGCGGTAGCGGAGCGAAGGCACCATGCCCGAAGCATGGCGAGCCATGCGAAGGGACGCAGTGCACTAATTTGGGATCCCGGTCACTCTACGAAGTAAACGACACCAAAAAAAAAAAAAAAAAAATTCCTCAAATCCAAAAATATACTGGTAGGTTAATTGGCTCCCAACAATATTAACCCTAGTGTGAATGTGTGTGCGTGTACATGTGATAGGGAATATAGATTGTAAGCTCCACTGGGGCAGGGACTGATGTGAATGGCCAAATATTCTCTGTAAAGCGCTGCGGAATATGTGTGCGCTATATAAATAACTGGTAGTAATAATAATAATAATAATAAATGTCGACCTTTAGAACTGTCGACCTAGCACATGTCGACCTAGAAACCTTCCATCCATGTCGACCTAGTGACTGTCGACCTATAGTGGTCGACCTAAACATTGTCGACCTAGACACTGTCAATTTGATGAACCACACCCGTTCTCCTCAACATAAGCATAAGCTCTGCACTGTGGCTCTTGATATTCTTATATTGTAAACATGTACTTGGTCCATTGGATTGTAAGTTTAGCAGGACAGTATGACCCCACTGTACTATACCTGTATCCCTTGGCTATAGTATTAACATCTTGGGATAGATTCCTTTCTACAACAAGCTTCTCATTAACTACACTGGAACTAAGTACCACAAAATTTGGGGTTTCAGGCTCCACCGAGCAATGTTATCTTCTTCTGCCAGGGATATCGGTGTCCTTCAGAATACAGGAATATGAGCTCTGTAGGCCAGATTATGTTTATCCCATTCCTATTATTACATGCCCCGGCCCCTTAGTGTATTGGAGTGTAAGCTCTGCTGCACAGGATTAATATATCCTCTGCCTGTACGCTGACTGACACTATCTCCGTGCTTGCATTGTAAAGCATTGCTTATTTAAGGATATGAAGGATTTTCTTCTCTCCCCAGCGAGTAGGGGATTTGTTATATGACAATGACAGAACGAGATGATGGACTAAAACTAAGAATGGGGGATATCATAAATGTGGAGGAATGAGGAGGATGGGGAAAAGCAGAAGTGGAGATAAATACTGGAGGGTTGGTGGATTGGGAAAATAGGAAAGGAGAATAAATGTCGGCAAAAAGGAGAAGAACAATGGGATTAGGGAAAGGGAAAGAGAACAGAACAGACTGGAGGGGAGGGGGGGTGAGTGAGACGAGAAGCTGAAGAGAGTGGGAGGAAGACGGGAGCAGTGATCTAAGGAGAGAGAGAGAGAGAGAGAAAAAGAAAGATCCGGGATGGCTGCGATACCCAGCTGAGGGGCTGAGTCACCAGGATTAATTTTAGAATATACTAAAAAACATACATTTATCATGTGCCCCATCTATTCTTCCCCTTCCCTGCAGAACCCCCATGCCCTCCCAAAAAGAAACAAGTACAGAGCTTAGATGTGTATATATTATATATACCGTATATACTCGAGTATAAGTTGACCCGAATATAAACCGAGGCACCTCATTTTACCACAAAAACCTGGGAAAACTTATTGACTCGAGTGTAAGCCTAGAATGGGAAATGCAGCTCTACCCGTACACAGCCCTCAGTGCCAGATATGCCCTCATACTGCCAGATATGCCCCACAGTGCCAGATATGCCCTCAGTGCCAGATATGCCCTCATACTGCCAGATATGCCCCCACAGTGCCAGATATGCCCTCATGCTGCCAGATATGCCCCACAGTGCCAGATATGCCCTCATGCTGCCAGATATACCCCACAGTGCCAGATATGCCCTCATGCTGCCAGATATACCCCACAGTGCCAGATATGCCCTCATGCTGCCAGATATACCCCACAGTGCCAGATGTGCCAGATATGCCCTCATGCTGCCAGATATACCCCACAGTGCCAGATGTGCCAGATATGCTCTCATGCTGCCAGATATGCCCCACAGTGCCAGATGTGCCAGATATACCCCACAGTGCCAGATGTGCCAGATATGCCCTCATGCTGCCAGATATGCCCCACAGTGCCAGATATACCCCACAGTGCCAGATGTGCCAGATATGCCCTCATGCTGCCAGATATGCCCCACAGTGCCAGATATGCCCTCATGCTGCCAGATATGCCCTCATGCTGCCAGATATGCCCCACAGTGCCAGATATGCCCCACAGTGCCAGATATGCCCTCATGCTGCCAGATATGCCCCACAGTGCCAGATATGCCCCACAGAGCCAGATGTGCCAGATATGCCCCACAGTGCCAGATATGTCCTCATGCTGCCAGATGTGCCAGCTATGCCCCACAGTGCCAGATATGTCCTCATGCTGCCAGATATGCCAGATATGCCCCACAGTGCCAGTTTGTTACTTACCCTCCGTCACTCCCACGCTGTCTTCTGAAGGAGGGACACGGAGGGCACAGCGCGCGGCTCTCCTGTGTCCCTCCTGCGTCTCCGGCGTGTATGTGTTAAAGGAAGTGCTGGTTCGTGCACTTCTTTAACACACACACGCCGCTGCCGCCGGAGAGACACAGGAGAGCCGCGCGCTGTGTCCTCCGTGTCCCTCCTACAACTGACTTGAGTATAAGCTGAAGTGGCTTTTTCAGCACAAAAAAAGGTGCTGAAAAAGTCGGCTTATACTCGAGTATATATATATATATATATATATATATATATATATATATATATATATATATATATGATATATGTAGACATTGTATCATTACACTGACCCATGTGGGTCCCTTACTTTGCCTGGGGTGCTCTGACCCAATAGATACATCCCTGACCTCAAATAGTGCAATTACTCGATAAGTGCCATTAGCGCTATGCCATTAATAACCTTTTCAAACCTTTGCACAAACCCTGGATATTGCTGGGTTAACGTGGGTTGCGATTCAGTATGGTCCGACCCGGGTAGCTACCCAGGTTGGTCCGTAAGGGACCTGGGTTACAGGGCAGTGTGAACGGGTAACCTGGGTCATTCTACATGTGTCCCGCTCAAACCTTATGGAGAAATGGCTAAATAGCGCTTGGAAATGATGTCAACTCCAAGAATCAGCGGAGAAGTAGCCCCGGGTTCAACTTGCAGTGTGAACGGGTTTCAAGCCGCTGTGACATGGTTTAAAACCCCTGTTCAGTGACCTGGGCTCAGTGTGAAAGGGGTATAACAAAGTGGGACACAGTGGGTGTCCCTAGTAAGATGTGTGCCCTAGAATCGTCTCCCCTTATATATTAGAGAACAAAAATAAACACGGGGATTTTTTTATAGTAATAGGTACACACAAAGATGAGAAATATTAAGAAATATATATCACCAATATGCTGTTAAAGAAAATCACTGATGTATCGCTACAGCTACAGCGATGTACATCACATCTCAAATTTTGACCCTAAAAATTAAAACATTCCCTCCTCACTGATGAGGTGCAGGGTGCTAGTGTGAACACTAGAGAAAGTCCTTATTTCTTCTACAGAAGCAAAGTAAGTCAGTCTATACATACATACATACATATATACATACACTGCAGGTGGCAGAGGAGGAAGGTGTCTTGACAGGTTTAGTACGGGATCCTGGAGCTGAGGAAGGGAGCAGGCCACGGACATGAAACGCATAGGGTCGGTGTTTAATGTGTACACAGCTTGCCTGTGTATTGGGGATAGATCTAATGTGGTGAGGGCTAAAGTGTACAGAAGAGCACTCTTAATTGTCTGGGACTCTTTAAGGGCAGTATTCAAATGATATATCACGCCCAATCTCCTTTCTGAAGTAATCCCCGTTATCGCACATATCGCACCCATAGTAATCAGGTTTAGCTGAAATGATGATATTACGCCTGTCATCAGAAACAGAACGGGTGTGAAAGGGGGCGGAAAGAATTGAATACCGCCCTTAGTGTCCATTTAGACAACAAAGATCATTAAAAATATCAGCAAAGTTTATTGATGGCATCTGATGAGATATAAAGCCCCTTAGGTAAATGATAAATTCTGCAGCCTGCGTCTGGGCACTCACTACCACTACCTGCTTGTGCAATATTGAGCGGGACTGACTAGGAAAATCTGGGACTACCCTTTCAACAGCAGCCAATCACAAGCAATCTCCCACAATGGCTGCTTGTGATTGGCTGATAGCGGGTGGAGTTCTTGGACCAGCACGTGTTGATCATTTCACTTTTGGTTGTGTGTAGCATAAGGATGGGGCCATTTTTTGGGGTTGGTGACCTTCTACTTGGTCATGAACTCAATTCCCGACCAGGATCTGATCTGTGTTGAATTTGTATGTTCTCCGTGGGTTGTCATGGGTTTCTTTTAGTTGTTCTGATTTCATAAAAAACATACTGTATATACGTCATTCAGTCATCAGGGTTATTCCATTCTCTCTCCCCAAGCATATCAGTGCATGCAAATTGCTTTAAGAAAACAATAATCTGCACGTGTTCCAGAATTTGAAATAGAAAAATGACATTCACTGCGCACTATTAAAACAAGGAAAAATATTGAATAAAAAAAATTAAGAAAGTAAACCAATATTATCACTATAGACAATGTCATTTCCTGTAGGCCACTGTCGCTTTTATTAACTCGTTCACTCCCGGAGGGCAGGTTACTGCTTCAACATCAATCTTTATTTAATTTACTGCGCTGACAACACCTCGGAATGTCACAGAGAGGTCACACAGAAACATGTCTCTGAGCCTCCTTATCTAAATGAAGACAGAGGGATGATCCCACACCAGCCACTTTACCCAGAGATGAATGCCACTGCCTCCGACTTAATTATCTGTATCGGCTCTCTCCGATCTGCACACCTCTCCGCGTGGATCCTCTGGTGGCGTTATGCAGTGCGCCTGGAAATAAAGAGTATTTGAAGCCTAAAGATTTTCCTGTGCAGCAGGGGAGGGGGATGTTAATCCAAGAAAGAATACAAAAAGGATAAAAATAAGCATTTAGCTTGACGTCACTTTGCTGCCAAAAGACCTATGAATAGAGCGGACAGGAGGGAGGCAATAGGAGGCAATGTATGAGGACATACATGAGCACCGCATGCAAGAACTGTAGTCTATGTATCAGCAACACCAAACCACGCACATCACCATAATGCTACATTACTCCCCGCTAAACGCTAATGTCACATTTAGCAGCATTTAAAAGTGTATGCATATATTTTATAATATATCTATATATAATATTTTATTTTATATGCTAAGACCTTTATTCAAGATTCAAGTAGCCATGAGGTTCCGTCAGTACCTCGAACGTTATTACTTCATGGGATATCTGTGCAACAAACCTCACTCATGTTTGCTCGAGTCCCATAGAGATGCAAGGAAAAAACCAAAGGGTCTGGATAGCAGCAGCTACAGGGCCCATTAGGGCCACATAGCGGTCAGGTTCTTTGTAGCCGTCACTGTGTTCTCCTCTGCGGTACAAGTAAGCTGTCTACCATGTGACCACTGACACCCTATAGCTTGTAAGCTTGCGAGCACGGATCTCCTACCTCTATGACTGCTTATTACCCAGTTTTGTTATATCATTGTTATTTCCAATTGTAAAGCGCAACGGAATTTGCTGCGCTATATAAGAAACTGTTAATAAATAAATGGCAGGTGTGTGCACCAGCGCTTCAAAATGGCTTCCTGGTGTCGCCTTCCTCCAGAGGCTATTAAGGGAAATGAGGGAGGGAAAGGGCCAGAATATCCCTCTATAGAATACGTAAGGGACCCAAACTCCTGGATATGCTGCTGTATGCACCCAAACCAGTGTCAGTTATTTCACAGCCATTGATGATTCGGGATGCAGTCAATACACCAGCTGTCCGTATTCCACGTATCTATGAGGAAACCTAAAGTGATGGGCAGTTAATGGTTTACTCGGCTGTTATAGAAAACTTTGTGGTTTAGTGCAATTAGACCAAGAGGAGTATAGCGGTATCTCTAATCATCGCCCACTTTGCTAATATTTTCGTTTTGGGTAACAGGAGCCATTACACACCTACCGTAAACAAATGAGCATGAGGGATATTACCGGAATCCGGCAACATTCCTCCTGCCAGAAGGTAACATCAAATCCTGACCCAAGTCATAATCCTGCGTCATCCTAATACTAAACACAACATCATCTGTACACTGACCCAAGATATAATCCTGCGTCATCCTAATACTAAACACAACATCATCTGTACACTGACCCAAGTCATAATCCTGCGTCATCCTAATACTAAACACAACATCATCTGTACACTGACCCAAGTCATAATCCTGCGTCATCCTAATACTAAACACAACATCATCTGTACACTGACCCAAGTCATAATCCTGCGTCATCCTAATACTAAACACAACATCATCTGTACACTGACCCAAGTCATAATCCTGCGTCATCCTAATACTAAACACAACATCATCTGTACACTGACCCAAGTCATAATCCTGCGTCATCCTAATACTAAACACAACATCATCTGTACACTGACCCAAGTCATAATCCTGCGTCATCCTAATACTAAACACAACATCATCTGTACACTGACCCAAGTCATAATCCTGCGTCATCCTAATACTAAACACAACATCATCTGTACACTGACCCAAGTCATAATCCTGCGTCATCCTAATACTAAACACAACATCATCTGTACACTGACCCAAGTCATAATCCTGCGTCATCCTAATACTAAACACAACATCATCTGTACACTGACCCAAGTCATAATCCTGCGTCATCCTAATACTAAACACAACATCATCTGTACACTGACCCAAGTCATAATCCTGCGTCATCCTAATACTAAACACAACATCATCTGTACACTGACCCAAGTCATAATCCTGCGTCATCCTAATACTAAACACAACATCATCTGTACACTGACCCAAGTCATAATCCTGCGTCATCCTAATACTAAACACAACATCATCTGTACACTGACCCAAGTCATAATCCTGCGTCATCCTAATACTAAACACAACATCATCTGTACACTGACCCAAGTCATAATCCTGCGTCATCCTAATACTAAACACAACATCATCTGTACACTGACCCAAGTCATAATCCTGCGTCATCCTAATACTAAACACAACATCATCTGTACACTGACCCAAGTCATAATCCTGCGTCATCCTAATACTAAACACAACATCATCTGTACACTGACCCAAGATATAATCCTGCGTCATCCTAATACTAAACACAACATCATCTGTACACTGACCCAAGTCATAATCCTGCGTCATCCTAATACTAAACACAACATCATCTGTACACTGACCCAAGTCATAATCCTGCGTCATCCTAATACTAAACACAACATCATCTGTACACTGACCCAAGATATAAATATTCAGTTTTACATGACATTAAACACACAAACTGCTGCGCACAGTCTACACTTTAAGCTTAATCTTGCAGTTCAAAAACACCCTGGTACATTAATTGGCTTCTAACATAACGAGCCATAGGGTGTGTATGGGGTAAGACGGAGATCCACTGAATTATTACATATGCTCTGCATAATATAAATACATTATTAATTATTATTATTATTATTATTATTATTATTATTATTACAGAAAACCAAAAACATTTTAAACTAAACATGAGGTACATGACATGATATTGCTTTGCTATAATGGTCAGTCACATAACCTGAGTTTACAGAGGTAAGCAGGAACCGCTCTGTTGGGCCTCAATAATAAATCTACCAGTGATCAGGCTGAGGCCATTCTAGCTACTGGGAGCTGGTAAGCCATGATGGGACAGTTAGCTAGCGGCCCCAAGGGATGATCATGAAGCTCTGAATATGATGTCACGCTGATAGGGCTTCCAACAGGGGGCGCTAATGCCATCTGTATTAACTAATAGATATATCCCTCCTGGGAGATTACAGTAGGATGTGCGTACAAAGCGCGGTGCGCCACCAAGGGGGCGTGTCCAGTTCCACAAATGGGCGGGTCTATGCTTAAATGCTTGTTCTTGCAAGATATTTCTATACAACAATAGTAACAATATATTTTAGGAAGTTTTGCATGTATTGGTACTTACATTGCTGTTTGCAATACGGGGTTTCTTGTTTGCAATATATATGCGCTGTGATATTTCTTTTCTTCTCAGTCAGCACAATATACATGATAAATGTGATGCCTATGCAATAAATTCCAAATGCGAGTTGTGGGAATTCATCCCTAAACATACAGGTAAATTATGATTTTGGTGTATTAGATGTTATTTTATTGTATGCACTACCTGTATTTATTGGATGTGCTGTTTTCAATACCATTACACACACCAGATACTCTAATTAAACAAATGTGTCATACTAAAGAAAGATTACTAAACAACAATTCTTAGTCTGACACTTTCATACCATCTGAGGCGGGTCGCACCCGGGAGC
Organism: Pseudophryne corroboree; assembly: GCF_028390025.1. Lineage (NCBI taxonomy): Eukaryota > Metazoa > Chordata > Amphibia > Anura > Myobatrachidae > Pseudophryne > Pseudophryne corroboree. Next base: position 83,081,150 of record NC_086449.1, on the reverse strand, counting down.
CTGATATGGGAGCTCCCAGTGTGCGACCCGCCTCAATACTCCCTTTCACACCGCAGACTGCAACCCGGCAATATGCCGGGTTGGTGACGTCGTCGGTGACGCGGCGTGGGTGGTGCTGGGAGATCACATGATCTCCAAGCGCCGGCCGACCACACACTGTGAACGGGAAACGGGTTGCACTGACCCGGCTCCCGTTCACACCGCACAGCGAGCCGGGTTGAACACGCGTTCAACCCTGCTCACAAGCAGGGTTGAAATACGGGGTCGCTCAATCTGGTATATTGTCCCTGGTACCTTTCACACCGCACAGGAACATGGGTTATGCACGCTTATGTGTCAATAACCCGTGTTCAAAGCTGCTGGTGTGAAAGGGGTATAATTAACAGCAGAACACACAGCACAGATAAGAAGACCTTGTAACCCACAAATCATGTGCTGCTGTCTCTTTCTCCTGTCAGGGTTCCCACAAGGGGGATAATGAGAGTCGTCAGCAGCGACTCTGAGCAGATACAGAAAATCGCTGTTCTTGCAAAGAAACTCCTTAGTGTCACCCCTGGCAGAATCTAAAGAGTCCGGGAGATGTGACCTACAAAGCAGGGCAGCAGGAGATTTACAGCTGAAACAGGAGCATCCCGCAGGATTCTGGAGGATAGTCGACTATGCCCATGGAGATAATGGGGCTAATTCAGATCTGATCGCAGCAGCAAATTTGTTAGCTAATGGACAAAACCATGGCCCTCATTCCGAGTTGTTCGCTCACTAGCTGCTTTTAGCAGCATTGCACACGCTAAGCCGCCGCCTACTGGGAGTGAATCTTAGCTTTGCAGAATTACGAACGAAAGATTCGCATAATTGCGAATAGAATTTTCTTTGCAGTTTCTGAGTAGCTCGAGACTTACTCTGCCACTGCGATCAGTTCAGTCAGTTTTGTTCCTGGTTTGACGTCACAAACACACCCAGCGTTCGCCCAGACACTCCCCCGTTTCTCCAGCCACACCCGCGTTTTTCCCAGAAACGGCAGCGTTTTTTCGCACACGCCCAGAAAAACGTCCAGTTTCCGCCCAGAAACACCCACTTCCTGTCAATCACACTACGATCACCAGAACGAAGAAAAATCCTCGTTATGCCGTGAGTAAAATAGACAACTTTTGTGTAAAATAACTAAGCGCATGCGCTCTGCGAACCTTGCGCATGCGCAGTAAGCGACTAATCGCAATATAGCGAAACTCGGCAATGAGCGAACAACTCGGAATGAGGGCCCATGTGCGCTGCAGGGAAGGCAGATATAACATGTGCAGAGAGAGTTAGATTTGGGTCGGATGTGTTCAAAATGAAATCTATATTGCAGTGTAAAAATAAAGAAGCCAGTATTTACCCTGCACAGAAACAAAATAACCCACCCAAATCTAACTCTCTCTCTGCAGTGTTATATCTGCCACACCTGCAGCGCACATAGGCCCTCATTCCGAGCTGTTCGCTCGCTAGCCGCTTTTCGCAGCAGTGCACACGCTAAGCCGCCGCCCTCTGGGAGTGAATCTTAGCTTAGCAGAATTGCGAACGAAGTATTCGCAATATTGCGAAAAGATTTTTCTTTGCAGTTTCTGAGTAGCTCGATACTTACTCTGCCACTGCGATCAGTTCAGTCAGTTTCGTTCCTGGTTTGACGTCACAAACACACCCAGCGTTCGCCCAGACACTCCTCCGTTTCTCCAGCCACTCCCGCGTTTTTCCCAGAAACGGCAGCGGTTTTTCACACACTCCCATAAAACGGCCAGTTTCCGCCCAGAAACACCCACTTCCTGTCAATCACACTCCGATCACCAGAACAAAGAAAAAACCTCGTAATGCTGTGAGTAAAATACCAAACTTCTTAGCAAATTTACTTGGCGCAGCCGCAGTGCGAACATTGCGCATGCGCAGTTAGCGGAAAATCGCACCGATGCGAAGGAAAAGAACGAGCGAACAACTCAAAATGAGGGCCATGGTTTTGCACATTAGCTAACAAATTTGATGCTGTGATCAGATCTGAATTACCCCCTATGTAGGGTGACACAGATATTTGCTGATTCGGAAGTCCTGCTCATCATCGTCATGTTTAATGAGGTCTGATGTGAAATCATTTGAGTTATGTGGTAAATTTGGGATTTTGGGGAATTTATCTGTCATAAATATCAGTTGTAGTGAGGCAGTGATGCGCTGCTCCCATGAGCAGTGTCTGTGTGAGAGCTGGTACTGGTTACATGGGTGGAATGATACAGCTGTGGCTTTGTGAAAAGGTTCAAATTGCAGTTGGAAGTAGATCAGGCCTGAGGTTTGCAGCCGTTGGGAAATAATGGATAATTCGGTCTCAATATAACACATTATATATATATATATATATATATATATATATATATATATATATATATATCTATACACAGGTTGAGTATCCCTTATCCAAAATGCTTGGGACCAGAGGTATTTTGGAAATGGGATTTTTCCGTATTTTGGAATAATTGCATACCATAATGAGATAGCATGGTGATGGGACCCAAGTCTAAGCACAGAATGCATTTATGTTTCATATACACCTTATACACACAGCCTGAAGGTAATTCTAGCCAATATTTTTTATAACTTTGTGCATTAAACAAAGTGTGTGTACATTCACGCAATTCATTTATGTTTCATATACACCTTATACACACAGCCTGAAGGTCATTTAATACAATATTTTTAATAACTTTGTGTATTAAACAAAGTTTGTGTACATCGAGCCATCAAAAAATAAAGGTTTCATTATCTCACTCTCACTCAAAAAAGTCCGTATTTCGGAATATTCCGTATTTCGGAATATTTGGATATGGGATACTCAACCTGTATATATATATATATATATATATATATATATATATATACACATATCTATATATATATTATATATCTATATATATATATATCTACACTGCTCAAAAAAATAAAGGGAACACTAAAATAACACATCCTAGATCTGAATGAATGAAATATTCTTATTAAATACTTTGTTCTTTACATAGTTGAATGTGCTGACAACAAAATCACTCAAAAATGATCAATGGAAATCAAATTTAGTAACCCATGGAGGTCTGGATTTGACGTCACACTCAAAATTAAAGTGGAAAAACACACTACAGGCTGATCCAACTTTGATGTAATGTCCTTAAAACAAGTCAAAATGAGGCTCAGTAGTGTGTGTGGCCTCCACGTGCCTGTATGATCTCCCTACAATGCCTGGGCATGCTCCTGATGAGGTGTTGGATGGTCTCCTGAGGGATCTCCTCCCAGACCTGGACTAAAGCATCCGCCAACTCCTGGACAGTCTGTGGTGCAACGTGGCGTTGGTGGATGGAGCGAGACATGATGTCCCAGATGTGCTCAATTGGATTCAGGTCTGGGGAACGGGCGGGCCAGTCCATAGCATCAATGTCTTCGTCTTGCAGGAACTGCTGACACACTCCAGCCACATGAGGTCTAGCATTGTCTTGCATTTGGAGGAACCCAGGGCCAACCGCACCAGCATGTGGTCTCACAAGGGGTCTGAGGATCTCATCTCGGTACCTAATGGCAGTCAGGCTACCTCTGGCGAGCACATGGAGGGCTGTGCGGCCCCCCAAAGAAATGCTACTCCACACCATTACTGACCCACTGCCAAACCGGTCATGCTGGAGGATGTTGCAGGCAGCAGAACGTTCTCCTTGGCGTCTCCAGACTCTGTCACGTCTGTCACATGTGCTCAGTGAGAACCTGCTTTCATCTGTGAAGAGCACAGGGCGCCAGTGGCGAATTTGCCAATCTTGGTGTTCTCTGGCAAATGCCAAACGTCCTGCACGGTGTTGGGCTGTAACACCGTGCAGGACGTTGTGGACGTCGGGCCCTAATACCACCCTCATGGAGTCTGTTTCTGATCGTTTGAGTAGACATATACACATTTGTGGCTTGCTGGAGGTCATTTTGCAGGGCTCTGACAGTGCTCCTCCTGTTCCTCCTTGCACAAAGGCGGAGGTAGCGGTCGTGCTGCTGGGTTGTTGCCCTCCTACGGCTTCCTCCACGTCTCCTGATGTACTGGCCTGTCTCCTGGTAGCGCCTCCATGCTCTGGACACTACGCTGACAGACACATCAAACCTTCTTGCCACAGCTCGCATTGATGTGCCATCCTGGATGAGCTGCACTACCTGAGCCACTTGTGTGGGTTGTAGACTCCGTCTCATGCTACCACTAGAGTGAAAGCACCGCCAGCTTTCAAAAGTGGCCAAAACATCAGCCAGAAAGCATAGGAGCTGAGAAGTGGTCTGTGGTCACCACCTGCAGAACTCCTTTATCGGGGGTGTCTTGCTAATTGCCTATAATTTCCACCTGTTGTCTATTCCATTTGCACAACAGCATGTGAAATTGATTGTCAATCAGTGTTGCTTCCTAAGTGGACAGTTTGATTTCACAGAAGTGTGATTGACTTGGAGTTACATTGTGTTGTTTAAGTGTTCCCTTTATTTTTTTGAGCAGTGCATATATATATATATATATATATATATATATATAGCAGAGAGGGTGATGGCGGCACTCAGAGTGTTTCACAATGAAGTTGATCAAAAAGCAAAGTGCATTTAATGTCAACTTTTCGGGGGACGGACCCCCTTCCTCAGGACACTGCAAACTAGTGACAATACAATGAAAACAACTTAAATAACTCACCTTCCCGGGTCCCGCGCCGTCCAGTGTACGGAGCCCGCACTTCCGGTAGCGAGTAGCGGGACCTGGGAAGATGAGGTATTTAAGTTGTTTTCATTGTATTGTCACTAGTTTGCAGTGTCCTGAGGAAGGGGGTCCGTCCCCCGAAACGTTGACATTAAATGTACTTTGCTTTTTGATCAACTTCATTGTGAAACACTCTGAGTGCCGCCATCACCCTCTCTGCTATATATGGGTGTGCACTGGCTCCTCCCTCTATGCCCCTCCTCCAGACCTCAGTTTTACACTGTGCCCAGAGCAAGATGGGTGCACTGCAGAGAGCTCTCCAGAGTTCTCTGCCTAGAAGCATTTTTGTCTGGATTTTTTTCTACCTTTTACTACTTTTTCACAGGGAGCACTGCTGGCAACAGGCTCCCTGCATCGAGGGACTGAGGAGAGAGGAGCAGACCTTCTTGTCAAAGATAGGCTCTGCTTCCTCGGCTACTGGACACCATTAGCTCCAGAGGGGGTGAACGCAGGTTCTTACTGGGCGTCCACCCCCGGAGCCGCGCCGCCGTTCTCCTCACAGAGCTAGAAGTACAGAAGACAGAAGTCGTCAGGCGTCAGAAGCCTTCAGCTTCACTGAGGTAACGCACAGCACTACAGCTGTGCGTCATTGCTCCCATACACCTCACATACTCCGGTCACTGTAAGGGTGCAGGGCGCAGGGGGGGGGCGCCCTGGGCAGCAATATAAACCTCTGCATGGCAAAAAGACTATATACATGTACAGGTGGGCTCTGTACATGTATATAAAAGAGCCCCCACCATATTTTACTAAGTTTGAGCGGGACAGAAGCCCGCCGCCGAGGGGGCGGGGCTTCTCCCTCAGCACTCACCAGCGCCATTTTCTCTCCACAGCACTCCTGAGAGGAAGCTCCCCGGATTCTCCCCTGCTTACACACGGTGAAAGGGTGCTTAAAAGAGAGGGGGGGGGGGGGGGCACATAATTGGTTTACATATTATACAGCGCTGCTGGGGAAAAACATTTTGTGTTGGTCTCCAGGGTTATTGCGCTGGGGTGTGTGCTGGCATACTCTCTCTCTGTCTCTCCAAAGGGCCTTGACAGGGATACTGTCTTCAGGAAAGGGGTTCCCTGTGTGTGTGAAGTGTGTCGGTACGCGTGTGTCGACATGTTGGACGAGGAAGGCTCGCTTAATGTGGAGGGGGAGTGCTTGAATGTCAGGTCGCCGTCGACACCGGAATGGGTGGATATGCTGAAGGTCTTGAATGCAAATGTCAATCTATTGCATAAAAGATTAGACAAGGCAAAAGCTAGGGATCAGTCAGGTAGCCAGTCCATGCCTGTCCCTGGGGCGCTAGGTCCTTCGGGGTTTCAGAAGCGCACCATATCCCAGATCGATGACACAGATACCGACACAGATACTGACTCTAGTGTCGACTATGAAGATGCAAAATTACAGCCGAAGGTGGCTAAGGGTATACGGTACATGATTATTGCCATTAAAGAGGTTTTGCATATTACTGAGGAACCCCCTGTCCCTGACACGAGGGTACACATGTATAAAGGGAAAAAGCCTGAAGTCACTTTTCCATCCTCATTTGAATTAAGTGACTTATGCGAAAAGGCTTGGGAATCTCCGGATAGGAGACCACAAGTTCCCAAAAGGATTCTCATGGCGTATCCTTTTCCACAAACTGATAGGATACGATGGGAATCTTCGCCAAAAGTTGACAAGGCGCTGACACGTTTGTCCAAAAAGGTGGCACTGCCTTCTCAGGATACGGCTTCCCTCAAGGAACCTGCTGATCGCAGGCAGGAAATTACCTTAAAGCACATTTACAATCATTCCGGTACTATTGCTCGACCGGCTATGGCGTCAGCCTGGGTTTGTAGTGCGGTTGTGGCATGGGCAGATTCCTTATCTATGGAAATTGACACCTTAGATAGGGACGCCATTCAAATGACCATAGAGCATATCAGAGATGCTGCCTTGTATATGAGGGATGCTCAGAGAGACATTTGTTTATTAAGCTCCAGAATAAATGCTATGTCTATTTCTGCTAGGTGGCTCTTGTGGACCCGACAGTGGACGGGAGATGCCGATTCAAAGCGGCATATGGAGTCCTTGCCTTACAAAGGGGTGGAGTTGTTTGGAGACGGCCTCTCGGATCTTGTCTCTACGGCTACGGCTGATAAGTCAAATTTCTTACCTTATGTCCCCCCGCAGCATACAAAAAAGGCACCTCATTATCAAATGCAGTCCTTTCGTTCCAATAAAAACAAGAAGGTACGTGGATCATCCTTTGTTGCCAGAGGGAAAGGCAGGGGAAAAAAGCTGCACACAGCTAGTTCCCAAGAGCAGAAGTCCTCCCCTGCGTCTGCAAAGTCCACCGCATGACGCTGGGGCTTTCCAAGGGGAGGCAGATCTGGTGGGGGCTCGTCTTCGGTTTTTCAGCCACGTCTGGGTTCACTCGCAGGTGGATCCCTGGGCATTAGAGATTGTTTCTCAGGGATACAGGCTGGAATTCGAAGCCTCCTCGCCGATTTTTCAAATCGGCTCTGCCAGCTTCCCCGTCAGAGAGGGAGGTAGTGTTGGCAGCAATCCAAAAATTGTATATTCAACAGGTGATTGTCACAGTTCCTCTTCTCCAGCAAGGAGAGGGATATTACTCAACCCTGTTTGTGGTCCCGAAACCGGACGGTTCGGTCAGACCCATTTTAAACCTGAAATCTCTGAACCTGTACTTGAAGAGGTTCAGGTTCAAAATGGAATCACTCAGGGCGGTCATCGCCAGCCTGGAGGGGGGGGATTGGATGGTGTCCCTGGACATAAGGGATGCTTACCTTCATGTTCCGATATTCCCCCCCGCATCAGGCGTTCCTGAGATTTGCAGTGCAGGACTGTCACTAACAATTTCAGACGTTGCCGTTTGGGCTTTCCACGGCCCCGAGAATTTTCACCAAGGTAATGGCGGAAATGATGGTGCTCCTGCGCAGGCAGGGGGTCACAATTATCCCATACTTGGACGATCTCCTCATAAAGGCGAGATCTCGGGAGAGGTTGCTGGACAGCGTGTCTCTGTCCATGAAGACGTTGCAGATACACGGCTGGATTCTCAATATACCGAAGTCCCAGCTAGTCCCTACAACGCGTCTGACCTTTTTGGGGCTGATTCTAGACACAGACCAGAAAAAGGTTTTTCTTCCGATCGAAAAGGTTCAGGAACTCATAGCCATGGTCAGGAACCTATTAAAACCAAAAAAGGTTTCAGTGCATCATTGCACGCGGGTCCTGGGGAAGATGGTGGCTTCTTACGAGGCCATCCCTTTCGGCAGATTCCATGCGAGGACTTTTCAATGGGACCTCTTGGACAAGTGGTCCGGGTCCCATTTACAAATGCATCAAAGGATCACCCTGTCTCCCAGGACCAGGGTATCTCTCCTGTGGTGGCTGAACAGTGCTCACCTACTAGAAGGTCGCAGGTTCGGCATTCAGGACTGGGTCCTGGTGACCACGGACGCAAGCCTCCGAGGCTGGGGAGCAGTGACACTGGGAAGAAATTTCCAAGGTATCTGGTCAAGCCTAGAGTCTTGTCTCCACATCAACGTCCTGGAGTTGAGGGCCATATACAACGCCCTGCGTCAAGCGGAGGAATTGCTTCGGAGAAAACCGGTTCTGATTCAGTCAGACAATGTCACGGCAGTGGCTCATATAAACCGCCAAGGCGGAAGAAGGAGCAGAATGGCCATGGCAGAAGCGACCAGGATTCTACGCTGGGCGGAAGGCCATGTAAGCGCGCTGTCAGCGGTGTTCATCCCGGGGGTGGACAACTGGGAGGCGGACTTCCTCAGCAGGCACGACCTGCATCCGGGAGAGTGGGGACTTCATCAAGAAGTCTTCGCACAGATCACGGATCGTTGGGGACTGCCTCAAATCGACATGATGGCATCCCGTCTCAACAAAAAGCTAAAGCGGTATTGCGCCAGGTCAAGGGACCCTCAGGCGGTAGCGGTAGACACTCTGGTGACACCTTGGGTGTTCAGATCGGTCTATGTGTTTCCTCCTCTTCCTCTCATACCCAAGGTGTTGAGAATAATACAACGAAGCAGGGTCAGAACAATACTCATTGTTCCGGATTGGCCACGGAGGACTTGGTATCCTGAGCTGCAAGAGTTGCTCGCAGGGGATCCGTGGCCTCTTCCTCTAAGGCAGGATCTGCTGCGGCAGGGGCCCTGTCTGTTCCAAGACTTACCGCGGCTGCGTTTGACGGCATGGCGGTTGAACGCCGGATCCTAGCGGAAAAAGGGATTCCGGAGGAAGTCATTACTACCCTGATCAAGGCTAGGAAAGATGTGACGTTAAAACATTATCACCGTATATGGCGGAAATATGTTTCTTGGTGTGAGGCCAGAGCTGCTCCTACGGAGGAGTTCCATTTGGGCCGTCTACTTCACTTCCTTCAAACAGGAGTGACTTTGGGCCTAAAATTAGGGTCCATAAAGGTCCAGATTTCGGCCTTATCCATTTTCTTTCAAAGAGAATTGGCCTCTATTCCTGAAGTACAGACCTTTGTGAAGGGAGTGCTGCATATTCAGCCTCCCTTTGTGCCTCCGGTGGCGCCTTGGGATCTTAGCGTGATGTTACGTTTCCTCAAGTCACCTTGGTTTGAACCACTCAAAACTGTGGAGTTGGAATACCTCACGTGGAAAGTGGTCATGTTGTTGGCGTTAGCTTCGGCAAGACGTGTTTCCGAATTGGCGGCTTTATCACATAAAAGCCCATACTTGGTTTTTCACGTGGATAGGGCAGAGTTGAGGACTCGCCCTCACTTTCTGCCAAAAGTGGTCTCATCTTTTCATGTGAACCAACCTATTGTCGTGCCTGTGGCTACACGGGACTTGGAGGATTCCGAGTCCCTGGATGTAGTCAGGGCTTTGAAGATTTATGTGACCAGAACGGCTAGAATCAGGAAGACTGAAGCTTTGTTCGTTCTGTATGCGGCCAACAAGGTTGGCGCTCCTGCTTCAAAGCAGACTATTGCTCGCTGGATCTGTAACACGATTCAGCAGGCGCATTCTACGGCAGGATTGCCGTTACCGAAATCGGTTAAGGCCCACTCCACTAGGAAAGTGAGCTCTTCTTGGGCGGCTGCCCGAGGGGTCACTGCATTACAGTTGTGCCGAGCAGCTACTTGGTCGGGGACAAACACCTTTGCAAAGTTCTATAAGTTTGATACCCTGGCTGAGGAGGACCTCCTGTTTGCTCAATCGGTGCTGCAGAGTCATCCGCACTCTCCCGCCCGTTTGGGAGCTTTGGTATAAACCCCATGGTCCTTACGGAGTCCCAGCATCCTCAAGGACGTTAGAGAAAATAAGATTTTACTTACCGGTAAATCTATTTCTCGTAGTCCGTAGAGGATGCTGGGCGCCCGTCCCAAGTGCGGACTTCTTCTGCAAGACTTGTATATAGTTATTGCTTACATAAGGGTTATGTTATAGTTTTTCGGTGGAACCGTGGCTATGTTGTTGTTCATACTGTTAACTGGGTAAGTTTATCACAAGTTATACGGTGTGATTGGTGTGGCTGGTATGAATCTCGCCCTAAGATTTACAAAAATCCTTCCTCGTACTGTCCATCTCCTCTGGGCACAGTTTCCCTAACTGAGGTCTGGAGGAGGGGCATAGAGGGAGGAGCCAGTGCACACCCAGAGTCCAAAGCTTTCTTAAAGTGCCCTATCTCCTGCGGAGCCCGTCTATTCCTCATGGTCCTTACGGAGTCCCAGCATCCTCTACGGACTACGAGAAATAGATTTACCGGTAAGTAAAATCTTATTATAACTATACAAGTACAGGGCAGAACTATCCATCACACACTGAGAACGGATATAATACCCTATATAACTATACATGTACAGAGCGGAGCTATCCCTCACACACTGCTCACATACACTATACTATACACTGAGTACAAATATACTACTCCAATATAACAAATAAACCCTCCAAGTCGGATGCCAGCATCGAGGCTGAAGTACATTTAGAAATGCGGTAAAAACCCTGCATTACTTCTTTAGTACATCCTGCCCAGAATTACAGTTCTGCCTTGTGCATACACCCTACTACAGCCTACTTGCCTAACTACCGGACTACCCAACTACCAGGCGTATTTCAGGCTGTATGGCACGACAGGGCAATCTGCAGACAGCTTTCTAAAAAACCCTGAAAATTAGCTGGATGGAAACAAAAAAAAAAAAACTTCACAGCCCAACCAGTAACACTTTAAGATGATTTGTTTGTTCATTTAAAATCCCCGTTTCTCTCCGTCCTAAGTACGGCAGTCAGCCTCATTTATAAGCGAGGGCATATTTTTCTGCGTTCAGTTTTCATTGCATTGGTTAAGGTGTACATAGGAAAGCTCTTTTCCCCAGACCTGGAAGATGTATAGGAGAAGAACCAAGCGATGTTCGAGAATTCTAGTCCTTTTATGGCTGTAAGTGTCCACCCAAAAGCAGGAGTCCTCCTTGTAAATGTGCCCTTCCCACCACATCTCTTATAAATAATCTCATCCTGCAAAATGAAATCTCATTTTTATATGTTGGTGCAAAATAAGAAACAAACTTGACCCTAACCCGGACTCTGCAAGGAACGGCCTAATCCGCCCAAACTTTCCCAATGATCAGTGCCAACCATTGCACCCCTGCAGATGCCATCTTCGTGGCTAACAAATCTACGCGCCGGCTTATCTGGGATTTTATCGTACCTGCCTCAGGTAGGCAAAGCAAAATCCCCGAAAACAGCCTGTTCTCGCCCAAAAACAGGACTAATTCTAGCAAAAACACACAGGTGTTTTTTTCCGGGTGGATAGCCCGAGAAAAATAATATTGAAGAAACATCGGGAAAAATCACAAATAACGTCAGTTTTTCGCTCCCAATGTTTCTTTGCGGGTCATTGAATATCGGTCTGTTAAAACGGAGTGCAACCAGTCATAATTAGGCGCATGATGTCACAAAACAGCATTTACACTGCATGTTCTTAGGTTTGCTGTTTATAATGGTCTCTTATTATATAACATATACAGTACACAAACGCACAGTACTGCACACCAAACAGCATACAGTGCATGTGTCTTGTATAGTTACTGTATATAATGTATGGTTACTGGAACACGCTTCTATGAATCTCCTGCTGGAGAGGATCTAAGTGAGGAATAATGTACATGAGCAATCTGCTGCAGCAAGGAAATATCTCCAGAATGTACGCAGTAGCTTCCGGGAAGTGGGGGGAGGGTGTTGCATGACGAGTGGGATATCAGTCACTGGAACCCCCCTCGTCAGGAAGAATGTCGGCAGCACTTCCCTTTGTGCTCTTACATGTTGGCTCCTGGAATTTATCTGTTAAACACTATGGCCCTCATTCCGAGTCGTTCGCTCGGTATTTTTCATCGCATCGCAGTGAAATTCCGCTTAGTGCGCATGCGCAATATTCGCACTGCGACTGCGCCAAGTATCTTTGCTATGAAGAAAGTATTTTTACTCACGGCTTTCTCATCGCTCCGGCGAACGTAATGTGATTGACAGGAAATGGGTGTTACTGGGCGGAAACACGGCGTTTTATGGGCGTGTGGCTGAAAACGCTACCGTTTCCGGAAAAAACGCAGGAGTGGCCGGAGAAACGGGGGAGTGGTTGGGCGAACGCTGGGTGTGTTTGTGACGTCAAACCAGGAACGACAAGCACTGAACTGATCGCACAGGCAGAGTAAGTCTGGAGCTACTCTAAAACTGCTAAGTAGTTTGTGCTCGCAATATTGCGAATACATCGGTCGCAATTTTAAGATGCTAAGATACACTCCCAGTAGGCGGCGGCTTAGCGTGTGTAACTCTGCTAAATTCGCCTTGCGACCGATCAACTCGGAATGAGGGCCTATATGTAGTCTCTGACGGTGACATAATCATCCTGGAGAAACTTCATTCTAGGCGTGAATTCCCATAAGTGAAGGCCAGCTGGAATTACTAAACAATAAAACAGTAATGAGTCAACTTTGGAAGGAGCCCCCAATAGCCCCTGTCTTTCATGCTAAAGCTCCTTAATCAGAGGTTATTGACAACTGTATTTACTTCCCCCAGACAGTAGGGGGCCCAGGAGATACCAGGCGGAGGCTTTCCCCTATACCAACCCGGTATTCGGGTGATAGACAGACAGTGTCTAGTTAGACAGTCAAGAGATAGACACCATAAGTTAGACAGAGATTAGGTCGACATGGTCAAAAGGTCGACATGGTCAAAAGGCCGACATGAAAAAGGTAGACATAAAAAAGATAGAATTTTTTTTTTTATTTAACATGTTTTTGGACTATTTCATACCTTCTCTATCCATGTCGGCATAGAGCTAGTTATAAACCTTGTGGTGAGCGTAGCGAGCCACTGAGCCCGAAGCGAGCCCCGCGAGGGTATGCCTTTCTACAATTGGGGGTCCCAGATGACAAAACTATCCACACAAACCACCAAAATGCAAAAAAAAAAGAATTTACTTACCGATAATTCTATTTCTCATAGTCCGTAGTGGATGCTGGGGACTCCGAAAGAACCATGGGGAATAGCGGCTCCGCAGGAGACTGGGCACAAAAGTAAAAGCTTTAAGACTACCTGGTGTACACTGGCTCCTCCCCCCATGACCCTCCTCCAAGCCTCAGTTAGGATACTGTGCCCGGACGAGCGTACACAATAAGGAAGGATTTTGAATCCCGGGTAAGACTCATACCAGCCACACCAATCACACCGTACAACTTGTGATCTGAACCCAGTTAACAGCATGATAACAGAGGAGCCTCTGAAAAGATGGCTCACAACAATAATAACCCGATTTTTTGTAACAATAACTATGTACAAGTATTGCAGACAATCCGCACTTGGGATGGGCGCCCAGCATCCACTACGGACTATGAGAAATAGAATTATCGGTAAGTAAATTCTTATTTTCTCTGACGTCCTAGTGGATGCTGGGGACTCCGAAAGGACCATGGGGATTATACCAAAGCTCCCAAACGGGCGGGAGAGTGCGGATGACTCTGCAGCACCGAATGAGAGAACTCCAGGTCCTCCTCAGCCAGGGTACCAAATTTGTAGAATTTAGCAAACGTGTTTGCCCCTGACCAAGTAGCTGCTCGGCAAAGTTGTAAAGCCGAGACCCCTCGGGCAGCCGCCCAAGATGAGCCCACTTTCCGTGTGGAATGGGCTTTTACAGATTTTGGCTGTGGCAGGCCTGCCACAGAATGTGCAAGCTGAATTGTACTACAAATCCAACGAGCAATAGTCTGCTTAGAAGCAGGAGCACCCAGCTTGTTGGGTGCATACAGGATAAACAGCGAGTCAGATTTTCTGACTCCAGCCGTCCTGGAAACATATATTTTCAGGGCCCTGACTACGTCCAGCAACTTGGAATCCTCCAAGTCCCTAGTAGCCGCAGGCACCACAATAGGCTGGTTTAAGTGAAATGCTGAAACCACCTTAGGGAGAAATTGAGGACGAGTCCTCAATTCTGCCCTGTCCGTATGAAAAATTAGGTAAGGGCTTTTATAGGATAAAGCCGCCAATTCTGAGACACGCCTGGCTGAGGCCAGGGCTAACAGCATTACCACTTTTCATGTGAGATATTTTAAGTCCACAGTGGTGAGTGGTTCAAACCAATGTGATTTTAGGAACCCCAAAACTACATTGAGATCCCAAGGTGCCACTGGAGGCACAAAAGGAGGCTGTATATGCAGTACCCCCTTGACAAACGTCTGAACTTCAGGAACTGAAGCTAGTTCTTTTTGGAAGAATATTGACAGGGCCGAAATTTGAACCTTAATGGACCCTAATTTTAGGCCCATAGACAGTCCTGTTTGCAGGAAATGCAGGAAACGACCCAGTTGAAATTCCTCTGTAGGGGCCTTCCTGGCCTCACACCACGCAACATATTTACGCCAAATACGGTGATAATGTTGCACAGTTACATCCTTCCTGGCTTTGATCAGGGTAGGGATGACTTCATCCGAAATGCCTTTTTCCTTCAGGATCCGGCGTTCAACCGCCATGCCGTCAAACGCAGCCGCGGTAAGTCTTGGAACAGACATGGTCCCTGCTTAGAGGTAGAGGCCACGGGTCTTCCGTGAGCATCTCTTGAAGTTCCGGGTACCAAGTCCTTCTTGGCCAATCCGGAGCCACGAGTATAGTCCTTACTCCTCTCCTTCTTATGATTCTCAGTACCTTGGGTATGAGAGGGAGAGGAGGGAACACATACACTGACTGGTACACCCACGGTGTTACCAGAGCGTCCACAGCTATTGCCTGAGGGTCCCTTGACCTGGCGCAATATCTGTCCAGTTTTTTGTTGAGGCGGGACGCCATCATGTCCACCTTTGGAAGAATCATGTGGAAGACTTCTGGGTGAAGTCCCCACTCCCCCGGGTGGAGATCGTGTCTGCTGAGGAAGTCTGCTTCCCAGTTGTCCACTCCCGGAATGAACACTGCTGACAGTGCTATCACATGATTTTCCGCCCAGCGAAGAATCCTTGCAACTTCCGTCATTGCCCTCCTGCTTCTTGTGCCGCCCTGTCTGTTTACGTGGGCGACTGCCGTGATGTTGTCCGACTGGATCAGCACCGGCTGACCCTGAAGCAGAGGCCTTGCCTGACTTAGGGCATTGTAAATGGCCCTTAGTTCCAGGATATTTATGTGAAGTGACGTTTCCATGCTTGACCACAAGCCCTGGAAATTTTTTCCCTGTGTGACTGCTCCCCAGCCTCTCAGGCTGGCATCCGTGGTCACCAGGACCCAGTCCTGAATGCCGAATCTGCGGCCCTCTAGAAGATGAGCACTCTGCAACCACCACAGGAGAGACACCCTTGTCCTTGGAGACAGGGTTATCCGCTGATGCATTTGAAGATGCGATCCGGACCATTTGTCCAGCAGATCCCACTGAAAAGTTCTTGCGTGGAATCTGCCGAATGGAATCGCTTCGTAAGAAGCCACCATTTTTCCCAGGACCCTTGTGCATTGATGCACTGACACTTGGCCTGGTTTTAGGAGGTTCCTGACTAGGTCGGATAACTCCCTGGCTTTCTCCTCCGGGAGAAACACCTTTTTCTGTACTGTGTCCAGAATCATCCCTAGGAACAGCAGACGTGTCGTCGGAATCAGCTGCGATTTTGGAATATTTAGAATCCATCCGTGCTGTCGTAGTACTACTTGAGATAGTGCTACTCCGACCTCTAACTGTTCTCTGGACCTTGCCCTTATCAGGAGATCGTCCAAGTAAGGGATAATTAAGACGCCTTTTCTTCGAAGAAGAATCATCATTTCAGCCATTACCTTGGTAAAGACCCGGGGTGCCGTGGACAATCCAAACGGCAGCGTCTGAAACTGATAGTGACAGTTCTGTACCACAAACCTGAGGTACCCTTGGTGAGAAGGGCAAATTGGGACATGGAGGTAAGCATCCTTGATGTCCAGAGACACCATATAGTCCCCTTCTTCCAGGTTCGCTATCACTGCTCTGAGTGATTCCATCTTGAATTTGAACCTTTGTATGTAAGTGTTCAAGGATTTCAGATTTAAAATAGGTCTCACCGAGCCGTCCGGCTTCGGTACCACAAACAGCGTGGAATAATACCCCTTTCCCTGTTGTAGGAGGGGTACCTTGATTATCACCTGCTGGGAATACAGCTTGTGAATGGCTTCCAATACCGCCTCCCTGTCGGGTGGAGACGTTGGTAAAGCAGACTTCAGGAACCGGCGAGGGGGAGACGTCTCGAATTCCAATTTGTACCCCTGTGATACTACCTGCAGGATCCAGGGGTCCACTTGCGAGTGAGCCCACTGCGCGCTGAAATTCTTGAGACGGGCCCCCACCGTGCCTGAGTCCGCTTGTAAGGCCCCAGCGTCATGCTGAGGACTTGGCAGAAGCGGGGGAGGTCTTCTGTTCCTGGGAAGAGGCTGTCTGCTGCAGTCTTTTTCCCCTTCCTCTGCCCCGGGGCAGATACGAGTGGCCTTTTGCCCGCTTGCCCTTATGGGGACGAAAGGACTGAGCCTGAAAAGACGGTGTCTTTTTCTGCCGAGAGGTGACCTGGGGTAAAAAGGTGGATTTCCCAGCCGTTGCCGTGGCCACCAGGTCCGATAGACCGACCCCAAATAACTCCTCCCCTTTATACGGCAATACTTCCTTATGCCGTTTGGAATCCGCATCACCTGACCACTGTCGCGTCCATAACCCTCTTCTGGCAGAAATGGACAGCGCACTTACTCTTGATGCCAGAGTGCAAATATCCCTCTGTGCATCTCTCATATATAGAAATGCATCCTTTAAATGCTCTATAGTCAATAATATATTGTCCCTGTCCAGGGTATCAATATTTTCAGTCAGGGAATCCGACCAAGCCACCCCAGCACTGCACATCCAGGCTGAGGCGATTGCTGGTCGCAGTATAATACCAGTATGTGTGTATATACTTTTTAGGATATTTTCCAGCTTCCTATCAGCTGGTTCCTTGAGGGCGGCCGTATCAGGAGACGGTAACGCCACTTGTTTTGATAAGCGTGTGAGCGCCTTATCTACCCTAGGGGGTGTTTCCCAACGCGCCCTAACCTCTGGCGGGAAAGGGTATAATGCCAATAATTTTTTAGAAATTAGCAGTTTTTTATCGGGGGAAACCCACGCTTCATCACACACCTCATTTAATTCATCTGATTCAGGAAAAACTACGGGTAGTTTTTTCACACCCCACATAATACCCTTTTTTGTGGTACTTGTAGTATCAGAAATGTTCAAAACCTCCTTCATTGCCGTGATCATGTAACGTGTGGCCCTACTGGAAAATACGTTTGTTTCCTCACCGTCGACACTGGAGTCAGTGTCCGTGTCTGGGTCTGTGTCGACCACCTGAGGTAACGGGCGCTTTAGAGCCCCTGATGGTGTTTGAGACGCCTGTACAGGTATTAACTGATTTGCCGGCTGTCTCATGTCGTCAACAGTCTTTTGTAAAGTGCTGACACTATCACGTAATTCCTTCCATAAGACCATCCAGTCAGGTGTCGACTCCCTAGGGGGTGACATCACTAATACAGGCAATTGCTCCGCCTCCATACCATTTTCCTCCTCATACATGTCGACACAACGTACCGACACACAGCACACACACAGGGAATGCTCTGATAGAGGACAGGACCCCACTAGCCCTTTGGGGAGACAGAGGGAGAGTTTGCCAGCACACACCAGAGCGCTATATATATATATATATATATATATACAGGGATAACCTTATATAAGTGTTTTTCCCTTATATAGCTGCTGTATAGATTTATCTGCCAAATTAGTGCCCCCCTTCTCTTGTTTTACCCTGTTTCTGTAGTGCAGGACTGCAGGGGAGAGTCAGGGAGCTTCCCTCCAACGGAGCTGTGAGGAAAAATGGCGCCAGTGTGCTGAGGAGATAGGCTCCGCCCCCTTCTCGGCGGCCATTCTCCCGCTTTTTTATGGAAAAACAGGCATGAGTTAAATGCATCCATATAGCCCAGGAGCTATATGTGATGCATTTTTTGCCCCCTAAGGTGTTTATATTGCATCTCAGGGCGCCCCCACCCAGCGCCCTGCACCCTCAGTGACCGGAGTGTGAAGTGTGCTGAGAGCAATGGCGCACAGCTGCGGTGCTGTGCGCTACCTTATTGAAGACAGGACGTCTTCTGCCGCCGATTTTTCCGGACCTCTTCTGCTCTTCTGGCTCTGTAAGGGGGACGGCGGCGCGGCTCTGGGACCCATCCATGGCTGGGCCTGTGATCGTCCCTCTGGAGCTAATGTCCAGTAGCCTAAGAAGCCCAATCCACTCTGCACGCAGGTGAGTTCGCTTCTTCTCCCCTTAGTCCCTCGATGCAGTGAGCCTGTTGCCAGCAGGTCTCACTGAAAATAAAAAACCTAAAACTAAACTTTTTTCTAAGCAGCTCAGGAGAGCCACCTAGACTGCACCCTTCTCGTTCGGGCACAAAAATCTAACTGAGGCTTGGAGGAGGGTCATAGGGGGAGGAGCCAGTGCACACCAGGTAGTCTTAAAGCTTTTACTTTTGTGCCCAGTCTCCTGCGGAGCCGCTATTCCCCATGGTCCTTTCGGAGTCCCCAGCATCCACTAGGACGTCAGAGAAACATGGTGTCTACCTTTTTTTATGTCGAACATTTTCATGTCGACCTTTTGACCCCGTCGAACTTTTGACCCTGTCAACCTTTTGTACTGTCTACCTTTTTTCATGTCGACCTAATGTCTGTCTAACATATGGTGTCTATCTACTGACTGTCTAACAAGACACTGTCTATCTTTTATACCACACCCCACCAATCCAGGTAGCTGGAGAAGCTGGCTAACCCGATACCCATATAACCCAACAGTGTTGGAACTGGCAGGAGTATAAAAGCCATGTGTTGGCACCCACACGGAGAGGTTTGGTCGGATTGGCTGGGGATTACGGGTAACTCCATATTAGCCAGATATATCGGTTGCAAAGGCCGGATCAGACGAACTGGAGAAACCTCACCAAACTTGATGCCTGTATGCTATTATCTTTTCTACAGCGTCCCCACAGACCGCAGGGCTTCATTACTGCCTTGATCTAAAAAGGTGTATGTACAGGGTGGTATTGTGGGATATGGTCAGGATCCCGCCAGTCAGAATCCTATTGGATCCCGCCGGCAAGTATGGGGGGGGGGGGTTAGGCACTAGAGGGAGGATTAGGGTTAGGCTTCGGGGTATGGGGGAGGTTAGGATTAGGCTATGGAGAGGGGTGGGGTGGGTTTAGGTTGCGGGAGGGGTGGGTTAGGGTTTAAATACTTAATTGGATCCATTGGGATGTTGACTGTCAGGATGCTGCTGTCGACGTCCTGGCCATCGGGATACTGAATGTCGGGATTTCATACCGGGCCTAGTATTGCGTGTTTATATGATGTGATAATATACAGCAGAAAATTAATTATCCATTAAAAGTGCTAGAAACATTCCGGTTATGCTTTAATAAAATACTTTCTAAGAACTAGAAGATAGTTGACTAGGTGTGAGTCTTCATACCCTTCTACTTCATTAATCAAGCAGGAAGCAGTTAGCTTCCTAATGAATGGGATCCCAGCGGTCGATATAAAGATGCCAGGATCCCGAGGGAGGACACAAACCCGCCGTCGATATAAAGACGTCGGGCGGAATGCCAGTGTCAAACTACTGACAACCGACATCCCGATCGTTCGGACAGCGGGACGCACAGCCATCCTGCCGCTGGGGGGGGTGGGGGGAAGGGGGGGGTTTAGGCAGCAGAAGGGGAGTTAGAGTTAGGGTGCAGCCACGGGAAGGTTAGGGACCAGGGACGGCAGGTTAGGGACAAAGAATGGGAGGTTAGGGTTAGGCACCCAGTGGGGAGGGTTATGTTTAGGCAGCGTGGAAGGGAGTGTTAGGGTTAGGCATGACCTGGGAGGCTTAGGCACTCACAAGGGAGGGTTAGGGTAGGGAAGAGGTGAGGGGGCTTAATGTGGGGCTGTCTGGATTCTGATGGATGGGATACCGCTGTCGGTATATTGACCTCCGGCATCCCGTCCATCGGTAACTCATACTGGACCCAATCAAGCTGTTGGTGGGACAGTCAAGATTTGTGGACCACAGGAGGTTCTGGCTAACTGGTATAGAAGCACAGCTTTGAGAAATCGCAATGTATCAATTGATGAAGGCCATGGTCGGATGCACTATGGGTGTAACTCGGGCAATGTATATGATTGGTAATATACACATTGGGTCGGTGTAGTTTACCTGAAGGGTGCTGGGTAAGAGACTGGAGCTAGATGTAATGTTAGACGATGAGATGCCTTTAGACCAGTGATTTTCAACCTTTTTTAACTTGAGGCACACCGAACAATATTTCTAAATTGCCAAGGCACACCATCAGTCCCCTACGTGGAAAAAAACATGCACATTGGCCCCCGCAGTAAAAAAAAAAAGCACCCACCCCACACACACATTAGCTGCCACAGAAAAAACAATGACATTATTCCCCATAGAAAAAACAATCACACTGCACCCCACATAAATCATTTCGCTCCCCTCATAAATTACATTGCCCCCTACTGTACATACATTATTCCACACATAAGTTACATTGCCCCCCCACATACATTGCTCCCTACATAAGTTACATTCCCTACCCCCACATACATTATTCCCCACAAATATTAGCCCTTTACCGTCATCTGTCTTCCTCCCTGTCTGTCCCTCAGTAGCGGGAATTGCTTCCAGTGCTGCCAGTACTGAGCAGCAGGCGGGCAGGTGCGGATGCATGCGGGCGGGGGGCAGGTATGGATGCGGGAGGGTGGCGGGTGGGAGGGGACGACAGGTGTGGATGCGGAAGAGTTGGCGGGCTGCCTGGCTTGTGGGATGCGGCGTCCGTGACCTATGATGTCACCGCCGTGTCTCCATGGCTTAGGACACGACCCATGCACGATTGACTCTGAGCCTCCCAGAGGATCCCAGCGCTGCCTGGGCTCACAGTTTGTATTGAAAGTACGGCAGCGGCTCCGGCTCCGCGGCACACCTTACAACCGGCTGCGGCACACTGGTTGAAAATGCCTGCTTTAGATACAAGTAGCCCATGTAAAACAGTTCTGTGCTCTACAGACCGCTAAGTGGTGAGGTCTGATGCGCAGAGCACAGAACAGTAAGTGCAGAGCGAGCGCAGAAGGACAGCATGAATGATATATAGAGTGCAGGGGAACAACCTTATCATGAAGAATGTTGATACCCACAGTATATAGAAACAATACAGATTAAAGTCTCCCTATAAGCCGAAACTTTCAGAGTCTTTATACAGAATCAGCACGGAACATCCCTCCCCAGTGCACACTTTCAGGACAGCTCAATATTGTCACGTATCGTTCCCCTGTCTCCTATCTGTTTCCGTCACACTCGCTTAGATTTTCTCTTCCCTGAACCAACCATTTAAAATGTTATGCAAAACGCACAACAATTTTGCTTGTCAGGTTTAAACTCTGCTAATCCCTGGAGTATTTTTAGTCGGGCTGGTGAAAATGAGATCCATTACGGAGTGACAATAGTGTGAGCGGTGATACAGCTCACATTTCACTAGCATCAGGCAGGGAACCCCGGACTCATGTCATCAACAGTGTGTTTGCTGCACAGGCTTGCTGACCTTCTCCTTGGCTGCTGCTGCTATAGAGGCTTGGTGACCTTGCTGTTGGCTGTGGCTGCTATGGAGATAAGATACACAGTGGCATTGGGTAGTGTATACACTGGTAATAACAATACACCACACCGTGATATAGTTTTATTTGGACTTACCTTTCCTACAGATACATCTATATATATTAAACCCCCTATCGGCTGAGGATTGCCCTGTGTTTCTCAAATATAACACCAGCAACGTAAATACTTTAAATATTAAATAAAGATACGGAGACATGAATTTGGCAGAAAATTGTCAGCTATTTATTTAAATGAACTAATGTAATCTAAAGACTGCATAAATCTAAAGAATTCAAAGTATGGTGGCACGCAAGAACGGCTAAAACAACCCTAACCCCCGACCAAATCCTACTCTATAACTGAAGCAAACCATCTAAAACACAAAAGGTATCCACTCAACCTTCTTCTTGACTACCCACCCATAAAGGTGATGAGGCTGCCCCCGTAAGGGTGGTCTAGCAGGTGTATACCAGTCAACGAAGGTGAGCGCACCTAAAAATCAACCACCAATCTAACTCTAATCAATTTCCTAATCCAACAACAGGTAACTTGCCGTTCTTTCCCACCAAGAAAAAAGTTCTGCTGACCGACAACCTTACCCCCCCCCCCCCCCCCAAAAAAAAAATCAATAGCCGACGAAAAACCACACAACAAACCACCACCCATTAGGGAGGGAGGGTGGGAAGACTGAAACAAAAGAGGCTGACCCAGCCCCCTCACCAGACTAACCATAACACTAATCCACCCCTACCATCTATTCCTATAGGACCCTAAAAATTCCAACCCCTAAAGCCTCCTAACAGGCCTGCCCCCAGCCTATGGGGTTTAACCCACTCCTTTCCTATATTGTCAATTCGTTTTCTATATATATATGGTCTTTACTTTCTATAAAGTGTAAAATATTTACTGTATTCACACGCATAGAGAATATAAGATCAACATGCCTCCCAATGTTGAAGCACTGGTAATTCGGGAAAGGGGGACGTCATTTCATGATGGGGGCCATGATTATGTCGGAGTGGGGTGTACCTAGGACTTTTAAGCGGTAAGCTGTCCTGGAACCCCCTCCCTTCCTTACACCCCGAGTGTAAACACCTATTTCACCACTACTCAGCAGAGCAACAATAACTTGATGTACTGTAGCTCCGACCTTTCACAAACTTTCTAGCCTGCGAGACGTGCCTGTGCTTACTGGGACAGCGGCACAGAGACCTCAAATAGTAATGTAAGCACTCATGAGCAGGGGTCGGAGCAGGGTGACCAGTGGTGGGGATCCCGGCCGCAGAATGCCGGGGGTAGGGGGGGGGGGGATTGGGGGTGGTGAGCTCAAGAAAGCCCCTTGCGGGCTCACTGCGCTCGCCACAGGTTCTATTCCCACTCTATGGGTATCGCTGACACCCACGAGTGGGAATAGTACCTGCAAGTCGGCATGCCGACTGGGGCTTTTGATCGCCCACTGGCTTTGCTTTTTTGTTGTTTTATTTATTGTGTTTATGGTTATCTTACATAGGTTTGTAAAGCTTATGAATGTTGTTAGCACTATACAGCAGACACCTTGTAATGCTCTATGTATAAAATTCAATAACCCGTCTGTATCTGTGTACATTGATCATTTTGTACCCAAGTGATCTTGTCAAATGTTCTGTGCCTATGCAGGGGTGGCCCCTTCCTCTCTAGCCGGCAGTGCTCTTTACTCTGGGCACTAGGGTCACTAGGGCACCCTAGCGCTGTTCCAGAGTATAGTGCGCA
The DNA here is from genome assembly GCF_028390025.1 of Pseudophryne corroboree. Classification (NCBI taxonomy): domain Eukaryota; kingdom Metazoa; phylum Chordata; class Amphibia; order Anura; family Myobatrachidae; genus Pseudophryne; species Pseudophryne corroboree. Next base: position 83,057,441 of record NC_086449.1, on the reverse strand, counting down.
TGCGCAGATCTCTGGGGAAAATGTCACAGTGGCATTTTCCCACTGATTTTCCAACTACACCGCCTCGCCATTTCCCCCAATGATTTATGCAGCTCTGCTGCTGCGACACGGGACTCCGGAGTGTAAGTATTGAAAAAAATGAGTGCAGGGTGTGTGGTGTGGGTCTCCCTGCACCCTGGGGCCTGTTGCACCCATTATAAATACGCCAGTGTGTCTATGGGCCTGATTCATGTTTGTAAGTAAAGAAAAAAAGCAAGGAACTGGGCAAAACTATGCTGCACTGCAGGGGGGCAGATGTAACATGTGCAGAGAGAGTTAGATTTGGGTGGGGTGTGTTCAAACTGAAATCTAAATTGCAGTGTAAAAATAAAGCTGTCTAACACTTGTGGGCTGCATGCAGAAGCAGCCAGTATTTACCCTGCACAGAAACAATATAAATGTAACCGCTCCCACTGCATGGCAGCATGGTTTATTCCAGACACAAAGAGGGTCATTCAGACACTATCGCTAATGCTGCCCGCTGCGCGGCCACGCACATTGCAATATGATTGGCAGCGGTGAGTGTTTTCAGGGCGGACTCCAGCATGTCCAGAAATGAACGCAGATCTGCGTTCATCTCTGAATAACCCCCAAAGTGACTTGCTTTTTTTTGCTTTACTTACAAACACAAATCAGGCCCTTAGTTAATGCTAAAAAAACAAAACTCAGTTATTTAATATATATATTATTCTGCTCAATCACAAACAGCCTTTGATATATGGTAGTGTAGTGTAAGATAATGGCATTGTTTATTCTTATAGTCACATAAATGTGCTGGTTTACACCCTTTCCTTTTACTATACAGATGATATATTTATGCTGTCCTTGTCTACAGTATCAATACTTGGCAGCACATAAACCAGATGACTGATGTATAAGGTGAAAGGGCACACGTAAAGCCATTTCTTAGGATTTAGTTCTGTGGTTCCTGGCATGTATAAATTGTGACTTACCTCAGTGCTTTGTTTTTTGTGCTATGCGTCTGCGTTGCAATGTTTAAGAGAACACTGAAATTATAATTAGGGCATCTCATCAGCCCCACCACTTGCAACACATAAATATTGGCTCCACGGCAACACGCAACTGTGTCCTAATGCCACACCATCAATCACGGCTCAGCCTAGCACCCATGAGGTATGGCAGACCCGGAACTGGGATTAGATGGGATTTCTGATCCACGCTCTGAGAAACTGAGGCACCCTTGGTCTGGCAGTACATGCAGTACTTACAAGACAATGGCCCATTTTGACCACTGTCTAAACATCGAATATTTGATTTGCTAGTGTTTTGGCTACAATAATTCTTTGTGATCACAATGGCAGACTTAATGAAAAATAGTCCTATTGACAATACAAATATTAAGAGGTAACGGTGCACACAGCTGATCCCGAGGGCCTGCCAGCTTCTGATTAATACAGAAGGGTACGGCTGACAGGTGAGCTGGAGACGGTTAGAGAATAATAATACTTGTCTGAGAACATGATACAACAGCGCTGTTAAACAAATACTTGGGTCATGCAGAATAGACCACAATGGCAGCATTTTCAGACCCCCACTGCAATTGGAGTAGATTTGCCATGTCATGGATGGGCAGGACTTTGGGGGACATGTACTAAGCAGTGATAAAAGTAGAGAAGTGAGCCAGTGAATAAGTTGCCCATGGCAACCAATTAGCTGCTCTGTATATGTTTATAGTATGCCAATTATAAATGTGACGTTAATGCCGATTGGTTCTCAAGAGTAATGGGGGGGAAGGGGAGCATTGCCCAATATTTTAGGAGTTATCTAAACATTTGGGGAGAATTACATATATCACAGAATATATTATATTAGACTTTTTACAACAATAAGAATGCTATGTTAGTGAGTAAGCAGTATTGCAGGCGCATTAAAACGGACAGCACACGTAGCCACGTTCAAAAACTGAAGGTTGGGGAACTGTAAGTCTCACTATTTCCTGCTAGCCACAGATGGACTGTGAGGTACTAGATCAATACATTCCCTACCTGCGTTAAAAATAAACCTCATGGCAGTATACTCAAATCGCTTCAAAAGCACAACAATCCACCATTTTAAATCCAGTGAGCACCAACTGTGCGTACACTTGCTGCCATCACGATCGGAAGATATAAAAGTTTCCAGAGCACTCATATACGAATCCCCTCATTTTGGACATAGGGCAATTGACGGATATTGGAGCAAACACTTTTTTACAATGACTTTAAATGTTCTCAATGGTCAGTTCTTCACTATGCATGCACATACATGACCAACTGGAGATAAACATGATTGTGGAGATGAACTACATCTAAGTGTCTCCTCTCTGTACAGCTTCAGGCCACATAATGGACCAATCAGGTTGGGGAAATTTGGTCACAGTCTCACGATGTAACCACTTGTATAGGACAAAATATCCCAGAGCAATAATAATTCAATGAGGACGCTTGTCAGACATGTTGGAAAATGTAATGAGTCCACAATGGTCATTTATGAAACTGCAAAGGCGGCAACCGGCGGTGTAAATGCCACTACATTAGCGCAGGTGTGTTTGCGTTGTTGCGCCTGTCTATACATATGAGTTTGGCTTAATGTGCCAAGAAGGCAGTGATAGCTGAGGTGCCAATTGCTCTTAGTGCAGGAATAAAGCAGTGGACTGGGGTGCCCTTTGCTTAATGCAGGCTGGGGAGGGTCTCACTCTATGCCCACATGCTAAAATATGGCAAAATGAGCTTAATGGGGTGGAAATGAACATTTAGTAAGGCGGCAGCACAGCGTTTCCCTCAAGGAGAAAAGCACAGCTAATTTTTACACATCCTCAGAGGCGGAAGAGTTCCGGAATCAGCCTATACTTTCCACAGGGCACCCCTTGCAAACCAGGCCTGGGAAAGCACAGTTCTATCCCAATATCACTTTAATACAAACAATAAGGTGTATAAATGTTATCCACGAAAGACCCAATGTCCCCTCAGCCTCATATTATATCATCTGGCAGACAGATTAACATGAGGCTTTTATTTCTGCCCGAATGTATATTCCTATCCTCAGAGCACGTTCTTGAAAATAGTTGCACAAATAGCGTTTGCGCAGGGGTGCAGCAGAAAAGCTGAATGTGGGCGGGCAAAGAGTACAATTTGCCGCAACTGTGAAGCTAATTGAATGATTGTCAGTGACCGGGCCCCCTGTCGTTCAGACTGATTGGCTAATGCTGAGGCGGCCGACTAATGACCTCCAGCCATCTTGGACACACATCAAACTATTTGAAAATCAAGCTTGAATCTGGCCATGTAGGGTCTAGAGTACACAGCAGGCAAAAATATTTACAAGTAGCAGATCCAAAAATAATAAAGCAAACAAAACAAAAATGAGGCCTGGGAGTAAAGGTCCATAACACACTAATGGTACCCATACACTTGTGCGATACCCCGCGACGGGGCATCGCACCGGCAGTTCAGGTGCGATGATATCGCACCTGAACTGCCAAAGTGATTACCATGCGATCATGCGATAGATCACATGGTAATCACGTGATCGGCACGTCGCCGCTCCCCGGCGGGTGCCCATCGCAGTGCGATATATCGCATGTGGTTTAAAAACCACATGCG